>NC_058101.1:199076607-199688214 GCF_020171115.1 Neogale vison
TTTATTTATTTATTTGACAGAGAGAGCGCACAAGCAGGGGGAGTGGGAGAGGGAGAAGCAAGGAGCCCAACACAGACCCGATCCCAAGACCCCAGATCGTGGCCTAAGACAAAGGCAGGTGCTTAACCATCGGAGCCACCCAGGCGCCCTTCTTTCTCTTTCTAACAGTAGCCCAGTGCTGGTGTTTTCCTGCAGGGCGGTCTTCCACGGGATCCTTCAGAGACCTGAGTTCCTTCGGTCTCGTGACTCTATCATCTGCTGTGACTCTTGAAGCCCCGTGCTTGTAGCAAGCAGAAAGAAAAAGAGACCCTTGGGAGACATAGTCTCGGCCTGGTCCATCACTTCTTCTCACATTCTACTGCAGAGAAGTGGGTGCCTGTCCTTGTCTAGATGCCCAGGGGTGAGGGGGGCTGGGAGATGGGGTCGAGCCCAGTAAGGTAGGGAGGAGCTTCTGGTGAACACACACCAGCCCCGGCGTATGTGTATGTTCGTTTACTTCATCACAGGGGATGGATGAGAGTTACCGGCTGACGTGCCTTCGGTGTTGACGGCTGATCTCTCTGGGTTCCAATCATGCTTTGCTAACGATATGGAACTAGTTTCGTTTTTCTAACAGTTTATTTTCTTCTTCGAATAATACTTAACTCTTGGATGACTGGAAGGTTTAGTAATGTTATCATGCCTATAAAGCACTTTAAAAAGACCTGGCCCTTTGTAGCTAATCAATATATATTAATGTTTTTCTGCCCTAATCCTTCATTATTCCTATGCTCATTATTTCTTTTTATCTTTTAGGGCTGGAGTTAAAAAAAAAAAAAAAAAACAACTAAACAATTTGAAAACATACATGATTGCTTTTTATCCACATAGAGGATAAATTTCGTTCTCGAAATTTCAGTGAGAATAAAAACCAAAAATGACAAAAGAACAAAGAGAACAGAAGGAGTGGGAACCTTATTACTGAGGTAAATAAAGAATTCCTACTTGATACGGGAATGCTCTTCAGAAACCTCCCCGGAAGAAAGCTGATGTTAAATGTATTCTCTATTCATCTTTTCAGGTGAAGCAGAAAGTCCAGGCAATTTTAACAGCTTGAGTATTCTCAACATAATACTAAGAAATGACCGATTTAATTATTGTTACTGCTTCCATGATTTTACGAAATGTTAGCTGTGCAAAGTGGAGTAAGTATATACTTCCATGTAATTACATTTCAGCCTATTCAGGACAGTGCTATGCACGGTGGGCTGGTTTAAAAGGCTCAAAACACATTTATTTATATTAATTTATGGATAGTCTCTCTTTCCATAAAGCATAGATTGGTCTAGGACTTTATTTTATCTGAATTACAAGCTAGTAACTTAGCCTGTCGCTGTCATGAATGTGGACAGAAGACACAAGACTCCTGGGTCAGGGCAAAGAATTTTATGGTTTATGGCACAGCAAGCCAACATGTTAGTTCCTTTGGCCCCCAAGTTCAAGGGCCCAGATGGATGCTGTGCACACAGTGGGTTTGTTTCACAGATGAGCACTGGGCCAGAGCATCCACTGTTTTACAGTAACAGGTAAGCAAGCCTGCTCTTGGTTAATATCTCAGCCGTCAAAGCTTCTTTTGTTGTTGTTAAAGATTTTATTTACTTATTGGTGAGAGAGAGAGAGAGAGAGCGCAGCAGGCAGAGGGAGAGGGAGAAGCAGGCTCCCCATTGAGCAAGGAGCCCAATGCAGGACGATTCCAGGACCCTGGGATCATGACCTGAGCTGAAGGCAGACACTTAAGTGACTGAGCTGCACAGGCACTCCATCCCTCAAGGTTTCTTGCTATAAACACAACCCTGAGAAATGTCCTGGGTAATGAACAGACGGAACCTTACATTTTTGGCTTAGCAGCAAGAATGTGCAGGGCTGCCAGGGACCCTGGAAGATGACCTCTCCTTACACGAATCTGAGGTGGCTTACAAGACAAAATATATAAGAAGATTAAAAAATTGAACTTGTTGCAAAAGAGAAGTATCTCAGAGAATATAATACTGCAGGGCATGTTACACAGGAGTGTAAGTACATAGAAATGGTTACCAAAGATTCTCTGCAATTACTAAAGATAGGCCAGTAAGTCAGCCCTGCACTTCTGAGTGGGAAAAACAAATAGAGAAACGTCACTGATTTTAAGACTCACATTATCCATAAATTAAGTATAATTCAATGCTAGATGCTACAAATGATACGTGCAAGAAGATTTAAGAGCATAAAGTTGTCAATAAGAACAGGAATCATGGGGCATCTGGGTGGCTCAGTGGTTAAGCATCTGCCTTCAGCTCAGGTCATGATCCCAGGGTTCTGGGATCGAGCCCCACATAGGGCTCCCTGCTCAACGGGGAACCTGCTTCTCCTTTTCCCACTCCCCCTGCTTGTTGTATTCCCTCTCCTGCTATCTCTCTCTCTCTCTCTCTGTGTCAAATAAATAAATAAAATCTTTAAAAAAAAAAAAAAAAAAACCCCAAACTGGAATCCTCAGAAAATTCATCAATCCTGGAGACTGATCCTTAAAGGATAACAAGGATTTCAAAACCGAGGGTTATAGACACGGATGGAAATGGAAGGTATTATGCTAAGCAAAGTAAGCCAGTCTGAGAAAGACAAATACAGAGGGTTTGTTCGCTCATATGTAGAATTGAAGAAACAAAACTGATGAACATAAGGGAAGGGAAGTAATAACAAAATAAGATAAAAACAGAAAGGGAGACACACCAAAGGAAACGCAACCCTAGGGACCAAACTGAGGGCTGCTGGTGGGGAGGGGGTGGGGGATGGGGTCCCCAGCTGATGGGCATTAAGAACATCATGGGACGGAATGAGCAATGGGTGTTGTGTGCAACTGATGGGTCTCTAAATTCTACCACTGACACTACTACACTCTGTGCTCATGAGATTGAATTTAAATTAAAGAAAAAAAGAGAGACTGAGGGTTCGAGTGAAAAGTCTTTTAGGCAAGTGGGACATGATGTGCTCCTGCGGGGAAAGGAACCAGGTGAAGCACAGTGTGGTCTTTGGACCCAAGAACACGAGTCTGGGGAGCTAGAGTGGACCTCGGACTAGAAAGGCCGGGACCCAGGGAGACATTTAGTACCGCTGGAGAAGGAAAAAGGCCACTCTTGTGATTTTCTAAGCAGCACAGTGATTGACAAAGCCATTTTTAAGCCAGATTAATACAAATGCTTTATTAGGAGGAAAAAAAAAAATAAACCAACTGGTGGTGGCAATGAACTAGAGATGAGAAGATAATTAGAAGAGATCATTTGAAGAAAATTTTAGAGGATTTGGTAAAAGCGCGACAAGGTTTTAAGCAGCACAAGTGTTTATGGCCTTCTGGCTTGAGTTCAGAAATTATCCTAGGTCTGAAATATACGCTCTAGATCTGTATCTCCTCAAGGTGAATTTTTCATTTTCTCTCCCCTGGTGGATTTAATTCTCTCCTTGATTACATACATGGTATTTGTTCAAGAGAAATATTCAGTGTCTTTTGATAACAGTATTGAGATGAATTCTACAGGTGCAAATAAAATTCTATGTAGTATTTTCCTCAAATATCTTAGAAAACGGAATCATTATTTATAAGGCCAGTTTGTGTGTTATTACTGGAGCATCCCATAAATGTGCATGAAGGATGATTAATAAAGAAATATCAATGCTTAGTACATTATTGTGATGTTCTGTTATATAAGATATCCTATATTCTTACAGTGCTTATTATGGTCTTCTTGTTAAGAAAGGCAAAACTGCTTAAAACAGACGTTGGACCTCCTACAAGAATCTATAACTAGAAATTACAAACAAAAAAACAAGGGGGGGAACCACTGAAACGGAGATAAACGCATCTGAGGGGAAAGTGACTCTCCCTCCGAGTGTGTGGGCTCACTGCCAGCAAAGGTAATTTTCATTAAATTCAGGGAGAGATACATTTGTGCCGGACTCCAGGATGGGTGCCTACATGCTTTACTACAACACAAAGGGTCCCCTCCAGATTATCACAGTCATTTTCATCCATGTGCAGCAGAGTGAGTATGTTAAATAACTGATAATTCTGTCTAATTAAGTCACATCACAATTTACATGTGCATCAGAAGGCAACGTTAGGGAATTAACAATAAATAATTATTGACTCTTACTTCATCCTGCCACATTTTTACAAGCAAAAGAAAATTTACTAGGCGTTGATGTCTCATTATAGCTGGCATGTAATTTATTTCTCTGTTGGAGCTGAGTTTATCAACTGTTCCTGTCCATGCAGAGAAAATGTTCCCACCTAAGAAACCAATACAAGAACACAGGCAGGAAGCTGGAAAGCTTAATTGAAAGTCTAAGTTAGGTTGTCACTTTGATTCAAAGAAAAGAAGAAAGGACCGGGTTTCATCATTTCTTATTCACCTGCACGAAGTCTGACTAATTGTATATGGTCAGGACACAGTCTAGCAAGATACAGTGTATCCAAATATACTGCTCGACAATCTGTTAGAGAGAAAGGATCCCATAGTATCATTTATTATTTGACGTTATGATAGACGAAAGTAAACTGTACTGATTTGTTATAAGGAAAGATAAATGAAGTCGAAATAATAATCATAGTGGCAATATTTACAATGTGGACTTTCAGTCACTGTTGACAGCAGGTCGGGGTTCAGGTTGCTATGCCTAATTTGTGAATATTGTATTATTGGTGCTCACTGGCCAAAGGAGATTTATAGCTTCACAGTCACAACAAGCAAACTTACAGAAAGAGTTATTTGAAGGAAAGAGATATACTATGAAAATTTCAAATGAAAGAGACCATTCCTTATAAATATCTAAAACCTAAGTCCATAGGAGCTACTCTACAAATTATTCATAACTGAGAAAATGCAAGCCAGCCCTTCAAAGACCATCAACAACCCCAACAATACTAATGACAGCTAACATGTATCGTACATTTACCGAGAACCGGGCATTGTCAATATCACATATGATGATTCGTCCGCATAAGGTCTCAGGGAAGGAAGTGTATTAGCCCCCATTTTACACAGAGAAAACTGAGGCCTCACGAGGTTTAATAAACTGCTTCAGAGCAATCAGCTACTTCGTGTCTGAACCAGGGTTTCAACACAGGGAACCCGACACCAGAACCCACAGTATTAACCACACAGTTGTCAAAAACCATCCACTCCAGGGCACAGGGAAGCACAAGTCTCTGTGACCAAGCTGGAGTTTGGGACAAAAATTCTATTTACAACTGAGGTATATGAAATAATCAGTGCACAATATATAAGAAGGTAACATAAAGATATGACTATTAAGGCAATATGCTTCCATGATAAGTTTCTCATGTTTCTATTTGCCATAATCTGGCAAAGGAGAAGACAGTAACTACACAGAAGACATTCAAAGAAATGGGTTTGGAAGAACTACATTTCAAAAGTGAGAATTTCCCAGATACTTGATTGAATATTTTGCAAAGTGTCTCCTTCCCCAAACTGAAATTTATAAACTTCTGCTTTCAAAATGTCTCCCATAAAAAGGACACGGCATGGGTAATTTACCGTGTTCTCCCTTCCATGGAAAAACATTCTCCTTTGGCATCCTGCTTCAGTTAGCTCTCTGGATGAGACTGAACGAAGAAAATCCAGCCCTTATACACTGATTTATAGAAAAAGCTGGTACAATTACCTAAAAAGACTGACCCCTGAAAAATCAAACTGGGGACTTGATTCTGTTCTTAAATATGTAAGTCCACAGTAACTGATTTTTAAAGACACTTGGCAATGAGTTTCTGGAACAGAGAAAAGGCACAAGAACAAGAGTACTGAGTACTTGGACAAGAGAGAAAAAAGAAGACAGCAGAGCTGATCAATTTCTCCGAGATCTTGAGACTTAATGTTATATAATATTATATATCAATTTTTAGACATAGTGACAGAAGAGAGAAAAAGGACGCAGGAAAAATGTTAGCATAATTCTACAGTCTTTACATTTTGAATACGGCAGTCCTTTATTTCATCGTGTTTTAGTGTGTTTTTTTCCTTGGTGGTAACCTACAAACTTAATACGAATGGAGAATAGCTTTTCAATTTCAGATGTTGATTCCAGTGTGTCTCTTAGGACTGTGACCTACTTTAGAGCTCTACTTTTTGCAATATGCAACCTGACTTCAAAAGAGGTTTTACGCATCATGAATATGACAGATAAGATGTTCCAAAGTATTTGCCTATGAAGATTAAACACAGATAAACTTAACCAGCCCATTTTCACTACGATTGGGGCAATAAAGGCCGGCCACCCCTAAGACAGGAACAATCAATGAACTGACAAAGTACTTTCAAGCACAGGTAAGGAAATTCAAAAAGACGACATGGGCTTCTTCCATGGAAGTTTCGGTATCCGGTCCAAACTCACCACCTCAAACTCTGATAGTTCTTTTACTGTAGTCTTTTGTGTACAAATTTCTCAGTTCATTTAATGAAACCTACTTACTTTATAAATACACTTGGAGTACATGTACTTATATTATATCCCAACCAGAATGTAAAATAGTGGAAATATTGAGAGCAGGCATTTAGCTTATGATCACTTTTCACTTTCCCACGGCACATAAGATAGAGATATATAAATCCTACCACGCGCACACACGCACACACTCCACACAAATGTTATTACGTAACTAAGAAGGCCGAAAGGAACTGCCAACAGACTGTTTTTTAAGCATCCACTTTGTACCAGGCCAGTGCTTCAATCTTTTGACTCTTCCCACACACTGTTGTCCACTATTATCATTTAGCTCTGTCACTTAAATGTTCATGCACCCATTTTACAGATGGAAATATGTAGCTGAAGGTGAAGACAAGATTAAGCTTCAGGTTTTCCAATTCCCAAACATGCACTCTTTCAACATTACTGTGTTATCTCTAAATATGGAATGCATTTCAAATATCACAGGTACCTAAAAACAAAAACAAAAACAAAAACAACGGAAGGGCCTTGATGGGTTATCAGTCCGTGTGGTTTCAGGATCTTACGGGTCCAGCTAATGGAATGTAAACAACATGCATCATAATAATGCTCAATCAGGACTTTTCTGGGGCTCTGTCTTCCTGAGGTTTTAGTAAAATCTGCTCCTTTCTAGACCAGACTATTGTATTTCTCTTCATTAGTAATTCTCTCCAGCCCTTCCCACTTATAACATTCTGGGATTTTACTATGTGAACCATCATCTTTTGAGTTTATTTCATAATCAACATCTACCTTCCCTTAGAGAAATTTAATGCTTTGGTTTAATAAGAAGAAACACGAAACCTGTCTCCTTCTACCTTGTCATGTAAGGTATGTTTCAGTACGCACAAGATGACAAGGCCAAAGGAATGATTTATGTGGAGTCTGTGATAATGTCATGGGGAAACGAGAGTAAGATTTGGCATATGAAAATAAAAGCAGAAGAGGTAAGAAGAGGCACAGAAATAAAGTAAATAGACTTAAGAAAAACCATGTAATAATTTAGACATTTAAATAAGGATTTTCCTTTCAAAGTAAGCACTTTGGAGTGCTATCAGGCAGTTCTGAGAACTATATTACACAATTTTAGGTGTGATACGGATTTTCATCTTTGCAGAATGGATATTATTTTGGAGAATAAACACATTATTCGGGGTACAAAAATGCTAGAGAATGTAAATGTTCATATGGAGTTAACATTGCCTATTGGACGTAAGAGGCTGATACATGATAACATTACTTTTTAAATGTGACTTGTGAGCTGTCTCTAAAGGTATTTCTACAGGAGGAGTTTCAAAATGTTTTGATCGATATTGATGATATCAGTACACGTTTATGGCTCCCTTGACAGTCAATAAACAGGTATTACCGGTGTCATAAAGAAACAAGTTTCATCAGTCTCACGTATGAATTAAGGGAGTAAGATCACCATCACAATACCACTAGGCTGAACTGGAAAAGAATATTTAGCAGCTTGATACCCAAGTATCTGTTGTACAGGGGCCCGGGCTGGAGACATCACAAGCGGTGGGGGGTGGGGGGCAGGCAACAATGCACATAGGATGCACTGAAAACACGTCGGAAGCAATGACAAATCACTGATGGGAAATGATGGTAACTGACAGACGGGCTGGAGTAGCGCTACAAGGAGTGGGGGGTTGCTTTTGCATTTATAAGGTTAGAAGCACGCCGAAAATAGCAAATGGGTCCTTGGAATGGAGATTACAAATGTCATATGTGTTCAGTATAAAAATGTTCTTGATCGCACACTGGCCCCTTCATTCACCCCCACGCAAGGACTGATTCACTTTCCAGCAAGGAGACCATTATGTGGCTTTTTGAAATGAAGGACAAGCAGGAATCACCTATTCCCAGGGAGCGGCATCAGAACCAAACCTTATCTTGTCATAGTTATTAAGTTAGGCAGTTAATTTACTCTAGTTTAGAGAGGACAGGAGTCTGTTACCTTTACCTTAGGACAACATCCCAATCAAATCTGGAACTGGAAGTCAGTGTGTATGAAGGCTAGAATGTTGAATCAAGAGTCTTTTCTTTATTTAATCAGTATTTAAGAAGTCAGATTTCTAGCTAAGAGTGGCTAATTTGATAAAAAGGGGGAAAAAAGGTATTTATCTCCTTTAAAATAAGAGTGAAGGTATAAATCACAAAATCAAAGAGAATGGAGGCAGAGAAACCAGTGGATAAGTTTTGTCAATGAACTGTTGAGATTTGGTAAAAGATTTCAAAGGATCCAGGAGCTCCAAAGCAGGGGTGTCTAGATATTTGTAGCACCTTTGAGTTCTTTCTATGTGTCAGGCACTGTTTTGGGCACTGAGCAAACAGTGAGGAACAAAAGAGAAAATTTCTACCCTCATAGAAATATTCTAGCTGGGGAAGTCAATTGAAACAAAATATGTTTCAATACTATTACACAGTATGTTGGATGGTATGAAGTGTCGTGGAGGAAAGGAAGTCAGGAAAGGGTAAGAGGAAATGGAAGAATAATAAAATTTTCGATAAGGTAGACTCTGAGAAGGCATCAGAGAGATGATGCTATTTAGACGAAGCCTTGAAAGAAGTGAGGGAATGAGTCATGTTGTTACCTGGGATGTAGCAGATTAAATGATCTGTTCGCAATTCTATCTTCCCTCCTGGCCTCATCACATTTCCCTGATATACTGATCTGGGGTCTATGTCAGTTGCTTTGACCTATGGCATATGAACTTATGTGAGGCATGTCACATCTAAGCAGAAGCTTTGAATGCCCCTGCCAATTTTGGCTCTATCCTCCCTCGCATTTTTGTCCTTTACCATAAACCATATAACCTAGAGAGATTGCCCAGATCTTAAAACGAGGTGTGTAGAGCTGAGCCCAACCAATCCCAGGGGAGCCACTGCCAATCTATAACCTTCAAGTAATACAAGTTCTTGATATTTGAGGACTGTTTGTTGGGGTAGTGTAAATGTAGTAAATACATTCTAGGTAGTGGAGACAGGAAATGCAAAGGCCCTGAGGTAGGAGTATGCCTAATTTATATAAGAAACAACAAAGGGGCACCCCAAATGGGAGCAACTCCCCCTTCCTTGGGCCTAGAAATTCATTTTAACACTGTTCAAAATCATTTCCTCTTCTAGGTAAGCTCCAAAAGTCACACTTTTTACTGTTTTGTTCACTGTTATATCCCTAGTGCCTACTAACAGCATCTGGCTTATAGCAGAGTAGATATTTTATAGAAAAATGAATAAATGAATGAATTAAAAAAAAAAACAGCAAAAAGCCAGTGAAACTGAAGAGGAATAAGTGAGGGGCAGAGTCTGCCACTGAACCCACGGAGGCAAAGAGAAGAAAGTTGATTTAGTCCTTACCCAAGGGAAGATAAAGACTGGGAAAACCCAGGCAAGACAAATGGAGAAGACATTTGGGACCGAACACTGGAAAACAAGCTACAAGTCTAAATGCATAACCAGCCGGGCCGCACCCCATCCCATGGAAAGATTCCCAACAGCCAACGGTACACACTCTCCCCAGCTCCCACCCTTATCAGGAAACTAAAGGCATATTCTCTGGAGAAAGAGAATGGGGAAGACTTTGGGCATCAGACATGATGAAAGACAGAGGTAAGATGGGGTGTCAAAGCTAAAACGGTGGACCAGTGGGACTCATAAGCTTCTTTCTCAATCTCGGCACAGATACATTAGCAGCTGGGCTGTATACCCATAAGACAAGAGAGCAGAAGATCCTTTTAAAGAGAAATGAACCAGTTTTAGCTAAAATATGTTCATTTGGATATATGCAAAAAGAAAGAAAGAAAAGGTGACTTTCATCCACTCATAAAACAGAAAGTGTACCAGTTAAAACCACCAACCCATATCTCTTGGGCAGTTTGGGCTGCTCTTTCAAAAATACTACAAACTGAGTGGCTTTAACAACAGAAATCTAGGCCTTAGGAGGTTAGAAGTCCAAGATCCAAGTGTCTGATGAGAGCCTACTTTCTGGTTTGCAGATGACTGTGTTCTCACTGTTTTCTCACAAGGAAAAGAACAGACTCAGAGGTTCCATGGCTCCTGACTTCCTCCCAGAAGCCACACCTCCAAACCCCATCAGATTGGGGGTCAAGATTTCAACAGAAGAATCTGAAAGGGAAACATTCAGTGCATGACACCCAGCCCACGGAGTTTACACTGAGTCTTTGGTACCTCACGATTTAACACGTATGAATCATCAAAGATCACCTGAAAAAAAAAAATCTTAACATGAACAAAAGACACCGAAATTAACGGATAATGCAGGGGACAGAACAAATTAAAACGAACAACCAAACATTTTTACATTCAAAGAATTAAGACACCACATCCAAATACAGAACCAGTGTGCTATGATAAATAAGCAAAAAAATATGAATGAGCTCTTGGAAATTAAAGTATGAAGTCAAAATAAGAGAAAATTCAATAGAAAGATTAGAAGCAAAAGCTGAGAAATTTCTGAGAATGCAGAGCAAAAAACTTGAAGGGAGAAAATGTAAAAGAACAGAGAAGATTGGAAAATCAACAAAAGGGATTTAGTAGCCACTGAAAAAGAGGGCTCAAAAGGGAAAACTGAAATGGAAGGTAGGGAATTCTCAAAAAAAGATCTGATATGATATGATCTGATAAGATATGATAAGGAAATTCATCATAACAGAGTCTTCAAATTTAAAAGACCCACAGAGCGAGTAAAAAGCACAGTGAATGAAACACATGAACACACACACACAGACACACACACCACAAAGCACATTATCACAAAATGTCAAAAATCCAGGGACAAAGTTACCATTTTAGAAGCTTCTAGCAGGAATGGGGTAGGGTAGAAATGGAATCTGATCAAAGAAGAATGAGAATGGCACTGGAGGTCTCAACAGCAATGGTTGGACAGAAGACAATGAAGCAAGGTCATCCCCATTCTGAGAGCAAATGATTTTCAACCGAAATTCTACAAGAGCTGTGTATGGTTCATGAATATGAAGGCAGAGAAAAGGAAATGTTCAGATACATAAGTACTCAAGGAATTTACTTCCCTGCACTGAACCTTAGGACTTTGAGAATACACTTGAGCAAAAGAAGAAAAGAAAAAAGAGCTCTATGGGAAGAATAATGTCATCAGCACACAATTTGTGGCTCTAAATTGATATGTACCAAATAGGGCGCCTGGGTGGCTCAGTAGGTTGAAACCTCTGCCTTTGGCTCAGGTCATGATCTCAGGGTCCTGGGATCGAGGCCCGCATTGCACTCTCTGCTCAGCGGGGATCCTGCTTTCCCCTCTCTCTCTGCTTGCCTCTCTGCCTACTTGTGATCTCTGTCTGTCAAATAAATAAATAAATAATCTTTAAACAAACAAACAAAAACAGTATGTACCAAATGACTAAATTCAAACAGTGCTATAACTGTGTTGGGAAGAATGGAGAAAAAAAATAAGTGGACAAACTGCCAGAGGAATGTGTCCTCATGTCATAAGATGTGAACAGGTAATACCTAAAACTGATAAATTAAGAAATAATGGATATGATCTAGTCACATAGTTTTAACCTCCAAATAAACAGCCAGAAGTGTTAAGAGTATCTGCTTTTGGGTATGGAAATGGGGTGAGGTGAGCCAGTACCATTCTTTATGACAGATCTTTCAGCATTATTGAATTTTTAACTATGTACCTAAATTATTTATATTAAAAATAATTTATGAAAGAACAAATATTCTAAAATATAATCCAACTTAGTTTTGTAAAAGCCTCTGGATATTTATAAAGTCTGCGTAAATCAGCCTATTACTACACCGGTGGTGTCATCCAATAAGATAAATTTCAAAGGTTAACGGTATGTGACATGGTGTTCAACAAAAACGGTATGTGATACGGTGTTCAACAAAAATTGAGAGTTTTTTACTCTCAATTTCTCTTTCAAACTGGATTTTTCTATTGAATTTTTCCGCTTCTTACTCCCTATTTATTGATCATTTTAATTTTCGTGACCATTCTGGCTGTGGTAAGCATGGTACTTAAACTACCACTGCACTCGGTACATCTGTATTCTTTGGCTCTTACTGCTAAGACAAATATTTGCTTGGCAGAACTTTTCTGAGGTGATAGGAATTCATTAAATCACCTGATTCCTGAGTCGCACAGTGGGTTAAAGCCTCAGCCTTTGGCTCAGGTCATGATCCCAGAATCCTGGGATGGAGCCCCGCATTGGGCTCTCTGCTCGGCAGGGAGCCTGCTTCCCCCTCCCTCTCTGCCTGCCTCTCTGCCTACTTGTGATCTCTGTCTGCCAAATAAATAAATAAAATCTTAAAAAAAAAAATCATCTGATTCCAGTGCTCCATGGCTTTTTCTTCATTGCTTACATGAACAGTATGTGCTCATCACTCTAAAAGACTTGGAGTCATCAGAGAAATCAAAAGATAAAATAAAAAAATAAAACCTCCCAGCTCTCTTTATCCATGAATATATATGGTTATAACTTTGGGTGTTCCCTTTCAGATACTTCCTGTTCAAATATACACTGCATATATATTGAATAGGAACATACTACCTGTGTTCTTCTATAGCCCATTTTTCTACTTAGTCTATCGTAAATTCCATCAATAATTATTAGAGATCATAGAGCTCTAATCAGTACCTTCAAAGACTATGGGATGTTTAACTTCATACTTTAAGCAATCCCTTATTGCTGGGCATTGAAGGTTTTTTTGACATTACAAATGATACTGATAAATGTTATTGTATATACACACATACACAAAAACCCTTCCAAATTGTTTACTTAGAATTTCAAATATAAATTTCTAAACCAAATGATATATACTTAAATAAAATTTCAAACATATGCTGCTAAGCTACATTCCTTGAACTGTTTGTTGACCAGGAAATACTCCCACAAGTATATGACAGTAACATTAATAAGCTTTTAAAATCTTTGCCAAAGAGAGAAAATAAGATGCTACACTGCTGTTTTATTACAAAGTCATTGATCATTAATAAAGCTGAACATTTTTTCATGGTTATTAGTTAGCCATGTCACCTTTTATAAACTTTACATTTTTCTCTTGTGTCTCTTTTTTTATTGATTTTTAAGAACTCTTTATATATGAAGAATATCAAGCCTCTGTCATATTTGTAAATAATTAACTCATTTATTTGCATCTTTCCAAAGCTTCTTTTTCACATTTAGTCTCTGGATGGAGACTTCATGATGAAAATTTAATGCTTTCTTGTCAGTACACAAAGCTATTTTGCAAAGTTTGCAGTTGGATACCATCGACTTTTGCCTTTGATGATTAGTTAGTGAAACATATGACTGAGTATGGCTGCTATATTAACTTAAGTCTGCTGACGTTTCTGTACTAAGGGCAGTAGGTCACAAACCTCCTTTGCCATTTGATGCCCGTTTTTCCTAGTTGACAAACCTACCTGGCATAAGATTTTCAGGATGAACCATAATTTGGGAACCAGAAAGGAAAAGAGGGAGGAAAAAAAGGAAGTGGACTGTACATCTAGCTTCAGGAGTAAAAATTAAAAACAATTATTGGGACTGGCACAATAAGAATTAAGGACTGGTGCTAGCTTACTCCTTAGCCACTGGGTTAAAAAAACAAACAAGGATGTGGTTGGGGTAAGGAGAAATGGAGTATGGGGAAGGAAGGGTCAATACATGACGTATGCCAAGTTTACAGTACAGATAAGATAAAAATGAGTTATCGTCATCTAAGAGTCCCCTTTTACTTTCAATACAATTGGGAACACACTTTTTTAAAGATGGTCTTTGGAACATGATACCTTCTCAATATTTATAATAATTCAATGACTCGTTGATAAAACCCAGGTATTCACTTTATTATGTCTTAGCGACTTGAGTATTTTCTTCCTGGATTCCATGCATCTCACAGCGGCTTCAGACACAGACCAGAAGGACTTCTGACACTCAGGAACAATATTTTGATGGTTATATAAACCAGAAGTCGTGTAAGGGCCTTATTTAAAAATTATTTTTTACTCCTTTGGATTCTGGCCCTGTTGCTATTTAAAGAGGTACATGTTGGAAAATGCTTTTCTAAGATTCCCCTTAAAAATACATAGACATTTTATGATGACATTTGTTACTCAAGGCTTATGAATCCAGCATTATTACAGTCTGTCAAAGGTTTAAAGAAGAAAATAATACATCTTGGGAAAAAGGCGGTAGAGATTTTAGTAGTTGGGAATCTGGCCTATGGCTGGGCTTACAAAATTGCCAGTTAGTCAGTAGATCTGCGAGTCCTCTCACCGGCTGCCTGTTTTTTCCAGTTCTGTGAGCTGTGAGAGTTCTAGAACTTGTTAATACTGGAGGCTTAAGGAGTTGCCTTGAAGATGCATTTGCTCTGTAAGCACACCTTTTCCTTACACTTACTTATTTGTAATGACTCTGGGGCAAGTAAGGATGATGGCGGGAAACGAACGGCAACGCGTGGTGATGAGAGCACAATATAAATAGGACATGGGAGATGAGAAAGGAGAGGGAAGGGCTTTCCTTCCTTAATATTTGATCTTTGTGTTTATACCGATGCCAACCCATGGGCCACAGAGTAGAGGCAGGCAGCTTTCACTGAGAAACTCTGGAGTGATACCGACCTGGGTTCACAGACTGGTTAGTTACATCAGTGCTCTGAGCCTGGGAAAGTCATTTGTCTTCACTTCCGTGAGACGCTGTTGTGCCATCTGAGAAATGGGACTGACACCTCAGAGAGTAACTATGAAAATTAAATGCCATGGTATTTTTTTTTTCAACTGAGGCTCTAATTTATGTTCTTCCCTATTACCCTATATGTTAAGATGGAATTCTTTTACCTCCAACTTTAAATGACATTCTTCAGATCATCCTACTTTAAATAGTCTCAGCCCTCCATCTACTTTTTCATGACCAAATGGTTTCATCACCGAGTCAAGGGGTTTATGCTCCTATCACTGTGCATAAACAGTACATGGTTTTTACCTGGCACACCGAGGGACCACACATTGTGCCAAGGAAAAACTCTGTACTTCCGCTTTCAAGCTTCTACAAGGTCTATCCCACAAAGCACCTACATGTTTTGGTAAATGCTTAATATTACTTAAGACAAGACGCCTTCGATCTTTGAGGAAACTTGCCTATGGCCAAGTTCATACAGATGTTGCTTTATAAACCATCTTGCGCACTGTGCTGAACTTTAGAATTTTTTTTTTTTAAATGTCTTTTAAGATATTTCTGAGAAGCGAATTGTTTAATAGAGTTTGAGGGTGCAAAGGAAGCCACTGATTAAGCTAATGGGAGGAAAGTTTTAGCAAGATACCGCCGGATTTGGTACCACCTCAGGGAAACATAATTAAAATGATCAGAAGAGATCGTGACACCGTTAACGGGTACGCAGAGAGGCATAAACTGTCCACAGTGTAGAAAAATTTCTCAAGAAGGCAGGATAAATGATGAGGAACAGTTTTGCTAACAGCCCTTAATTTCTGAGCTAACTTTAACGTGTGTCCATTATCATAATCAACAACAAAAACACATCCTGGAGCTTTAGTAGATAATACAGAAGAAGATAACCTGAGTCAGCACCTTCCTTTCAAGAAGCCTATGGCTCACATACCCTTTGGTCTCACAAATTCTGGACTGAGAATCTCAACTCTTAGGACTCTGAGCTGTCCTGTAGAGAGGAAGATAAAAACCACCAAGATGAAACAAAACAAAACCCGCACAACCCTCTACTTTGTTTAACAGGAAAAGTATCATATGCACAGATGATTAAATCAGCTTCAAACCATCACTTCTTCACTCTTCCTGAACCTGAGTGTTTGTTACTCGACTACTGATACATGAAGTATCTTTACAAAGATTCCTTCTCTGGAACAGTTGTATGTGCAGGGCTCTTTGAAATTCCCACCGTATCTATACACATCTATGTTTAAGTGCCTACCTCTGATTGCTTTTTGTGAAGACTAAAACTTCACTGACTGCTAATGGGCCAATGCACCTGCTAACTGTGTCTAATTGTATCAGACGCATAAAATTGCTGCCTGTATTTTTCAAGTTCGGTTGCCTATGGTCAGTCCTCTAATATTAGAAATGCAATTCCAGAGTTCAGTGCCTGTTTGAATTGATCAGGAAAATTGCTACTTGTACGAACATTCAATTTCATACCTTTAACCACTAAACTGCTATGTGAGACTCCATATTTTTGAGAAACTAGTTTTTTAAAAAGGTGTTAAAAGACATACCTACAGCCAAAGAATTTTCATTTTGTTATCCAGCCTCCCAGCAAAAGTAAGTTTCTAGAATGCGGTATGGTTGAAATATTTCAAAATAGCTGTAAATACACTTCTCTTGGTATACTTTAATAGAACATGTAATTGCCTTTTGAAAACCCAGAGTTCAAAGCCACTTGTTAATTCCTGAACAGTACTAAGTCCACATTTTTTCTTGATTCTGTTGAATTCTACAATATACCTCATTAGAAAATCCAGATAGTATTCAGGTTGGGTTCTGATCCAAAATTAGCCATTACTCATTAATGATTTTAGTTACTTGTTTGCACAATGAAGCCCTCTTCTAGTTACTTTATCCCAGGAATTGCTTCAGATCCTAACAACTTAGCTTCGACTTGTCCTATCTTCCAAGTTTTATGATAAATCATAAGGCACACTCAGCAGGACCTGCTCTGTGAAAATAAGTAGTCATGCCTACACTTTTAAGTCTCAAGCTACAACTAAGGAAGAAAAAGTAAATAAAAGCAAGTAGCTATGTATGCACTAAAATTTACAAGGACTGTAACGAGCAGAAATCAATCAAATTTCTTTCCAGAAACAACCTCTGTTTCCTTAACAAAGCACACAATCACTTGAGCTAAACAGACAACAAATGGGAAAAGACACACACATCAACTAATTAAAGGCCGATTTTCCACAACAGGAAACAACAGTCCTTGTTCATAGGTGTCTAAAATCATTTTTCCCCCCTCTGAGAAAAATATACTCTTTCTGTGGCTTGAATAAATTCCTGTATATCATTTGTGTAAAAGGGAGTAAGGGGAAGGCGGGCAAATAGCATTCCTAGTCTCTAAATAAATTAGCTCTGTTTAAAAGGGCAAGACTAATTCACTACTTTATGGTGGCTTCCATTAAGCTAGAAGAATAATATTAAACCACTTTGGACTACCGGCAGACTATGAATAAAGCAAGAACGCTGTGACTGGCCCCTTTAAAAAAGGGGTCTGGACATACACACAAACTTTAATTCCATCACGCAATAAGAAAACGCTGAATAAATTAACTTTTTCAAAGGGCCATTATACCTTAGTTCCTCATTACAGATCTCATTACAGACTGTCTTTATAATGCTCACCTGACAATATCATGTAAAATGCTTAGCTTCTAAGGTCAGTCTAAATAAGAGAACAATTCTCCTATTTATAGCGAAGGATGAACTTTTCTCATTTAGATGTTTAAGCAGCTAACCCCTGAGTTTAATGTAATTAGGGAAGGGATATTCAATTTACAGTATCCACAAGTAATGATAATTAAATTGATCCAAAAAAGCTGTTGGTAAGCATAAGATACCTTTGTAATTACATCCCGTTTTCAAAATGACTTTAGTGCTGTGAACTTGAAGCATTTCAGCAAATGAAGGCCAATACACATAAAACGAAAACTACAGTAGCTTAAAAGCTGGGCTGTTTGACATAATGAGCAGCAGAACCAGAGGGAAATCTCGAAAACATTCTATAACTCACCACGACAGCCTATGCTTTCTCCTTTCCTCTCACAAACATCCATTAAAAATATGCAAGACAGTCTTCATTTTTCATCGAATTCTTCATTAACAGCCTTTTTTTTTTTGCACTTTTAAAGGAAACCAAAGAGCCCGTTCTCCTTACTTCTCTATTATTAAACTGGCTGGCTGCAAGCTTCGGTTTTGTGTTTGTTTGAGAGAACCGATGAGAGCTATGAATATGAAACTATTTTCCCCGTGAGTCCTGAGGATTAGCTAGGTCAGCATTCCACCAGGACCAAGGTGAAAAATAAACAAATAACCATGTTCACAGCAGCTGCAGCGATCAGTCTCCGGAAAATTATTCAGGCATTATGAGAAAGACGATATTAAATGCTGCCACTTGCAGCTTCACGGCTCTCTGAATATTCACATCAGAAAAGGGATGAGCACTTAAGGGGTATCATCAGAGAGCTTGCCCATCCGAATATCTTCCATTAAGTTTTTGTCTTAAAGGAGGAAGGCGGGAACCTCTGCCTGACAGGCAAAAGGCTTGTCATAATTCATTAATATCACAGCTCTGCTCAGGTTGCCTTCCACGAGCCGGGCAAGACGCCTCTGGAAAAGCGCTGAGCATACAACTTCTCCAAAGATGCTCTTTGCAATAAACGTGGGACCACTTGGTTGGATGTGCTGCAGGCTGAGAACCTTGAGCACTACTTCCTGGGAGAACGGTGATCTAATAAACATCATCGCAGCTTTGTATAAGCCGGAGTTTCCGTATCGAGTTCCAAAAGGACGGGTAAGAGGCATATGCGGGATGCCGCCCAAACAGGGAAGTTACGAGTTCCTGGTGCAATTCAAGTACACGTTCCGGTAAAGGACGGGGTATAATGGATTTGTGTCGCACGAAGGGATGACTGGTCTTTAAAAAATGACAGAAATCACAAAGAACAGAATTGTCTATGTTGCCATGTCTTCTGACCAATAAAATTATTTCAAGGGAGTGTGAAGAAATAGCAATTCTACATCATTTCAATTCAATGAACAACTTACTATAAAATGAATTCTGTAACAAAAACCACGTTGTGTTATCCATTTAGGTTTTCGGAATAGAGTATCATATGCTGATTATTTTTTTTTTCATTGTCCTCCCCCGTTTTCTTGCTTAATACTCCAAAGAACCAAGAATCTGGTATTGACTCTGTTTTGTTTACAGGGTGAAAAGTAGGGAACTGTCACAATGAAAGAGCACAAGACCCGTCTGCAAATCAGCACACAGTGGTGTATCCAGTTACAGAAATGGCAGCAGAAAAAGAGTAGAATAAAGACCCATGTTCCAGTTTTATTCATTTTACTTTACTAACTTAAAAGTGACTAACGAGTTATTTCTTGGGGCGCCTGGACAGCTAAGTCGTTAAGTGCCTGCCTTCGGCTCAGGTCATGATCCCAGAGTCCTGGGATCAAGTCCCGCATCGGGCTCCCTTCTCGGCGGGGAGCCTGCTTCTCCCTTTCCCACTCCCTCTGCTTGTGTTCCCTCTCTCGCTGTGTCTCTCCCTGTCAAACAAATAAATGAAATCCTTTAAAAAAAAAAAAAGTTATCTCTTTACTATCAAGCAAACAATAACATTAGAGACGTGCAAGTTCTATATTTTTTTTAAACACCAGTATCACTTTTATAATTTTAATACACATGATCCTGGTCAGTGAACCAATTACAGAATTTCTTTCTCGTAATTGTTACTATTTTAACTTAATTTTAAGCTTGAATGTTAAATACGATAATATCTATTATTTAAAGGACACACGATCAACACTTAGCATTAATGTATATAACGATCACAAAATGAAGGTACAATCTAACAGACTGAACAGAAATCAATAATGGTATTTAATGACTTCACGAAGAAAATAAATGACCCTCGCACCCTTAATGGATTAATGTCAGTTAGGAGCAACACAACATCGCGTAATGCTGATAAACGCTACTCAGAGTGGTATCACTTTTCATAGGAGTGCCTTACAGCCTTATCAAAGGAAATTGTGTTTTAATGCTATTTCAGATGCCATTTTTGAGAGGATTTTTACAATCCCATTTCATAAAGCATAAAGCATGCTCTGAATTGTTACAAGGAGCTTTTGTCATTGGCACATGCACCCGGTCACCCTTGGAAAGCTTTCCAACAAAATGAAATCTTAAATATATAAAAAGGATCACAACTTATAATATTATTCAAACAACTAGGATGTTGTCGTTTGTCTTCTTGGGGTACATATTCCCTTACTGTTCCTCCAGAATGTTCTTCCATTCTTCCCCCACCCCCCAGATGAGGAAAACAGCCTATGCTACCTATACGCATTGTGTCTGATTCCAGAAAACAAGATACAGGTTCTGCACTTAGAAACGGCTTCACGATCAAAGCATAGGCGAAAGAAGGCCTCGCCAATCACCTGATATTCAGCTCTTAATTTGTAAAGTCATCAAATTTTCTAGGAAGTTGATACAAGGATGCAGATCTCCTTTCCTTATGCCATAAAATCACAGGAAAATAAAAACTACTCCTATTCATTTCTTTAGGAGATGCTCATAGATGCCGAATATCACTTGCAAGTAGTTTGGCTTTTGTCTGTAAAAAAAGAAAATGCCGGCTACCCTCAGGTAAAGATTGAATAAATAGGCAGGATTTGGGATTTTTAATTTCTATTGAGTATTCGAAACCATCACTAATAGGAATAATGATGGATACTCAGATGCTGGAACTCAGATTAATTATTATTATTTTCCCGAGCATGATTTAAAATTTGCTTCTGACTGATTCAGCAGTCCTCGTGAAAACTTCCAGTAACCTCTCTGAAGATTTGGCACCGTTAAGAAGTTCAAAATAGGAGCAAATGTGCAACGACGTACAGAAGCTACTACAGTGATTTCTAAAAATAGTGGGGGTTTCAGGCTTTCAGTGGCTTAGGATTCTCACGAAACGAAACTGAAGAATTCTTAAGATAGAACCAGGAAGCTGTAGCTAAAGATTCCTGACTGACATGAATATTACTTCCTTTATCCCAAAGGATATAATAACTTCTCGAGTAAATGTAGCATTATAATTAGTTATAATTGACTTCGCCTTTTAATTTTTAAGGCAATCTATAAATTATGGATTGTTGTGTCAACTGGAAGACAGTTTTTGACACCGCACCGTATATCTCATTATTGTAATCAAAACCAAGTTCCTTATCAGGATAACTTCACAGTCTGCTAGATTTTCAAATTATTTCAGGAAATGTTAGCTTTATATTACTGAACCACACCGCAAGGTTTTAACATATGCTTTCATGATTCCAATGCAGCTCCACAGACTACAAGAATCTGTAGTACCATTAGGAATTGCAGGAGAATTATTAGAAATACAAACTTTCAAGAGAATTATTAGAAATATAAGCTTTCAAGGCTAAATCCTGCCCGTACTGTCCCTTGCTTTGAGAACCACACTATCTGGGATACCACTTTTTTTTTTTTTTGCTCCATCCTCTGCCCTGGGTCCATATTCCTTCAGCTCATCACACCTGCTGAGTAAATGCAGTCCACTGACATTCCTTGCAAATTAATGGAATGCCAGCCTCTACCTCTTCTTCTCAGCCACTCAGCAGGGACACCTTCTCTGGAACATTGGGAATCAGTGAAGCAACTGAAAGGGAAGGATTTATTTCTCTCTTTCCAATTACTGTTCTGCACCCCAGTCCCTTCCTTCTTGCTTTACAGCAATGTCCACAGCAGCACCCGCTGACAGCGTAATGCAATCCTCTCGCAACCTTCCCCATGTCAAAAGTGGATTCTGTAGGTGTCCCACATGAAAATCTATGGTACACAATTTAAAGTGGCCAAAAAGCACTCCCCCGAGACTTCTTATCATCAACCGAGTATAATTCACCTCTAAAAGAAAACGACGGGGGGAAAATTTACACAATTTTTACTAACATGTTTCACAAATTTAAGATTTATAAAATACACCAATGAAAATATAAGTAAGAATACATACCAAAAACTAACAAAGCATCATGTTGTAGGAGTTAATTAAAAAAAAAAAATCAGGATCTGAGATTAGATTAGAGGCATGTACCAGGATATGAAACATTATCAAAATGGTACAGGAAAATATCAGGCCATCAAAATGTCTACAGCTAATACGTTTGATTATAAGTTGTAACAACTTTTTCATATATTTGGAAGAAATATATATGGGATGTATATTTATATATACAAATTTTACTGAAAAATTTTTTAAGATTTTATTTATTTATTTATTTGAGAGAGAGAGAGAGAGAGCGTGCATGGGCCAGAGTCAGGGAGAGGGAGAATGAGAGAGAGAGAGATAATCCCAAGCAGACTCTGCACTGATTGTGGAGCCTGAATTGGGGCTCAGTCTCACAACTCTGAGACTGTAACCTGAGCCAAAATCAAGAGCCAGCTACTAAATCAGCTGAGCCACCCCTGACATTCTTGATGTAACAAAATTAAGCAGACAGAGTTGTTTCAAAATACTGGGGATATTCATGTAGTGAAATCCATTCCTCATCTGACCAACATCCTTTGTGTCCCAAACTGAACCATGACAAGCAAGTATCTCCCAAAGTTTACATAAAAATATTAGTCCTTTAATCATTGTTACAGGTAGCTTTTTGTCTTAAAGTTTATTTTGTTAATTAGAAAACGTGCCAACCACCCTATTACATTCAAAGACAAACCTCTTTGAAGATCTTTCTTCAGTTCTTAAAAACCTAGAGCAGCCTTCAACATCACTCGGCATCAGGGAAGTACAAATCAAAACCACAATGAGATATCACCTCACACAAGTCAGAATGGCTAAAATTAACAAGTCAGGAAATGACAGATGCTGGTGAGGATGTGGAGAAAGGGAAGCCCTCCTACACTGTTGGTGGGAATGCAAGCTGGTGCAGCCACTCTGGAAAACAGTATGGAGGTTCCTCAAAAAGTTGAAAATAGAGCTACCCTATGACCCAGCAATCATACTACTGGGTATTTACCCTAAAGATAAAAATGTAGTGATCCGAAGGGGCATGTGTACCCGAATGTTTATAGCAGCAATGTCTACAATAGCCAAACTATGGAAAGAACCTAGATGTCCATCAACAGATGAATGGATCAAGAAGATGTGGTATATATATACAATGGAATACTATGCAGCCATCAAAAAAATGAAATCTTGCCATGTGCGATGACATGGATGGAACTAGAAGGTATCATGGTAAGCGAAACAAGTCAATCAGAGAAAGACAATTATCATATGATCTCCTTGATATGAGAAATTTGAGAGTCAGGGCAGGGGTTGTGGGGGAGTAGAGAAGGAAAAAATCAAACAAGATGGGATCGTGAGGGAGACAAACCATAAGAGACTCTTAATCTCACAAAACAAACTGAGGATTGCTGGGGGGAGGAAGGGGTATGGAGAGGGTGGTTGTGTTACGAACATTGGGGAGGGTATGTGATATGGTGAGTGCTGTGAAGTGTGTAAACATGATGATTCACACACCTGATGATCACCCCTGGGGCAAATAATACATTGTGTGTTAATTAAAAAACAAAAACAAAAACAAAAAAACCCTAGAGCAGCCTTACTAGCCTCACAATGGAGATCAGCAAAATTTAAAGTTCCTATTGAATCGTTAGAGTGTTCTGAAATGGTAGATGCGAACTGCCACACACACACCCCTACATGTGTTAAAGCCTTTATCTTTTCTCTCGAAACCGTTCCTGTCACTGCTGTGTGCACTATCCTGGCAAGTTAAGAGGACAAATGAGAAAAGCACAAGGAGGCATGAGCTGAAACTACAGCGGGCAGCAAAGGTTCAGGAAACTGTAGGTTTGCGGCTCAGGGTCAGTTGAGTCCTGATGCTCCAAGGCCAAGAGCTCCCACATCAAAGGTCACGGGGATGGCTGAGATTCAGTTAGAGCTGCTGCGGAGTCCTTTCTTTTTGTACTGAATGTGCCTAGGGACAATCTCAGAAACCCCGTCATTCACAAAATCATTACAAATGTATTTCTTTAGGTATAATTGAAATAAATAATGGAGAAATTTAACCTCACACAATACTCCAAACACAATCCATCCCATCTTCCTTTCCACCAAATCAAAAATTATAGCCAGTTTCCCCCCCTATAATCTGATGTCTTTATGTACCAAGTACAATATGAGAATATGACCTACTCAGTTGGTTAAACATCTGACTCTTGATGGTGGGTGATGAGATCAAGCCCCACATCAGACTCCACACTTGGTGGGTGTCTGCTTGGGATTCTCTCTCTCCCTCTGCCTCTTCCCCCATTCCTGCTCTCTATCATATAAATACATAACTGTTTTTAAGAAAACAGTTTATTGAGGTTTTTGCCAAACACAGTGTTTAAAAATAACAGAGACCATAGAGAATTACTGATAAATTACCAATAACTAGAGAGCATGTACTTTAACCTTATTTTACAGATGATAAAGACAAAACAAAATACACTTGGCCCAAGGCGGCACAGCTAGATGGTGGCAAAGTCGAATGGAAACCTCCAGAGTATATTTCACACACAGATTCCAAGTTAATGTTTGTGAGACACTGCTACAATTCATTTTTTCACTGGCATCCCACTGCTTATAGCAAAGTTCACATCCTTAATCCTGAGTTCAAGGTATTCCACAATCTGTTCCTGAACTTACTTTTTACTAAGTTCTTATGAAACTGAACCACTCACTAGATCCCTGACCCTTTCTTCTGGGGCCTTCCTCTCATTTTTGGAATACTCTTCCATTTTTTTTCTCGCTATCTCAATCATTCACACCTTGAAGCATGTCTCCGCGGAAGTCTTTCCTGATCTTCTTAGCCAAACCTTATACTCTCTCAGACTGAATGTGGTCTCCACCTCACACATTTTATCATTTCCTACTTTGTATTGTATGACCTACATGTTCGGGGCTTCCCTATTAGACTGTAACTTCTATCCATTCTGTACTCATCCAGTCAAGAGTGATACACCTTTTAAAAAGATGTACCAGACCACATCAACCCTTGCTTCAACTCAAAACCACTCACTGAAACTTTCAACGCCCCAAACCCTAACCCTTCCTACCTTGTTCACCTCACCCCGTGCCATTCTCTGGCAGCCTCCGTTCTGATCCTTAGCAGGACCGAGTCCTTCCTCATTCCAGGCCTTCATATATGCTGCTGCCTCCTGCTCTGAACACCGGTCTCCTAGGTCATGGCATGGAGGGTCCGGTCCAACGACGCAACCTCAGGGAGGCATTTCCTGACCACTCCATCCTCCCGTGGGCTCTCCCGTGGTTCCCTGCTGTGTCACTGGTTCACCTCCTTCACTGTTCCCCACCCCCCGTCACCATGGTGTATTCCTCCCTACATAATTACTTTATTATCTGATTGTGGACCTGGAATATACGCTTCCGTGATGGCAGGAACTTAGCCTGTCTTGGTCAAGGATAAATTACCAGTAACTAGCATTGAGCAAACACTCAACAGACTGTGTTGGATAAACGAAGTAATGATATTTTCTCACTATCTCTCACCCCTCCTGGCACTGTATTCCATGTACCTCAGCGAGGAAAATGAATATTTGTGTCCGGAAGGAAGAAAAAAAGAGAAAGGAAGAGGCCAATCATTCTAGTTTTCTACCTTGTCTTCCAGTGCATTTTCTATTATGTATAGTTTCTTCCCCATAACATGGTTAATGACCAAAAACATGTATCACACTGTATTTTTAAAGAAAGATACAAAATAATTTTTTTCTTTTTTTTTTTTTAAAGATTTTATTTATTTATTTGACAGTGCAAGATCACAAGTAGGTAGAGAGGCAGGCAGAGAGAGAGAGAGGGAAGCAGGGTCCCCGCATAGCAGAGAGCCTGATGTGGGACTCAAACCCAGAACCCTGAGATCATGACCTGAGCCAAAGGCAGAGGCTTAACCTACTGAGCCACCCAGGTGCCCCCAAATAATTTTTTAAAAGATTTTATTTATTTGACAGCACGAGATCACAAGTAGGTAGAGAGGCACAGAGAGAGAGAGAAGGGGAAGCAGGCTCCCCGCTGAGCAAAGAACCTGATGTGGGGGGCTCAATCCCAGGACCCTAGGATAATGACCTGAGCCAAAGGCAGAGGCTTAACCCACTGAGCCACCCAGGTGCCCCCCAAGTTAATTTTTTTTAAAGAATTTAAAAAACCCTCTAAAATCAGAAACAAGGAAAGAAGGAAGGAAGGAAAGAAAGAAGGAAGGAAGGGAACAAAAATAAGGGCAGAATGGGGCAACGTTTTGCTCAGTGAGCACGTATTGCTATCTTTACTGCAAACATTTTGGATAATTTGTAAGTGGTAAGCAAACGTTTTGCGAAACTATGTTAGTCTGTTACATGTGACGGGCAAACCATCAATCATTCCAACAGCGTGGTGTTCTTACTCACACTTAACTCAATAAAGGTTGGTTTTTCTTTCTATTAAAGTCTAAATATTTTATACATGCCCACTATGTGACTTGGCATACACCCTGCAAATTCACAAAAACCCTGGATGTGTAATTTACTACTAAAAATAACCAAAGGTTATTTCACACTTACAGAAAGACACAATACTCGTTTGGAACTTTCTACTTTACACCACTTTAACTCCGAGTAATGTCTCTCTGGTAAATATAATTATGAACATGCAGCTTTGGAGATCATGTAAACATAAAAGATTAGGGAATGAATGAAATCATTTTGCAAGGACACATTTTCCTTTGGTTTATTAGAGCACATTATACAATGTAGTACACTTCTCATAAAGTTTTACACTTTCAAAATAAAATTGTGACTCCTAGAGTCAATTTAGTGTTCACCTACCAATTTTGAGGCCACTATCACCTTAAAGATGAAACTCTGTCCACTGTACAGAACAGAAACTACCCAGAATTCCGAACACATGATGTTCATATTAGATCCATGCAAGCATGTACGCTTTCAAGAGTACGTAATCACTTTCCAAAAAGTAATCCAAAATTCACTTAAAATGATCTTTAAACTGGTTGAAGAACATTTATATAATCAGAGTAATTTAAAAGTGAAGATGAAATGAAAAAAAAAATTTTTTTTAAGCTGTTAGGGCTCATTCCTTCAATTCCTCATTTCCTGCTACCTCTCCTGACCCCCTCTCCACCCCCTACTTCCCTGGGTGGTCAAAGACTTCCAGAACTTCCACATCATCAATAATTTCTGTTTCCTCATGCATGCCATTATATATTACATGCCTTTATGCAGTCTCCATGCAGAGTAAAAAATGATAGAGGTAAACACACAAAATGACGACAAGAGTAACTAGCATTTACAATGCAAAGGCACTTTACTTTCTATCGGGGGCTTTTAGCACAGAGATACTCTAACATCAGATGAGAGGAAAGCTCAATTACATTTCGACACTGGTTTGCAGCAGCCCTATCTCTCTTCTCCATCGTATCTCATACCCAAGTGATTCTTCAAATCCTAGAAACCATGTGTGGGACTCAGGAAGCTACAGGAAACATCCCGTACGGATTTCCTTTAGCCCTGCTGATGTCTGGAGCAAAGTTAGGATGGGGTAGAGGTGTAGCACGGGAGAAATTACAGAGAGGAGGACAGCAAGAAGACAGAGGCCCTGTGCCTGATCGTGGAATTTAGTTTTTTGTTTGGCTTTGGTTTTGCCTGGAACTGGATCTCTTCCAAGGTGCGTTAACACCATCTGGAAGACCTCAAGGGACCAAACTTGCCATGAAACCATTTGAGGAATTTCAACAGTTTTAAAGACAGGGCAGTCTGCACAAACGGTAGCCCTTAAAAATTAGACAAGCCTAGAAACAACGGGCAGTTCCCCAATAAATACTTAATATACTCAAACACTGTTTGTAACATTGGCTTCCAAAAAACCAAAAAGATGAGTCATATCAAATTACAACTTACTTTATGGCCTCTATGCTCACTCTTCACCTCTGGAGTCAATGCTCAAGTACAGAAAATTTTAGGGAGATGCTAGTGAAACATCTATTTATAGTTAATTTGAATCACTTTCCTGTTGCCTGGTCAGGACTGAAATTACGTGTGACTGCATACGTTATTGGACAGATCTGCTGGATTTATATATGATATTTTTTGTTTGTTCAGGGCTATAAAGAAAAGATATAATTTGTGTAGTCATCTGAAATGTTCATTTCCATAAAGTTGCATCAGGCAAAGGGCCCTTTATCACTCTCATTTAAAAATTAACCAGTTAGGGGCACCTGGGTGGCTCAGTGGGTTAAGCCTCTGCCTTCGGCTCAGGTCATGATCCCAGGGGCCTGGGACCGAGCCCCACATTGGGCTCTCTGCTCAGCGGGTAGCCTGCTTCCTCCTCTCTCTCTGCCTGCCTCTCTGCCTACTTGTGATCTCTGTCTGTCAAATAAATAAATAAAATCTTTAAAAAAAAAAAAAAAAAGAAACTACCTTCAACTCACTCTTTAAACTTTACCTTTAAAAAAAAAAAATTAACCAGTTAATACTGTTTAAGATACAAATGAAGTCCTAAGATATTCCTCTTACAAGTCCAATATCAGCAGTTTTGGTAAAACATTTGTAATTAAGAAAATTTGTTACATAGAGTTATTATGTTCCTCCTAAAAATATAAATGTGGTCAATGTGAGGAAAGCCATTTACATAGCCATTACCAAAAAATACTGATTTATATACTATATCCAAACTTTTTCTGAGTCTGAAAAAAATAATTTTAACTGTATTTATAGCACATGAAAAATAAAATATGCTCCTGAAAGTATTTGAATTATTGATATAAAAGCTATAAAAAACAGGTATTTGAATCATTAATATAAAATACTATGAAAAAATAGTTCTTAAGAGTATTATTTACCTTTCTTAGTTAAAATGAAACCTAAAACTTCTAATTTATGGCTTAAAAGAGAGTATCTGTGGTAGATAGATAATTTAATTTATCACTACATTTTTAATAATAACAATGCATTATCAACCCTACTGAATAAAAAGTTAATTTCACTGATAAGTTTTAATATAAATAATGCAAAGATCATATAAACTGCAGTAGATTGAAAATGGCTACATACCCAGAAATAATACATGGCAGATTTTATCATTATTACTTTCGTTAAAAATGTGATACTTCCTAAATCTCATGACCTACAAAATTTTAACAAACATTCTCATCTGTAGGTATGCAATCAGATAAAATGAATCCTATTCAAAGAGCACATTCTATCAGCTAGCAACTTTCTTTCATTCTCTCTCTAAGCATGAAAAATCACCATGTAGAAAAAATAAGGTAAAATGCTATCACTGTTTTAACAGCTGGGACAAGGGAAAACAAAGCAAGTAAACCAAGCCTTTAAGCTTCTACAGAAAGGGTTCACTCCATCACTATGAGAAGCAGCAGGTAAAGATTATAAGCATTAACCCTTAAACCACAGGGCCTGGGCTCAAGTTCTAGCTCCCCACCTCTGTGACCCTAAACCAGTTACTTAATCTCTTTGTGCCTCAGTTTCCTGTACAGTAGATAAGGAAAATAGTACCTATTTCATAGGGTCGATGTAAAGACTAAATATATTAATCTATGTAGGGTACTTCGAATAGTACGTGGCTCATTCACATTATCGTTTATTTTCTACTCTAAGACAGGTGTGCTGCTGGAAATAAATTGCCAACAGGACAAACATGGACCCTGAGCGCATGGAGTTCTTAACAGGTGTACTGATGGACACACTGACCATCTTTTCACATTGCTATGTGTTTCTATGTATATGTCGCTGAGGTGTATGGGCTGTTACTGAGTACAGCACATGGCATACTGCTCCTTCTGTTATCGGAAGTTCCACCTCTGATTTTTACAAACAATGGTCTGATCCCCTCCGTGACAACTGGAGCTAAGTGGCCGTAATGTCAAAGAAACTGAGCTGCTGATCCCTTAGGCTTATTAAACTGTATTCACCTACAAACTAACCTCAAGCAGTTGGCTTCCAATTGCCCTGCAATACGGCATAAAACGTTGGTATTAAATAAGGGCTCTGAAAATTTTTAACTGCTATACATATATACACACACTCTACAGTCCAAATGTACTATTTATTCCTATCATCTCCTATTTCTACTGCAAAGACATATTTCTAATGCTGCATGGAGACCACCACAATGCTAGTATCCCACTTGAAAATGTCATCACCAGATAAAGCAAGTAAACAACGCTGTGTTTTGGGAATCCATATATGACACACATTAACGAGTCCTGCTTTAAAAGACTGAATATGAAATCACGGTGATGTACTCGTTCATAAAGAAAAAAGTTACCTGAAGAAGAAACAAGCACCTTCTTTTTCCTGCATGTGTTCCTAAAATAATATAAGAATTTGGATGATATTCTTATTGTCAATGAAAACTTAGAAGCATATGACATGTAAAGCTGAAACAAATTTAAAAATATTGAATTTAGAGATGAATCTAAAATCCTATTGTGAGTCATATCTTGAAGATCTGCATAAGTATCTTCTTCCTTGGATCCTTTTTATTTTAATAAAATGACCTCTTTTAAGTACACGGTAGTATGTTACAAAGAAGGCATCCTATGGGAGAAGACCATAAAAATAGATCATATTCCTGTGCGATACCTACTTGTGGTTTCTGAAAGGAGCTGACATGAATGTATACTTCTCACATAACGTGACTCTCTCAGAAGCAACGCTACCCTCCCACATAAAAGATAATGGCCTGTGTGTAGATATTTTTATAGGTTAGCAATGAAAATCATGCTGAAATTACAAAAAATTAAGAAAGGCTATCATCCTGACAATGTAGTGAAGATTCTTTTTCTGCAATGTCAAAATTTAATCATATTACTATTTCAACAATAATATTTGCAGGATTAGACTCAGTATATTTTAAAAACTGTAGTTGGTCGTGGTCTCTTCACATTATAGTCTCTCCATGTTGTTGGGAAAAAAACAAAATCAGTGTGTATTACTCTGTTCATAAGAATACATACTAAATCTGCAATGTGGATTCAGGCATATTAAGGATTGAGTTCACTTTGTCATTATTTTGAAAGAAGTCATAAAACCAAAAGCATTATTTTAACAAAAAATATGTATATAAAGTAAAACAATAATTATCCTCCCAGACCCAGTTTTCAGTGAGGGCTTCTAGTTCAGGACATCCACAAGAAAACCAATTTATATTACTTTTTTTTTTTTAAAGATTTTTATTTATTTATTTATTTGACAGAGAGAAATCACAAGTAGATGGAGAGGCAGGCAGAGAGAGAGAGGGAAGCAGGCTCCCCGCTGAGCAGAGAGCCCGATGCGGGACTCGATCCCAGGACCCTGAGATCATGACCTGAGCCGAAGGCAGCGGCTTAACCCACTGAGCCACCCAGGCGCCCCTTATATTACTTTTGATAAGATATAAATATATTTCTGCTAGTTCATGTGCCATATTTCATAAAATTCAGTATAAAATGTGTAAAATTATAAAATTGTAAAAAACGTGTAAAATTTGATAAAATTTACAATTGGTGGCTTTTGTTTTTTGGTCAAAAGAACAACAGTAATGTGTAAACTTAATTTACATTGCATTTTAAAAGTATTTCATTAAGATATAGTATCTGCATTTACTAAAATGTTGTGAATTGTGCAAGGCAAATTTGCTTCTTTGCTGTATTGGGCCTTTTGCTCATCAAAATAACCATGGAGGGGAGAGAATAAACAACAAAAGCAAATATCACTTCTTTAATTCTGATATAGAGAAAAAAAATCAGAGTTATTTTAAAAATAAATTATACTTTAAAACAAAATAAACTATCATTTAATAAATACCCAACATAAGTACAAAATTGAAGATTTATCCAGTATAATGAAACTTTAGCACAAAAATTTGTTTAAAAAGACCACAGAAAACTAATCTAAGGAATATTTACTATATAAGAATTTAGGAAAAGTCAAGGTAAAGGAGAAGAGATAAATAAGTGTCTTTTTCACTATTAAAAAGTAAAAGATGAAGGAAAATTTAAGTTTATATCAGGATATGTTTGTATCCTTGTATATTGTTACATTTAAAACTTCAGAAAATCTTAGCCTCCTCTGAACATATTTTTTCAGTCTCTATTTTAAACTACATTTAAATCTGGGTTTAGAAAATCTTAGCCTCTCTTTGAATTATTTTTTAGGGTTTGTTTGTAAATACTCCATTACTCACTTTGACAAAACAAAATTTCTTGACTCAAAAGCCCCAGGAAGGGGTGCCTAGGTGGCTCAGTGGGTTAAGTCCTCTGCTTCGGCTCAGGTCATCCATGGTCTCAGGGTCTTGGAATCAAGCCCCATCGGGGCTCTCTGCTAGGCAGGGAGCCTGCTTCTCCCTCCCTCTCTCCGCCTGCTTCTCTGCCTACTTGTGATCTCTTCAAATAAATAAATAAAATCTTAAAAAAAAAAAAAAAAAGCCCCAGGAAATAGAGAATTCTTAAAGGTGATTATATTAAAACAAACAAAACTGGGGAGCCTGGGTGGCTCAGTGGGTTAAGCCACTGCCTTCAGCTCAGGTCATGATCCCAGGGTCCTGGGATCGAGTCCCGCATTGGGCTCTCTGCTCAGCAGGGAGCCTGCTTTCTCCTCTCTCTCTGCCTGCCTCTCTGCCTACTTGTGATCTCTCTCTGTCAAATAAATAAATAAATTCTTTAAAAACAAAAACAAAGCCAAAAAAACCCTACTCTTCAAAAAGACTAATATTTAAAGAAAGAAAAGAACATTGTGTTTCCTTCAAAATCAATAGAATGATAGTATATACCTCATAGTCACTCCTTGAATACCCAATTTCCTCCTCTCCGAAATAATTACCTGAAAAGATGTCAGCTGACATCTAACATATTTAAAAAACCATACTTGAGTCATTGTGCAAGAATTCATTTTGCATCTGGAAATCCACTACACAAATCCAGAGTTTAAAAAAAAAAAAAGCCTATAAAAATTGCACCAAGTATTTAAGTGTCTAGTTTTTCCAAAATGTATAAGAAAAAGAAAATTGACACAACTGTTATGGTTGATTTTCAAAGATAAATGGTTGTTTTCAAAGATAAAATTTCTGAACACAATTAGAACCCAAGTTTTTAACTTTTCACCTGTACTAATACAGCTTTTTAGATTATAAATATATGTGTATATATATTTAAAATCTAATATATATATGTACACATGCATTAAAACAACTTTGTTACTTAAGGGCTTCAAATAAACTCAAAACCTGTATTTCAAGATGCTTTCTTCCCACTTTAGCAGAAAGGAAATGATTTTGAAAAATACCATTAGGACGCTGGCCTGCTTGTATTTCCAGGAAATTCTGGCAAACAATTAACTACACCAACAGCTTCTTCTAGCTTCCACTGTGAACAGCTTTACTCCGAGACTGAAATCTGTGATGTGCTGTCACATTAGTGAATACTCTACATTCTGCCTAAGATTTTATTTTTGAATTATTACTGGTTATTGTTTTATTTCTAGTACCAATTTCACAAAGAAGCTTAGCATGATGAAAATAAGTGAATCTTCTACACAGCTTAGAGGGAATAAAAATGTGATGGTTTGAAAACTGGCTTAAAAATTCTGCAGGAATAGAGAGAATATTTCTCAAAATGGAATAACTGCTGATAAGATTTTTGAAAATATATGGAAATACTTCCCGGTGCTATCAATCATATCTAAAAAAGAATGTGATGTAGACTCTGTTTAAAAAAATCCAAAAAAAATCACTATACCTTGCCTTTATCTTCTCTCTTTATATTTATTTTCTAAATGTACAGGCAAATATCAGGGGAAAAGCTTTTTTATAATTCTGCCCATTTATTTATCCCCAAAGAATTAATATCAACAACACCATAAGACAGTTTCTTATGTACTGGAAATCCTAAATCAATATGTTGGTATTTCCATCGGAAGAAAATGATACCCTATTTAGAGATCAAAATTGTTTACTTCTAATTTTGGAGTTAGGTAGAATTCTCCACAGAATGGAAAATGACAAAAAGCAATTTATCAGTAGACACATAAAGTAAACCTATTTCTTTCAAGCATGGACTCCTGTGTTTATTTATAAAAAATGAGAGTACAGTAAAAATAATATTTTCAACACTACAAATGAAGATTACTACCTCAATTTCTGAAGAAATGCCTCCCTCAATGCTTTCTCCAAACATTCAAATCCCAGCTTAATAAAAACAAATGGCATTCCTCATTTCTTCAAAATTGCACATTCGATATCATAAGCTTTGCTTTTTTTAACAAGACACTAACACTTTCAAATTTAGTAATTAAGTATTCATAAGCCTGAGTTTAGGCGGTAGTGTTCTGGGCATGATGGGCTGACTATGATAAATATATTTATAACTTTCAAACTAATGAATTTAAAGACATAAAAATAAAACAAGTAAGAAGGTAAGCTAAAATAATATAAAATCCCTGAAAGTGGTCTTTGTTACTTCATCACAAGACTAAATAAATGATAAATGCGTGTAGTACCAACGGAAAATTTTAGTATTTCTATCACTCAGTAATTCTATCCACTTCTGAGTTAGAAAACAGTAACAGTCAAAATTATAAAGTTTTACATTTTCCAGCTAAAAATGTATATTTTCATGTCTAACAAATTAAACTGGACACTTACTATATGAAGTTATTAAAGAATATGGGTAAGTGATGAACCTTTTACTTTCTAACTTCACTTTCCAATAAAATTGGAAGATATTTTAGAAGACAAATATTCCTTCAAGTAAAATATGCTAGTAAATAAAATGTGGCAAATTAGAATCTAACCAATAAAATTTAGTCAACAACCATCAACCACGAAGGTTTCCTATTCCTTCAATAAGCCCAAACGTTAATAAAACAAAGAATATTTTAAATCATAAATTTCTAGAAATTCTACATGATTAAATAACATTTGGTCTAGAATCATAACAAATTTAATATCACTAACAAAAAAGGGGAGATTTTAAATTACAATATATGAAGGTATATAGGTAAGATTTACTCAGGTTTGTGTGTTTTCTTTCCGATTAGACATCTAGATAAAATTTTCAGGGTTGAGAGTCTTGAACAACGGTAGAAAAAATATTTTTTTAAATTTCTACAATGACGTTTATGAACATCAATTTTTTTACTGCCCTCTAGTGGCGAAGAGTCAAGTCACTGTATGGCCAAACTACGATTAGGAAGACACATGACAGGGGCTGTAGAAAGATCTTGACAAACAGAACAGTAAAATTTTACAACATATATCATACTTTTTTCCCAGAGATTAATTATTAAGTAAAAGAAAACTCTATGTATGAAAGTCAAATTCTATTTGCTAAAAAAATTATAAGAATTTCCTGAGTAGCAGCATGAATAAAGTCACAACATCGTACATCAACCATTACATACAGTGAGCTGGTCAAAAAATGAAAAAAAAAATCAGTCAATTTTTTTCTACATAACATTACAGGATACTTTCCCAATTCTTTAATTTTACTGGACTGGCTATTTTTAGACCTTAGAGGAGATCCTACAAAAGTTAATTTCAATGTTCTCTAACATGTTAAATTCTAAACAAATTAAAAGGGTGAAGAAAATTCCACAAAACCAAGTCAACTACATTAATATCCAGCTCTGTGCATGAAAGATATTTTACGAAGTAGATTTTAGGCAACAGTTATGCCATGTATAAAATTTACAACTGGAAGGATATAAAAGTATATATAATTTTAAACTATATTAACTTCTGTTTCTTACCAAATTGGCTCTCTTCAGGTATTTTTCAGAGCATCTGCATAATTTTATTTCTTTGCTTTATTTTTCAATATTCATTTTCCATAATGAGAAATAATGGTATTTTCAGGATACAAATGAAACAATTATGATTATTAAAATAGTTACTGAAAAATGAAGTATTAGACGAACTGTGATCTTCAGTATCTCAGATATAAAATCTGCCAAATAGTTTTCCTGTATCAAAAAAAAAAGCGTAATCTTGGAAATGTATATAATTTATTCACATGACTTGTCTTAGAGGAAAATTGTAGAATTCAAGAGAGAAATAACCCAAAAGAAAGAACAAAAACCTCTAAACCTTGACAGAAAAGCTACGGTAGGATGGATACCAGAGGGAAGAAGGTTAGGCCTGTGCTTATCCCTTCTTCTCAGTGTCTCACCTTCAGGAGCCCTATGATCATGGGAAATAAACTGTGTCACGTGCTTTTTGATGTATTTTGTGTATTTTGATGATTTTTGTGTATTTATTTGTTTTTACACAATGTAAACAATGCCTGCAAACCATGGCCACCAGGCCCTTCTTTCTAGGAATTTCAGTAAGTGTTTAAGTCCGGTTATGTCAAAATGTGGAAGAAAAGTGTCTTCACACTTTCTTCTGGGCCCAAACATGAAAACCATCAGGAGGTCCGCGAGGCGTTTTCTACATGGGAGGTGACACAATCTTTAATAGCTCTCTAGTCTTTTCAAAGGTTTAAGTGTAAAGTGCTCAAAGATTTTCATCAAATGGAAAATTTTGAATGAAAAAGAACATTTAAAAGCACTGCCTTAAGCAACTCTAGCCATAAATACAGCAGACAAGGACACAAATAAAAAATAAATAAATAATATTAACCATGACACAATCCTTGAAATTAATATTTAAAGTAAAAAAAAAAAATCCTACAGAAGTATCTGTCTCATTCCCATTCCACTATAGACAGCAGCTGTCCTCTGGTGTGGAGAACGTTCTAGACAGTCTGACACTGACCCATTCCAATTGAGTTCCAATTCATGTTCAGAAATGGAGCAAGACTGCTTTCAAAAACCAGTTTCTTCTTCAGAAGCAAGTTTTCTAAGACGTCTCCCAGAATTGAGAAATTAGGAGAATAGATCTCTATAGCTATAATTTAATTACAATTTATCTTTGAGAACAAAGAGTAGACAGAAATCAGTAGCCAGTCGGATCTGGACAGCAGAGAGGGGCTAGTGATGAGCAACAAGCAGCGAGTAGCTGAAAGGACAGAGAAGCATCCAGGACAATTTTGCTCTCTCTTTACAGAAATTTTGGAAAAATAATTTCATTTCAACCCTACATTCACTTTCTAAGACTCGGTATATATCAAATTTTAAAAAGCTTTAAGAGTAATGAAGAAGGGGTGCCTAGGTGGCTCAATGGGGTAAGCCTCTGTCTTCGGCTCAGGTTATGATCCCGGGGTCCTGGGATCGAGCCCTGCATCGGGCTCTCTGCTAAGCAGGGAGCCTGCTTCCCTCTCACTCTCTGCCTGCCTCTCTGCCTAATTGTGATCTCTGCCTGTCAAATAAATAAATAAAATCTTAAAAAAAAAAAAGAGTAATGAAGAAAAATGAATGCTCACACTATCATGTAAGTAGGTTCACTGAGCTAACACTCACTGTTATCTTATAATCAGAAACATAAAAAAGTATATAAACATAATAAGGGTTACTAATATCTTTGCCACCAAATTTTATGCTAATTAAACATGTAAGCTGCTAAATGTGATATTTGCAGAAATGTGGCTTTAGAAATGGTATCCATCTGAAACAGCTTAAACTTTCAGAAGACATTGTAACCTTTCTGAAGATCTGAGCAGGTGTCGAAGCCACTGTCAGTAAGGACTTAGGGGGAGCCAACTGGAAAGCTGATACTTTCCAGCTTCTCCTATCAGCTGTACGCTCTAGTAACATTTAAAACATCTGATGTTCCAGACTACACACTCTGTCCTGGGAAGTGTGGTTCAGCTTCACTGTCAGACCCAAAAGTTCATTTCTACAGTTGACACGGGGTTACTTAAGGAAAGGAGCACATTCCAAGTATTAAATCAGCACAATAAAAACTTAAGAAATTAAATATGCTCGTACAAGGGTGCACGTAGTTTCAAAGATTTAGAAGACGACAATGAGCAGCTGAAATTTTATGCTTTTAACACCACCCTTTGCCTTAATAATTAACATTTTCTATAATTTTCTATATCTCAAAAAAATTTTTTTTTCAAAAATTTTTTTGTATTAAAACAAACACTCTTCCGACATCAAGGAAGTCCACAAGTCAGTCTTAAAAACTTTATTTCTTCATGAGCTTTTTCTCCTTGCCAAGCAAACAGTTCAACTTAAAACCATACACGCGAACCACTGGCATGTCATCTGTTTTTATTAACATGGGACTGAAAAAGGAAAACCTGTTTTTAAATTTGAAAAAGGGGGGGGCGGGGATAAAGGTTTGGTAAAAACTAAAGTGGCTTTACATAAATGTATTCATTTTAAACTAAAAATCCACTAAAAATCTCTGTGGAGTTTCAGCCATTACATGAGACTTCACTTAATCAAGTGTAGGTCACTTTGGAATGAGTCAAGTAATACCACCAAGGATCCAGCCGGGAATGGTAAATGCCATTTTTAGAAAGCAAAGAGGCTCCACCTAGGGCTTTCCCCCAAAATCCAGTCTAAGTAATTTACATGAAATGGTACCTTCCCGTGTACTCCACTGAAGCTGGAGTGTATTCAAATGTGCAGGAACACGGAGCGCAAATTGTGATGAGGACAGTACCTACAAAACTTGAATTCTCTTTTGGAATCCAATTATCATAGTCACTTGAGGGATACTCAATTATTATTTATCTAATAAAGATGGAGATGGACATATCTGAGTGATTGTTCAACAGAGACAGATATTAAAGCCATCTGTGACTACAGAAAGGTAAAAACGTCTGATGAATTAGTCAGTGAGGATAAAATCCCTGAGTGTGGGCTTGCTACTACTTGTCATTTACATAAGTTAAATTTATGAAGAGAATAAAGAAGCATGCATATGTATGTACAAAGAGATGTTAGGGTTTCTAATGATATAATCCACTGAAGTATCAATCTTGGGAGAACTGCAGAATACTTTGCACATTTCCTCTGGTGCTATGGCATTTCAGTCTAATGTTGAACATATAAAAACATATCCTCTATCATAAATGTGATTTGTTCTCTGAAGCTTCTGCCTCGTAATTTTGCACATTTAAATTTGCATAAAACTAGAGCAAAAAAAAAAAAAGGGACCAGTTTTAAATACGTAACATACATAAGTGATAGACATACCCATTTTCCGTCCCTTTGTCCAGGATACTGAATTTACTTACATTGAAAAATATCAGATAGATTTTTAAGACAACAGAATTTTCTAATAACTAACTTTCAAATAAGATGGTAAATGAAGGGACTCTTGGGTGGTTCAGTACATTAAGTGTCTGCCTTCAGCTCAGGTCATGATCCCGAGGATGTGGGATCACGTCCCATATTTGGCTCTCTGCTTTTCCCTCTCCTAATAACAACTGAAATGGCTAACAGACATAAAGCTAGGAGATAATCTAGCGCTGAAGGAGCCCATCGCATTAAAAAACAAAAAACAAAACAAAACAAAAAAACGTAGGTGCATGTCAGCTAGCTCCGTGGTAGCTGTGACCACTTAGAAGGAAGATTCTTCCAATGAATTTGCACTGCCCATCCTGAGAAACCTCTGCAGAATCAGAGGACTTGGACAGGGGAAATCCTGATGAATTTGGCTCATATCCCCTCCAGTGAAGAGCTGCGGTGTGTAGTTGGGGGTAAGTCTAGGGGAAATGGAACATGACTTGCAACCCACTTTATTCATGAGAGCCAACAGTACAAAGCAGCAGCTACAATGGGAAGGTAGTAAAGCTGGAGGCACACATCAACCAGGAAAGTTCAATTAAAAAGAAAGCAGGGGATATAGTATTAATATCAGATAAGGTAATAATCTCTGATATAAAAAAGCATTAATTTGGATTAAAAGGATCTATTAAGACTGCAATCTACAATGAAGATAGAGTAGGCACGATGAACTCTGTAGCAAATAAAGCAGAAAGTAAGAAACTCATTAAAAAATGAGAAACAAAACTATAGTGAAAGACTTTAAAAATTTAACGGGTCTTTTAAATAGATGAAAAAGTCAACAGACTTCAGAAGGATACTGAAGATTTCAATCAGTGAGTCTCAACCAGGGAAGTCCCACTTGCCTGAGAATGGTTGGGAAGGTGGTGTGGGGAGGGGGGAGGTAACTGGGTCACCACCACAAAATCTGTTTGGTGCCTATAGATAAGAGTTAAGAACAGTAGGTATCTTAAAACTCAAAGGACGGTTCCTAAAAAAAAAAAAAAAAAAAAAAAAGACTTGCCTCATCCACAACACTGGAATTATACTCAGTCACCTAAATAATAAATTTGAATTTGCTTTGGTAGGTACAGAGCAAATGTCAATACCCACAAATAAAGAATACACTTTTTAAGGAATAAAATCACTCATGAGGTACCTGGGTGGCTCAGTCAAACATCCGACTCTTGATTTTGGCTCAGGTCCTGACTTCAGGATCAGGAGACTGAGCTCTCCGTCAGGCTCCATGCTGGGTGTGGAGTCTGCTTAAGATTCTCTGTCTCCCTCTTCCTTGGCCCCTGCCCCTCTCTCCTTCTCTTTCCCCCCGCAAAATCATTCATAAAAACATACCATAAATTTTATAAAAGGTCTTCAAGTTGTGGTATCTGTAATTCTGGGAGTAAGAAAAGTCAGTCTAAGAGATGTGCACACCTGAATACCTTCAAAAGAGTCCATTTCAGGCTTTGATACTGATTTGCCTGATGATGCAGCTGCAGGAGAAATTTTCCTTTCCTACCTACACTCAAAAAAAGAAAGACACCTATCCAAAACCTCACCATGGGGGAATACCCCAATATATACTACAGAGCAGCAAACTGAAGAGCAATGAACAAGTAAAGTGTACCCTGATCAACGAAGCATTACAAACACTTCACACCCCATTTCAACAGGAGATACATTTCCAAAAGAATTTTATTTTTATGGTCAATCATTTTATGAAGTACAAGTAAATTGCATTAAAATAAAATAATCTTGGGAAAGTGAAATGAAAATAAGTCTCGAAAAGAACATTAAAGAGTTTAATTAACCAATTGCAGTTTCTTAATTTATTTGTAAATAAATGATGGTGGGCACAAAACTGTTAGGACATTATTAGTAATGCACACTTAAAACTGTGATGTAAACAGTTTTATTCAAAATATCAATATTTGTCATACATGGAAATTAGCCCATTGCAACTCTTCTTACTTGTGATGAAAAACATTTAACTAAAAAATGTGTGAGGGGGTATTTAGTTTTTCAAAATTCTTTTAGTGAGAATGTACTCCAAAAGTCTGAAGACTACTCTAAAAAATGTAAAGAAAATCTCAATTAATCTTTTAAAAGCTAACATTCTCCAAGTCACATTATCTGATTTCAATGGCTTAGAAAAAATATCTAGAAAAATAAAATCTGTAGTCACAAAAGGTACAAAGAATAATGATTTTTTTAAATTTTTTAATTTTTTAAGATTTTATTTATTTGACAGAGATAGATACAGTGGGAGAGGGAACGCAAGCAGGGGGAGTGGGAGAGGGAGAAGCAGGCTTCCTTCTGAGCAGGGAGCCCGATGCAGGGCTGGATCCCAGGACCCTGGGATCATGACCTGAGCTGAAGGCAGACACTTAATGACTGAACCACCCAGGCACCCCAAGAATAATGATTTAAAAGAACACCTACACCTGGAATAGGACAAAGCTGTACTTGTCAGCATATTAATAGCCATAATTACATCCAAGGAAAACAAGCAAAGGGAATCAATTACATTGAGCAGAGGTTAATAATTAGAAAAGAGGGAAAAGAAAAACAATTATAAATCATGGGATGTGAGATTTGAAAATAATATGTTACAGACACCTACTGCTAGTGTAATGAGGAAAAAAACCCTGAAAACAGAAATACAGAAACTTTATAGGGTAAGAAAAAGGGAGTTACAATTATCTTTAGGCAGAATAATATAAAAAACTCAAGGTTCTAGAAAGAATGGAGGCCTCAGCCTCTATAATTTATGCACAAGGCAAAAAAATCCCTTGAAATTTCTAAAATTAAAGAATTAACTCAAGAAAACCAGCCCCCCACCCCCAACCTGGGTTTCTTTAGTAATTAAAATAAATTACTTTTAGGGAAAGTTTAATTGGAAAAAATGATAGAGAGGAACAGTCCAGACAACTGTGTCCCACTAAAATGAAATTTGACTATCTTAATCACGTCTGGTTGTTAATAACAATTTAATGAAGTTTCAAAATAAGGATGGACTTCCGAATATAATTTTTAAGAAACTGGGGGAATAAGGGGTACCCAGGTGGCTCAGTGTGTTAAGTGTGTGCCTTTAGCTCAGGTCAAGATCCTGGGGTCCTGGGATGGAGCCTGATTGGGCCTCCCTGCTCAGTGGGGAGGCTGATTCTCCCTCTCTCTCTCTGCTCCTCCCCATCACTCATCCTCTCTTGCTCATTTGCTCTTGAATAAATAAACAAAATCTTTTAAAAAATAAAGAAAATAGGAGAATAAGACATGATGCACTGTGATATCATAAGGAATATTGCTTAAATCATCTATTCAACTATGATTATCTCAATTTCATTTTTATTTCTTAAATACTTAGTTTTAATAGCAATCTACTCAATTCATAATAATAGACATATAAAAGTAACAATATCTTTATTTTTATATATATGAGAAACCTCATCCAATAGAGATGATATACAGTGGCATATTTGCTCTCCTAAGAGCAGAAGGCCGCTTTAAGATGTTTTTAGATAGTCTGAATGCTCTTGTGTTATTTCCATTATGGTCAAGTTTTTATTATACTGAAGAAAATTAAGCATGTTTTAGATCATCTTTATTTTCCTCCCCGTGGCTGTCCAGCTTTTGGTCATTTCCCTGCTCATTAAAATTTGCACAAAAAAATGGTCAGTGAAACAAACCCAAATAAAATTCAAGGCAAGTATAATTCTATTCTTATTGACAGATATGGCAAATTCTGTTACTGAAGGATTTCTACACCAAAAGAACAATATCAATCTCATTTACATGACTTAAAATATTGCTCCAAATTTAATTTACTTAAGAGCTGTAATTGTCTTACAATTCAGATGGAAAAAAGTTTCAGGGCTTTGCAACTAACTGTGCTGCAGTTTACCTGGGGTAGGTTATGGGGAGTTTTGCTTTGAGGGTAGCTCTCTAAGGACCTGCAAAGCTTCAAAAAATTTCAGAACTGACCCACTCCCCTGGTGAAGAGTTTGGAGAGCCCCCTGCATAATGGGTACACACCAGAGCAAATCTCTGAGGGCAAACCCTCACCTGGTGTTTGCAGAAGCTCCAAAGCATCGGTAGGGTTACCAATGGATTTTATTTTCACTTTCCTCAAAGATTAACCAAGGATCCTTTCAGTTTCCTAGGACCCTTTCTCCTCTTTGCAGTCATTAAGGTTTGCTGTTCCCTTTCCTTTCTCCACGTTGAAATTATCTCTATACATCTTCTTCTATTGTGTCCTATAGAAAATGGCAAGGTTGAAGTCCAAATATTTAATCAAAGGAGCCATGTTCCTGGCATTTGGGACAGAGAATGAATATTATAGAATTGGGGTTTTTTTCTTCCTTTCTCTTTCTTTTCTTTTCTTTCTTTCTTTTTACAATTGTTCTTCTTCTGTTATACTCTGGGTTAAACAAGATTTTATGGATTTTCCTGCGAACCTTAAGGTATTGTGAGGAAATAGTTTCCGAGTTCCAAGCACAGTTTTAAAATAGAGATTTAAATAAAATAAGGGTTGTCCTCATTTGTTTTAGATAGTGTTTGATTATCAAATTTATAACACAGCACTTATAGATTATTCTTACTGGTTAATAAATAAGTCACTTAGGACAATATAACCAGATAAATGACTTCAGGGGCCCAGCATGAAACTAGTTCCAATAGTACATAAAAAACTTCCAGACTTTTTAATGATGACCTTACCCGAGGGATAAGTTAGTATTCACAGCCACTTGAGATTCTTTCCAACTCTACGATTCTATTACTCATTTCTAAAAATGGCCCAGTCCCAGCTGGATATTTTGTAATTAAAAAATTCAAATTTATAGGAACTCTTCCAAATGTCCGGGGATATCTGACACAACAGAAGGAAAAAAAAATTACTAAAATCATTCCTTTATATTTAATATAAAGCGGGATTCTACATTTATATTACACAGATAGAAGGATAGCTATTTTATTTTCTCTAAGATGGATGCAATTATTTTAACAAAACAATGGTCTAAGGGAAAGAATACTAGATAAGAATCCAGAGCTGGCTTCTGGTTCTCTTTCCACCAATGCCTACAGATGTCCACAGTCAAATTTCTTAAATTCTCTGGGTCTTGATTTTCTCATGATCTCAGTAAGTCCTTCACTATCTACAGTTACAGTTACATAATTCTTTGGAACTGTAACACATGAAATATGAATTAGGTGAATTGAAAATGGGACAATTAAGGCTTTAATATTATTTTACTACTGTAAAATTATGAAATTGGGGCATATGGTAGCAGAACTTAACACAACAAAACAGAGATAAAAATCTCAGCTTGTTTCTTTATTCTAGTTTTAAGAATTCATTTATGCAAAAACTCAGATGCTTATCCATATTCAAGAATAAAAAATTATTAGAAACAATGCTTCTGCTGGAGATTTTGTACAAATAAACACAAACTTTAAAAAAAAAAAATTACTTGCTGACTCTTCTGGCTGTGTGAAAGAAATCCTAAAATCATCTCATCATCACTGATTTACAGGTCTTTGCATTAAATAATATATTTTAAATATCCACATTGAGATTAGTTTTTTCTCCCAAAATAATTGGCCAGTAGCTTAAAACATAGATAAATTAGTGACTATTATTACTGGAAACAAAGAAGAGATAACGTTAATATGCTAATTATAACACAAACACACACACAAGATTTTGTTTGTTTTCAATTCACTTGAAGACTCCAGGGAAATAATTAAAGAACTTGTGTCTATGAAACCTAATGAGAGTACTGAAGGAGAATCTAATAAAATTAATACATCAAATTCAGTTATTTATTTCTAAACAAACCAACAAAACTGGAAAAGGAGATTGTAAAAAAAAAATGCATTATTTTCATTATCAGAAAAATTTCCATATAGGTATAGGGAAAGAACACAGTTCTGGTTCATGATAATGTATACTTGGAAAATAGGGGTGTTATGTGTTACTTTAAATTAAAGTACAGTAAAAGAATTTCAGAGCTGAAAGAATCTCTGAGATCTTCTATTCTAAACTAACCCTTTTTAAAAGTCTTTTGAGTCATAATTTAGGATTTTGTTATCCAACCCAAATTATGCAGTGGGCAGCAGGGTGCAGACTAGAACTCACATCCCTCACACCTGGTCTGGTACACCTTGTCCTAAACTCCATGGCCCATGTGAAGAGATATCTTCCGTTCAAATGTCCTGGGGATCTTAATACTATAAGAAAAGCAAGTTAACAAAGTAACTTGGTTTTGAACAAAGTGTGAGAAACCAGGTACCTAATGAAATAAATGACAGCGTTAACATTTTTTGCCTTTTACTTATTGCGTCTGAGCTCTGAAGTGTTTTGAACTGGCATTTTTTAAATAAATGTAATGACTATTTGATGTTATTAGGAATTTAAGTTTAGTAAGTCAGAACCATCACTCCTTCCTCCTTCTTCTGTAAGACTAGAGGAACTTATGTGGCATGACTTGGGTCTCCCTGACTTGCTTAGACAGCAGCGTACTTCAAGTTCATTTCAAGGAAGATCGTGTCAGTTCCCACAACGGAGGAGGTAAACTGAGCAACAGCGTGAGGAGCGAGTATCCAACCCAAATCTTCCCAGACCAGTCATTTTTGGAATATCCTCCAAGGAAAAATATTCTGCAATAAGATTCAGATATACTTTCATATGGCAAAATATACTTGTTAGAAAAATCTGTTGGGGCACCTGAGTGGCTCAGTGGGTTAAGCCTCTGCCTTCTGCCCAGGTCATGGTCTCAGGGTCCTGGGATTGAGCCCTGCATTGGGCTCCCTGCTCAGCGAGGAGCCTGCTTCCCCCCCCCTCTCTGCCTGCCTCTTTGCCTACTTGTGATCTCCCTCTCTCTGTCAAATAAATAAATAAAATATTTTTTTTAAAAAAAGAAAATATCTGTCAATTATATAAAATTTATATGATTTTATAAAATCAATTGCAATTGTAAATGGCATGTAGACAAGAAAGACAGGGAAAGGTGAGTGATTTAAAACCTATGGTTCTCCCCCAACCAGCTTCTGGGCTGACATTAAGTTGTAGCCAAGTCACACCTGGGGAAAACATGTTTGTACTTCAGAAATGTGGAAATGTAGCAAAAATATCCCACCAGTTGGAGAAAGCTGAGTGATTGTCCAACAACATAAGCAGATATTCTTTCATGTCTAAATGAGAAATCTCAGAAGGTAAACCCCATTGATAAACACTGAAAAACTCCTCACCAGTAGAGAAGATCCTGATTCAGAACTTCCTATTCTCTACCCCTTCCTACTCTCCACCCCTCACCTCCCCAAAAAGGCAGGGACCACTCTAATATTCTAAGACTGGGTATTTACAGGGGGAGTGTTCACAGAGAAGGGTTTAGGCCATACCCCACGGCGTTCTATTTTATATATATACTCTCCTGTTGGCGGGGCTGACCTGCACCAGAATTACAAGCCAGGAATAGCGTGAGCACCAAGGCTCTAACCTCTACTGCAGCCTCCTAGTCCACTACCCTGAAAGGGTCTTTCCTATCTAATTAGCCAACAGCCGCTCCCAGGAAAGGATCCCATCCATCACTCCGTGGGGATATAACACTTTAGACTTCACTGTATCATTTATTGTCTTGAAAGATGATGATAAACCTCTTGAAATTCCTGACCTAGATATCTATTCATTCTCCCAGAGAACCATTTCAAGCATTTATTAAAATATGGTTGATATTTTAAAACAATTTCCTGGTATGTATGGATATTTCAATTTTGCAACCTAAATGGAAAGCCACGGGTGATTTTTTTTTAAAGATTTATTTATTTATTTGACAGAGAGAGACACAGGGAGAGAGGGAAAACAAGCAGGGGGAGTGGGAGAGAGAGAAACAGGCTTCCTGCTGAGCAGGGAGCCCGATGCGAGGCTCGACCCCAGGACCCCGGGATCATGACCTGAGCCGAAGGCAGACGCCTAACAACTGAGCCACCCAAGTCCCCCCAAGAGTGATTTTTAAAATAAATTACAAATAAGCCTTGTTGACAACCATAAAGTTCATTTATTATACCACTTATTTTTTTTTAATTAAAAAACAGTTTATGAGTTTAAAACGTAGAGGGAAATTGGGAGGCACAAGACCGTACCCACAAGTTTATAATAACTAATAACTGCAGCATATACCATAAAGCTAAATTTACACCTAGAAAGTTTATAATTCTATTTTCTGAGCGCTATATCTGTAATACGACAGTCTAAACAGCGTTTTGTTTCTTAGATTTTCAAATTCTGAAAATAAACAAGAAGCATGGAAACCGAATTTTCATTTCCCCTATGACTGAACAGTAAACACTCAGTATTCTATGGTTCTCTTATTCTAGTTTCCCATAATGCGAGAGACTCAGGAGAAAAGAGGCACGGGTTAGTTTTGGCAGATAAAAAATAATTTTTTAAAAAAATTTTACTTATTTATTTATTTTGAGAGGGGATGACAGGCATAGGAGAGAGAGAATCTCAAGCAGTCTCCATACTGAGCACCATCCTGATGCAGGACTTGATCTCACCACCCTGAGATCATGAGCTAAGCTGAAGTCAAGAGTTGGATGCTTAACCCACTGAGCCACCCAGGCACCCCAGCAGATAAAATATCTTCAAAAGAATAAGAGTATGAAGGTATGACAGCTCAATTGTAACTTACCTAAACCCATTAGGAATGAGAAAGCAAAAACCTGACGCTAGCAAAGAAAACCATTTTTTACCTATTTCTTCTATGCCACTTTCTATCCGTCTGTAGTAGGTTGAATAGTGTCTCTCCAAAATGCATGTCCACCCAGAACCTCAGAATGCGGCCTTATTTGGCAATTAGGCCTGCATATATATAGATATAGTTAATTAAGATGAAGTCTTTTTTTTTCAAGGTTTTATTTATTTATTTGACAGAGAGAGAGCAAGAGAATGAACACAAGCAGGAGGAGTGGGAGAGGGAGAGGGAGAAGCAGGCTTCTGCCTGAGCAGAGAGCCTGATGCGGGGCTCGATCCCAGGATCCTGGGATCATGATCAGAGCCAAAGACAGAGGCTTTAACCCACTGAGCCACCCAGGGGCCCCTCAATAAGTATTTCTTAAATTAGAGTGAATACTTGAGCAGTGGACTACTGTTAATGAATACCTGGGGACAGTGATTTCGAATTCCCTAACACTTTCTAAAGATATTTATTTGCCGGGGTGTCAAGCCCCGCATTGGGCTCTCTGCTCCATGGGGAGCCTGCTTCCTCCTCGCTCTCCGCCTGCCTCTCTGCCTACTTGTGATCTCTGTCTGTCAAACAAGTAAATAAAATCTTTAAAAAAAAAATGATTAATAGTTGTCTTTAAAAAAAGAGAGAGAGATTTATTTGCCCCCCAAACATTTTCGTGTTTTATTTTACTAGTTTGTATAAAACCACTGCAAGTACTTGTTTTACTACAAACCTCTTTGCTTAAGAAAGACCTAAGTATTAGAAAATAACTTTAATGGGTTATGTAGATATTTTACTCAACTCTCCTAAGAGTTTTTAATCAACACGCTCTCCCCTTTGCCCCTCCCTCCAAAAAATTTCAATAGCATTATGAAGAAATTCTGTCTCTCAAATATGCCAAGGGACACTCAGAGTCTAAAACTGGAGTAAATTCAGGGAGTAAGTATCAAAAAAATACACAAGCTTAGGCAGATAACACCGAGCACTGGGGGGAGGAGGAGTATATTAAAAAGCTTCAAATCAACAAACCAAAAATACAAATATATTAATCTTACCTATATACACGATGACATTAAATGATTATATAGTAAGATTATTAAGTAAAAACAGAATTATGGTTCTGTCACAGAATTCACCTGAAACATATTATTACTTGGAAATTATCTTTCTATGGCACAAAAAGCCTAAAGGCTTTTATTCTGTTATTTTATAACTTTAAAATTTCTAAATCTGTATCATGGAGAACTACACGTTACTGCTACATTCAGTGTAAGCCTGGTTCATATTTTAGTACTTTTAACTCATTTGGAGATTAAATTTACTGTAAAATTTTCTTTAAAAAGTTTTAAATCTGGCAAGTATAATAATATCAGAACTCCTCTGAATCACAAATGAACATTTTATATTTTACGAAACTCATGATTTCATGAGTACAGTATTTCTAGCTTTTATCCTTCCAACAGTGAGGAAAACATCTCTAAATCTAAAGGTTAATGATTTGCTGACAATTATAAATGTTTATAAAAGAGTGGCAATTTCTTGGTCTATTTAAGAACATTTATTCCTTAATATTTTATTAATCACAGTAAGAGCCTCTGTTATATTTAATGAATAGCACTTTTTCAGGAAAAGACTTACACAAATAAGCTACTTGGACTAACGTACTCCACCAAACGCTATTATACTAAAGTATAGCAATATGCTGGCGACAGCTGCAATGTCTAATATTCTGAGAAAAATTCAGATAATAGTGAGTCACCCTGCCGTTTCGCAAAGGCTTCATTCAATAATATATATATTTTTAAAAGATTTTATTTATTTGACAGACAGAGATCCCAAGTAGGCAGAGAGGCAGGCTCCCTGCTGAGCAGAGAGCCCAATGCGGGGCTAGATCCCAGGACCCTGGGATCATGACCTGAGCCAAAGGCAGAGGCTTTAACCCACTGAGCCACCCAGGCGCCCCGTTCATTCAATAATATTCTTTATGTGACATCGTATTTCAAGGTGATCTCACAGAATCTGATGGAATAACCCTGTGAATTTATTTCCTTTTGCTTTTAAGTGACAAAATGATACCCCCCCCTTTCTTTTTTTTAACTCATAGGACAATTGCTTTCATATAAACTAGAAACCCTTAAACATTTCATTTCACTGTTTTTTTCCAACTGCTACAAAAATATCAAGTAAATGTAAGTGGTCCTTTTCCAGCCTGACAAAACTAATTTCAATTATGTGTTTGGAACTTCTCAAGAACATGGACTGAAAGATAGACGTGAAGACAGGCAGTCAATCAACAAACTTCTTGCTCAGACAAAGGTGTTCTGGGAGGGGAGGGCTGCTGTAAAGTGAAACAGCAAACTAACCAAACCCCAAACAGAAGACCTAGTCTCTAGCCTTGAGTTTGCCATCCACAGAAAGCAACAGCATAAATAGCTTAACCCAATTATATCAGGATGTGAAGAAAACTGAGGAAGAGCCCAGGGGAGGATGTAATGAGTACATAAGACATGAGATCGTTTGAAATCATTTGTTGGGAAAAATGATTGAGAACTTAAGAGCTGACAAGGAAGAAAGGAGAAGCTACGTGGGAGGAAATGACCTATATGACAGCTTAGCATGTCACACTCAAAGAACACCAAACTTGGCGTCTGCTGCAATTTTTAGTCCTGGATCTCACTATCAGTCATGTAAACTCGGTAAAATTACTTAATTTTTTTGCATCTTGATGTCCTTATTCATTCAGTTCAAGAAGGAGTCACTCAGCACCAAGTGCCCACAAGGGCCAGGCAGAGTTCTAGACCCTGACAATATCAAATTTCACAGAAGTTCCTGCCTTTGTGCATCTTACGTTGATAAATTATAAAATTAAAGACACTGAAGAGAAAGTCATGGGGGTGCCTTGGTGGCTCAGTGGGTTAAAGCCTCTGCCTTTGGTTCAGGTCATGATCTCAGGGTCCTGGGACTGAGCTCTGCATAGAGCATCCAGCTCTCTGCTCAGCAGGGAGCTACTCGCCCCTCCCCCAACTGCCAGCCTCTCCATCTACTTGTGATTTCTTTCTCTCTCTCTGTGTGTCAAATAAAAAGCCATGAATTGAAAATGCTGCTAGGAAAAATCATCGTTGGTTTCTCTCTCTGTCATCTTTCTTTTGCCATTCAATGCCAAAAGAGATCTTCCCCCAAACATGCTCTGTTCTATCACTGTGTTCTATGGCCAGAGACCCAGCGGACCCCAGAGGGACACCTGAATCCTTTTATCTGAGACTCAAGGTCTTCCATGTCCTGGCTTCCACCAACTTTTTTAGCTCTTATCTTCCAAAATTCTCTTTCATGAACTTCATACTCCAAGTAGATTATTTGATATTTTTTCAAATATACTTTTCACATTTCAACTTCTGCAATTTTGCTCATGTGCCTCCCTCTGCCTAGAATGCCTCCTCTCTGTCACTTGTCCATAATACTACCCCTTCCGCCATTGGGCTTGATATTTTCTTGATATGGTTCTATGAGTATGGCATTATTTTCTGAGTAGGAGAGGGAGAAGCAAGAGAGGATCCCTGAGAAAGATAATTTGTCTTTTTGGATTGAAGAGAAAGTTAAAGGCAGGGAGAGATACTATAAAACATGACTGTGATTGCATTATAATAGGTAAATCCAAAAAAACTTCTGTTTTGCAGAATCACTACTTTATAACCGATTGAATATATATAAATAAATATGTATATAATACAAATATATATAAATATGTATATAAATAAAAAGAAACCAATCTAAATGGGCTCTAAATTACATAATTATGAGTAGGATGATAAAGAGAATGCCAGGGGGCACATAGTAGGCTTTCAATAAATGCTGATGAAATTCACTTAAAATTTACAAACTGATTTTCCTTAATAAATCCGTAAATTCCTAAAACATGTGTGAGTTAAATATTTCACATTGATTTCTGATTTTACAGACAGGAAGAAAACTGCTATGTAGCAATCATGACTAAGTACAGTAACGTACACTCCGTGATTACTGGGTTAAAAATCTCTTTTATAGAGAAATTGGGCTCAACACTAACAATTTCACTAACAATTTCCCTGCATTTAAGGGAAGGAGGAGTTGTGCAATAAAGTGTAATAAATGGCACACACAGAACCAGGTCATAAAAGGTTGTTAACTTCAGATCTTATTCTTTATTTGAAAGAAATCGAATGTTACAGAGAGTGAGACACGGCTGCTCCCATCTCTCTCTCCCTCCCTTGGTCCGCAGACCGCTGCTCAGAGTGACTGCCCTTTATCCCTCCCGGGCCCACGGCCTCAGTATCTTCCTGTGAGCTTCCCTCGCCACCTCAAACACGTTAGCCTAAAATAAAAGCAGGCTTATTTTCATGGCTGACATCTATTTTGGCAATGTGAATCAGGGGCTCAGACATTGACCTTGGATTGGATTATGACTGACTAAATCATTAAAAAAAAAAAAAAATGTAACCGAGGAATTCTCCTAAACAGAGCAGGTATATATATATATATATATATATATATATATATACACACACACACACACACACATATAATTTTATTTTTGGTGAAATTAAGAAAGAGAAATAACAAGTGGTCTCCTATCAGTGAACTACCACATTCGAGTTTGAAATGTACCCTAGGAACTTAGAGGCGGGTGTCTTGGTATTGGTAATTGACATATTCCTGGAAATGGTAGGTCAGAAAAGAATTTTACAAAATACATACAACGAGATGTTCTTTTAAATAAAAGATACTATCAGCTGTCTTTCTCCACAAATATACTTTAAAAATCTTTAATACTGAATTCTATCCATGTTCTGCCTCCATGCAAATGGGAAGATATTATACCTTTACAATTCTAATGCCTACTTCTTGAGAAACTGAGGCACTACTTAAATAAATATTATTAATAAGCATTTTAATATACCAGGTGTTTATACTGATATCCGAGCATGAAAGCAAATAAATTTTTTTCAATTTATGAAAGACCTGGCACCTGAATCTCTTATTCCTAACTGGAAGCATAAAAAGAAAGATTGAGCTTAGCTTTCTGTAGGAAATGTAATATGCATGAAATTTAAATATACTTTAAAGAAATCAAACATATTATCAGACACTCACAGACCTTAGTAGTTTAAAAAAAATCTCAGAACCATTTAAAATAAACAACTGTACATTAAAATCAACTATAAAGCTTTAGTTTCTAAATTTTGATATTTAGTTGTCCTGCCCACTGAGGACACCATTTGTGGGCTCAGTAAAGGGGCTCCAATGTAATGCCACTCAACTCTTAAAAGTACCAGAATTCACCAGATGAGTGGTATTGCCTTCAAAGGCCATCTCGGGGGTTATCCCCTTTTTTTCTCTTTTGAGAAGGACTCACGGAATATATTTAACTGTGGTAATACTTTCTCTCTGAATAGAGATCTAATTTTATGAAATAGCCAAGCGTTGGTTAGTTGAGCCTGGGAAGGAAGTAAACAACCAAACTAGCCAAATAGGTATTTGATCAAAATGAACCATGCTTATATGAGAAGTGCTATTCTTATCTGGGTCTTACAAATAAACTCAATTTCAAAAGAGTAGTTTCAGAGAAGTTTGGTTAAGGTATTATGATGGGAACGGGGAAAGAGTAACTATCTATTTACAACGAGGACAACCTACCTTCAATTTCAGGATCTGAACCTACAGAAGAAATTACAAGCATCCATGGCCCGCAGCAATTAGCCACCTCCCTGCAAGCTGGTGAGCAGGGTACCCTTCCCCCACAGTTCCTCTGCAGGGGATGCTTTCCCTTCTTATTCCTTAGGCAAGCTGAATTAACCAAAGAAGCCAGGGCAGAGCGCCCAAATCCCTAACCAATGACACCTTCACAAAAAATGCAAATACACGCACAGAAGAAGCAGGACACGTACACAAAAATAAGCTAACCCTGTAGAACAATACGTTAAAACTTACTATATATTTTATCATGCATAATGTTCTCTAACCATTTTGAGGTTTTTTTCCCCAATAATTTTGAATCCACTGAAGAAATTTTACAGAACCTCTACTAGAATCCATAGTTTAAAGCCATTGATCTGGTTTATCTCTTTTCACAAGAACAATTCCAACTCCAGCAACTTTTCCAAGGTCACACAACCAGGTAATAGTTTAAATGCTAATTTGTTTGACTCCTAAGCAGAAGTTCTTAGCAGACCAAAACTATAAAAAAAAAACAAGGCCACTGACAGATAAGCCTTGGGCACAAAGGAGTAAACACAAATACAATTTATCATTTTGCCAGGTTCAATAAATACTATTTTGATGTGTTAATAGCCTTTAACAGTGAAGGCATTAGCCATCAATTTAATAAACAAACCATTAAATAGGGAATACAAGTGTCAATAAAGGCATAATCTACTAATTTTCTAATCAATGATGCTAATCATTGCTGGATATTAATCAGGGAGTGGACATTAGCCATAGCATAAATAATCACTTATGATTATGGTTCACTACAAAATCTAAACAATATCAAAAACAGAGTACAATACTAAACACATCTCCCCTCAGTAAGTACTTGCTGGTAAATTAAATGCTTTGCCTTGAACAAATGGAAATATTTGCAACATTCATTGATTACAGCTTTTACAGAAGGTTAGAAACAGGCATATTTCTCTGCCACAAAAGTGAAAAGAACCTAGTTAGGCAAAGTTAGGACTAAAGTCAAAACAAAACCCAATCTGAGTTAAACTGCAGGCAGAATTCAGTCATGAAGGCTAACACTTGGAAATTAGGACCAACCTGCCCTTGTCCTTAAGTAATGAATAAACTTACACCAATTACTTAATCTTTTTAAGCCTCAATTTTCTCATCTATAAAATAGGGAATAAGAATATTTACTTCATAAACTGCCTGCTACATCTTGGGTTTTATTTAACATGCCATAACAATAGTTTCTAATGAAAAAAGCAGCCTGGAAGTCAGGGGCTCTGGGGCCCACGTACTTCTTAAGGGAGGGATGTGGTGTCCTTCTGTCATCCCCAAGGGAGGCAGGAACTTGCCTTCCCTGTGTGCTTTGCCTCTAATCAGCAACTTACTCACCTGTTTTATGCCTCAGTTTCCCCATTTTTAAAATGGAGATGCTACGAGTATTGAACTCCATGAGTTGTTCTGAAGTTGAGATAAAATACCTGTATAAAGGGTTCAGCACGGAGACTAGCACTTAGGAAACACTTAATAAACGTTGGCTATTATTAGGCTTCGCTTCTGCAGTTTATAAAATGCGTAGGGTGGATTAGGGCATCTCGAGCTTCGCTTCGGTTCTGAAAATGCCTCATCGTACTCACTTTCACAGAAATTAGTAAAACTGGTATTTAAAAATTTGTGGGTATTTTTCCTCCTATGTCAGAGAAGTTGAGTCAAGGGAGCAGAACTGTGGGGTTTCCTCTCCACCACTCTCCATCTATTAACCCTCTGATGACAAAAACCCTGAAGCTGTACTAGTTCTTCCTTCAATCAATCATATTAAAAAATATGTCTTCCCTACATTAGTCACTTAGAAGAGTCTTATTAGATATGACATTTGCCAGTTTAAAAAAAAGATTAGAATCACAGACATCTTTATCAATATGTTTAACTTCCAAATGCATTTATGCACGCAGTGTCAGTGTTTTTTTCTTATTTAAATTCAGTGTTATGATTCAATGAACTATTGGCTCCTTTTAAAAGTCCTTGATTGTGGAAATTAACATTTTGCTTTGCCTAAACACCTGATGCCTATTGGAACCCTGTTACCCCCAAATCTCACCTGACCATAAATGCAAAGAAATGAATGTATTAAGCCAAAAAAGCTTTCCCGAGAAGCCAAAACTAATAACGCTAATAAAAGCAGCTCTGAGAATAGTCTTTGCTCACAAGCTTCCTCTTCCTACTTTATGCAAAAATTACAGTAACAACAAAATAACCTTGGCTGTTTAATGACGGGGTAATGAGAAGAGAAAGTAGGCGGCGTGACGAGAGAGAAGAATGGAAAACCTATCTTAAAAATTACACCTGTCTTGGAGCTGCACGTGGAATTTACAATTCTTACAAGAAGGAAGGTGATATCTGGACCAGGTCTGGAATCACACAGTACCCCGTTCAGATCACTGTTTTGCCATTTAAGACCTGTATAACCTTGAATTAACGTAACCTCTCTTAGGTAAAATTTTCCCGTAAGAGGGAGAAACCCCTTCTAAAAGGGAGGTTGTGAGAGTAAAATGAACTGATACGGCTAAAACGCTGTGCATAGTAAGGGCTCCAGGATGATACAAAAAGCTAATATTAAGCATCATTATCTGGTGTCTTAGACTGGGAATACTTAGCCCTCACCCGCTCCGGGGTAAATTACTATACTGGGACCTGGAACAATAGAACGGATGTTCGTGGTGAGGAGCTTACGTTACCGAGAAGTTAAATTATAATGAATATATTCTGTTCTACACGTAGTCAGCCAACCCTTGTTGGATGACTCCTGTCTTCTCGGCACCGCGGTTAGTGCCGGCATGCGAAGGTGAACAAGACACGGCTGTGACCTGAAAGATCTTGTCCCCCGTCCGGGAGACAGAACCCCAAACAAATGATGACAGTGCAGAGTGTGAAGCGGGGTACAGAAACGTGCACCGGGGGCCACGGAAGTTTTAGAAGCCAGCTCTGCTGGACGCAGTAGGTCAAGGCTTCAGACACAAGATGCCACAGAAGTTGGCTCTCGAAAGATCTGTGACAGGGTCAGAAAGGGGCTAAGCAGCACGGGCTAAGGGGACATGTTGAAGCATGGGTGGAGAGGTGTGAACCCACAGGAGACATGGAGGGGGAAGTGGGATTGTGAAAACTCTGATGAAACAGACTAAAGAATTTGGACTTGACCCGAAAAATATAATGAAGACGTGACACAAGGCGGCGCAATGGTCAGAGCTGTGACTCAGGATGACAGCTACAATGACAGTTTGGAAGCTGGATAGAAGAAGAGGCAGAGGTGGGCAGACCAGGTTTAGGGCTAACAAAAGAATATAAGGACCAGAGGAAAAGAGCCTGAACTTCTGCCCCAGCAGTGGGAAGAGTCAGGGGCGAGGGGGGAGTTTGTAATTCCTTTCAAACATATTTCAATTCTGTATGTTTGTTTTTAAAGTCCTTAAAGTACTACTAAATCCCTGGCGGTCCACAAAACCTGACTCTCCTGTCATAACTCTTTTTGGCGATTTTGAGTTCCTTAGATTTTACTGTTACATAATTCATAGCAAGATGATAAGGCAATATCCCTGATAAGGTCTGAAATAGTATTTTAGGTATTTTGACAACGGGCCAATTTTTTTTCTTTCTTACGATAAGATCTATACTTCATTCTGATTAAATATAAGAAAAGAGAAGTCAGTAAAAAGTAAAGCCCAAGCTAAACTCCAGTCAGTAAAGTTTGACAGCCTTGCGTAGGAAAACAAAAATCGTATGTGTAGCACTTAACTGCTCTAACTGGGGTTTCCTAAAAGGTTAGATCCTGTACTGTGTTTAATAAAACTCTTCCTGTTATTGGACAATACTTGTTCAGATATCGAAGCAAGAATTTCATTTTAATGGCGTTGAAATAAAATACGTCACAAGGGACGTATTGACCATGAAGTTCAGAAATATAAACTATAAATCTTTTGGTTTTAACTTTTTAAGCAAAGTGATGACTCTAGACAGCAAGCAACAGAACTGTTAAAAGTTGAATAACCTTCAAGTAAACATACTTAGGCACTTGTTCAAACAAACATTATTCCCAATGCTAAAATTGAGGCCGGCAATTCTCCCCTCTTAATAGCTTAAAAACAGTTTGAAAAGTAGCAGGACAGCAGCTTCTTTGCAAAGAGACCAATCATCAGGATTAAAAGATCCTTAAAAGCAAATACAGAATGGTCAGTCAGCCTGATCACCTTAATTTTTAATAAAGGAATATCTTTAGGTATATGCATGTATGCAACAAACTTCAGAAGGAAAATCTCCTGTCACAAAAAAGAAACTAATTTTAATGTTCACCTTCACGCTGCTGATTCAGAATTGCAGGCAATAATATTTGAAAACAGAAAAAAAAAAAAAAAGGAAATATGATAACGCAGTATCAAACAATCTGTCAGTGATAAAACAAGTGGGGTGGTTGTCATAAAGTAGCCAAATGGCTTTTTCCACCTCCATCAAGGTCACTTTACTGATGATGGGCTCAATAAGATGATAATGCATTTAACCACTTTCCTTGCATCTGACTTCGACCTCACAAATCCAAATGGCCCTGTTTAACTACCCTGGCCTTTCAGCATTTCCCTGAACAAAGATAATTAAGGAGATGTACTGCCCCCTACTATCACAGGAATTGAAAGACAAATAAACTTTTAAGAGCCCAGCCAGGTGTCTCTTCCACTAATGCACAACTTTTAAGCAGGAGGTAAAATGAAATAATGGTTAAATAATTATAAAAGGTTAACAATGTTAAATTTGTTATATACAGTAATTGTTTTCCTTAAAAGAAAATGCATGAAAAGAGTTCCAGGCTACATTTTACAGGTCTCTAGAGAGCAGGTCGCCCCCCTCTCTCTTACTGCCAGAAAGACTTGTAAGACTATGGAGAAAAGGTACCGTGAAGAAACTAACATGAAAAAAAATGCATGAAAACTCCCACACGTCATTTTAATTTAAAAAAAAATTGGGGGTGTGTGTATATATATATATATATATATACATATATATATTTATATTTATATTTAAAAACCTGAATTGTTTCTCCATATTAGTTCTATATTAGTCATTTTGGTAGGCTCTCTAATCCATTCTGCTTTGGAAATGTACAAAACGAGATGTTTACGGGAAACAGTATTTAATGTTACGAGAGGGAAATAACTCTGAAGAGAGAAACTCTTTCTCTTTTAAATACTGTAGTACATGGTTTCCCAAATCTTATTATTATTTAGATGTGAAGTACGCTCAAATATCTGTGTACTTTTCAATTTTTATTCTTCCCTTGTGAAATGAATTTATTGTCAGGAATACGCACACCATCAATTATTCCTGGGATACCAAAGAGGTAGTTATTCTCACCCTACCATAGTAAAAATTAAGAGTAGATAATTCAAAACTTAAACACACAGGATTTGTAACGGAACGGGTAGGTTTGTAACTAAAATCAACATACACATTTCAAGACAACTGGTTTCTTAGATATTAAAATATATTGCTAAATAAATCTGCTAAAATAAATCTGCTAAAAACATATATAATCAAATAACTGGTACACATCAAATTATTACTTTCTACGGGGAAAACTTTTTTTGACAATACATTCGCAATACCTAAACTCACACAGGTTTAAAGGCCTTAGACATAATTGAGTATTACAATAACTTTTTATTTAAGACAAACTATTATCAGAGGCATATTATCTTCATTTATTCTGTATTGTTTATTACTAGAGAACTCTGCAATGCCAAACAATCTTATAGAAGGTCTAATGGAAAATACCTTATTTAAAGAAAGAATTAAGTGTTATTTTGGCTTTAAAATATTCACTACTTGAGGATACAGAATCGCTTCAATATGATTATAGCCAAAACAGCACTTAGGATTGATAACTTAACATCTATATTTATATGCTGAGACTCTTTCAAATCAATGTGATACTGCAAAGTCGTGCTAAGTAACCCTCATCTAAAACTGTGGGAACCTTAACCCCCTTGCTCTTGCGTCCTTTTCCTCTAGCCTTCCTTCCTTCCCTTCCCTTTCTCTCTACCTACAAGTTCTACCACGTTTATTTGTGGCTGCTCTTGGAATAGCTAAAACTCAGGCCATTGCAAGGTCTAACTCTTTAAACACTCACAGCTGTGACTTGGGTTTTTAGCCAAAACCATGCAGAAGTTCTGATCTAACCCAGAAGGGTACAGCTTACATGATGGTCAACAAATTACGGCTGTAATCACTTCCTTTTTGACTTGGACCTATCACTGGATCTCCTTCATGGAACCAAATTCACAACATCCAAACAGCCTTAAGGAAGAATATCCTACTTCTCAAGAGGTTGGCACGAAAGCACTCACATCCAGGAGAAGATAGAGTGACTTCAGCCACACTTTAAACTACCCATGAACTAGGCCGGCGCGGATGCATATATATATTTGCACAGAGAATAAGAAATCCATAGTAAAGCAATAATTGATTAGCGTAAAATGTAAACTTTCTTAATACAAGGAAAAGTTAATAAAAATTACTCATTTAGAAAAAGATTTAAAACAAATATAATGTCCTATTTTTAGCTTTTACATCTGGATCGTTAGAAAGGTGGTTAAAAAGCTCTATTCACAATTGTTTAAAGTCCAAAAAACAAAATAAATTATAAACATAAAGAGACTGATGTTCCAAAGCCCAAACTCTTAATTGCTGATCAGAGCTGAAAATAGATCTTTTTTACTCCACTAATTGAATGAGTCTTGTTAAACCTTTTGAAATGCACTTTAGAAAATGCAAGAATACAGCTTAGAACAGGTTCTTTAATTTGGGTCATTTTCTGTTACTTGCAGTAGTGACGGGTGCTTAGCAACGCTGTTCTGGTGGCCCTTTTAAGGAAATGAATACCTGGAATACAGCATTTTAATCTATTTTATGGCATTAATTATCAAGATCACTGTATTTGAGACAGTGCCTCCTTTGCCATTTTCCTACGTTATGAAAGAAAGGAGTCCGTGATTAATTGAATGTATCATTTCAGATGACAGAAGATCCTGTGGCACCCCCTTTCCCAAGTAAGAAAAAAATAAGGACATAAAAACTAATAGTAAATAGAAAGCACAGAGAGGATTAGTTTAAGTATTTAGACAAGGATCTTCCACTGAAAATCAGGAGTTCCATATTAAGTCACTTTCATTTTTCTAAGTCTTTAAGAGGAATTAAATTCTATGATGCCACACATTAGGCCACTGATATCTAGGAAACATGATGCGACACAGCCAACATGTAATCAGATTTTATTTGGTACTTAAAGATTCGCAGAAGGTTTTAAATATTGATTTTATGGAAGAGGACTTGTACATGAGAATCGTTAACAAGAATATCATTTAAATTATGATCGAGTTACTCACTTTATATTTATTTTAACAAGCCCAAATGATCAACTACCAAGAAGACAAGGAAGCAAGGTAAAATAGAAAGCTACCAAGTAGTTTTTTAAGAAATAGAACTGCCATGTTACACTCTGTAAATACGTCCATTCACCTATTATTGATAAGCAACACAACAGGTTCAAGAAACTAGTAATTAAAAACATTTGGAACACTCCCTTCTATTTTTCTCTGATCTCAGTTATCATTGTTAGAAGTACAACTCTCCCAACTTTTATTTTACCTCCTGATCACACAATTCATTTTAGATTTCCTGTGCTGGAGAAGGAAGGTGACACTCTCCCCTATCACCATTCCTGCCTGTGTTCACAGCTACTAAGACATCAAGTGACTCCCTCTTTGTCTAGACTGTACCCTAATTTCAATCTTTAATGGCCAATTTTTTAAAGCTTTTAACACTCAGCCTCCAAAGATGAGAAAGAAACCAGGTTAACAACCTGAAATCTTATTTTTAAAGTTTCAGAATCTTGGTTACCATACAATCAGCATCCCTTTAAATTAAACATATTTCATACTTGACGTTAAATTTATCACCAAATTGTGTAAATCACAGCCTAAAATGAGTAACACCCACATTTCACAAGTTTTTTCACCGCTTAAGACAAATGGACATTGCCTGGGGCTTGGGGATTTTGAAGAGTATGGTTGCATTTTAATGCCTGGGAATCCGCTGGGGGCGGGGAACCCTAAATGTGTGGAACAGACAGTATATGCTGCACTCAACTGTTCTCCTCCCCAGAGGGAGGCTTCCTAAGTTAGCTGTATTTCTCAAATGCCTTCTCTGGATCTTTTCTGTCCTTTCTTAAGGACTACTTTAACAATTAGCACAACAACAGAGGTCTCTGCATAAAGCTCTGAAACACTGAAAACCAGAGAACAAAAGGTTTATTTTAAAAAATGAAAACCTTGGCTTGTACAACTCCAGACGTGAATCTGCTTTCAATTACTGAAAGTATTTCCACTTCAGTGGAAAGGGATCAAATCTTCAACTACACCATCTTAAGGCACTGAATTTGATTATATTAGGCTTTCAGAAGACAGAACGACTTTGTGACACAGGCGCACATATATTCTGTACGTATCACTTCTGAGATACTCCAGAGAGATAGAGACGCCGGCACGGAAAAGGGAGGAAATGGGACTTCGGAGAGCGGCCACGGAGCTTTGTTTTATTTTATGGGAAGACACACATACATGGTTTAAAAAAAAAAAAAAAAAAAAAGGTTTTTACTTTCACCGACAGTGCACACGCTCCCCCCATCATCCCCCCGCCCGCAGCTCTTTCCCCCGAGTAACCCGCGCGGAAGGACCCCGGCAAAGTTGGGTTTCTTTTAGAGACGCTGCTGCCTCCGACCCTCTCCGGGCAAAAATCACCCGCTAAGTATTTCGCAAGAGGGAAACCGCTCTTTTAATTAGCGCGATTATTTTGTACCTCTTTCCCCATTAAGCAATCAGGATGATGGATTTTAGTTAATGGAACCAGAGGGCTGGTTAATTCAAGCTCAACGCAGACCTTAAAACGGAGCCAAGACACACAGGCTCCAAGACCGCGGCTGCTCGCATTTGCTCCCCACGAATTCGGCAAGAGGCATCTCCAAAGTCCCGGACGGCGGCGCACAACCCGCTTTCCCTCCCGGGTCGGGACCGTCCGCTGCCCCCTCCCCCAAAAATCCGCCTCATCAAAAATACCGGGAACAAAAGACTCCATTCTCCCCGCGGCTACCTGCACCGCTCCGAGGGACGACGAGCCCTCGAGAAAGTTCAGCCTTCGCCTCCCCTCACCCCTTCCATGTGGTCCCTCAGGGGTTAAAAAGCCACCTCATTCCCGATGCTAATGTTGCCTCTGCGGAGACCCGAACCCGCGCGGCGCCTCCTCCCCTTCCGACCCCGCCGGGGAGAACGCGGGGCCGCCGCCGCCGCCGCCGCCGCCGCCGTCGCCGTCCCCGGGTGCGGGCGAGCGAGCAGGCGAGAGACCCCGCCGCGCGAGGAGCCGCGCCGGGAGCCGCGCCGGGAGCCGCGAGAGGGACCGCGTGAGGGACCGCGCGGGGAGCCGCGCTCCGCCCGGCCGCCCAGGCCCGGCCGCCGCCGCCGCCGCCGCCGCCGCCGCTCACCCACCTTGCCGCGGCGCGCCCTCGCTGTGGCCGTGCGGAGCCGAGCCCGGCGCTGCCAAGTTGCCTCGGTCTGGAGCGTATCATGTTACAGCGCCGGGCTCGGGGCTCCGGCTGCGAGCGGCAGCCAGACATGATAGGCTGAGGCTCCTCTGTTTACACCCGGCCGCGGAGGGGGCGGCGGCGGCGCTTAACCCCTTCGCGCCGGGCCGGGCCGCCGCCGCCGCCGCCGCCGCCCCGCCAGCCCTGCGCCCCGTCGCCGCGGCTCGAGGCGGCCCGCAGCGGCCGCCGCCTTCTCACCCCTCCTTCCACACAGACACGCGCGGACACGCACGCACGGACACACACACACACGCGCGCGCACACACACCCACCCACCACGGGCCGGGGCATTTTAAGAGCCGTGCCCCAAACGAAGAGTGTGAAACTGCACCAAACACTGGTCCCAGGCATGCTTTGAAGACCCGGCTGGGAGGCATTGCACGCGCACACACGCGCACACACGCGCACACACACTCGCAGGCCATAAAACATCGGTGTTCTCTAAAGTGGCTTTTCGGGTTGCTGTAGGTTTTTCAGAATAGGTCTTCTCCAGAAGCACTACTTTGCGGCGCTCACAAAAGAGCCTCTTCCCCGGCGCGTGAATGAATCCCGACCCCCGAGCCGCCACCATCCCCGCGCCGGCCCCCGCCGGGCCGCGGGCTGAGCGCGCCGGGGAGTGCGGGCCACGCGGCCCCCGCCGCGGCGCGACTCGGGGCTCGAGCTCGCAGGACGCGCCGCGCGGCAGAGGTGGGTGCCTCGGCGGCGGGAGGGCTCGGGGAGCCGGGCCTGAAGGCGGGCGCCGGCGGGGCGCGCGCGGCTCGCCTGGGTGCCGCGGCCGGACGCGGCGGGGACCCGCTCGGCCCCCGGGGCTCGCCCGCCGCAGCAGGCCGGGGGCCGCGCCGCGCGCCCCTCCTCCGGCCGCAGCCGCCGACCCCCGCGGACGCCGCGGAGAGAGCCAGGCCGGCGCTGCGGGCAGGGAAGGAGGTCCCCGGGGCTGCAGGCGTGTGCTCCGGGGGCCGCAGCCAACTCTAGGGGCTGTGCCTGGGCTGGGCAACCCCGACCTGGAGCAGCTCATGGGGTGCTCTAACTCGCTTTACTTTGACATGGAAGATACTTCAGGATTGCGGCACTTGCACACGTTTTTATTTAAAAATGGTCTTTCCCTCTCCCCCTCCAGATCCACTTTTATCATTATTTTTGCATTGCCTCCAGTCCCACGTCCCTCCTTCTTTTAATTTTTCTTTTTCTAGAACATTCCATCCCCCTCAGCTTCTTCCTCCATTAAACTGAGACTTGAACGACTGTGTGTTCCTGAGTTTTGGGGCTCGGCGTGCTTTCTTCCAATCCCTCCTGGCCCCTCAAAGTATTTTCATAAATAAAGAAACAAAGAAAACAAGCAGCACTTTGCATTACAATATTCCTATCAATCAGCACACCTTTCTTTTATTAGCTGTCATCACATGGAACCAACCGTCTTCTAAATACGGACTTAAACTGAAAAATTAATACTTTAAGAAATCATTAGCGTTCCCCGTTTATCAATAAGTTCCAGTAATGAATGTGTTCTTACCTCAATCCGTGATTGAAAAACCGTAATTTCTTTTTCCTCGTTAGCATCCTCCTCCTACCTTGACTTTTGTCACTCTTCACATCTAACGCTACATACAGTAATGTGAATACAGCTCATCTGCCTCTTGGATACTTTTCCTTCTCTGTTTTCATTACCGTCAAACACATCCATCATCATACATGGAAATGTCTGGTGTTACTCCACGTTGAAGTAAAGTCTGTATCCTGTAGTGTTCTCTCCTTTCAGTAATAATGGCTTCTCGAAAATCCTGACTCACAAGCATTCTGTTACAACATGATTATGACACCCATCATGTGTGTTCTTCCCTGAATGGTCAATATGTTCACCCTTTAATTAGGACATTAGTAAGATCTCCCAGAAATTCTTTAAACATTTCTCTGACACAGTCTTAATTTCCAAGTTATGTCAGGGTTTTGGAACTCTCTTTAGTAAAATTGGGTCAAAAAATAGAACAATAGATATTTTGTGGGGCACCAAAAAGACTTCTAAGCTCTTAAGCAAGTATCTCCTTAAGTCTTAATATTTTGAACGTGATCGTCTCACAGATCACTGTGATGTGTGTGACTCTTCTGGTTGGGGGGGGGTGCCTTAAATAATTGCAAATAAACACTATAACTATTTAGGTTGGAATATGGAGAAGGTATTGTTCCGTTGGACTCTTAGAAGAATGAAATAGGTAAAACATCGCACAGTTGGAATTTTTTAGTATCTGCAGGTCTCGTCCATGTTTCAGGAACGTACCTCTGGATTTTCTATGACACACATTAGCAGATGTGGATTTGAATTAGAACATTAGAGGACAGAAGGGCGAACACTCTAATGGGAAGAAAGAAAGGTTTTAAAATCTTAAATCACTGTTTGGGTCAAGATGAATCTCAAGAAGACTAATACTTGGCATACTCATTTCCCCAGATAAATGCTATGTAAATTGGTCACTGATTGATAGCATTTATTAAAATTCTAATTTAAAATGCTAATTAAGCAATGCCCATTTATACATATCAGATATAGGTTAGGTAAATTTTTATATTGGACTACATTGGAATATTCTACATACACATCTACTTCTACCTTTTCTGAATACAAAAACTAATTATTTCCAAATTGCACAAAGACAGTATCCCTTGAGAATAATCAAGGGCTTACTCTGAACGCAGCTGAGCAGCAGTAGGAGCTCACAGAGAAGAAGAGGAAGAGATATGGTTTTAAATAGTTTTTATCGCTGAAAAGTGAAGGATGGCTTCCACATATATCTTCCCAAGAAAAGACACAAAGTTTTGTGGCCACCCCTATCCATACAGTAAATCACTGCCCTCTTGTAAATAAAGGAGTGTCCTGAAGAGTTCTATAGAGACATATAATAAGGCACACATTAAATTTCTACTTTCATCTACTACACTTTGCCATATTGATGATATCAGGAATAATAAGCATTATGGATACTGCCTTTTATAGGTTAAGCATTTCTTGTCTAAGATCTGCAGAATTCCCCACAGTTTCATGAGCAGACGCTATTAAATACGTTGAATTATGTGGCTATTTTATGTTGTGAATAAATAACCACATGAAATCATACTTGCGCTATTAAATGAATTTTACTTATAACTGAATTCACTTCTTTAGGCATAAAAGCCTAATGACTGCACACCACAAGGAAGATTTTTAAAAATGCATGAACCAAACCAAATCAAAGCAAATTGTATTAAAGAAAAAAAAAAGTCCATGAATGAGCTGTTACTTCAGACTGGCACCAACTTAGCTTTAATATTAAGAATTCTTCTGACCTCTCTCTACTTAAGCCAAAAACCTTGGGGAACAAAAAATCGGTTTAACCAAAACTAGGATCATTACCTTTCCTGCTGATGATCAAGTACCGAATCCATACTGTTAGAGATGCTAGTACAAAATCAAAATCAACACTTTTCGCTCTACTGAACATATGACTATGACAACCACTAATACCGAGCACTTTATTTGGGTGTCACTATATTGAGCATTTAACACATTTTTACTTCTCTAAGCAAGCCCGTATGAAAAAGTAATATTGTTATCCCATTTTACAGATGAGGAAACTGGACCTAAGGTTAATAATGGTCCAATAGTTAGAGAATACCATAGCTTAAATTCAGCCCCGGGTGTCCTGAGCTTGATGCTTAAGCCATTTGACTAAATACCTAGTATTTAGTAGTTAAAACTGGTATTAGGCGTGTAGTTCATTTTCGAAATCAAACGTGTCAGGATAAGCTACACCAAGGATTTGGAAACATGATATTCAATTCTAAAACCGATTATTTGTGGATTTGGGAGGAGGAAAAAGGAAGAGACACAGTTTTCCCTGTGTTTTGAAGTTAACCTTAATAGTTAAGGTTACTAGTAGTACAAGACCAGTATTCTCTGCAAGTTGGAAGCTTATACAGGAATAAAACAGCTAATAACCATTCCTGATTGAGGAACTGGCATAGGTCAATATGTACCTGTCACTCTAGAATTTGGTTTGTCTAAATGGACCTTGCTAAAAATTACACATCTATTTGTAAACAGTTTTGTTCTTTTTTAAATACCCAAGTATGTCAAAAACACTGTTTATGTCATCAAAATTACAGCACACTGACATCAATTGGTACATAATAATTGTATAATTACTTTGATACATGCTGTGAATAGAATTTTAGATTTCATCTTCTTTTTCGCAAAGTGTTATTTTGTCGGGAGCAAGAAAGTCTCTAACAGCTACGTGGACTCTGTTAGAAGATGACATAAAACTGTATTTAAAATCATATTTCTGGGTCCTTTTCCCAATAAAGTTCAATTATCATTTACACTGGAACCAAAATAAAGGCTTGAGGAAAAGGCTCATCCTAAAGTCCAATTCATAATTTTCACAGATGTTTACAGTAAATCTAAAAGGATAGTATAATATTAGGTGATTCTTTGATTTAACCTACAGAAAAATCCACCCACAATATAGCTTTCGAGTTCACAACTATGTGCAATGACCCACATCCCAAATCTTTCTATCAGGTAAGTTTTCTGCTTTATTTGTAAAAATGTTATGTCACCCAAAACACAAGTGCCTTCTGAAATCTGATACTATGTGAAGACCTGAGACTCTTTCTTTAGATCTCCAAACATGTTTGCTGTGTGACAAAAGAACTGGTTCTTATTTTTGTCCTAATTCAGGTGACCTTGGGCAGGAGCATGCTGGGTCCTCCACAGCCTGGGCAGGCAGGGAGGAGGAGGAAGCAAGATGTGGGAGTGTGTGATGAGGTCTGGACTCCTTGCAGGGGGCAATCAAGCAATGCACTGTATCCAAAAGGCTTAGTGAGCTTCAGCTCTGTGCTGGCAAGTATCCAAGTGGGAGGGAAGGGGGCGAGGAAGGGAGATCATTCCTCTCTAGTGGTGAGAGCGAGACAGGGGGCAAGAGGGCAGGGCTTCAAGAGAAATCCAGATGGTCAGCAAGAGTTAGCGGGGGGTACATATGCCAGGGACTGGGCATACAGCAAGAGCCAAGGACCCAAGTCAAGCCACCAAGTGTCCAAAGGCAACGTTAGGAGGGAGTCTGTATGGAGAAGTGCGTAGAACCCTAGTTCCATGTATAAACCGCCATGACTGGGGAAGCCCAGGAGAGGCCGAGGTAGAGTTGGCTGGTTGGATCCCAGGGCTGCAAGAAGCAAGACTAATTCCCAGGCCCACCCAGGGATGGCAGTATTTGTCCATGCTTGGCAATTTACTGGGTTCAACTTATTTTTATGTTTTAAAAATGAGAATACCTGTGGGGTAGAGGGCTCTTTGAATGTATTCTTTGATAGACCACGTGTTAAGAAACAGAAAGGTGATAAAGAAAAATGATAGAATTATTTTAATTGCAGTCATTTTGTCAACCTGATCTCTATTTCCAACCATCATGCCATTTACCCAACCCCAAAGCATATTGTAGTGTTAGTTCTCAAAAACACATTCTCCGTTGAACGTTAAAAAGCTAGGCAATATATCTTTGAGATTAAATATCTTACTATAAATACTTTGTCTTCTTTGTTCAGACACCAAGAATTAGGTATTCATTGATGTTTTTAGGTGTGTAGTTGTCTATAGAAGAGAGTAACTAATCACTGGTCAAATGCTTTACGCAGTAGACAGAGCATAGAATCAAATGAACTTCTATAGTCATTCTTGAAAATTATCACATAAACCCATAAGTATTAAGATCATTTTTGCAGGTAGTCTACGAATCTAGATAATAATGTATTATTTTCAGAGGGTTCATGACATAGTCACATGCCACACATCTTTCATGATTTTTTTTCTATTTTGTGAACATAAATCATGTCTAAGCACATGTTTTTATATGTCATTTTGGATGTAGGTATATGCCTGATCCCTTCGTTTTCACCTGGCCAATGTCTGCTTGTTCATGACTTGGTTTGGAAGGCAGTTCTTCCAGTTAGTCTTTTGCTGATCCACTAAGAATTTAAGAGTCCCCCCTTTGAGTTCCCATTGAACTCTGTAAATATCCTTTTCATCATACTATATTCTGCTGCCTGTCCACTTGTCTGTAACTCCCTCCAGACCATAAACAGAGGAGGGCAGGAACCACTTCTCTGCTGATTCCCCAGCACTTAGCATAGTGTCTTGTACCAGAGACATTAAAGAAATACTGGTTGAGGAACAGGTAGATGGAGAGATCGTCAGAAACAAACAGCCCCGATTGAAGAAACTGCTTGCTAAAGAAAACCATCTGTATCATCTGTATTTATCACACTGTTCTGTAATTATTTGGTTCTCTGTCTCTGTCTCTGTCTCTCTCTCACACACACACACCCTTAACCCAAGGCAACCTAACCTAACCCACATTTTGAGGCTCCTAGCTCCACAGATAGTTTGAGATCATTATCGTTTAAAACTATAAATGTACACTTTTTCATTATAAGATCATGGAATTATAAAACTGAACACACACTTAGTATGTGATCTAACTCGGTTGTACCTTTCTGGATCCCCGGACACAGAAGAACCCATTTGTTGTTGTAGTTGTTTTTAACCCCTGCCCTGCCAGGTCCATTTCAAGTGATACATTAAAACATTTCACATTGTTTACCACAAGCAAATTCTACTTTGAGAGACTCTAAATCTCTAAAGTCACTGTTTATGCCCAAATGTTCTTGCTCAGTCTTCAGTAGAAACAAGGAAGAACTGGTCACCATTTTCTTTTTCTTCCTTTTTTTTTTTTTTTTTGAAGATTTTATTTATGTGTGTGTGAGAGAGAATGAGACAGAGAGAGAGAGAGAGAGAGAGAGAGAGAGAGAGCATGAGAAGTGGGAGGGTCAGAGGGAGAAGCAGACTCCCTGCTGAGCAGGGAGCCCGATGCGGGACTCGATCCCGGGACTCTAGGATCATGACCTGAGCGGAAGGCAGTGGCTTAACCAACTGAGCCGCCCAGGCATCCCTGGTCACCATTTTCTCCATAAGTGGCCTTCATATTCTTGATGTTGACTGTTCTCAAGTCTCCCCTTAAGATACACATTGTCAGGCTAAATAATCTTGCTTATTTTTATTTGACTTTATTTTACCAGTTCCTCATGGGTCGAATGTTCATCTCTTCCAGCATCTTACAGGCTGTTCTCTGAACCTCCTTCACAGGATGTGGGGGGTGGGGAGCTGCTGAGAACCACGTTGACTGGGTTATCAGGTTCTAGATTTGCAGATCAAGGCCAAGGATCCAGAAAGCAGGAAAAGAGGGTGACGCAAGCATTGCACTGGATATCCCTCTTTAGATATGCCAGCAAGGGGTTCAGAGGTTGGAGAGAAGGGAATTAGTTCTGCAGTGCGCATTTACTAACCCATTCGGTCACCCTAATATTTCTGGAAATAGATGAGATGCGAGGGGCTGAGCGAATGCAATCATGGGCGTTGCCTCCATCCAGGGGGCACGGAGGGAGACAGAAGGCAAGGTCTAGGAAATTGGAGAGAGTCAAGAGTGTAGCACAACAAAGAAACCCCAGAAGAGAGGTTTCGAGACTCCAGGCAGAGAACGAGGAGGGCGATGGTTAACAAAGCCCCATGTCACAGATTAATACTTATGCCTAAATTTGGCAGGAAGCAGCAATTTGTGGCCTAAAGGGGAAAGACTGTCTAGTAGAGTAATGGGGTGAAAGTCAGATTTAAAAGCAAGATGGTGGGGAAACGGAGACAGCTTGTCTGCAAACGAGTGTTTTTCTTCAAAATTCTTAGATTTGAACTTGACTTACATTTATTGAATGCCTATTATGTGCCTGGAACACCTTAGGTGTTTGCACAGGAGATGCCTTCTTTAATCCTCCCTGGGGCAAAAGGAGTTTAAACCTAGTGTAGAAAACTGTATTTCCATTACTTAAAATACTCTGTAGGGAAAAATATACTGGTTCTTTTAAGGCAAATTTCTACCTGAGGTCTCTCTCGGTCTGTAAAAAGCCAACGTGCTTCTCCCGTCTCGTTGAGGGGAGGGAGAGCTTCGGCAGCATAAGGGGAATCATGCAAAGATACCCATGGGGCAGAACTGAGTTTTCTAAAAAAGTGGGAGGGAGTATGAAGTAAGAAAACAGCCTGAATCGGAGTGTTTCTCCTCTTGGGGCTGTCAGCTTCTGAGTGACAGTGAGTTTCAGGGACTGTTTCTTTCTTTAGAAGACTGGTGTAAAAGGAATGAGGTCTTTCCAGAGGTCTAGAGTAGTTGATAAGTAAAATAAGGACATCTCTTCAGCCGATGCTGAGCAAGGTAAACCCACAAGTCAAGAGATCCTGATCACTAAGGCAAGTGTCCAGGTGAAGATATCAGCAGGAGACTATACAGGCATTTGAGTGCCCACCCTCCTCGGGGGCAATTTGATTTTGACACAGAAACTACTGTGAAAATACAAAGAGCTCTATGTTATTTCTGGCCAACGGCCTTTGCAAGACTTTCAAGAAAAGGTCTGTACAATGTGATCATTCAAATGAATTCTAAAGATTAAGGCAGAACAAGTTAGAGTATTTTAGAATTAATTTCATAATATTACTCATTAGATCAATATATCACTGTGTCACTTCAGCTAGAGTTTCAGCTCTAGTGCAGAGGACAGAAGCAGCTGGTATAAGCAGAAAGGCCCTCCTGGTTAGGTACAAATCTCTGTTGATTAACTGTATCTTTTTTTGTTTGTATTCTAGTATGGATATGGGGTGAAATTTACCATCAAGGAGTGTCTGGCAGGGTTTCAGAAAGATGGTTAGAATGAGGGATTTTCTGACTGGCAAAGAACAGTTAGATTACGTTGTGATTAACAGGAATTTATGATTAGGGAGAGAGGTGCTAAATTATGCTGCGGCATTTATTCCATAAAAAGCTTATTCTATTGTTTGGTGATTATTTCTAGCAATTTTAATGAAAACATGTAGTGTCATAATCAGGGTCAGGAAAATTCACGGCTGTAATTCAGATAAGCAGGTATCTTCAGATTACTTGAATAGGCACCACGGAAACTGGTAATAAAACGGGCTCGCTGCAGAGAGAGAACCCAAACGGCACAAAGAGGCTTCAACAGTTGGTACCTAGAAACCTGGGAGGAGACATCACAGCCCGCCCTTCAAGGATTCTCTACAAATTCTCTAGGAATCAGGAAATCTGACGTCCAGACAGGACTGTTCCGATAGGCTGTGTGACCTTACTAAGGCTTCACTGATCTGCGCCTCCATTTTTCCCTCTCAAAAAGGAAATTGCTCAGGTCTTCTGAATCCTTTAAGGGGACAAGCCATCTTTGATGTCTTAGAATCCTCGTTTTCAGTTATTGGATATTTGGATTCTTGCATTTTCTTAACCTTTCTTCTGTTTCCACTCTGCCTTTCCACTCTCCTGATTGTTTCCTTGCCTGTCCATTCAATATCAATTTACAGACCAAACTTTTGCTTATTTCTTTGGAGGAATAAGTTCAAGGGCCCACTGGGTCATTTCCAAATGCTGACTTCTTAAGGCAGATGTGATTTAGGAAGCAGGTGTTTTCATCTTTATTCGACTCCACATCTGAACATCCCTTGTGTTGTGATCCTGGCCACATTCCAATGCATGTAAGAGGTGGAAGGTTCTTTCTTTCCTAAGAACATGGAGGATTTTTTTTGTCAGAAGCCAAGAGAGGTGACAAGGTGTATGTGAGTTATATTATTATATGTTTGTTTTTGTATTGTTGGTGGCAAGCATGCGTGTTTATTCTTTTTAGCTAAGATTTCTGTATCTTGCAAGATCTCCTTCTTCTAATGCCCCTGTGTTCTATCGACAACTTCAAGTTCATTGTCCTACAAGCAGGAGGATCTTTGTTAAGTGTAGTTAGTATCACCACCCGTTTCCGGTCTTGAAGAGATCACACAACATCACCAAATGTTAGGACCCAGGAGAAACTTGAAGCTTATTGCTCAAACCCCTCACCTAATCACAAGGCATCTAGTTTACATAACCCTAAAAAAACAGACCTCTCTCCTATTTACCACTGATCCTATAATCGTTAGCATGCCCCTGTACCCACCTCATACTTCCTTAAGCAAAGAAGTGTTACCATTTGCCTGAAGGCATCTGTTCGATAGAAAATGAAGAATCTCCGTGACCTTCAGTCAAACATGAAACTGCCCAGCCCCCTCTGGTTAATGTGAAATTTAATTAATGTCATAACTAGCTGGAGAAAAAAAAAAATCTTTTCCTGAGCCTAGAATTAGAACATTTATAATTTTCTACTTTTTTTTTTAACTTCTAAAGGATCAAGAAGACTTTCCAAAGAGTAAAATACAAATCAATATTCAATTTTCCTCCAATTATGAAGAAATAAACCAACTTCAGGTCTTTCTTATATCTGTACTGCATGTGAATTTGCTGCTTTTATACCCTCGTGAGAGACTAACTAAGGATCAGTATCCTCTGCAGAGACAGCAACTACAAATGCCTAAAAGGAGAATATTTGAAAATTCTTAAATTCATTCTTCTGCCTTTTTCCCTATCCTATTTCAAATCAATTTCCTATTTTCTCACATTCCTCCCGGCTGGCAGCTGCTCCTTCTGGGCCTTTATCTGGCCCGAGGAAGAACGGCAGGCAAGCAGTTGCCTGGCATTGGATGCCAGCCCTGTTCCCAGTCTGGAGACAGAATGTCTAATCTCCATATTACAAGCAGCTTCCAATGGCCCCATCTTAAAAAGCATCGTCACACTCAGGTCCACAGGCTGGGGTCCCCTGTCTTTCTTTTCAATGGGAATTAAAAAAAATGTGTTTTTTTTTTTTTTCTTCTTGGAATAAAGACTCTTATGAAAAAGGAAAACAATAACAATATTCAATTTGCAAATCAAGTCACTAAAGAAAAAAAAAATGCACCTGCATTGTGAATACTAAGAAAGGAAGAAGTCATGTAATAAACACTACTTGTAGACTGTCTGAAGCCGTACAGTTTAAGTAAAATAGCTTTCTCCAGCACCTGGGTGGCTCAGTGGGTTAGGTGTCTGCCTTCGGCTCAGGTCATGATCTCAGAGTCCCGGGATCAGGCCCCCCCATTGGGCTTCCTGCTCACTGGGGAGCCTGCTTCCCCCTCCATCTGCCTGCTGATCCCCTTGCTCATACTCTCTCTCTCTCTCTCTCTCAAATAAAGAAATAAATAACCTTTAGAAAGATAAATAGCTTTCTCTGGTGGCCTGACAGGGAGAATGGACTCTCCCAAGCAAATCTGTAACTTCTATAAACCCTGAAACTGGCGAAGACCACCCTCAAGGACCATGAAGAGATCTCCCCACCCACCGCCACCCTCGAAGAGCCGGCTACATCAGTGGAAATGGCACCTAGCCTCCTTGATGTGTCCGGCTCGGTCATCAGACCCTTCTCGGTATATATCCAGAATTATATTTTTGTAGATTCAAAGATCCCCGCTCAGTAGAACAACTCGCCACCCTCTTCCACCCCCGGCAATCCCCATGGAAATGCCACACATCTTCTCTGTCTCCAGCGTCTGATGGATCTCTGCCAAAGTGGGTGCCCAGACCTTCAGTGCAGTAGCTGCGGCTGTTTACACCTTCCCTAGTGGTCCTGCCCGGCAGGGATGACTGCCTGGCAATCTTGGTAAGGACTGCCCAGTGCTCTCACTTCACTTTCTTTCCACATGGATTTCTAAGCATCTCCCCCGCCCCATTTTTTTTTCTTCTGTAGTGTATGGCAAAAGAAAAAACAATCATCTGGTCTAATCTCTGGAATATAGTTTTATAAAGTCAAGGAAAACAGGGCAGAAAAGCAACTTACAAATAAAATATACTGATCTATTATTCTTCTAGCTGAATGCAATAAAGCATAATCATAAAGTTCTCACTGCAGTATGGGCCACTTATTTCCTGAAACCAGACTCCTTCTGATTTTCCCGCTTCCTCCGAAAGCTCTGGACGCCAAGGTCATGTCTTTTCCCTGTTCACCATGTTCGGGCGGAAGTTGCTATAACGCTCCTGTTTTCACAGGTGCCTCCTCTTCTCTCACACCCTTGGTTTTTTGGTTTATTTTTTTTTTCCCCTTTCCACTGAGACTTCCTTTATTCTAAGTCTCATTTCATTACCTCTGTCCTAGGATGTGTCAATAACTCTGATACGGCCTCTGCGTCCCCACTCCAAACCATATTCCAGGCGAGCCTTCCTAACGACTTACTTGCAAATGCTCCCCCCACGCTCAGACCCTCACTGGCTGCCTATTGACTACAGAATCAGTCCAATCCTCGGTCTGTTACCTAAGAGGACTTACCTAAGAGCCTTGGCAACCTGATTTTTCTCAAACATAACTTCATCCTTGCTACCACTTGCAAGTCACATCGCTCCCCCTGCCCAGACTCCCTCCCCTCCAACTCCCCACATCTCTCCTCTCTCTCCCTCCCCACACACCCCCATCCCTCCTTTTCTTCTTCTCTGACTTGCACAATCATTGCCATCTCTCAAGGCCTAATTCACAAATGATGTTATTCCATGATTTCAATTTCCTGCCAGGCTCGTAGCCAATCACTTTATGTCTTCAATAGGATGTCCTACGGGCATCTTAAATAGAACATGTTCAAAGCTAAAATAATCATCTTCCAGAGACTTCTATGGCTTCTGCATTCCCTGTGTCAGTGAGCGAGACCTCTGCGTCCCCTCCCCTCTGCCCCGAATGCCCAAGAATGAAACCTGGATGCCACTGTGTTCTCGTCTATCAGCCCAGTCCCGCACATCACATGGCTTCAGCGGCCTTCGGTCATCTTTGCTACTTCCATCGATATAGTCACTGCCTTCCTTAATGAAATCTGCATTTTCCACCTGGTTACAGGATCATTCCTGCCTCCATTCTTGGCTTCTCCCAACACATTCTTTCCACAACAGTCTGATTTCTCAAAATGAGAAATAGAACCATATTGATTTCCTGATTGAAAAATTTTAAATGGTTCCCCAATGCCATGAAGATAATTTCCAAATTCCTTGGTCGGGTTTATAAGATCCTTTGGGAACAAGCCTCTCCTTGCAGTTTTTACTATCGTTATGGTTTCTGGCACTTCGCAAAGGCTATTCCTTCTCCTTGGAAAGACATCCTTCCTCCGCTCACTCCTCTTTGCCCTTCATGTCCCAGCTCAGAGGCCTCCTCCTTCTGTCCTGAAAGTCTCCTGTCCTCATGGCTAGATGCCACTGGATTATTTCAAATTCACTATACTAAGAAAATATAACAATGACAGCACTTACTACATTGTATCTATTGTTCTAATATACTTCCAGTTGTGCAATATGATAGGCTTAATGTTGGTTAAATGAAAGAACGGATATATAAACTATTTCACCTGACTACTGCCCAACAGAAAGCCTTTACGTGGTAGAGAAAATTATAATAAAAATATATCACATTGTGCACACATCCAGGTGGATACCCAATAAAATAATAAACATGAAACATATTTTGAATCCCAGCCTACCTCAAATGTCCTTTTACTCAATTTTTGCATGCAGAAATTTTATCTGTCCTTTGGCATTTAATGTCATTTTCTTCTCAAAGCCCTCCTTGACCAATTAGTTGACATTAATCTCTTCCTCTCTGTATTCCCCTGGCTCTTTCTTTCTGATTGTATTACCGTGTAATTCCCTGCACTTGCTGTGGCTGTCTCATAGGCAATTCTAATGCAACATATCCAAAGTCAAACATATTACATGTCACACTCATGCCCAAAGCCATTCCTCCCTCTTGTCCTTTGTATTTCAATTCATATGTTTCTTCCCATAGTTGACCAAGGTAAAGTTTCGCCTTTTCCTCAACTCCAACAGAAAGTCCATCACCATATCCTCTTGCTTCTACTCCTTACATAGGTCTTGAGTCTCAGCCCTTTTTTTTTTTTTTTTTTGTTCATGCAACTGCTGTCCAGATTTAGATCCTAATCATCTTGTGCCTGGATTTTTACGATAGCATCCTAAATATTCTCTCCCTCCTCATTCCTTCACCTTACCAGCACCCTCTTTCCACTCCTGCCAGAGTTACCTTTTAATAACACAAATCTGCTGGTGTCTCTACTTTGTTTCCTACAAAGCCAAATTTAACCTCCTTAGCAGGACACCTTAGGCCTTTTATAACAGATCCTGGGCCTTTCTTCTTAATTTTCATTTGCTGTTTTTCTTCAACCTACCCCAGAATCTTCCTTCATAAAATATGTTACCTATTACCCCTCAAAATATACTTTGCCTTTTTGCAGAGTAAGGGGCCTACACACATTCAAATTGTATACATTAATTAGAAAATTCAAATAAATCAAACGTTTCCTCCAGCTGCCACATTTTGTTACTCACCAGACCAAAACCGAAGCTGCATAATCTCCCTCTGTGATAGATGCATGGAGGCCTAATGAAAACTAGAAACCATGGGCCTAGGAGTCAGACAGTTCTGCGTTCAAATTCTGCCTCTGCCTTATTTTCACTTGTTAGATGCCTGATCTTAGGGAAATTACCTGACATTTCTGAGTCTAAGCAATGTATATAAAATAAAAATAATGTAATTCCTATGTTGTTGGCTGGCTGTGAAGTTAAATGAGATAATTACTGAAACATACTTATCATAGAACTGAAATACAGTAGAACCTCAAGGCAGGGTTCACATCTCATTCATTGTTCAAGCCCTCACAGTACTTAGGATGTGTACACACCGAATGCAGTTGATTTATCTGAACTGAATTTGTGGAAAATTTTAAATTACCATGGCTAACGCAACTGTTAGACTCCCTTGGTTCTACAGTAATAAAGATTTAGAAATTTTCCAAACATCAAAACTAATAATTTGAATTTGATTTAAATTGTTAAAACAGAATAGCTTCACTCCTTGGCACTACTGGAAATATTAATTCAATCAGTCACTTCAGGCAATAAATTACTTAAAAATTAATGTTGCATCTAAAGAGTTTAAAATATAGTTGTGATATGAGTAAAATCAAGTATTTAATTATTTCTATTTTTATCATACTCATCTAGAGCATATGGAAGAAATTGCTCATACAATTTATATATGTGCATGCAAATAGATTTCATAGTCAAAGGTAGTACAATTAAGCACTGCATTAAAAGTTAAAAAATTAAATAATGTTGATGGACCCAAATAAAAATTAAAGTTAGTTCTTAATATCCAAGAATGTCAAATAACGCTCAACAGTCCTATGCTATTACCGCAGTGGAAAAGGATTTTGAGACAGAGGTAGCATCATTATTTCTGACACAAATTAGCTATGTGTGAATTGGCAAATATTGAGTCTGGAAGAGGCAAAGATTATTTTCCTGTTTTTAGAATAGCGACAGTCATAAAATCCCCTGATACATTTCCCCAAAGAATATAATGGAGTTGGTTAGAGTCTTTGGAAAGAAGTAGCCTCAGGATCTGTAGGGTCAAAAGACAGAATATATTTCCTAACTCTGAAATACTGGACCTTGCTCTCAGTATGTCACACGTGTCTGCACACAGATTAAACAGTATTCATCTATTGGACTTACTGGACCAGAGAAGCACTTCCACCAGCATAATCTTCACAATAAGAATTAGTGACCATCAGAGAGATAAGAAAAATAACAACACGAATTACTTCCTCATGATCTTGTTTGCTAGTATTTACTTCCTCTTGGAGAAATTAAAACATCAGGTGACAAAAATTGGGCAAAATAAAATATTGTTAAAATTCATCATAGATTTTTAGAAATATCTCTTTTTATTCTAATGTATGGATTTATCATAACACACATGGGCTGCCAGAGTCACACAACGCCTTCCAAAAGCCCCCTTTTTTTGGATTGCCTGCTTGGCTTCATGGCATCACCTGTGCAATTCCAGTTTCAATTAACTGACTGAATCCATAGATGACCCAAAGAAAGCCAACTATCAGCAAGGCCAGCGTCTGTATAATGGTCTGCCATGATAGGTCTACCCAATATGGCTGTGTTGTCTAGGGGATGGAGACTATTCTCCAGCGAGTAGATCCTGTCTTTGGGGAGCTGGATCTGGAGATAAAACGGGAGAACAAACATCTATCAGCAACAGAGGCAGAAGCAGAAGGGAAAAAAACATGTGACCTGACCAAGTAATCGTAAAGAGGGGGATATGGATGTGGATATCTCTTAACACTCACTCCACTTCCCTAAAACCCAACTGAACACTTGCTGATGTGTCGTGATGAACATTCGTTTCTTCCAGGCATACTGAAATGGGTCTCTGTTTTTCTCTTTCTTTGCCAAGTCTCTATGATAATTCTTTATCGCCTGGGTAACCCGAGTAACTCTAAATCCTTACATGCCACAAGCCCCTCATGTAGTCTCCATCAGCACTCTGACTCCGGGTGGGTTTCCTCCATATCTTGGGTCCGTTAATATTTACTCACAAAAACTGAACTCACAAGAAATGTCTCTTTAAAAACCTGCTGTATTTATAGCAAATACATTAGCATGCATTTTGTTTTTTTATTGCCAAAATGTTTTGAATAATCACCTGTCAATCACATTTCCCTTTTGTGGGAACAGAAAGGTCAGCAAGTTGGCAAAAAAAAAAAAAAAAAAAAAAAGACAGCTCTGGCTAGGGTTTTGGTAGGTGGGATAAAAAGTCACTTCTCATGTACACAGCTGCGTGTAATGAATGCAACATGTTTGAGGCCTATTCTTGGATCAGTTCCCCTACATTTTAAACTCAACTTTTCTTGGCAAGATTTCTGGGGCCATACTGTGTATGTGTCTGAATTCCTTCAGCCAAAACCTCTTAATATGAAAATTCAGCACTATTGCATTTTGTGTAGATGTCATGACTCAAGATCCAGTCTGTTTTATGTACCATATGAATCAGGACTGACCTCTGTATTACTATTGACTTATTTTTAGCACAGAGTGATATTTATCTATGTCATTTTCTATGGCCGTGGATAAAAACGGGCACATATATTATCCTGGAGACTTAACAGTTTACAAGGAATATGTACAGGGGGAAAGCATTTTTAAGTGAATTAACAGAAAATACATAAAACCAAAACCACAGCCTAACTTTTGCCTTAATGAGTAGCAATTCTGTTGCAGAAAAAAAGAGCCAAAAAAGTTCCGTCCTGGGGAATCCAACTTCCTCTCTCTCCCAAAGGAGAAGTTCCTCTCAAAATAAGACTACCCCTCCATAAAACACACAAAAAGCTCCCTCTTGCTTGTTTAAAGCTTTTCCTCTGTGTTCTGGAACCAAAGCTATATTTTAAAAAATAAATTTTCAGAAAGACTGCAAATGTTATCTCAATTATTAATGTATTTGGAAATCTAAGTGTTAAAACAAAAGTTAAGACACAGACTTTAATTGATATAAGGAAAAAGATGAATATTTTCCCAAACACAAAAAACCCTATGATATTTTAAGTTAAAATTTATGAAGCTGAAAAGTCTTATTGAACAGATCTCTAGAACTCACCCAGCATATAAAGAATTTGAATATCAAATCTAAACATTAACACAAAAAGATTTTGAAAATAAGCTAGAAATCATGAACAGATGCCTCAGTGTGGAAGAAAATTAGAAATACAAATATGCAAAACCGAAAGGCAAATATTTTGGAAACATGTTTGGAAATTCAATATTTTTCAACAGATAATGAACATTGAGGTATTATATTTTCTGTCTGAAAGACTGGCCATTATTCTATAAATTCGATAAATACTCTATTTTGAAATATACTTATCAAGGTATTAAATTTAGGTTCAGAATCATGTAAAGTTTAAAAATACTTGTCAGGGGACTCCTGTGTGTCTCAGTCAGTTAAGTGTCTGCTTTGGCTCGGGTCGTGATTCTAGGGTCCTGGGATTGAACCCCGCATTGGGCTCCCTGCTCAGTGGAGAGCCCGTTTCTCCCTCTCTCTCTGCCTGTTGCTTCCCCTGCTTGTGTTCTCTCTGTTACTATCACTCTCTGTCAAATAAATAAATAAAATCTATAAAAAATTTAAAAAAACATGTCTGGTGAGATAATGGGATAATCACATGTTTTTATATAATATTAGTTTAGGAGAATGAGAGAATGATCTGGGCCCTAAAGAAATGAGGGCATTGAAGTAAGAGCTAACAATTATGAAATTCAATCAGTTTACTGAGAAATACATTAATAGCTAAATTAATCCCTATTTGGTTTTAACTTGTGGTAAAAACTATTCTAAGTTGATAACACAATCAAGATGATTAAAAAAAAATCAGGCACTCCTTTTTTATTCATATTTCTGCAAAGTGTCCATAATGGAATGATAGTTCTCAGTTGCTGTCTTTGGTCGTCTTACTAGTTTTCAGGTTGTTTCTTTGATTTTATAATTTTTCTAGAGTAGGGTATCTGTTCTTCATTAGGGTTTCGAAGTCAAAGATTCAAAGCTACACAGCATACTGGGAAATGGAGCTGAGCAAGCCATCCCAAAATGTGCCACTTCGACGTGTGGATTATTTTGATCAGAAGTCATTCAGGACGTAGCAGACTCAGGACAAATTTTCCTTCTCCCTTACCCACCTAAAGGAATTTTAGAAAGGGGGCCTGGCCAAGGAAAAGAGCTATTACCAGATAAGTTTTCATCTAAAAGACCGATCTGTATGGCAGGGCAAACATCTGATTACCCAACATCTGCTTTCTTATCTTCCTGTGAATCGCTTTCAAAGCCCCAGGACTCTCTCCCATCCTTAGCTCAGGATGGCATATAAGTCTCAATGGTCTGACTTGTCTTTCCATCTCGTATCTTTGCGGTTCCTGTAGATACAAAATTAAATTTGTTTTTCTCCCAAAGATTGGTCTTATGTCAATTTAATTATTAGACTGGCCCAAACCTAGAAGGGCAGGAGGAGAATTTTCCAACCCAGACAACTGCATTCTCAGTGGCTCTCCGAGGAGTGAGTGTCGGAGATACCCATACAACTAGTTACTTTCTCAAGTAAATCCATTATTTGTCATGGGGGAATATTGTAAAATATTCAGGAGAACAGGACTATGGTCCCTGTGTAAATAATGGCCCTGCTTTGAGTCAAAGGAGACATTTACTCCCAAACCAAATTATATTTGGACCACTTTGGAAAGGAATGTAGAGTAAACCATTGCATAAATTCTAGTATGTTCAATTTGCACTTTGTTTTTGATTCAACTTTTGGTCACAAATTCAGTGGAGTTCATTCAGCAAAATGGGGCCCGCTCTTTTGATAGGAAGGAGGGAAGCACAGGGTTGCAGAGATGAACCAGAGATCCATCAGATTATGATGAGCCATCCTTGTGGGCACTCTGAAACATCTGGGTTTCATCAGATTCCAGAAAACACAGTTCATACCACAATGAAAAAATTTCCTCCAACCTCTCTCCCTTTTTAATGGAATGTTTTTACCAAGCTTTGTTTTATGTGTTTGACAGAAAATAAATTACTAAGATATAAGAAATCATCTGAAGATTTGCAATCCTTACAGGAAAGGTTAATATGAGTTAGACAGGATCAACATTTCGGATATGTAAAAAATATGAATGCTTCCAGTAGTGGTCTTAAGCAAGCAGAATAATTTGGGTTGTTCAACTCTTTTTTTGTTGTTTGTTTTAAGAAATAAAAACAACAAACATCTTCCTCGATTGCTCCAGAAACTATAATTGTGTTCAACATAATCCCCCAAAATATACAAAATGTTGTTGATTTTCTGAAGTCAGCATTTAAACAGCACAACAATGAGTAAGGAGTGAAAAACAGAAAGTTAACAAAAAATAAAAAGTCATATGGTTATCTCCTTGGATGACTTTCTTCATTAAAAAAAGTCAACTATATGGACTCTGAAAAACAATCTGAGGGGTTTGAAGTGGCGGGGGGGTGGGAGGTTGGGGTACCAGGTGGTGGGTATTATAGAGGGCACAGCTTGCATGGAGCACTGGGTGTGGTGAAAAAATAATGAATACTGTTTTTCTGAAAATAAATAAATTGGAAAAAAAAATTAAAAAAAAAAATAAAAAGCAGACTGAAGGGGTGTCCTGTGGCCATAGCGGGCTTGCAGCCTCAGCGAGCTCCCCTCGGCCCCCCACCTCTGGGGCACAGGGCAAAAAGAAAAGAAAGTAAAAACTTTCTGCTTTCACAGTGTTGACCCTTGGGGTAGGGGTTGGGGAGGAAGTGACAAATAAAAAAAATATAAACACACACACAAAAAAAAAAGTCAACTAATAGAAGAAATGGATCTTCTCAAAAAAATCTGAAGGTAAGACTCAAATGTGCAAACACTAAATTTTGATGAGCCAACCCAGAAATCTTTTGTATATTATGCCATATCCTCAAAGAGAATAGTCAGTTTTTATATAATATTTCTATATTCATTTGGGGCATACCTAGTGAGGTTCGGTATAATTTTAAGAGATAATGTCAGCAAAAATTTAATTAGCTCACAAAAATTGCACTTTTCTCTACATTACTCTTTCCCCCTTTAAATTCTTCTTTAATTTTGATTGTTTTAAAAAAAAAAAAACTGATCTAGGGATTGTGGGGAGGAGGAGGGTGATCCTTTATCTTGCCCCAGAAAACACACTCACATTTCTATGGAATTAACTTAAAAAAGGAGTCAATTTCATATATCTTAGGCTGATTGCTTCATTTTTGTCCAAGGATTATTTCTTTTAAGGGTGGTGAGATGGCAAGATTTGTGCAAAATACTCAGATAAAACATGGGCTTTGACCATTCTTACATTAAATTTTTTTGGCCATGTATATTTTTTAAAAATGAGGTCTAAACCAGAGATGACAGCAGTTAAACAGTGAATTTTAAAAGGCAGGAAAAAAAATGAAAAATGGAAAAAAAAACCCAAAACAGCCCAAAATCAACAGGGAAAATAATTTCCTTCAATATTTGCTTTCTAGGGGGTAAACACTGGAAAGAAAGTGACTTTAACTGAAAGCCTGAAATCTGAGAAAGATGAAAATGCAAACTGCCATTAAAAATTTATTAAAATAGTTTCCACACAGTAATTTCTAAGAAACATTCTGTTTATATTTTTGCTTTTGCATGTTTTAAAGAAAAAGCTCCTAGTTGAATTGCCACATGTGCTTTTAAAAATTTTAGTTAGCTCTTTCATTTGATTGTAGGCAATCATATTACAGTCAAAGAAAATACAGGGAACTTTGCTCTGGTCAATCCTGTGAAATAGAATAGATTGACTCCTTGTGGCTTGTTCACCTGTAGGATTTCTCTCCCTCCCAAGTGTTTTATTCATTCATTCATTCATATATATATATATTTTTTTTTTAAGATTTTATTTATTATTTGTCAGAGAGAGAGTAAGATCAAGCATGGAGAGCAGCACGCAGAGAGGGAAGCAGGTCCCGGTGAGCAGGGAGCCCAGTGCAGACTCCATCTCAGGATTCTGGGATCATGACCTAAGTTGAAGGCAGATGCTTAACTGACTGAGCCACCCAGGCATCCCTCCAAGTGTTTTATTTAAACATTAATATGCTCATATGAGTGAAACCACTTTTTCTTTTTCTTTTCCTTTTTTTTAGATTTTATTTATTTATTTGACAGAGAGGGAGAGAGCATAAGCAGGAAGAGAGGCAGGCAGAGAGAGGGGGAAGCAGACTCCCTGCTGAGCAGAGAGCCCGATGCGGGGCTCGATCCCAGGACCCTGGGATCATGAACTGAACCAAAGGCAGAGGCTTAACCCACTGAGCCACCCAGGAGCCCCTGAAACCACTTTTTCAAAAGTATATTATATTTGTGGGGCGCTGATAACCCTGCTTTAATTATTTCTCTGAGTAATAGAAAAGCAAGATAAACAAATGGGAACTTTATTATATATTTCTTAAAGGTTTTACTTATTTATCTGAAAGAGAGAGTAAGACCAAGAGAGACAGAGAGGGAGAGAAAGAGAGAGAGAGCACAAGCTGGGGGAGAGACAGAGGGAAAGAGATAAGCAGACTCCCCATTGAGCAGGGAGCCCAATGTGGGGTTCCATCCCAGGACCCTGGGATCATGATCTGAGTCAAAAGCAGACACTTAACTGACAGAGCCCCCCAGGTGCCCTGGGATGGACTTTACATTTCTTTTTTCCTTAATTAGAATATGGTAAAATAAGGACTAAAGTCAATGCAAGGTATATTTAATACTCACAGAACTTAAGCAAAGCTATAATGCATCCAAATGTCTTTCTTTGTGCCTCATAAGTAGCCCATTAGAATATATTAAAACTATTCTAAATCCTAAAATACAGCTTATTAGCAACTGCCAAAAACATTCTCTCAAAATTAAACATATTATTGCTATGGTTGATAATAAACAGGTGTTTCTTGTTTCTTGTTTTAAAAATAAACTGGCCGTCTTGGAGTCTGGGATATTAACATACAAAGCTCTGCATCTATTTCAGAAAACAAGAGTATTTTGCAGTAACACTGTTCCCTTGCGTATTGCTGATTTCAAACTTTGGATTTACCATTTTACTGGGCTTTGTTGACTCCATTTCTAAAGCACAATTTTTCCGAACAGTATATCCTTAACGCAGCGCATTGCCAAATGGTCTGAAAGAATAATACGGCCATAGCGACGACAGCTGTGAAAACTTTATACTATGGATTTCACATTCCCGGAGCTATTTGGGACTAAATACCTTCGGCAAACATCAGGTGATCTGGAAGAGAGAGTTTTCAGGATGGGGAGTCACGAATATTTTCTTTTCTGTCCACCTCTCTTCCCAGAGTCTGACAGAGAAAATATTTTATAACACCTGAGCAGAACGCTATAAATAAAGTGTTAGGGAAGAACTTTCCTAAAAATTCACACACACCCATGTGTGTCCGCACAGAGGGAACAGGAAACGCGATGCCAGCAGACAAGAGATGTGGACAGATTCTGGCAGGTGGAAAACAAATGAACAGTTGAAACCTGGCAAGGCCGGGTGACGGAGCTAAGGCAAGCAGTTTCAGCAGAAAGGAAAACCAACCAGGGCAAGCGGATTCCTGTTCTAGAACCTCCGAAAGGCATGGGCAAAGAGACTCCTTGTGCTCCCGAGTTCAGTTAGTTACAGAAAATTAATTTTTAAAATAGCTTCCTGATCACACCTTAAAGGGTATCTACCATTTGTTTTGCAAATATGAAAGGGAGTCCCGAAACTGAGTCAAATAACTAAGGCAGTACCACGTCAACATCAAGGACCTTGGAGTGAGACCAACCGTCCTCTGCTAGCTTTGTACCTTCACAACTTCCTCGTTCTGTGCCTTGGTTGCCTGATCTGTAAAATGGGGTTGCCAATAATAATACCCACTTCCTAGAGTCACTGTCAGTATTAAGTGAGCTACTATATATGTAGCATTCTTAGAATGGCCCATGGCAATTATTCGTGATCATTTTTTTTTTCCATAAAGCTGTGAGAATCACTGTAAAAGCAGTAAAATTTAAAAAAAAATTTTTTTTTTGGTTCGCATACATTTACCACATTCTTTCCAAGAAGGCTGATCCCAATATGCAGTGAAATTGAAAGGCAAGTCGACTCTAATTTCAAGTTCTTTCTCCAGAAGGGACGATTTCCAGGTCTCCAGTAAATCCGGAGAGAATTCTTAAATTGGTTTCTTGGGACCTTTCCTGCTCAGTGATGCCCTAATTTACACTTCATAATTTGCAGCCTGCACGTGAGGCATTCTTGAACAGTCTGAACTGAAAAGAAATTCTGATCATAATTAATTTTTAAGGCAGCAGGGAGTTGGTTATGAGGTTACCGGAAGCCAACAACAGAAGCCGCAATGTCAGTGTGACAACAGGTCAAAACAAGTCAGCTCTGCCTTCCGTGTCACCACGGAAGGAACGTGTTTGGTTTCAAAAAGATGCAACTTCATTTCGTGAGGCTGTTTTCAAAGCACTACAGATCACTGCTTGCTTGGCTCTGGTAGCTTCTAACATTACAATTTGCACTCTTCTAAAGGGAATCTTTTTTTTTTTTTAAGCCTAGCTATCCATTGATAAATAAGCACCTTTATGGCATTATAAAAATCTGCATGGCTTCAGAAGTGTTTTAGGACAGAGGAGGGTATTTGCATCACAAATAGTTTTTACACAGACAAAAAGGAAGACTGAGCTTGGAGATGAGGGGTGTTTTACCACAAGCATTTAAGAAGATATCTTAAAACACTTTCTTCCTAACCACAGTGGGATTCATTTCCCAGGGCAATTGCCAACAACAGAGCAGCAGAGTTGCAAAGCTGGCATTTAAATGTGACCTTCAGCTGATGGTAATCCAGAAGGATGAGCTCCAGCAGGAGCCTGGGAATTCCAGGGTGGCCCCCGAGGTCACGGTTGAGAAGATGTGGGCTAGCTGGTTTGGAGCGAGTTAAGTTACAAATCAAGAATTCAATATTCCCTGCTGATTAGAAAGAGCTTTGATTGTTTCTTCTGCCTTTTTTTTTTTTTTTTTTTGCATAGCTCATTTCATTGTATTTTCTTTTGTTTTAAAAGAATCCTAATAAGTATTAAAAATAGACCTGATCCATATAAATGTGAGAGCAGAAATCTGAATTTTCTTTGATTCTTTCTTTGTCACATTTTGCCTTCTTGCTTGCCCTCCTTGCCCTGAAGAGGAAGACAGTTAAGGCCTGAGGCTAAACATTCACTAACTTTTTTGGGAAGCGTTGTTCAGAGGATATAAGGCCATGAGTAGGAACTCAGACTTCACAGCTCTTACTTAGTTCCTGTTGCAAAGCTATACAGAAAGCAGATAAGAAAAGGGGGACACTGTGATCTAGAAGGGCAATTCTGTTGTGCCAGGGCTCAGGTGTCTTCCTGGCTTGACCACCAGCTGCAGTAAATGACCTTGTAGAATCCTTCCCCTCTCGGCTGTCACTTGCTTTGGGAACAGTACGTTCTCGAATGACTTTTTCTCAGGGTGGCCCCAAGTCTCGAACAACTTTTTCTCTTGGATGCGAGGGGACCACGAAATCATAAAGGATGACGATAATGAAAATGAAGAGAAGAAGATGGGTGAGAATCCAGAGACTCACAGAAATTGGAAACTGACCTAGTCCCACAGCGAACCTTTTCCTTTGGGAGTATCACTTCTCGGCATGCATTTCAGAATTGCCTTCTGAAAGCTGTTCTACAAGCTGTTTGGCAATGAGACCTTTTCAATCTCTGGAAAAACTAGATTCACTTCAATGGCGTTATACTTTTTTTTTTTTTTTTTTTGTCTTGCACTTATGTCAATTTCTCGCCGTGAGGACAATGTAGAGGCTGAGCAAGGAGCTTCCGGAATGGACTGATGGGGAGGATATAAGAAAACTCCTCACCTATTCACACCGACGTGTGTCTTCTCGGTGGGTCAAATAAAAAAACAATTTCAAACTGTCCATTTATCATTGGTTTGCTAGTACGGCTCTGACCCTGCACATCTTTATAACAGTCACTGCCTGGGACATAACTATGGTCTGGTATCTATCCATTTATCAGTCCTCACATGAACGTTGGCACGATACAATCCTATCCACAAGATACTGTCCCCAAAGCTGCCACAGTGACACTAAATTTTCATTTAATTGCTCTGAGCCTAATCTTTTGCAACTGATTTATCTTAGTAAGTCTTACTGTGGAATAATTTTACGTATGCTCCCCTTTTTAATTTTGTAATGGCTCTAGCAATTTCCAGGCAAAACTCATCATTTCACAGAAAAGCCCCGAAGGTCATGCCTCCCAAATTAGGGGCCATATGTGGCGATAATAAATCTTCCCCCATATAGCGTATGTGTGTGTTGAGAGAGAGAAAGAGATCTGTAGGAATGGGTTATTCTGCATGGGTGACTGTTCAAGCATATAGTATACAGGTCCCAGTGCCCGAACCAAGTCAACTGCAGTCCATGCCCTAGACACACAAAAATTGAGGTATTGCAAAATTTCAGCCATCTTAGAACTGGTAAATAGAACACCAAATTTGTATTTGTGAGATTTAGAAATCCATCCAAAATAGAAGAGTGCACAGCAAACCGGGCAACATCACAGCAATCAGACTTGCCCAAATCTCGTTTCTACCGTTTATTGGATGGCTACAATTGGACACATTTCTTAACCTTTTCATACGTCAGTTTTCTTACCTGAAAAATGTGGGTAATAGCTAGCACAACAGACTCGGGCAGTACTAATCCGCTGTGATGGTTACTATGAATAGTAAGAATCTTAAATACATAAACACATTCATACATAGAAGGTCCTCCTCATTCTGAATTTTCAGCAATGAAGACAGATTTTCTCAAACTATTTTTAAGAAATCGCCTTCTGTATATAATAATCTCCTTGTAACTTCCATGCCTACCCCCTGAGGACAGATGTGCTACAGATGTGAGGACTGAGAGAGATGGGCAATTGCCCTTGGCCAGACCAGTCCTATCACCCTTAGGACTCGCCCCAGATTGCCATCCTTTGAACCCTTAACGTCCTCAGTTCCTGTCTCCCCCTGGGTCCCCCACACTGGAACTAGGTTACAGACTCCTATTCCTGGCCCCAACAATCATTCAGGCTGGGTTACTTCTGTGTTTGTGTACCCCTAACAACTTCCAGTAGCCTGCTTTCCAGATAAGTGCAGAACATTATGAATTCTAGGCTTCAACAGATAAAGCTTGCTGGAGAACCAGCTCTGTCGTATTGCCTTCTATCTCCTGTATGCGTCATCCTCGCTTGTTCCTTGAAAAGAAGGGTAACAGAGCTCCTAAAAGGACTGCCCAGCTTTCTGGACCAGATGCCTCATCTACCGCCATCCCAGCATCCTACACATTTGGATTGGAATGTTTTCCTACTTTTTTGATCTGCTTTTGTTCGCCACTATTTTTGAAAACATCGACTCCCAAGACAGAGCGTGGAACAAATTTTTGTTTTTATGCTAGCACCTGCACAATTAAATGTTTTGGAAATAATAGTATCGTATTTCATTTTTATTGCAATGTAGGGCCAAATTGTGTCCCCCCCCCATTAGGAATATTAATACACATCTCCAGGCATAAATTGAACTTTTTAAATGTAAATCTTTACTTTGGGGAGATGCACAGGTATCAAACATGGGGTTAAAACATGAACAATGTCTTCGATCATCTACATTTCCTAAGAGCTGTGTTACAAACATAAACAAAACATTAAAATGATTGACTCTGTCTGGATTTTCCTTCGGCTCTGTCCTAGAGCATGGATTTTAATTCTTTACTAAACTGAAAATATGTAACTATCATTTAGGGAAAAAATAATTTCTCTTTTCCATCCTGCTATCTATTTTTATCTTTGCTTCCTCATCCTCCAGGGTGCCAATGTGATAATTTTCCCCCTCAAAGTGGTTTTTAGGCCTCTATGAGATAAGTCCTTTTCTGGCATTGATTATTATTAGCTACAGGATAATCTATTTTATAAATGTGTTTTCTATCATGGGCCTACACACCGATATTAGCAACCTACAAAAAACGAATGCAAGCAAAATACCAACAAAAATATGCAATGTAGAAATATACCATTCACAACCATAGAAGGGCAGGGTAAGGTTTCGCATTGGTGATAAGAGCTTTTATGTTTATCGGGACATTAATGTTAGTAATTATGGATTGATGAAAAAGCTGAAGATTTATTTGCTATTATTTTTTTCCATTCTGCATATTATTTTGGACATGGAGTTTCATTACTTCAGAATTAAGTATTTTGTCATTCACATTAACAATATGCCGAGTGACAAAATTTTGATCAAAATATAATATTGATATAGACAGTACAGCAGACAATATATTACTGTGAGATTAAAAAAAATTGGATCACGGGCTTAGGTATTTCTTGATTAATACAATAATTTCCATGTTATTAGTAGGGAAGAACACTTATTACAACATGCTTTGCATCACTGTATAGACAAATTCATTATTTTACAGCAAATTCTATCTAGAAACAATTTTGTTACAGTTACTCAGGGAAATCAGTTGTGACCTTAGAAACAGTAGTGACTTGGTCACATGCATATCTTCAGTAATCTGATTTAAATCATGAGTTATTAACCTCCACTGAACTCAGAAGTAAAATCTCATATATACCTTGAAAAATCGTAGTGAATCAGAAGAAATGTTAAACTGTAATAAAAACAATCAAGAGACAGCCAGATCATGAAAAATTGCTTGATTCAAAGAACTTTTAAAGGTTAGAGCTCTATTAGAGGTTTTTAAAAAAAGAAAGAAGTATGGGAGGAAAAATACAAGGAAGAAAAGAGATTAATAGGCTCACTGCCTCCTTCTTGTTTTATTATGTTCCTCTTTTTTTTTTTTTTTTTTTCTTTCCTGAGAGGTTACCGCTTTTGCAGCTGGTCAGAAATATCACATTCCTTGATGTCTCAGAAGGTTTTCTGTGACTAAGCTTGACCAGGCTTTAACTTGAATAACATAACACGCAGCTGTTGAAAATAAAAACACATTGTGGATACGTGAACAGAGACACCCAGTAAGAGACAGGGACCATCTCTGGGGTTGGAGTGGAGACTGCCCATTTCCTAGAATCCTCAATTTTGGCAAATATTCTGGTAACTAACAGTAGGGATTCTGAAATATAGGCTCCAGGTGCATTTTAGTCGAGATGACTTCTTGGTACTTTTGCAAGGACAGTTTCAAGTTTTATTTTTAATTAATTTAACATATGGTACGTTGGGGGAGGTAGGGGGATTGGATTTATTATAAGGTGTCTCGGGGAGATGTGCCTGCTACACAACTCCTTTTAAACGACTACAAGTAGCTAGTATAGCTATACTACGCAACGTGGGGGGAAAAGTATATCAGATAGGATTTTAAAAACCTGTATCTAAATTATATGTCAACTTTTACCTTGAAATAATTTTTTTTCTAAGATTTTATTTTGAAGTCATCTCTATACCCAAGGCGGGGGTGGGGCGGCGTTTGAACCTACAACCGTGAAATCAAGAGTCACGTGTTCCACCCACTGAGCCGGCCAAGGCGCCCCATCTTGAAATAATTTTTAAAATTTTCAGTAAGCAACAATTTATTTTATCTTGATGTATTTTAAGATTTTTCTGTTTTTTGATATATTGACAACTTGATATGCTAAAAAATGCTTGTATGTGATTGTTTATTCACTGTCATATATGAAAATAGGTAAATGATACTTCTAGGCTAATGAGTCTTATTTCACATTAGTTTAAAATTTTTATGTGCAATTTTTTTTTTGTTTCCATCTTTGTCTGTTTTTCTTTTCACGCCAAATGAATACATGAATATATGAAAGTTGATTTCTAGTAAAAAATGTTTAAACCTGGCTGCCAGTCAAAGTGTTCATGTATATAAATCATAGATGTATATTAGTCCTTTCCAATTTCAGAGCAAAATAATTTCTGAGCACTAATTTTGGTCATAACATTATATGTTTCTTAAAGATACGAAAGTCAAACTGACTTCCTTCCTCCTGCCAAAAAATCTATAGCACATTTCCGACATTTGAAATGCTACATTCTCTTTTGGAATCAAAGACAACGGTGCCAGAATGATGAGACAACCAAGCATTCAAATGTGCCATGAGGCTTGAAATTCGCTGTGGTCAGAAAGCACCGTTAAAGAAACAAGGAAAAGCTGACCTTTCTTCTCCCTCCTGTTAAAGATCCATCTGAAATTCCATAGGCTTCATAGACGTAATGCACATAAAAATATTTTAAAATATCATGCTGATTAATAGAGTGTCCCCAATTAGTGTTCAAGGCAGGAATTCTACCCACTTGTTTCAAGAACAACAAAGGCTGAAAACTAGCAGAGCAGCACAAATGAAGTCACTGAAAATTGTCTTCATCTTTCAGTCCCAGTAATAAAAGTTGTTCTTTTTTTTTAAATTAAATCTAAAGCTGAGATTTATATTACATACATTTTTTTCTCTACGTGAGTTTGGGTCCTAGATTTATCTTCAGGTATATGCCAGGGTGTGTGTGCATGTGTGTTGTGAACAATCATTTCATAGACTATGTACACAGCAAAGCTTTTAAATAACTTCACAAGAGATTTCTGAGAAATTTTAGGAGAATTTATCTCACACAGTTCTTCAGGCTAGTTCAGTATTATACATGTTATAAATGAACTGCATTTCTATGTAAGTGCAGAATCAGAATTCCTATTTTGAAGAAGCACTTCAAAGCATTGCCTCGAACAGAAACTGCTATGGTAGTTTCTGGAAAACATAGTTACATCCTTTTAAAAATTAATGCTCATTATTCTTTTCTCCTGCACACACATTATATAATTACTAGATTACTAAGAACTAATTTTTCTGTAAACCAAAGGATTTATTCCATTCTCATGATAAAAATGTTAGGTTTCACTGAACTCTCCTTCTAAAGAAATTAAGATCAGAATCTACCTCCAAACAGATCCAAAATAATTTGAAAACTTAAATGACATATACAATCAGGGATACATTTGGACAGACATACACATAGGGAAGAGCATGTACTGTTAGCAAAATAAATCCTGATTTGTTCTGGCCTGATATCCAGATAGCCCAATCCCTACACTTAGGCACAAAATTTGACTAGGAGTTTCTTAGCAATTATAGCAAAAATTAAAATACATACATGGTATCAACTTTAGGGAAGAAAAAATCAAATTTATTTACAAAGGTAAATTTTTCTAGGAACTAAACTCAGGAAGGACTATATTGAGTTCTGTGTATATAAAAATAATGAGCAAAATCTTTAAGTATAATCTTATAGTTTCTATGATTATCTCAACACACTATATACCAACCTCAGTGTGTTTTTGTGCTAATGGAGCAAATTACATTCTTCTTGACATTAGTACCTACTTGATTTAAGAGATTATTATAAGCAGGGATGCTTGGGTGGCTGAGTTGGTTGGTGACTGACTCCTGATTTCAGTTCAGGTCATCTTAAGGTCGTGAGATTAAGCCCACCATCAAGCCCTGGGTCAGGTTCCACACTCAGCATGGAGTCTGCTTGAGATTTTCTCTCTCTCTCTACCTGCCCCTCCTCCATTCAAGCTCTTGCTTGCTTTCTCTAAAATAAATAAATAAATAAATAACTTAAAAACAAAAGAGTGATATTTACAGGAATGAGTCCCCAACTTTGTTGAAATATCCTTTAGGACAGGAATATTTTGGATCTACACCCTGGGCAGTATTTATTAAATGGGAAATTACTTAGCCTTTTCCATTAGGAGCTTGAATTAAATACCTTGAATTGTAGTTTAGCTGGGAATAGAAATCACTTATTATTTTTTTTCTGTATCTCAAAGTGTTTTGGAAAAAGCTTTTGCTTTTCCTTAATGCTCATGAGAAGACTTCTGTTTGAGAATTATCCCTTTGGAGATCATCTTTTTTCATAAGTTACTTTAATATTTTTCTCTCTATCCTTAACATTCCATATTTTCTTTCCAGAAGTATCTTTTTTCCCCCCTCCTGCTCTGCACAGGGTGTGTTTAATCAGTCCTGAATATTCACATCATTCTTCCGTTCTGGAAAATCCTTAGCCAGTATCTCCTTGAATGCTGTTTCTCTTCTGTTTCATTCATTCTTTTTCTGATATTCCTTTAACTTGTATTTTGTAGCCTATCATTTTATCTTCCATGTTTCTTAATTTGCTCTCCCATATTTTTAAAATCTTTTTATTTCTGGTTGAATTTCTTCATACTATCTTCCAGCTCCCTAATGTAGTTTCCAACTACATTGAAACTAGAATTTATCTTACCCATTTTTTTAATTAAAAATTTTTTTAAGTTCTATTTTAAATAAGTTCCATGCCCAATGTGGAGCTTGACATACATGATCTTGAGATCAAGAGTTGTATGCTCTACTGACTGAGCCAGGGGGGCACCCTGAAATTTATCTTATCTATTAATGTTTTTAATTTTAAGGACCATAACTTTCAGAATTTTTGGTGGTACTTTTTCACATATTCTACTCTTGTTTCATTTCTATTTGTTTTTATAGTTTCTTATTCTTTATGCATATTATTCCTTCTCTTATCACTTTCAATAAACATATTTAGTTCAAATTATTTTCATTTCATATGCAGTGAACTCATCCCTCGAACATTAATTTCATTGCTTTCTTGGCATTAATTTTGTTTCTATATTTTGGAGTTTCGATTTGCATACTCATTTGGAAGAGTATTTTATTTCTCTGACTCTGTCTCTTTTCATTCATCTCTTTCTGTTTCATGGTATTTTGGTTGCCTTTATTTAGCTATTTGTACCCCTGGTCCAGAACCAGATCAGGAACCTGGAGCCTTTGATTTGTCATGCAGCTGGAGATATTGCACATACAGTGTCCAAGTCAGGGAGTACCTTGGCTCAGGTCTTCACTAGCAGGCTGCAAATGCTCTATCCAGCTACCCTCAGATACTCTGCTTTCTAGGGAGCAATTTATAGACCTTGTTTTCCAGCTTCCTTTCACTACTTTTCAGCTCCAACTCAGTCCCTGGTTTCAAGCACAGAGGCTGGCTTGGGTCCAGGCCTTTGATAGGGCACTTTTAGCCCTACTCAGTCTGTAGGAGACAGACTCCCGCCTGCTTCTGACGGCTTTCCTACCCAAACTCCAGTAGACTCTCACTTCGGCTTCACTTACTGATGCATTTCTATTATTTTTCTCACCCACAGAGATGTATCTCTTGTTTTTGGTTACAGATATGGCTTCAATTTTTTCTTCTTTTTAAATTTTATCAGTTTTGATGTTTAGAATCCAGGAGACAATAAGGAATATATGGGGCGGCGGGGAGCGGAGGTCAACAAATGAACACGTGCCATCTTCGCAGGAAATCTTCATTGACTTCTGAACTCCAACACCAACATATTAATATAACACATTCCGAGGGCCATGTCTCCTCTTGGAGTCTGAATTTTGGAGAAGGAACAGCACATCACCACCCCACTCCTTCATTAGCTAACCCAAGGATCCCAGAGCATTTGCACTGAAATCACCTGAAACACCCATTTAAAAAATGCAACTTCTTGGGTTCCTCTCCACATTTACCATATGGGAATGTCTGAGGTTGCAGTCTGGCTGCATTTTTAACTACACGTTAGCTGTTTCCTCTGCAAACTGAAGTTCTGAGTATCAGTGCGCACCCAGGAACCCACTCATTGTAAAATCCTGTTTCTGAGTCTCTTTCAGCGGCAGTCTCCTCTGATCCCAAGACGGACAGTGAAGGTGTGTAACACAACCATCCACTACCTTCTGGATGATATAGGAAAGTAAACACTTAGGCAAAAACCCTCCACAAAGTATCTTAAATGCAAGAAAGTATGCTAAAATGGCTATCTTGTTAGTTACTATCAAGAAATTACTTGGTGTGTGATCGCCATGATGCCTACCTGGTAACTGACAAGGCATCGGGAGGCTGGAGAGTGAAGAAAGTCATGAGAGACGGGCTTTGCAGAACGGCTCTTAACCACTGGAGCAGGGCTTAGGGATAAGTCCATGTATCAAGCTGCTACAGCGGATGGCGGCTCACGGCAGGTTAATGCCTGGTTTTAACTCCCTCCTTTACACTGTCTTTGAGCACATTGAGGCAATGACAGGGGAAGAATCGCGAATTAAATTTTTAAAAATGATGTCAGACACCAGTCCCACGCACATTAATGTAGAAGTAGAATGCATTTTTGAGAAGAAAGGAGGAAATATTCCAAATATACTTGAGTTCAAATCGAGCAACTGAGAAACAATGCTTTCCACTCTCCCACTGGTGATGCAATATATCATACCCCAAATGAAGGCTGAAGCTTATACCCACATATTTCCCTAAACTGGGAAAACTTCTCCGGTTCATCTTCATTCATGTGCTTTTCATTTGCAGTCCTCACTTTTTAAAGACAAATTCTCCTTTTGTCCTTTCCCCTGCTGTGAGCCCCTCCCTCCTCACTGCGTCTTAATTTTCACGTGGTGCCGACACTTCCAGAGCTTCCAAGAAGGAAGTGAGTCCCATTAATGACAGCAGTGTGTCCTAACTGGAAAGTCACAAAGTTGTTTTACATGAGAAAAAAAAAATCCTTTAAAAACATCTGTGTGGCAACGTGCCAGCCGAGAGCTAATCATTAGCCAGGCCCAGCGAAGAGAAACTGTGCATTTCTCCAAAGACAGGGAAAGCTGACTCCTGTCTCTCAAGGTTCTGGTACTCTCCTTCACAGATGTCATGGGTCTGGACACGAGGACGGTCAGGACCATGTACCCAGCTAGTCAGAAGCCTCTCCAAGGATGTCGCACCATTTTCAAAACAAGAAAACCCAGTGATGCCTGATTGTTACCTACTTGGACCACGTCGTCCTTATTGTTATCTTCGTTATTGACACCTTCCCAGAGCCCATGGCGTTTTGTGTTCTGCATGAGATACTGTGGGGATTTTCAATAGAAGGACACGATCCTTGCGAGCTTAAAATTATAAAACACAATATGGCAATCAGAGAGATGTTTTTGAGGACATGTCAACAACCAGAGAAAGTGTCCCCAATTTTTTTCTGCATCTTGTAATATTCTCACGACGGTATTGTCCTCAGGGGCTACTTAGATGAATACAACAGTGCAGCCCCCTCTCCCGTCAGTATAACTACCCATGTGGGCGGGTGGCTGAGACAGAGTCTTCCTCAACCCATTCTGAAGGGAGAGATGTGACTAACGGGATCCTACAACCAGCACACGCACGGGAAGGGGTGAGTTATTTGTGCTCCGGAATATCCAGCCCTCGTCCTGGATTTGCTCCCAACAGGGAAAAAGACTGCCACCAGAGCTCCTGGGGCTATTTCAGTTAACAGGAGACCAGAAGGCCCCTGTTTTGGCTGCTGGGATGAAAGAAAATATGCTCCCTGTGACTCAGACTGGACAATTTTCCTAGAAATTGTGTTATGACAGGCGTATTGCATTTCTCACTTTTCTAGGATACTGTCTAATCCTGAGAGATGATCTCCCGGAGATGCCAGGTGCCCCAATTGGATAAAAGCCAGCCTGGGGCTGGGAGATGAGACCTAAAATGTCCAGATGGGGCAACACGGCCGGTGGGGCCTAGCTCTTGCCTGCACAGACAAGGTCAACAGCAAAGTGGGTCCAATGTTAAAAGCATACGTTGCCAGGGGCCACATCTATTCGTCTGGACGCCTTACTTTTCCTGCCTCTCAGTTTGGTGGGTTCACCTCACTTGTCAGACTGCCACAGCTCCGATGAACCAAGTTTTAGTTACCAGAAACCTCCGCCAGCTGGCTGTGTGCATCTGATTCCATGAATGGCTTTGGTTATTGGGAATTTACCTCTTTGTGCCTTCAAGGACTTAATCCAATCAAGATTGAAGCTTCACTTCCATAAACAGTGCCCGTACTACTAACTTCATAAGAGGGAGGCTCTTAAGAGGCATCCAGGTCACGTCCTGTGCTAGGCCTTTTTTTTTTTTTTTTTTTGAGGATTTCATTGTGAATAACACCAGCCAGGAGACGGCTGTGGTTTCCTTGGGAAGAATGCCTCTTCCATGAATGGATGAATTCTGTTTCATCCACACTGAGCCCGCTGAATTTTCATAAGAAAAGAATGGAATATAAAAGATTACTCTTTATTTTAAACTTCTCAACTGGGGAGGTTCAATTTGGTTTTAAGAAAAAGAGCCGAAGTGTTCCGCAATGCTAACCAACCAGCCCTGAGAGCCTTATCTTCAATCGCCGGGACCCCACCTCCCCCAGGTTCCCCTGTCAAGAGTCCTTTTGTTTTCTCATCTTTGAGAAGTACGCAAAGGATAGGTATTTGCAATTGGTCCTAATGTTTTCTCTAGGACAACGCAATCTTTCCAGTCAATGCTCTTTCATACCTTTACCCTGAACTCATGGGAATATGACATATATTTCTGCCTGTGTTTTATTTACAGTCCGTGGTCACAGAAGGGAGTGTCTACTAAGGAACTTGGATCAAGGGCCTCCGGGAGAAATGGCTGATAAATTGGTATCTTTTTTGAGAAGGAAAAGTTTAAATAGAACCAAGTTAATATTTATCTCCATTTTTACAATGATTGACTAACACCAGGACCTGAAAAGGACAGCTCCCCGGTCAATATCATATCTCCCACTACACACTGGGGTGTTAGGTTATAGCCCTGTTTGCCTTTTCCCATGGTGAGTTGATGATTATACTTCTAGACGGTTCTTACTAAGTCAGTGAGTCAGGATTACAGATGAGTTCATCTCTGAAGAGAGAAATGACAGGTACATTGAACTCGGCAGTTTAGGTTTATGAAAATGGGCAGGAGTTTGCTGTCAACACTGGAGAAAATCTCAGGGTTATTCAAATCAATTACTTGCATATTAATTTTGAAAGGGAATTTTTTAAAGCATCGGTATTACCATTCTAGTACTAGATAATACTCTTTGACAAAGTAGAATAAGATCTGGGAATGACGAGTAAGTTTTTTAAGACAGCAGAAAGCAACAGAGGTAGTATGGAAAACCAGATCATTGGCTAACGATCTATTACGATGTCTTTTTGAAATGATGCAATATATTTTGAACAAATGTCAATTTCATTATTGAAACTTTTAAAATTCAGAGTCATTCTTTATAGCTTAAAATGTTCCGCCCTAAGTCTTCCTTCTTGTTGAAGGTCAGTATGTAACAAAATTCATTCATTCATTCACCCAACAATTATTTAAGGTCCAGGTCCCCAACACCAAAGTCATTCAGGTTACAATGTTATAAAAAGTAACAAACAATGTGACATTTTCTTTCTTGTGGGAATGACATTATTTAAAAGATCTGAACTACTTACTACTAGCTTTTTCTTCGTAGAGGTTTCAAGGGTCACACTTCCCTATAATATATTATTTTGACATATTTGGATAAATTTAGTTGTTAGAAAATGAAGCAGCTGACCCTGAGAATCTCTATTCATCTTTAAATGGATACATCTTGGTTGTATTAAAATTCAAGTGAAAAGGGTAAGATCCAACCTCCAAATAAAAAATTAGGTTTCTAAACTGATAACCAAAAGTTTATTTATCCCTCTTCATATTATTGCATTTATTTTATGTGAAACTTGTTTTTATGTTAGAATTCTATCCACGAGAACTGGATTGAGATATTCATGAAATGACTATAAAGCAATAAAACTGATTTCCAGAGGCAACACATCAAAAATCAATCCTCTCATTTTATAGCCACGCCATGGATAGAAAGTTACTCAAATCACCTCCTTATAATTCTAATCAGTACAAATGGAAAGAAAGTAAACAGTATTCTGGATATAAAGGTTATCACCCTTTTGTTGCCTGCTGTACATCTAAGTTTGTTTCATTGCTTTCCTTTGTCCTAATAATCTGAAAATAGCAAATCTGCTTGTCACGAACAGGGCAAGAATTAAACATCTGAAATGTAATTAATGAAACATCTTTTCAGTCTATTTTTGTTAGTGGAAATAGAGACAAAAATTAAAATGTGGCTTCTGCAATATTGTCTTTTAACTTTAAAACACCATCTTTGACATTTCTATCTCTGTAAGCTCCTGAGGAGGTTATAGTGAATCTGATGTCCAGACAATGATGAGAAGTAACCTTTAAAGCATCTTATTTTAAAACTAAGAATGGTGCTTATTAATTGTCTGAAAAATCGGACAGGTTTAGAAACTGAGGAAAGAGAATCGAGCCCCAGGTTTTCAGTCACTGGTATATGCCAAGTTCCTTAAGGATGGAGGCGATGTTCCTCATCCCTCTGGCACCTTCTTGAGCGTCCAGCTTTGTGCCGGGCACTCAGCACGCATCCCCTCTCTTCCTGCCGAATGCACGATGCCCACAGCACTCTCATCGCTATAGAGAGGGAAAGGGGATGAGACCATGAAGACAGTCAGTCCTCGATTTGACCACTCCCTCCCTCATACCACATGGACTCCCGAGCACATCAGGAGACATTCAGGAGAGCCGAGTGAAGTGTGGGATAGAGATCAGGAAGGTCAGCTTCCAGAAAGGAGGACGGGAGCAGATTTTACCTTCTGAAAGACCATGTAAAAGATGGAGCCTATTGGTGGGGAGTTGCGAATAGCTACACCCAATCCTTGTTTTTTCAGGTCTGGAGGCTGGGTTTGAGTCCTCATACCAAGAGCCAGTTGGAAGGTAATGAAAGTGGTGCCATGTTAAAATAAACATCCCCCGTGGCAGCTTTCAGCTGCCTTCCTGTGTGTCTCTCTGGGCACTGCCTTCCACGGGCAGGTGTCAGCCCTGAGATTGATGGTGATGAAGAAAGCATTCAAGGAGAGGCCAGTGACTATGGGCCCCTACCTTGGCCTTGCCCTCAGCTGACAGCTCTGTGTGACACTTCTCAGGCACTTTGGATGGGGAGCTGTATCTTCTAATCAACAGCAAGCTTACATTGATGGGATTTCCGCAGTGTCATCTTGTTTGAATACAATGTAATAGGATGCATTAATTAATAAACGTGCTTTATTTACACGCTGCGGTTTGGGGCCTCTTGAACTCAGAATTCAGAGACAGGAAGCACGTGCCTCATGTTAGCAAAGCCTTGACGTTTTTAATCAGCCTGGGAGAGTGGAAATACTACTGTCTTCGCAGCTCCCAGTTCTCAGCACTCTGATTAGGCATCCGCTGTCAACTCCATTTGTACTTGATCCATAAAAAGAGTTGCATCGTGAGATTCTCTTCAAATTCTGGCAAGATTTATTGATGGCTTGGATGTCTCAGTTAGTTTTGCTTCTATTAAAAACTCAAATTTGTTTTTTGAAGTGATGAATTACTTCATTCGCAGGTGTAGTTTTCATATTCCAAAATAATATTTCTGACCTTGGGAAAGACTTAGATGGAACACTCTCTGTTAAATCTTCATAGATTTTTTTCACGTTTTGGTTATGCAAGAAAAAATCTGTTTCGAACGTCATATTTAACAACCCTCGTGACACCTTATCACCCCCAATAATACACGGGTTGTCTTTATTCCTATTTTGCCAGATGAAAGGGGAAGCAAGATTTCAGAAAACTTTTGTTTTATTCAGACTGTGTTCACGGTGATTGAAAAAAATGGACTGGAAAATTCTGAGCACAAACCCAAGTTTTTGTCACTAATTAAGAAAATAAACTCTACGTAAAAAGAACCTACTTTTAAACTGTATCATGTTTTGCAAGGGTATCCTATTGTCCCATGGGGTAAGAATATTCCTGTCTTAGTAAAGATCCACCACCACTTCTAGAAAAACAGAGGAGAGATAATCCCTTCCGAAGAATGGATACACTTCAACTTAATTTAGTCCAATGTTTCAACTCCATTTCACTCTCCCATTCATCAGATAGGATGTCCCTAACTGCCTGAAATTCTTCAAGACAAAACATCATATGGGGTATATCCTATTCTTGCATTCGTACTTACAGTTAAGATACAGTGCCTAGTGCCTGTGGCAAGTTACAAGGAATGACAGCCAGAGATCTTCCAAAACAGATGCACAATGTTTTATTTATTACAGACCTTTGTATTGTTACAGTTGTACATCATTATTTTTCAAAATAATTCCTTGTGCTCTGTTTGTTTGAACTATGAAAGTATAGTCATTGCGTCTTCATAAATATGTCTTACTGGAGAAATCTTATTCTTGACCAATCAACCTGATAGGAATGGTGGAAAGCCTGGCTTCACAAGCACTCAGGATTACCCTCATGTTGGGACTTGGAAACAACATACAGATGGCGGTCAAAGCAAGAATCTAAAAATATCTAAAAAGAATTTTAAATTAATTGAATTATGACAACTGATATTTTTTTTTAAAGATTTTATTTATTTATTTGAGAGAGAGAGACAGTGAGAGAGAGCATGAGCGAGGAGAAGGTCAGAGAGCGAAGCAGACTCCCCATGGAGCTGGGAGCCCGATGTGGGACTCGATCCCGGGACTCCAGGATCATGACCTGAGCCGAAGGAGTCGTCCAACCAACTGAGCCACCCAGGCGTCCCATGACAACTGATATTTAAAAGACAAACCAACTTCGGGACATAAATAGATTTCCATCCTGGTTATATGTTTCCTTTTGTGCTCAATTCGAATTTGTCAGAGAAATGACAAAAAAAAAAAAAAATTCTATTTCCTTGAAGGAAAATTTATGTTTTAAATAAATTTCCTTTTTCAGGGCTTCATTATCTTTTAAGTTATACTCAAATATCATATAGCTTACAATAAACTGAGTTGTCTCACGAAACACTCCCTTGGTTCACCGAAATCTATGAATACAATTGCTTTCCTATCTCTTTGCGCACATCCTCAGTGTAGAACAAGAAAATCCTAGGCAGGCTCAGCAAACAGGAAGTTTTACCCCAACAAAATTCCAATGAAAACCAAACCAACTCCCTCCCTCTTTCAAAAAGGAGCTGAAGTATATTAAATTTTCTTTTAAGCTCCTTGGAATATTTTCATTATGTCCACATTGATTTATTTCAGGCCACAGATGTGTACATGTTTATCTTTATGGCTGGTTGTGTCTATGTTGGCCCAGAAAACAGCCTACTGCACTAGTGTCAATGGGAAAGCAAGACGGTTTGAAAAGCTGCACTGACTTTGTTTTTACTGGAATAGTAGCCAGTTGGGGTATAAAGTTTTGAGGCACATGGATCGACCAGACCCCAAACCTGGACAATGAGGAAGTACACATTTTTGCAAAGACGGTATTTTGCCCGTTAAGTCAGAAACAATTAAAATAAAGGTCTTTCCTCTCAGAGTTTTAAATGAAGCAGTTGAGACAAGTCCCCGTGCATCTGCTATCCCAACACAGAGTGAGTGAGAGGAGCAGGTACTGAGTTCAGTGATGGAGACTTGCAGGTTCCTGGAGCTGTGGGCAGCTCTCAAACGGCCGTTCACAACATGTACGAAATGCTAACAGGCATCTGTGCTCCCTGCTGTCTCCTGACTCTCATGTCTCTCTTGCCTGTGAGTTCTGACCACTGTCTTTGTTAATGAACATCTATAAACTCTGCTTAGCACAGAGAAGACTTACAGGGAAGAGAGCTTGCATAGAGAGTGATCTCCAAGGGCAAATGGTAACAGTGGGCCACCCTATCCCCTTCCCATCCACTTTCTTGCCTGTCCCCTATTAGCTTTCCATCTGAAACTATTATTGATAACAGAATAAAGAAAACAATTAATGTGATTCTTAAATGAATGACTGAAGCCTTGAACCCCCAAACAGCAGAAAAACCAACTCTTCTAAGCTCCACCATTAAAGGAAATCTAGGCCTGTGGCCATTTATAACAGATTAATAGATGAGAAATTCACATTATAAAGTAAGAGAATCTGTGACTCAGTGTCTTACTTAATATTCACACTCATCTGCAGCCCGAAACACACACACACACACCCCTAAAAATCATTTTGATAAAGCAGATGTTGAATGCCCTCAGTGGAAAATGACTGAAGGCTTGCACCATGGAATTATTATAAAATACCACACATCTGGTACAAAGTTTGGCCTTATATCAAAAGTCATTTAGGACAAAAATGAGCAAGGAGACTTCTGGCCTCATGAAAGTCTGAGCTTAGAGTTTCTAGAATGACTTCAACTCCCAACTTCTTTCTTTACTCAATAGAATTTATGTCATGAAGAAACAGTAGGTTTCTCCAAACCACCAAACAAATACTTAGGACATTAAGATTGGACAACTTCAAGCTATTGTTTCAAAGAAAACACAGCGATGTAAAATTAAAGGAGGCAATGTGGTTCCACGGGAAACACACCGAAAGAATGTAGAATACTTCACAAATGACCTTTTCATTCATGAAAAGCCGAGGTCTCAAAGGAACTCTGGAATAACTTGCATATGAGTTTATCACTAATCTATCATCAGGAAAAAACTCCAGGCTGAGAGAGAGCCCTGCTAATGTATTCTGAGTCCACTGGAGCAGAAGCAGGAATGTTCTGGCGGTAATATTTCTCTCCATCGCTACAATCATCTGCCCGTCATGGGTCACAACCACTACGTACCATCAGCAGAGGGTTGTTCCGCGTTTATATTTATCAAAAGTCAAATCTTAAAGCTGCCAATTCCTTGCTTTCTTTCCACACTGAGAGTGCAATGTGAGTCCTAAATTAACTTGATAAATAAAAATAACAGGCTATTTCTCCATAACCCTTTCTCCGTAAACATCTCTCCGAGGAGGCCATGATTTTATAGTGGAAAAAGAAAAACTTTAGGTAATGAAGTAGCACTACTAAGAATGGATCGGAAAACTCCTGGCGTACCCTTAATTGGAAAAACAGCTTAAAATATATGTTTGTATTGTGAGGTTTTTTTTTTTTTTTTTTTGAGATTCATTTCAAATACACGATTTTGCTATTTATTATACTTTGTTAGACGGCTAAATTGTTACAAGTTTATCCATCTTCTGAATTTTATTTTTCTCATCCACAAAGATGTTATATCTTAAAAATAACTTCAAAGTTATATGTAATATGCTAGCTTTACAATATCAACAGTACTTGGAAATAAATGAAATGTGCCTTGTTTAGCCAACACACAGTGTTTCATTGATACACAACAGAAAAATGTCATGTAATGAGATGATTAAGGAAAACATGAGCTTTGTGTCTTAAAGGTTATCCATTTTAGGTTACAGTAATTGATCCCAGTCACTTCGAATGTTTAAAACATTCCAAACCCTCAGCCAAATGTTGAAGAAACAACTCTGCCAGAATTTCAGTAGAGAAAATTTTAGAAGGCTGTTCAAATCCAAAGAAAAGGAAAAATATATATTATTGCTGAAAGTTGTACGTGTGTTCTGCTTTCCAATGAAAACCATAGCCAAATAAGCTTTCATTAAATTGGAACAAGATGACAAATACTAAAGCTGAAAATGCATATAGTAAATTGAAACATTAAACATTACATAAGGTCTCTAATGTGGAACCAAAAAAAAAATTTTGAGACAGAAAATAAAAGAAAATATTTTCAATATCTTAACGGCTGTCTCCTCTTTCCCCCAAGATACACAAGTAAAATAGGTAATGGCCTTTGAAACCAAACTTCGGTTTTAAAAGAGCAAAGAAGGAATGCTGGTTGATCACAAGTTTCACTAGCAAGATGCTCGGATGTGGGCATCTTCACAGCGCTTGCGAGCATGGCCTTTCTGAAGAGCTTTCGCCCTTAGTCAGGTGGAGTGACAGACTGTCAGAGACTCAGTCGCCATGAACTTCACCTCCGCAGCAATAACACGCTGTATATAAACCCACAGACCGGCAGGCAAGCCGTGATCTTACTGCACAAGAGTTTGGGGTACATTTTTCATCGTCTATGAAGGTTAGAACAAAACCTGAACAAGTAGTGTGTTGTACAGCTCCAATGGGCCGTGGCATGATACAGAGATTGCAGGGGAAACTTGTTTTGTCTTGGTCTGTGGGAACAAGCGGATTTGCAGAATGTTCCTCTGACCGGGTAGTTGACAGATCACCCATCGCTAAGACCGAGAGAACTCGCAGCTAATTTTCACAGGTTAAAAAAAAAAATATATATATATATATATATTTATATATATACATATATGTATATATGTATATCTCCCCGTGAACAAATTGTGCTAGTTACAAAGCATGCTGTTGCCTGTCACCACGTGAGGCTGATTCAAAGGGAACCAGGGTGGCCAACATCTGTCCAGTGGTTTCCACGCTGAGGAAACACTTAACGTGTTTAGAATTCAGTTAGGAGGCTCTACAAAGAAACAGTCTTGGCTATTTTGAAGACCACCCGCCCACCCCGCCCCGCCAAAAGACCAGCTTAAGTATTCCAAAACAGTGTCTACATTCATTCCTACCCCAAATATTTTACCAGTAGTATTTGCTTGTATAATTCTTAATTTAACCAAGGTGTGGATTTGGCATTGGAGGTCCACTAATTCTTACAGGTGCCACTTAGCACCTAAATCATAGGCAATGATTGACAAGCTTACTCGCCAGTGCCTCCGAGAGTGCACAGGGTAGCTCCGGAGCCTGACGGGTCCTGTATTGATCCATCAGAAGACCAAGTCCAGGACTGGGCAGGGTGTAAACGCGGGTGGGCAATCAGTAAGTCCTTGCCAGATTATGCTGAGTGAACGGAGCTGAATTGGATGGAACCTGAGAGCGGGCGACTACCTGTTTAATTAACTCCCAAATGACAGGCCATGACTTTGGCCTTATCCTTGGGAGGACCCAAGGTATTGTCCCCGTTAAAGAGGCGCTTACCACATGCTTTCTGGAGATAAGAGAATGCCTTCTTCTTTACCCCCAAGAAAGATACCCAGCTCTCGCCACAGATGTATCTGGCTATACCGGCTCTTAGCTAAACACAAACTGAAAATGTGACATGTTCCCTTTGCTCCAGCTTTCCAGCAGCTCTGATAACCCCACTGCAAGCCTGTAGACAGGTGGTACTCAGCTCCTCTTTGCATGTGGCTCGTTCCAGGAACCCAGCGCAGTGAGCAAGTTAGAAAGATCAGCACGGGACACATTCCCTTCCCCCGGAACCCTCACCTCTCAGAGTCAAATCAGGTTTAAGTCAGCCAGCAACACCTCTGAATGCGTGCTCCGTGGGGTCCTTGGGAATGTATCCCCACTGGCCCCAAGAGAGGGGTAGGTGTCTGGTGCATGTGTGTCCCTGACTCTGTCCATGCATCTCTTTTCTCCTCGGAGCAACAGGGCATGTGATCCAGAGCCTAAAGTTAGTCCCGGGTCTGGAATCAATCTCACCCTTAGTAAGAAGGAGCTCAGTGTGTTCTAGTTTAATACGGAAAGGATTCAGTGACAAATGCCCTCCGTGCTAGGTCCGACCATGCATTTCACCTTCCACTAAATAGGCTTCTGCCTCTCTCCTGAGACAAAGGATCCCAGTAACTAGAGTCACTTTATTTGAATTTCTATTTTCACAGGCTGGCCAGGGCACCCGTGTCTCCAGGACTGAAAGTCCTTCTCTTAATATGGAATGCCAGATGTCCCTGAAACAAAGAACAAAAGCCTGCTCACACAGGTTGCCATATGTAAAAAACCTAAAGGAAATCACAGCGGGGCCTGGCATAGAGATCCATTTCATACTTACGAGCCTGCAGAAAAAGGAGAGCACAGATTTGGAGCAGTGGTTCTCAAAGTGTGGTCCCCAGAGCAGGGCCACCAGCATGCTCTCTGCTTCCCTACCCCACACTCTTTTAAGGCAGAGACTTGGGGGATGGGTCTGGTTTTAACACACACACACACACACACACACACACACACACCCCGGTGACTCTCACACTCTCTGAAGTCGAATACAAGGATTTAGGGTATGATTTTGTGAGGGATTCCAACTCTACTGTTTGCTTCAGGAAATTCCAAGCAAGCGCCATTCTAAGTTTCTTCAAACTTAGATACCTCATTTATAAAGTAGAGACAAAATGTCCCTCACAGGTTAGTACAAATGCTTCATATGATGCACACAGTCAGAATTCAACTACGTTCTCTACTCCTAGACCCTCCCTTCGTTGTCTTTTACAGATCACTCCCATGACCTTGTGCTTGATTTTTTTTTTTTTTTCCAAATTAAGTCAAAACTACTTGTTAACTGTCTTCATATTCTGCTCACATTGTCTTTCTTGGATTGAGTCAGGGTCTTGGTGGGTCTTGTTTCTGGTCTGGATCCTTCTTGGTTTTCCCCTGCCTGATACATTTCACCCTTCCAGTCTGAAGTCATAACACATAACGATGCGTGCTGTTGTGTTTGAGTATACACGCAATTTAAGGATTCCCGAATTCCATAATCTCAGGGTTTGTCATTTGTATACTGACTCAAGAATTTGCTTCTTTTATAAAATCCAACTTAGACTAGGTTGGATTAAGAAGTCATAGGCATATCCAACATCTCTTTCATTAAAAAAAAAAATCCAAGCAGAAGATTTTACAGGGAAGCAAAAATTAATGTGAAATAATTTATAACATGTCAATGTAAAATGTACAATAATGATAATGATAGTTATTTTTGCTTGTTTACCTTGAGTTAACCCCATTTCAGGGTTAACAAAACCAAGGCACAGGGTGTTTTAACAACTAGAGGAACATCTCAGAGCTAACTCGGGGCTGACGCCAAAGACTGTTCTTCTATTGCCTTGAGAAATATTTTCAGGCTTCATCACAATAAGGAAACCTTACTTAGACCCTCATGCGCTACAAAGATGTGGATAAATTGGAAGGAGGCCAGAGATAAATCCAGGTGATGAAAGAAGCAGTATGGATGACTTATGAGAAAATGAGAAAAATCCAAATGTGCTTAGGCTGAGGGGGAAAAAAAAAAGAAATATGACATAACTGTTTATAGAGCAAAATGGAATTATTATAATGATTTAAAATAGCCTATCTAGGGAGAATGAATAAGCTGGTTCAAAGAAAATAACATTTTAGTGAAAAATTTCCCCTTCCCTAACCACCCCCAAACAATGTACCTTGAAGAACTTTCGGATTTTTGCAACTTTAGAAAGAAGAGAAGAATTATTATCTGGGGCATTTCAGACAATCCAGATAAATGTGGAAGAAAAAAATCCTGCCCAGGCAGAGAGACACTGAATGACCTCTTGGTTCTTGTTAAAGGTTAATTTTTACATTTTATAAAGAAAACATTTTTATTTTTAAAAAACATATGCATTCCCCCTTCAAGCCTCTTGGGTCTCTTGATTAAATAACATAGTTTTAACCCTTCATGTCTTCATTTCCCTTTTAAAGGGCTTAGAATGTAGGCCATCCCCAAACTGTATAAGGAAAGTAATAATTTAACTAAATATTTTAAGCCTAATATCTTAGGCTAAAAGGAAGTTTGATATTCTTGGTCTAATTAGTTTTACTAGACAGTATATTACTTTAATATTTTCATTCGGTATATTTAGCAAAATTTTACCCAAAGCAATGTTTATTTTTCAACCCTGTATTGTTTAATACTCCCCCCACCAAAGCATTGTAAAGCTTTTAAAATATACTTTCATCTTCCAGTGATGAACATTGGTTGTGATAATGTGTTGTTAAGTCTCTAGCCAAGTCCGTTAATGGGTTAATTTTCTGAAAGAACCAGGCAGTATGAAGGCTCAGTGTTATTCCTAAAATGCTTAGTATTATCCAGTTGTTTCAGAAGTGTCATATCAGGGACAAATCAATGTGTTAAGAATTGTCTGATAATATTGTTGAGGGATTAATCTCACAGACTAGATCATCAGCACGATTATCTTTGGCATTCTGTGTGCACACGGTTCCATTTTAAGCATGAAAAGCCTTCTTATGCCCAACGATGAGAGCCTATATATGGAATGATCTGCCACCATTCGATATTTAATCCTGCAATTGAAGCCACTGAAGGGATATGGCCAAGTAATAAGATGAATGAATCGTGACCTCAAACTTGCAAAAAGACAACCCAAACAATTTATCTTTCTAGCCCGTACAGCATTTTTTATCCAATATTCCTATCACTTCTCCTCAGTCTGGGAATTGAGGATTGATCAATGCCACATTAGCAAACATGTGAAATGCGACCTAGGAATGTAGGCAAGCCATTGTTCATGCTTTAAGAATATTCTAGTTCAATTTAGTTTATCTGAAGTCTAAAATCAAGAACTCATAATTAAAAATCAATCTGATTCTCTAGATTTTGAAACCACTGGAGAAAGGATGGCATGAGGCAATCCAGGGTCTATGAAAACTATATAAATAACAACAACAACAACAAAAACCCTTAGAACTTCATGCTTCAGAACTTACATAGAATGTTCTGAAATTGCACAGCTCCCAAATGCCGTAAAACCACACTTCGGTTATTAAGAGGATAAATTCCACCCCAATTCATTGGTTAATTGCTTATTACCACATCACTTCAGTGTGTGATCCTACGTTTCTTATACGCTAAGTGGGGTCAACCAATGCGTACGTGGTCAGCACTAATTCATGTGAGGTTTGGCTTCCATATGCATCTGTGTTTCAGTTGTGCAAGGTTGGTCTTATTTTTGTAGTTAAATGTGGCAGGGGGCGGGGGAGGGTGGTAAATTAACACCGTTTTTCCCTCTTGCTAATCAAGTCCCCATAATAAAAAAACATTCTCAGATTTCTTCTCTACAGAAATAAATACAAACATAAACTAGGCACCTCAAGAGAAACTCAGAGATTGTTCCGTTAAGTCACAGGCCAAGCACAGCGCTTGTGGATAGCTTAGAGGCACTGGTGACCTTCCTAGTAACTACACCGTGGGTTCTGAAATAGCCCCAGGGTGGTGTTTGTTTTATTCTATTACTAAATTCTGCTTTGAATCACCGGGTGCTACCTGTAAGCGATTCTTCCCCGGGATTACAACTATGAAATTGTAATTATTCTCTGCCCTGATGTGTGGTTTCTGGCCAGTGAATAAGAGCTCTAAATGACTCATGTGTCATAATTTCAAGCTGGCTACATTTCAACTGGTATCTATTATATCCAATAGTTTTGAGATACGGAAGGAAACTGTTAATGCATATCAGAGGTATCATTATTATTATGAACGTGCCAGCAGTCCTCCGTGATAAAGTGTCATTGACTTCCTGCCAGCGCTCATGGATTGGTGACATTTTGTTAACCAGTCTACTAAAAAAAAATCTATAACAGGATATTAGATGGTATTTAAAAATAATATCAAAGCAAGGGATCACGGCAAAGGAATCTTGTATCTTAAAAAAATGAAAACTGCAAAGTCCATTAGCTATGTTTGTCTATGTCTACCCTGTGTAACTTAATTGTTGTGCTGATTATAAAGTTCTAACATAAAAAAATTATTTTCTTGGCAGCAGATATATGTTAAATAAATTAGACTTGTGTGATGATCATTTCTCTAGTTTGATTACATAATATTTGCATACATTTCCACCCGCCTTTTTTTTTTTTTCACTCTCCAGATTTCTGGACGTTACTCTTCTCCTGCCTCTTATTTTAATTTTAGGTATGTCTAAGGATGCGTAGATTTATGGCTTGTGAATAGAGGCAGGACCTTTCAGAGCATTTTGCTTTTTGTTTTATTTATTTATTTTTAAGATTTTAAGATTTTATTTATTCATTTGACAGAGATCACAGGTAGGCAGAGAGGCAGGCAGAGGGAGAGGAGGAAGCAGGCTCCCGGCCAAGCAGAGAGCCCGACGTGGGGCTCAATCTCAGGACCCCGGGATCATGACCTGAGCTGAAGGCAGAGGCTTTAACTCACTGAGCCACGCAGGCGCCCCTGCTTTTTGTTTTAAAAACAGCATTAGTCCATCAAGTCCTCATTGAAGCAATACAGGTATCAGATGACAGGTGATATTGAACCAAAAGCTCTCTTTGTTGACGACTTGTCAACCAGTGTGGGAAAATAAGTAGGAAGAGGATTCAGACATAGAGATTTAAGGAAACTAATGTGCCACTTAAAAAGATGTTTTCTGTTATTTTTTAACAATGAGCCACACGCATATGGGTGATGGGGAGGGACCTCATTAAGAGGCAACCCTCAGATGGCGTCCTACAGAATAAATCCCACCAAGACGACCTGGCCCTGTTCATCCTTTACTCCTTCTTTCCCCATCGGGTCTTTGACCTCAGCCCACGTGGACAGTCACAGATCTTACCGACCCTCAAAAAAAATACATTTCTGTTCTTTTTAGGTCCTCCCCCTTTGATGCTATACCTCAAGTCGTTCTTCTCATTCATTATTAGCTTTTAAAAATAGCCAGGACTGGGGCACCTGGGTGGCTCAGTGGGTTAAGCCTCTGCCTTCAGCTCAGGGCATGATCCCAGGGTCCTGGGATGGAGCCCCGCATCGGGCTCTCTGCTCAGCGGGGAGCCTGCTTCTCCCTCTCCCTCTGCTGCTTTGCCTGCTTGTGCTCTCTCATTCGTTCTGTCAAATAAACAAATACAATCTTTTAAAGAAGAGCCAGGACAGCTTTTTCTAGTTTTCTTATTGTTTCCTCAGGCGTCCCCTGCATGGTAGACCCACTTCCTCAAGAAATTAATTTCTCAGAGTCCATAGTCTCTCATGGTTCAGGAGTTTGAAGTGGCGGGGGGGGGGTGGGAGGTTGGGGAACCACGTGGTGGGTATATAGAGGGTATTGCATGGAGCACTGGGTGTGGTGAAAAAATAATGAATACTGTTTTTCTGAAAATAAATAAATTGGGAAAAAAAAAAGAAATTAATTTCTCTCTTCATTGGTCAACACGCACTCCCTTTAAGTCGGCCGCGAGTCCTCTACGGCTCCTTCCTGTTGCCTTTTCTCTTCCACCCCCCCTCCAGAGGCAGCACTCCTCTAGGTGTGGTGTCTTGGGAGACATTCTGTCGCCTGCCTTCCGCGCTCAGGGCTCCCTGCGGAGCTCTAGCTCCCGCCACACAGTTTCACCGTCATCCCTAGTCCTCCTTTCCGGCCCCCGCCCCCCAACATTTCTCTCCGGAGCATGAGCTCTGCTTTTCCAAAATGCTGGTCATGGACCAGGGGCAGGACACACCACGTAGCCCAACGTACAGTGCCAGTCACATGTAACTAGACCCACTCACGTGCCATGGTGGGGACAGCTTACAACTTGCATCTTGCCAAAACGATCTCCAGCTGGGTGCTCAAGTGAAAGATGGTGAGGGCATCAACATTTAGTGTTTCGCGGCTAAAAACTATTCAACGGATTTCAGTTCTTCCCTCTCTCCAGCGATACTAGACGTGTTAAGGCCTCTCATTAATTACCTCAACTCCGGATGATGGAGCGGGTGGTTATAATGACAGAAGGCAGCCTTGAGGAGGAATTACCCGTAACTATTTAAATCCTGTAGCCCTGACACTGAAAATGTGATTAAAACAAAACAAAACAAAACACTTCAGATAAAAGAACACGATAGATTAAACAGTCATTCAATTTGGTATACCAGTAACCTGAGAATATTTGTAGCTGAATTACAGGCACAGTTAGCTAAAGGCAGGGAAAGCTCTGGTCAGATCTTATTCTCCCGAGCATCCCTTTTTTAAATTTTTTTTTATTTTTTAATTTTTTTTAAAGATTTTATTTATTTATTTGACAGAAAGAGAGATCACAAGTAGGCAGAGAGGCAGGCAGAGAGAGAGGAGGAAGCAGGGTCCCTGCTGAGCAGAGAGCCCGATGCGGGGCTCGATCCCAGCACCCTGGGATCATGACCTGAGCCGAAGGCAGAGGCTTTAACCCACTGAGCCACCAGGTGCCCCCCAAGCATCCCTTTTAAAATCGAGGAACAAAACATTTGAGTAATTTGTTCAACATCTGCCTGAAATTGCTTTAAATTAAATATTATGCCATATGTCCCTACTGTACTTCAGAAGTCAGTTTTTGGGTCCGGTTTGTAGAGGAAGAGGCCAATCATTAAGAGGAGAAGTTCAGGGCGCCTGGGTGGCTCAGTGGGTTAAGCCGCTGCCTTCAGCTCAGGTCATGATCTCAGGGTCCTGGGATCGAGCCCCGCATCGGGCTCTTTGCTCAGCAGGGAGCCTGCTTCCCCCTCTCTCTCTCTGCCTGCCTCTCTGCCTGCCTGTGATTTCTCTCTGTCAAATAAATAAATAAAATCTTAAAAAAAAAAAAAAAAGAGGAGAAGTTCAGAAACATAAAGGACATTTTTAGGTCATAAACATTTATGAAGTGCCAAGTAGTTCTTCAGCGTAGGCAGTTCTTCTATCCCTGTCATTTACCAACAGGGTAAACAATGTATACGATGCATTGGACTTGACCTTTGAGTAAAAGATGCTACAAGTTGAATAATCATTAAATGCCATTACATTTATTGAATCTGCTCAGTTACTGAAAATGAATGTTGCCTTTTAATTCTGCATTAGTCTGGGCGGTGAGGCAACGTGGCGGTACCATCGGTCCTAACAACTCCGTAGTCATGTAACTCACGTAGACTTCTGTCTTATTTGACTGTGTCTATACAGGGCGCCTAAAAATGGACACTCAACTGCCATTTGATGAAAAAAATACATACAGAAACGGAACGAGTCCTCCTAGAATGTTTAGGACATCTGGGTTTGACTTTAACAATGGAGATTTATTAGATATGCAACTCGTACAAGTTAATTAACTTCTCCAGGTCTCAGCTTCCTAATCTGTAAGAGGAGGCTTCTCCTTAGTCCTTCGAATGGTCACTAGCATTGTGTGATGGCCAATAATATATGTGAAAATATTCTGTAGGCTGAAGAACAGCTTACAGACACAGATATTGTAATTTTCATTATGACTCTAACACAAAAAGTCTCTTTTTAAAAGGGATTGGTTTTCCATGCCAAAATAAGTTTCACCAAGTTGTGAAAAGACCATTATATAATGACATGCAATTAGGAAAGGGACAAGAAGCACGGAAAAGGAGGATTAGGGTGTAGAATTAGCAGCATCTCTTAAAACTGACGAAGTGAATAAACATCTACCATCCGTAGGGTACCGTGTTGGGCCATGTGGGCATCAATGGGCTAATCCCGCAGTGGTCATCACGGCCTTCCGATCCCCTACTGGACAAAAGTAGCAGTAGCCATCAGCCTACAAAATAGGCTTTGGAAGGGCCATAAACAAGTCCAAGAAGGCCAAAACGATATCCATTTTTGAAGGGGACCAAGAAAAGCCGCGTGGCGAAAAGTCACTTTTGAAGTAGTCTGAGAACGCGGACAAGATTTTGAATGGGAGGAGGCACGGCGACCGCTGACCACCCCCGCCCCCTGCCCCCTGCCCCCAAGCGTCAGGCCGAAGGGGCAGCAGCGTACAAGGCAGGAGGTAGGAGAGCTGGCACAGTGCGACATCACCGGAGCGCACAGGCGACTCAGACGCATGGCCAAGCCTGCTGCAACTGCATTTTACCGTCCTCACATCGCTAGCTCGCGGATGGTATGGTTGGCAGCCTCAAAAGCGACCCAGCTGCCCCACTTTACAAAGCTGATCATTCCGTGCCGCTTTCCAACCAGGTAAACCAACAAGCGCCCTCAGAGGGGTCCTCACCGACGGCAACACCCACAATGCAAAGGCCATCGCTCTCTTCGAGAATGTGCTCTGCTAAGTTCCTCATATTTATAATGTTCTGTGACTCGACAGCATCACACAGATAAGGCCCAGAGGAAATGCAGCAGTTAATAAATTATTAAGCTGCTTTCCTTTAAAACATCGGGACTGGGCAGTACAAAGACCCGCCATGCTCTGTCAAATGCAAACGGATCTGTAAATCTTAACAAGAAGAATGATCCGAGCTCAGGACAGCTGGCCCTGCAGATCCCACAGCCCACCTGGGACGCCCTCACTGCAGCCTGTCACTCTTAAAGAGTTTAATGCTAATACAGTCAATGAAACATAAAACCAGACCGAGGGAGGTGGGCTCTGGGCACCCTCGAAGGATTTACCTTATGCTTCGTAAAATGACTTTTAAAGAGTCATCCCCTGAAACGTAGCTTTGAAACGACAACATTGCGCTTGTACAGAAAGCACTGGTGACTTGCTTCTTATAACAGGATGTACGACCAAACACATTTCTACTTTGTCATCTTGCTTGTTAGTTCCGTTTCCGATTCCGTTGCTTGTGCCACATACGCAGAGCTAAAGCCCCTGATTCTTAAAATTATTACGTGTGATTTATTTTTTTCTGACAGGTAAAATGGCTTCAGAATTCCTTGAGATCCATTTTGCAGCCCAGTTTCCATGGCCTGGACATCGCTCCTTAAACTCTTTATTTCATCGCCCAGACCCAAATTGGCTCACTTGGCAGAAATGGTTACAACAGGGGTCTGGCTCCGATCGGTTGTTTGTGCAGTTTCTGAGCTGCGTTTGTGGGGCAGGTGGGAAGGCCAGCTGGTTGAGGGGATCAGATTAGTTGAAACACAAAACTAGTACTTTCATCTATGCCTCCCTCTCTCCCCGAAGTGGGCAACTATACTTACAGTCAAGATGAAAAGTTGGAAAACATCCCAGTTTCATTTATATGGGGACAGAGATTGGACATGTTAATGATATGGGATGTACTGAGAACTGCATCTTCCTTCCTTCTTCATTTATGACTTTAGACATTTCCATAGGGACGTTACGATATAATTTACGTTGGAAATTTCAGTTATGAAAGGGAACAGATTTAATAACACTGACTGGGGACTGCAGCGCCAAGAAGGTCTTAAAGCAACCTCTACCTAGGGCTTCCTTTTCATCCGTCTTTGTGCCCGCTCTCAGTCTGGTCTTGTAGCAGGTCAACTGCTTTTGGTCATAGATTCCTAACCTTTTCAAGATGGCTCTTGGCTTTGGGATACAGGTAAAAGTTTCCGAGAAAACTGGGGAGGCTATAGAGAGTTTCACATTCAGTTTCATTTATGATTTAAACTTTAGATTTAAAAGCACGATAACACAACTAAATAATAGCAAATTTCCAGGTGGTCTATGAAGGTGATCTTCTACCAAATGCCCTGGGGGGGAAAATTACATTTAAAACAATATGTGTAATAAAATAAAATAAAACAAAACAATACTCGTGTTGTTAAGTTAGTAGGATGAGGATAGATTCTGTAGGTGCTTGAAATTCAGGCAGAGCATTTCATACTCATGGTGTGAGAGAACTAGGGATGGTTCAAAGTTGCTGTGTAATCTACTGTGAAGTACCTACACCTGTTTACCCCTCAAGTCTCTACCTATCCACACACTTCCCAAGATTGCTTGAACATTTAATGGGACAACGTATTGATGTATGTATGGAACCGCTTCATACATATTTACTACTTTCCTACTGCTATTATTATCATCAACAGAGGATTGCTTTTAGGAAAACAACATAATAGAAACAGGTTTCAGGATGCTCAGTTTGGCCATGGGGGAGGACTGAGAGGGAAGGTCCTTAAGTTAAGGAGACCAGGTACGAAGCAGTTTCTGGATCCTAGAGAAGTGGTGAGGGAACAGTGAGCTACGGTGGGAGCAACCAGAATGGAGGAGAAGGGGCCATCATGGAGAAAGGAAAATAACCCAAGATATCTGGGTGGGTGAGAACACCAGAGTTCCCAAAAGTTAATGAGCTCCTCATAATTTTGAATGCCTAATCACCATTCGGGCAAAGAGATGCGTGTTCATAGATTTGCATAACCACATGGAGAAGAAAAATCCCAAAGTAAGATGGGATTATTTTTTTTTAAAGATTTTATTCATTTGAGAGAGAGAGAGCGAGAGAGCAAGGGAGTGCATGAATGCAAGTGGGGGTGAGGGTGTGGGGGGAGAGCCAGATGGAGAGAGAACCCTGAAATAGACTCCCGTTGACCACAGAGCCCTACAGGGGCTTGATCCCAGGACTCGGCGATCAGTGACCTGAGCCAAAGCTAAGAGTCAGACGGGATGCTCAACCGACTGAGCTACCCAGGCACTCCAAGATGGGGTTACTGTGGTTTTTAAATTCCCAGTTATTATCCCCTAGAACTTAGAGTCCTATTTCATATATTGTTTCCAACAAGTAGAAGGTAAAAAAAATTCTACCCCTTCTGTGTTAACAGTACCCAGACTTTCTTGTGAGATTGTTTTGTGAGAACCTATTAGAATAAATAGCCTTTTCACAATTATTAGGCTCCAAACCATATCTGTGTTAGGTTTACTAAACCTTTAATGCCAAAGGCACACAGATACTTTTGTGAGTTCTGATTGGTTGCACAAATGAGTCTCTCCAAACAGCAACTCATTGTTGTGTTAGTCTTTATCTTCAATAAGACACTTGGGTATCAGTTCAGTTCATTCCCAAGGAAGCCACGGAAAAAATTATAACATGAATGATAACTTACTCTTTTAAGAGACAAAAAACTATCTCCTGAAATAATTTAAAAATAGACACCCCTCATCTACTACGAGTTTAATGGAACTCTCTATTTCCGTTACTTGTTGGAATGACCTATCTTAGGGGTGGACAACGGGATAAACAAATTCTCAAAAATTTCACATTTTTTTACATTTCAGTGACCATTTCACTTTTACTTATTTTAAAAATCGCTTCTAACAAAGGCGCCTCCTGAATGCTACCACCAAGTACTCTTAGGGACTTCTCTTGAAAGCAGTAATGATAGCAGTGTCTTATTTTTGTAAGATTCACAGGAGAACTTCCATTCATCAGATTTACCGTGTTGGAGTCCCGGCTCGTACAATTCCACATTCTCCACTCCATGTTCTGGGCGAATTCTGAATTCCACTTTGAAAAGCAGAAAGGTTTTTCTATCCTGGATGCTTGATGAGACCCTGGTGCTTAAAACAGGGGCAGCTAATTGAATAAAATGAGCCTAGGGGCACCTGGGTGGCTCAGTGGGTTGGGGCCCCTGCCTTCGGCTCAGGTCATGGTCCCAAGGGTCCTGGGATAGAGCCCCTCATTGCATAGGGCTCTCTGCTCAGCAGGGACCCTGCTTCCTCCTCTCTCTCTGCCTGCCTCTCTGCCTACTGTCTGTCAAGTAAATAAATAAAATCTTAAAAAAAAAAAAAAAAAAGAGCCTAAAACTAGTAGTCGGAGAGGCAGGCAGAGAGAGAGAGAGGGAAGCAGGCTCCCTGCTGAGCAGAGAGCCCGATGCGGGACTCGATCCCAGGATCCTGAGATCATGACCTGAGCCGAAGGCAGCGGCTTAACCCACTGAGCCACCCAGGCGCCCCAAGAGCCTAAAACTAAAGAACAGTTTACTATCCCTCTTAGGGAACTCCTCTCTTTGGGGTTGTCCATCTCTGTTATACATTTCCTCGCACTGAGCCCGGGATGCTCACTTCTCCAGTAGAAAATTCCTAAAACTATCTTAGAGGGGAGGAACTTACTCACCTTGGAGACTCACTCCTAGTCTTAAGCACTTGTACCAAATAAAGTGGTGGTAGTGGAGGGGGGGGGGCTGAAAAGAAACGTGGAATGTAGGCAAGAGGGAATAAGAGGGAAGGAGAAAAAAGAGTCATGAAACACGTCTGACAAAAGGAAGAGTTATGAGAGGAGGGAGCAGGCAGGAAGTCGCGGAGACAAGGAGGTCTCAGGTTGCAGAAAGAGGCTAACTTGTGTTTTGGAGAACCGTGAATATCCACTCCCCATCTCCTACGTTCTGGCACTCCAGCAAAGAAAACACAAATATTTCAATATCTGCAGTGTTTTTAAACGCCAATGGGAAAGAGCTCAACCAGCGCCTTTATCCTACTTATTTTCTAGCTTGTTCAAGGGCGACTTTAGTACAAATTGTTTTCGGGGCAATAAATATAAGACAAATGTCTTTCTTTGTTGATGCTCTTTGTTTGTAAACACACATAACAATAAAATTCTCCAGCGACACTTGCCTGCATTTACGTCTCCAAACTTCTTTCCGGGTAATGGTCCTAAATGAAGAACAGTTTATACTTTCCAGACGGGAAAAAAAAAAAAAGTGAACGGCACAAGATGTTTTTAAAGAAAACTCTGACTGCCAATTTTTGAGTATAAATTTTTCGAAGTATTAACTCCCTATCCTTACAGTTTTGGCTCTGAATAAAATGTCACATGTGAGTAGTGTATGTTTCTTCATTTGATAAGATCTGCTTCACAGGGTGAGTGTGAAAGATGTGAGCATCATTATTGAGCCGCTTCCCAAGGCTTCCTCCACCCCCTCCCCACCCCCCACACATCCGTCTTCAGTGAAGCTCGAAGGCCAGACTCCCCAGGCCGGTAGGGATGGTGCAGGCAGTTCGCAGAAGGTGGGAGGGGGGTAAGGAAGTGAGCTGCAGAGCTGGCAAACAGGGTCCTGCAACTAGCAGGGCCCTAATTAGCTGAATTCTAGATGCACGTCCTCAGGACAAAACTGCTCCTAACTTGTCCTCCTGACAAAGACTCCCTTGGACCACACCTTCCTCAGGTTCCCTTGAGCCCGACTCCCCTTCCCATCCTCGCTGAGCTCACGTTCCGTGTCTGATTAAATTCCGTATCCCCTGCCTTTGATCTAGGAGTCCTTGGCCTGTCTTCAGCAAGAACCCCACTCGGTCAGTTTAGCAAGAGCCCTCCTACTTGGTGCCCCCTCCCAGTACTTTTCCATCCACCCCACCTCCCGGTGCCCACTAACCTGCTCCTCAGCTCTAAATCGCTATGTGTTCTTGCACTGGGAGTGGAACCCAAGCACAGCCCTGCGGTAACCTGACACCCATGGCAGTGAATAAAATCTTCCTTACCCTTTTTAAAAAGATTATTTATTTATTTACTTGACAGAGAGAGAGAGAGAAAGATCACAAGTAGGCAGAGAGGCAGGCAGAGAGAGAGGGGGGAAGCAGGCTCCCCGATGAGCAGAGAGCCCGATGTGGGGCTCGATCCCAGGCCCCCGAGATCACTACCCGAGCTGAAGACAGAGGCCCAACCCGCTGAGCCACCTAGGTGCCCCTTTCCTTACCCTTTTAACAAGTGTCAGGATAATTTTTCCCTTAATGTCAACTGTACGTGGTCGCAGACAAGCAGCCAGATTGCAGATCAGGAACTGGCAAGGTGAGACGCACTGCAAGAGTGACAGGCACAGCCCAACAAATCAGGGGTCAAGATGTCACCTGGGTGTGGCATCGGGTGACCTGAAGAGGGTGAGCTCACGGAGTCAGCATCAGATGCATGGTCAAGGTAAAGGGTTCGTGGGAAAAGGTTTTTTTAAAATTTAATTTAATTTTTTAAAGATTTCATTTATGTATTTGACAAGCAGAGATCACAAGAAGGCAGAAAGTCAGGCAGAGAGAGTGAGAGGAGGAAGCAGGCTCCCCGCTGAGCAGAAAGCCCAACTCCGGGCTCCATCCCAGGACCCTGGGATCATGACCTGAGCCGAAGGCAGAGGCTTTAACCCACTGAGCCACCCAGGTGCCCCGTGGGAAAAGGTTTTTAAAGATCGTTTGGATTTGCAGCTTAGGGCTTCAACTGCTGCCTGCCTTTTGATGCCCAGAGTTGATGTGGCTAAAGGATCAGGCCAGTATCTGGATCGTGGTTGGGGAGGGGTTGGAAATCTAAGAGGCAACCTCAGTCCAGAAGACTTGAATCCTATGAAGGAGGAGGCAGCAGGAGTTAGCACCCTGATCCTGAACTTGAAAAATGAAAATGGTACAAGACGAATGAAGTCTTTCTGAATACGTCTTGCCTAAGTCTTGCTCCCCCAACATGACCGAGAAAGACACCGTGGTTGGCTGGAAATAACATTGCTCAGCGGAGCTATGTTGAATGTGAAATATGCAACAAGATGACTGGGTACAATTTGAAAATATCCAGAAAACATGAAGTCATGAAAAAATATCAGATAATTTAAGTCAGTTCAATTAATCAGCCATCTAGTTTAATGTGACTAAAACCAAGATCAATGACTAAGGCACGGTTTCTTTGAGAATTCATTCCTTTTTTTTCCCTTTAAACGAGGAGGAAAATGGTCTAAGCCACTAAGAGCTAATTTAGATTTCATTCTCCATCTACTTGCATCTAAATACGATCCTATCTTTGCAAGAAAATTCTTTGGCTCTTTTAAAGGTCTACAGTCAGTCAAATCCATACATTTAACAGACTAACATATAATTCCTTCTTCAGTAAATTCTGTCACAGCCTTATCCTATGACGTTTCCTTGCTATCATGACTCCAAAAGCAAGATGCTTATTCTAATTCTAGGCTTGCAATGTCAAAACTATTTACTCCACACCTTCACTTCTTGACAAAAAATGCACAAAATATGAATACAAACACTTCTTCCCTTTGGATAAATGTTACTTAGTTATTAAGAAAACAAAGGCCACAGAAGCTTGTATGAAATTTTCTATCAATCCCCAGTCCTAAAACAAGAGAAAGTCCACTGTTCTCATTCTTCCCCCAAATCATTATTTCTCCTCCAAAGGTTACAGATCCTTTTTCATCCCAGTACCTGAGCCATGCTAGTGCCCTGAGTCTTTTGTCCACGTCCCCTTGGCTCCTAATCCTTACATGTTGAAGAGGTATGACTGGAATGGCCAGGCAGAGCTAGGGATACGTGCCGGGGATCAATTTATCTCTGGCAAGAGAATTGACTAATAGGGCTTTTTTTCTGTCTCTAATTTCTGTGATTTCCCTTTGTCAGAGAGAGTCCCAGATCGATTCTTTCCTAGCTGTCAAAAGCACCTGCTCTCTCTCCTCAGCTCAGTACGGGTCAGGCTCTCCTACAGCTGTCTGATCTTGTCCCTGGTCAGAGCACATGCCTCCCTCCAAGAGGCCACATTTACAGAAAGCGGCAACACAAGGAGACTTCTGGTCAACCTCCGCCCTTGGCTGAGCCTAGCAGGAGTAGAGCGGCTGCCTATCCCACAAATGTGGCCGCCTCCTCATCAATTTCCCCCATGCTCTGGGGGCCCAATGAGAAGAGGTTCGGTACAAGGTCAGAAAGGCAGAGAGGGCATGCGGTAGAGACTTTCAAGAAGATTTTACTAAATTATCCTGGGATGTCAGCCAAATCCTGGGTTAACCTCAGTTGCGTCACTGGCAAACGAATCACCCTTCTGCTGAAATGGGAAAGCAAGATGTGGCCTCAGTTACATTTTGGGAAATTGGTGAGTTTTGCAAGCTGCGTAAACTCCCACAGTTGGAAGACAAAATTCAACAAGGTTTTTGAATACCTTTCCCTCTGTTAGTTTATTTTTCATCTGTAGTTCAAGGCGTTTGTGTTGCTATGATTCAAAACCAATCAATGTCATCAGCAGCCTATATGTCTGCTCTACACAAGCATAACTGATGCATAAGAGAACACACACGCAATTACTATAAGCATCTATTAGTTCAATCCAAATCCACATGTTTACTGCATGCTTTCGCAATGCTAGGTACGGTACTAGCCCCTGGGGATGTGACTGGAAGCAAAGGGGACATGGTACCTGTCCTCATGTTGTTTTGGTCTAACAGAGCCCTTTCCTACAGTTTCTCCCTTCTCTTCCCTTTCCCTTCATTCCAGTTGTACCTTAAGTAGTCCTTGTGGGTGTCATTTTTCCAGGTCTTTCTTTGAGGTAGCGAACAGGCACCCAGTGTTGACTATATATGCCAACCTTCCTGGTGACACGTTTTACACGGATCTTCTAATTTACTCTGCTCGACAAACTTGTGATGTAGGTACCACTGTTAACCCCTTTTCGAGATGAGGAAATGGAGTCACCCACAGATAAAGACAACTGTCTAAGGCCACAGAACCAGTCAGTGGTGGAAGTGGAACGTGGGATCAGAACGTGGCTTCAGAGCTCGACCCTACCCACCATACCATCTGGGTACACAACCCTCTTACAAAGTTCTCTGTCATTGGTGTTCTCCTTCCTACACCGTACACTCTCGGGGACATACACACAAAGCACAGCTCTGTGTCATTCTCCTCCTCGATACCTTCATCGATTCTCTACTAGTTACCGAACTATATACAAAGGTCTCACACTAGCATAAAAAGCTGTATTCGGAGGGACGCCTGGGTGGCTCAGTTGGTTGGACGACTGCCTTCGGCTCAGGGCGTGATCCTGGAGTCCCGGGATCGAGTCCCACATCGGGCTCCCAGCTCCATGGGGAGTCTGCTTTGCTCTCTGACCTTCTCCTCGCTCATGCTCTCTCTCACTGTCTCTCTCTCTCAAATAAATAAATAAAAAATCTTTAAAAAAAAAAAAAGCTGTATTCGGTCTTCAACCAACCTGGGCAGTTTTTGGCCCATGCCCCGTGGGTTGTGATACTCAAGGGGATTTAACTATTCACTCTTTCCCCCAAACAGTCAGCTTTCCCCTGTCCCACTTGTAGCCCTATTTTTAGGTTCTTCTCTTTCCCTGAATCGTCCTGCGAGCCTCCGGGCATGTGACACCTTCACCCGTGGATTTTTTTTTTTTTTTTAAGATTTTATTTATTTGACAGAGTGAGAGAGATCACAAGTAGGCAGAGAGGCACGCAGAGAGAGAGGAGGAAGCAGGATCCCCATGGAGCAGAGAGCCCGATGCGGGACTCGATCCCAGGACCCCGAGATCACGACCTGAGCAGAAGGCAGTGGCTCAACCCACTGAGCCACCCAGGCGCCCCTACCCTTGGATTTTTTTTTTTTTTTTAATGAAAGTCCACATGGATGTTCTGTCCTCCTGCTTAGAATCCCCAAATGCTTTGTAGGTGCCTTGTAAGGCACGTGGCTTCTGCCAGGCACTCAGTTATTTGCCGAGTCCCAGGGGAAGCCGCGTGTGAGTGTGCGGAGCTCGGCTCTGAAATGAGATCTGCCTGACAGCGATTCTGGCTCTTGGAAATTTTAACGCCGAGATCTTAGGTAAGTTATAGCACATCTCTCCCTGCTCAGAACCCTTTCGTGGCTTCCCATTGCTCTCTGGGCGAAGACAGACTTCTGGAAAGCAACATAACTTTTAAAAAAATTCAAGTTCTTTTCAAATCCAACCTACAAAACCCAACTCTCCTCTCCAACCTTCCTTCAAAAGTCAGCCAATCTTCTTGACCCATAATTTACCCTTCTGTGGTCTGCTTTCCGTTTCTCAAATGTCCCAGCGGCATGTTCTTCTGCGTAACTCGGGCCAGCACCAGGCCCTCCTCCTCCCGGACCCCTCCCGCTGGGTCACTGGATCTGTTTGTTCTGATCTCTCAAGTCCCCAGCTTTACATTTGTCAGTTTTTCAGGAAAGATTTCCTTGACCTTCTGATCCAGAGACATCCCTCCCCTCTCCACCCTGGACGCTCATTTTCACTGAAGCCAGCTTCTTTCCTCATGTGGGGTATGATTTCACGTTTGTGGGTTTCTGTGTCAGGTCAGTTTCTGCCCCTGGAGGTGGAAGACACCTGTAAGGGCAGGGGACGTCCCTGCTGGCTTCATCACGCCATCTCCCGTGCCCTGCGCTCTGGCCCATGTAGATGCTCAAGGCAAAGAGTTACCGTTCTCTTCCCCTCTGTTTTCTCATTTACACACCAGGGAGAGCACAACCACCCAAGCTCACTGCTTTTAAGAAGCTGAGCACAGAGTCTGCACAGCATCGGAGCCCGGTAACTGGCAGCTACCCCCACTTCCATTCCAAGCCATGGTCCCCCTGGGAAACTGCCTTCTCTCTGCATCCTTGATACAATTCAGCACAGTGTTTTGGGGATATCGTGGGCACCCAGCACTGTTTGCTTTCATTGAATTAAGCCTGCCGTCTGAAATCCCAACTTCTCGTTTTTGCCAAATTTGCTCCATTTGACTCACACGCACAGCAAGCTGCTGCTCCGTGTTTGCAGAACAGAACACCCAGTCCGACTCGGCTGTTGTGATCCAGCTCAGGGAGTACACACACAGGAGTGTACAACCATTACACTAGCACCACTGGGGGTTCTCTTGCTGTCACACACTGTGAAGACTTTCCCTTGGGACATTGTCTTTCTAATTAAAAATTTAAAATCGTATACGTGCATCTGATTGCACACTTACATGATTTGTTGTATTTGCACAATTTGTTCTGTGTACATATTGTATCACAGACAAGCAAACAATGAAAATATTTGGATCAAAAAATACCGTGCTTATTTCCCAATTCAAAATTCAATTGTTGAACAACACTTAGTTGTCGAACAAAGAGAGTTTGAGAATTTTGGGTCGTCAGCAAGCTGTCCGGAAGGCAGCGGGAGTGCGAAGTGAAAAATGTGCTGTCGGTGGTGTGGCCATTTAATTTAATGACCCAACCGAGATATTTTTAAGAGGGAGAGGGGGCAGTAGTGATTATATTGGGATAATACACATAAACCTGGACTGTTCCAGGGCTGTTACCTTGTGTTCTGCATTTGTCAAAAACTCAATTCTAAATACACACCCCCAAGAAAAACTAAGGTTTTTGTTTTCCCCCTCAATCCACCTGTGTCTAGCATTTCCAACTGTTATTGTCTTCATTTATTTTTAATGATGCAATATTAGGATATCATTCAGGATAAGAGAATATCTGCATAATATCTGAGTCACCCCAGGTGAGGTTCATAGAAAAGAAAGTTTTTCTATGAACCAAAACCCACCTGGACACAGTGGAGGAGAGGGTGCCAAGCGCCCCCCCCCAACCTTGTAATGTTAGACCCTGACTCTGATTGAGCCAGCTCCTTGCCCACCGCACTACACCCCCCCACCGCAACCCCCGCCCCCCCACCGCCATTATGGTGCCACGGGACTCCTAACATCATTGTCTTTCTCGTCTACCAAACAAATCTAAGCTTCTGTCTGAATTTGAATTTTCAAAACATGTCGGCTCATTACATTTATTGCATTTTAAATGATATTTAAAATTGAGGTAAATAATTTAAAGAGAAAACATCAAGGGCTTGAAATGAATATCTTTAAATATAATGCAATCAGGTAGGTATTTCTGCAGTGTTTGGTGACATTAATGTGGTGATACTGACTAACCGCTGACAATTAGTCAGAAGATGGAGCAGAGGTCTTGTAAGAAAATTACTCCCAGGTGACAAAATATTGAAAATTCAATTATACTCTGTTTATTATAGGCTTATATTAGCAACTATATTCCTAATAAAGACCTTGATAATAAACAAATTAATGGGAACACAGGGGAGTACTTTTAGAAATATTTTTTCTCCATATAGTGTTCTACGATATTGATTTCTAAAGTGCTCCAAATGACACTGTAAAGCTCGCTAAAGGAAATTCTTCACATAAATTATATAAGAACATATGACATATTAAAGTACTCAAGATTATGAAAATAACTTTAATATATAATGACAATGTACAATAAATTTAATGTTTAAACTTTCAAGTTCTGCGAGTGTATAAATCATCTAGAAAAGAAAACCCGGTGAATGCAAATAAGAAGGATCCACAATAAGGGAAACACAAATGGTCTGAATTCTAATTAAAACAGTATGTCATGGAAGTCAAGGCATTCATTCTCCTTTGTACAAATGTGATTTTAAAAACATCCGCAGCATTAAACTCTTTATGAGATATTTTTACAGGTCAGAGTGTATAAATATGCATTTCCCTACCAAGATCCCAGTGTTTGTCTGCACAGAGCTAAGTTTTTCCATTTATTCCTCCCAACATTTTCTAACATTATGCCTAGTTCAATAGAAACTCCATTCATTCATTCATTCATTCATTCATTCATTCATTCAGTTATTGCAAAAATTTAAGCAGGCACTTATCCGGGGTGTAGTTCTATTGCTACAGGATCCCTGGAAGAGATTTAGAAGCTGAGTTCCTCTTCTCTAGACACGTAGGACCCCGCATAGGAAAGTTAAGATACACAGATTATCTCAAAATATCGTAGCGAATGTTAAATGTCATGGAGGAACTAGAGCGAAAAGACACAATGGGATTTAGAATCAGGCCAGCCCCGGTGGCCTCTGGGTTATTAGAATGACTAACAGAAAGAGGTACTTTTAACAGAAAGAGCCTTGAAAGATGGGCAGGAATTTGATCATGAAAGAGGAGCTCCGAGGGTTTTGAGGATTGTCAAGCATGGCATGATCAAGGCAAAGAGGCAAGAAAGCACATGGTGTCATAAAAGAAAAGTCCATTACAATGTTTTCACAAGGAACCTCAAGGAAAGAGGAAGATAAGATTATTTGCTGCTTAAATAACAAAAAAGATAAGCTCAGAGAATTTAAGTCTTCTTAAGAAGGTTGACTCAACTTCTATACTGTTTTCTCTGGTGAATAGATACGTTTTTGGAGATAGGAATCAAGAGAATTGGAGGAAAGTAATAAAGATTTTTAGATGCAAGGAAAGGACAAAAGAAAAACAGAAATGTGAATGAGATCCTTGAAATGAATACATTGTTTGAGTTCCATGAAAGGATATGGAGAGGGAAAGATTTCAAGTAAAGAAGACAAAGTAATAAGCTTAAAATTTCAGAAGTGATTTTTAAATAAGTGGGAATAAAAAATAGAAAACCAAGTTCCACTTTGGGAAATCATTTTGAGTGCCATAATGAAAAATACATAATGCACGGCCTGTGAGTCCATAAAGTTTAAAAGATTTTTATAATGGCTTGTATTTACAAAATTTTTTCCATTGTGAAAGAGAGACTATGTTTAGTTCACAGCTCATATTTGCAGCTTTAGTTAGCAACATGATTTTAATTAAGTAGCAAGAGAACAGGAAGGTTCTTAGAGAAGTATTAGGAGGCCAAAGAAAAAGCAGAATTCAAAATCAAATATAATTCAGGCTCAGTCTGTGAAACAAGAAACAACGTTAGCAAAACAAAAACAAAAACAAAACAAAACATTTTGCTAAGGGGCTAACCTTCAGGAGGAAAAAGGAACATGTGAACAATGTATGGACTGAAAGAATGAGAAATGAATACGGAAATATTAAAAGAGACAAACATGACTGAGGAGGTCCGAAATGTATAAATACTCTGCCTCTTCGTAGAGTCATTTCTAAAATACTCTGCAATATACACCCTGGTAATTCTTGTTTTCAGCCCGTGGCTCCTGGAGAGTCAGGAGTGATGCTTTGGCTGCTTTGGTTGAATAAATATGTGAAAAACAGAGTAATAGAAATGTGGGCTATGATATTTTCACACCATGGAGGAATCTGAGGTAAGCTTCAAAAATTTTGTGTAACTGGCAAGAGAGACTCCAAGAGAGAAGTCTAGAAGACAACCTCTTGGTGGGGAAGTGAGGATACCAATGGCTCCCAAACACGCGTCCAGTGAGCCGGCCAGAAGCAAAGCCCGTCAGGTCTTACCGCAGAGACTTCCAAGAAAAGGCTGATGAACTTGTTCAGGAAGATGGGGGTCCAAGAGCAGCTGCTGTGGGTTTGCCTGTTGGACCCATAACCAAACAGGGGCTTTTCTTTTTTTTTTTTTTTTTTTTTTCCCCAATTTATTTATTTTCAGAAAAACAGTATTCATTATTTTTTCACCACACCCAGTGCTCCATGCAAGCTGTGCCCTCTATAATACCCACCACCTGGTACCCCAACCTCCCACCCCCCCGCCACTTCAAACCCCTCAGACTGTTTTTCAGAGTCCATAGTCTCTCATGGTTCACCTCCCCTTCCAATTTACCCAAATTCCCTACTACTCTCTAACGCCCCTTGTCCTCCATGCTATTGGTTATGCTCCACAAATGAGTGAAACCATATGATAATTGACTCTCTCTGCTTGACTGATTTCACTCAGCATAATCTCCTCCAGTCCCGTCCATGTTGCTACAAAAGTTGGATATTCGTCCTTTCTGATGGAGGCATAATACTCCATAGTGTATATGGACCACATCTTCCTTATCCATTCATCCGCTGAAGGGCATCTTGGCTCCTTCCATAGTTTGGCGACTGTGGCCATTGCTGCTATAAACATTGGGGTACAGATGGCCCTTCTTTTCACGACATCTGTATCTTTGGGGTAAATACCCAGGAGTGCAATTGCAGGGTCGTAGGGAAGCTCTATTTTTAATTTCTTGAGGAATCTCCACACTGTTCTCCAAAGAGGCTGCACCAACTTGCATTCCCACCAACAGTGTAAGAGGGTTCCCCTTTCTCCACATCCTCTCCAACACATGTTGTTTCCTGTTTTGTTAATTTTGGCCATTCTAACTGGTGTAAGGTGATATCTCAATGTGGTTTTAATTTGAATCTCCCTGAGGGCTAATGATGATGAGCATTTTTTCATGTGTCTGATAGCCATTTGTATTTCTTGATTGGAGAAGTGTCTGTTCATATCTTCTGCCCATTTTTTGATGTGTTTGTCTGTTTCGTGTGGGTTGAGTTTGAGGAGTTCATTATAGATCCTGGATATCAACCTTTTGTCTGTACTGTCATTTGCAAATATCTTCTCCCATTCCGTGGGTTGCCTCTTTGTTTTTTTGACTGTTTCCTTTGCTGTGCAGAAGCTTTTGATTTTGATGAAGTCCCAGAAGTCTATTTTCGCTTTTGTTTCCTTTGCCTTTGGAGACGTATCTTGAAAGAAGTTGCTGTGGCTGATATCGAAGAGATTACTGCCTATGTTCTCCTCTAAGATTCTGATAGATTCCTGTCTCACGTTGAGGTCTTTTATCCATTTTGAGTTGATCTTTGTGTACGGTGTAAGAGAATGGTCGAGTTTCATTCTTCTACATATAGCTGTCCAGTTTTCCCAGCACCATTTATTGAAGAGACTGTCTTTTTTCCACTGTATATTTTTTCCTGTTTTGTCGAAGATTAATTGACCATAGAGTTGAGGGTCTATATCAGGGCTCTCTACTCTGTTCCACTGGTCTATGTGTCTGTTTTTATGCCAGTACCATGCTGTCTTGGTGATCACAGCTTTGTAATAAAGCTTGAAATCAGGTAAGGTGATGCCGCCAGCTTTATTTTTGTTTTTCAACGTTTCCTTAGCGATTCGGGGTCTCTTCTGATTCCATACAAATTTTTGGATTATTTGCTCCAGCTCTTTAAAGAATGCCGGTGGAATTTTGATCGGAATGGCATTAAAAGTATAGATTGCTCTAGGCAGTATAGACATTTTAACAATGTTTATTCTTCCGATCCAAGAGCATGGAATGGTCTTCCATCTTTTTGTGTCTTCTTCAATTTCTTTCATGAGTGTTCTATAGTTCCTCAAGTATAGATCCTTTACCTCTTTAGTTAGGTTTATTCCCAGGTATCTTATGGTTCTTGGTGCTATAGTAAATGGAATCGATTCTCTAATTTCCCTTTCTGTATTTTCCTTGTTAGTGTATAAGAAAGCCACTGATTTCTGCACATTGACTTTGTATCCTGCCACGCTGCTGAATTGCTGTATGAGTTCTAGTAGTTTGGGGGTGGAGTCTTTTGGGTTTTCCATATAAAGAATCATGTCATCTGCGAAGAGAGAGAGTTTGACTTCTTCATTACCAATTTGGATACCTTTTATTTCTCTCTGTTGTCTGATTGCTGTTGCTAGGACTTCTAATACTATGTTGAACAAGAGTGGTGAAAGTGGGCATCCTTGTCTTGTTCCTGATCTCAACGGGAAGGCTGCAAGCTTTTTCCCATTGAGGATGATATTTGCTGTGGGTCTTTCATAGATAGATTTGATGAGGTTCAGGAATGTTCCCTCTATCCCTATACTTTGAAGCGTTTTAATCAGGAACGGATGTTGGATTTTGTCAAATGCTTTTTCTGCATCAATTGAGAGGACCATGTGGTTCTTCTCTCTTCTCCTATTAATTTGTTGTATCACATTGATTGATTTACGAATGTTGAACCATCCTTGTAGCCCAGGGATGAATCCCACCTGATCATGGTGGATAATCTTTTTAATGTGTTGTTGGATCCTGTTGGCTAGGATCTTGTTGAGAATCTTAGCATCCATATTCATCAGTGATATTGGTCTGAAATTTCCTTTTTGGTATGGTCCTTGCCTGGTTTGGGGATCAGGGTAATGCTGGCTTCATAGAAAGAGTCTGGAAGTTTTCCTTCTGCTTCAATTTTTTGAAACAGCTTCAGGAGAATAGGTGTTATTTCTTCTTGGAAGGTGTGGTAGAATTCCCCAGGGAATCCGTCAGGTCCTGGGCTCTTGTTTTTTGGGAGATTTTTGATCACTGCTTCAATCTCGTTATTAGATATCGGTCTATTCAGGTTGTCGATTTCTTCCTGGTTCAATTTTGGTAGTTTATATTTTTCCAGGAATGCATCCATTTCATCAAGGTTGCTAAGCTTATTGGCATATAACTGTTCGTAGTAACTTCTGATGATTGTTTCTACTTCCTTGGTGTTAGTTGTGATCTCTCCCCTTTCATTCATAATTTTATGAATTTGGGATTTCTCTCTTTTCTTTTGGATTAGTGTAGCCAGTGGCTTATCGATCTTATTGATTCTTTCAAAAAACCAGCTTCTAGTTTCATTGATACGTTCTACTGTATCTCTGGTTTCTCCCTCATTGATCTCAGCTCTAATCTTGATGATTTCCCTTCTTATGTGTGGAGTTGGTTTGATTTGTTGTTGATCCTCCAGTTCTTTAAGGTGTAGAGACAGCTGGTGTGTTCTGGATTTTTCAATTTTTTTGAGCAAGGCTTGGATGGCTATATATTTTCCCCTTAGGACCGCCTTTGCTGTATCCCATAGGTTTTGGACCGAAGTGTCTTCATTCTCATTGGTTTCCATGAATTGTTTCAGTTCTTCTTTGATCTCCTGGTTGATCCAAGCATTCTTAAGCAAGGTGGTCTTTAGCTTCCAGGTGTTTGAGTTCCTTCGGAACTTTTCCTTGTGATTGAGCTCCAGTTTCAAAGCATTGTGATCTGAGAATATGCAGGGAATAATCTCAGTCTTTTGGTATCGGCTGAGTCCTGATTTGTGACCCAGTATGTGGTCTATTCTGGAGAAGGTTCCGTGTGCACTTGAGAAGAATGAGTATTCTGCTGTTTTAGGGTGGAATGTTCTGTATATATCTATGAGGTCCATCTGGTCCAATGTGTCGTTCAATGCTCTTGTTTCTTTATTGATTTTCTGCTTCGATGATCTGTCTAATTCTGAAAGAGGCGTGTTAAGATCACCTACGATTAGTGTATTCATATCAATATGACTCTTTATCTTGATTAACAGTTTTCTTAAGTAATTGGCTGCTCCCATATTGGGAGCATAGATATTTACAATTGTTAGATCATCTTGGTGGATAGTCCCTTTAAGGATTATGTAGTGTCCTTCTGTATCTCTGACTACAGTCTTTAGTTTGAAGTCTAATTTATCTGATATGAGAATCGCTACCCCAGCCTTCTTTTGAGTCCCATTGGCATGAAAGATGCTTCTCCACCCCTTCACTTTCAGTCTGCGTGTATCTTTAGGTTCAAAATGGGTCTCTTGTAGACAGCATATGGATGGGTCCTGTCGTTTTATCCAATCTGCAACCCTGTGCCGTTTTATGGGTGCATTGAGGCCATTCACATTGAGAGTGATTATTGATAGATACGTTTTTATTGACATCGAGTTACCTTTGAAGTCTTTCTTTCTGTAGACTGTCTCTATATTTCTGTTCAATGCTATTCTTGGGATTTTTCCTCTTTTATAGAACCCCCCTTAATATTTCCTGCAGTATCGGCTTGGTGGTTGCATAGTCTTTTAAGTCTTGCCGGTCTTGGAAACTCTTTATCTCTCCATCCATTTTGAATGTCAGTCTTGCTGGATAAAGTATTCTTGGCTGCATGTTCTTCTCATTTAGTGCCCTGAATATATCTTGCCAGCCTCTTCTGGCTTGCCAGGTCTCTGTGGACAGGTCTGACGTTATTCTGATGGGCTTCCCTCTGTAAGTAAGGAGCCTCTTTGCCCTGGCAGCTTTCAAGAGATTATACCTACAATTATAATTTCTCAATTTGACTATCAGGTGTCGTGATGTTTTTTTGGAGTGTATAATCTTGGGTGGAGACCGTTCAGCCTCTAGTACATGAACGCTGGTTTCATTCGCGAGATTCGGAAAGTTTTCATGAAGGACTTGTTCCACGACATCTTCTAGACTTCTTTCTTTCTCCTCCCCTTCAGGAATTCCAATAATTCTGACGTTGGAACGCTTCATGGCATCACTTATTTCCCTAATTCTGCTTTCGTGGGATCTAAGCTGTTTGTTCCAGGCTTCCTCCTGATCCTTTCTCTCTATCTGTTTGTCTTCCAGATCACTAATTCTATCTTCTGTCTCAGTTACCCTAGCTTTGAGAGAGTTTAGATTGGATAAACAGGGGCTTTTCTGTCTTAATTTTGAAGACTCAAAGAAAAATAGCAGCTGTCTCTCCTGCAAGTACTAAAGGTACTGAAGGGGAGGTGGTTCCTGCCTTTTCAGGGAGTGGAGGTCCGAGGGGTGATGGGTGCTACGTACCACTGCCACCACCCTCAAACTGGACAGTGCCGTGCTGACTGAATGATCAAGGAAGCAAGTAATTATGAGATTTGGTCCACATTAGTGTTGTCTCCAAATGCCTCATTTTTTTCATTCAGCGTGGGACAGAGTATCACTATTTATTATAGACAATTTGAGATCCTTCCTTGTATTTTTATTTTTTTAAAAGATTTTATTTATTTATTTGACACACAGAGATCACAAGCAGGCAGAGAGGCAGGCAGAGAGAGAAGGAGGAAGCAGGCTCCCCACTGAGCAGAAAGCCTGATGCAGGGCTCGATCCCAAGACTCTGGGATCATGACCTGAGCCAAAGGCAGAGGCTTTAACCCACTGAGCCACCCAGGCGCCCTGAGATTTTTTTATTTTTAATTACCCTCATCACATGAGCTGTGTTCAAATGCATCACAAATGCTTACAGTCTTTTGCATGTCTCTAGTGTTTTACTGCTAATAATAATAATAATAATAATAAAGCCCTTATCTGTTTTATTGATCAAATATCTATTTGCAAACAAAATACCTTTGGAAGAACATACTTTCCAGGTGAACTATGGAAGACACAGAAATAATTAAAATTCATTAAAAGCATAATAAAACGATTTGAAGTTATTAACGGCAAAAACTGCTCTGTCAAGTGTTCCTAAAAATTCTGTAACGATGTCAGTGTCATACTTAATATAGAAAATATGCAAAGTATAGTTAAAAGACTCCTGGTTTATGTTTTTCGTAACATAATGAATCTGTTGACAGTATGTATATTGCTGTTATTTATAATCCCGTAGTGACAAGAAAATGTTACCAATTACTGGCTACAATGACAGAATACAATTTATTCCTAATGATTTATACCTGTTAGGAAAAAACAAGTAGACTACTAAAAGACAGCTACCATTCTAGTCCCCAGTAGCAGGTTTCCAACTGGAAGTATATTTGTAAAAGATAACAGTTATTTTTGTTAATGACTGCTTGCGTAATTTATCTTATATCACCTTACGCTGCAACTAAAATGAGGTATTCTAGATACGATGTTTAAAAAAGATATAATTAAAAGATCATGTTTGTGGAGCAGGCTTTCACCAACACACATATTGGATTCGCTTTTAAACCTAGATCTCTTGAAAGCTGCATTGACTTTCCGAGTGTGGGAAAGAGTTGAAAAGGTATGAAGTCAGCCCTTCAAACAGGTATTCACGGCTCATCCTGGCTTACTAGGAACTGCAGGTTGAAAGTAACATGCATTTGAAACTCCAGTTATGAAGAAATTTAGAGATGACAGGAAAGAGGAAAAAGTGGGACATTTTCAGCAGGAGAGTTAAACCGCACATTATAATAACAAGTTAATAGATTAGTAACGAGAAGAGAGTTGTTAAGAAAGTTCTGATCGAATACTCTAGAGTAGGAAATTAGATCTGGAAAATAAGAGCTTTATGCAAAATTCTAAAGAAATCCAGAGTTGAAATTACAAAGAAATTGATGAAATGTTTACAAAGATATTTATATAGAAAGGGAAAGTGATGCGTAATGGATTTTTTCCATGGGTACAATAACATCATGGTAATACTTAGATCAGAGTTGAATAAGAACACACTAAATGGGGATTTAACCACTGAAAACATTATTTTGAGGACAAACATCATGCCTTTTAGCAAACTGTTGATATATATCCTAGGCACTAAAAATAACTTTGAGCAGAAATGTGGTTCACTGCCTTTAAAAAAGCAAGAGAACAAAAAGCAAGAGAAAGTGTGTGTGTGTGTGTGTGTGTGTGTGTGTTTTGAGGTCCTCAGAAATGAAGGAGATACGATGAATTGGGAAAAAGCTCAGTAAGTAATGAAAATGATTAGGGCTAGGTGGCAGGATCAATTTATCACAAGGAATGAATATTGGGCCTAATTAGTTTTGAGAAAAGAAGGACAACAGTCTTGTTTCTCAAGTGTAAGAAGGCTTATGACATGAAGCTAAGGGGTGAAATTTTTCTATTTCAATCCAAGCACTTAGGATAAAATCAGGAAAAAATTTCCAACAAAACACAGATATGGGCAAATTCCAGAAAATCATGATATCTAGTTCAGTCATGTCTCTCTAGGCTGCCTTACCGAGAATAGAACTTACTTCTCATAAGGTCTCTGTCAGACTTATGATTATGATATTCGATTATCTGGCAGGTCCTTTAGCAACATAAAACAGAATTGATTTGCACAGATCATTGCCTCTAGAAACAAACTGATTATCACGTGAACATTCATGCAGTGAAATAAGAACCTGAGCCATATTGTGTTTTGAGAGTCTACAGTGTCTTAAGAAAGACAGATAATAATAATGGGGGTAGGAATGACTCACACATGGAAACCAAGTATGACCATAGTCAAAACAAAATAGTATATTCCAAACCAGATCTTCCTCTTTAAAAAGTAGATGAGAAAGAAGAAGAGAAAATGTTGCCTATTTTTTGTTGGTTAAAACTGGCTGATTATCTTTTTAAAAAAGGTTTATTGAAATATTTAGGTAATGTCAGTTATTTTTCATCCAACAATAAATATTAAGAACCTCCTTGTTAGGTATGGCAAGGTATTTAAAATTGTTTTTTTCCTGAATATCACTACTAAGCAAATTTTCTAAACTTATATAATAAAATACCACAGAGATTCTTAGTGTTTATTTTGATAAGACTCTTAGCACTGAAACAAATTTATTTTAAGAATCTGAAATGACTGAGTAATATAGATGGAATGTTAGTCAAAACAAAACAAAAGATAATAAAACTTTGTAGACCATAACGTATATTATATTAGTTCAAGGGTCATAGTTCCATTCTTTGTAGATAGAATACTTCTCAGAGACATGCACATAAGCAAAGGAAGCTTGGATTATATTTGATTGATGCAAATAATAAATCTAATTTTTCTTGCTACTTTACATGGTTTATTAGATTTTTATGCTTCGTATCATCACTCGACTGGATCTATCCTAACCCAACATGACTTCTCTTCCCTGAGGGAAATCCTCAAGAGAAAACATTGCAATATTAGCTCTGTAATGTTAACCGAAGATAAAATAATGCAGATTTTAAAAAATTATTTAATAAGAAGACATAGTTTGAAGAAACTTACCCAAAGATACTGGGTAAGTGGTCCAAGGTCAAGCAATGACTTAATTATGGAGCCAGAAATCAGATGTCTGCACTTCTAATCAAGTGTCATTATCACTGTGCCTATGAAACTCTTGTCTAAATATAGAATGATGTCTTAAACTAAGAAGTGAGAAATAAATTCAACTACACAGAAGCTCATGGTGACAAGGAAGATATTTACATTGGCAGGATACATTTTTTCCCTGCTCCTTGAAAAGTAAGTGATCCGAGGGACCTACACTCTACCATTGTCTGGCATTGATAGATTCCACTTGTGTATTACAGTGAGATTGGGAATTAAACAGTGGCTTTACATCGCGGCTTTGTCATTTAGTTTCTGTGAGACCTTAGCCAGTTATATGGATTCTCTAAGCCTTATTTTTATGTCCATGGTAAAATAGAGACAACATGACTAAACTAAGAGGGCAGTAGATTGGGCATAATAGGTGCTTAATAAAAAACAAATATCTATTTCTGTCTCTTCTTACATCCTTATCAAGCTTCTCTGCCATTTGGATTTTCATATAGTAATTTTTCTAAAGGAAAATAACAACAACATTCATATTTCAAATCTTTATAATCATCATTGGAAATGTAACTATTACAAAATGATTGTTTTTGAAATGTTCCTGTAGAGTCACAGCACTTTCTACAGGAAGTCAAAGGATTTTGAAGACAATACAAACTGCCCCATCAAGGAATAACGTCTTTGTAGTGAAACCAGAATCGGTTGGGGTGAGAGAATTTTTACAGCTGAAAATTTCTAATTAAAATAGAATAAGAAATGGGTCTCATGGAAAGGGTCGCCCTAAACTCTCACCTTTTCTGATATTTCTTCAGGAAAAGATATCTTGCCTGACAGCTGTCAACTACTGATGAGCTATACATTCAGTACAAAGTACCTGAAAAATGGGGAAAGCAACCCAAACCCATGGGTATATAGCATCCATATTCTTATCTCTTAAACTACAAACTTGCACCTCTAAATAGTTTGCTTCTCAGTACTTTTTATCCTTCTAGAGATCAGTCTTGGAATAGGTAAAAATATGGCAACAATTTAAAGAAACACTGTAGTCTATCTTTCTCCTAGGATCCTCCGCATCCATCTCTTAATATTTTGAGAGAAAATACAAGTATGCTCAATGTGCTAACAGTGAAAGCAGGAAGTTGACATGTAGACACTTCAAGATGCAAACGTGAACCATAGGAACTGCTGGAATTGAAATCCTTTGTCTTTCCAGCATGGAGGGGTCACTGGCCGAGTATCAGGGTATCTGCTGTGCCTTTATCAAGCTATCTCCAGAACTCAACCATCCTGATTTACCATCTTTATCAGAATTGAGGTCCCAGGGGGAAGAGGAGTACGGTTTACTATGAATAACCTTGCAGCCTTCTTCCTTGCCTCCTCCTGACACAGATCCCGGGCTTCTCCCGCTGTTCCCATGGAAAATGGATCAGTTGCAAAACTCTCGTCATGGCTGTGGTGAAGATAAACACATCACCAAGAGCACAGGAAGTCTATTTCATGTTGTGATGGTTTTGAGATCTAGCAGGAAGGACTAAAATGTAGGGGATAAAATATTCTCAGACTCTCGTCTTCAGTCGCTGAGCTTCTTCCTCTAGTAGCAAATTAGTGCACCTCAATGGAACGTCATGGTGGGATGATCTTGTTGGACACTGAGCAATAACTGAGTGTTCTGGTCTGAAGGATGACTCATGAAATATGAAGAAATAACTTTCTCTTTGAGTCTGAACTAGTTCTATTCTTATTCACTGTCCATCTTGTTTTCTAATGAAACCACTTCATATTCCTTTCAACGCACATTCATTTTTAGTTTTCAAGAATATCTTTTACGCACTGTTGACTGTTTCCCAAAGTGTAGCGTGAACTCTTCTGCATTGTGATTTTATGTAATTGTTTAGATGAAAGTCTATTTTATTGATCGATGGCCTTTCCCCTTTTACTCTGATACCGACCTTCTCTCTGGTTCTGTGCTCACAAGCTTGGAGTCATGTGTGGCACCTTATCTTTCTTTCTCACGTTGCAAAGCCCCATCAATAGCACTACAACTTGTTCCTTCCTCCTTGCTCACAATACCCCCTTCCTGGTTCGTATGGGATCATGGCTCATCCATTCCAAGTTCACCTTCATATCATCTGTCCATCATGTCTCAGCTCTGCTTTAGGACATGGGCTGGCCAGACTACCCACAGCGACAAGCTTAGACCTTCAGCGTGACATTTACAGTTCCTCATAAATCGATTCCATTTCACTGTCAACGTTAATATCCATTGCTTCCCGAGAGGATTCTTCTAGAATGGGGTGGCCTCCCTAGGATGCTACCATTATTTCCCTTATTGCTTCCAGGCATTTCCTCAAGTCTTCCCAACTGTAAGCAGGTACACTCTTCTGCTGCACTTAAACATGTTTCACCGCTTTCCAAGTCCTGCTGAAATTCTAAAAATCCTATAAAATCTTTCCTTTTCTGAATCTTCATTGCTTTTCTCTTTCCAATGTGCAGTATATCGATGTAAACCATCTAGCTGCTTCGCCTTTTGATTGTTTCCTCTTTGTAAAGCCCTGTATCTCCAAGTCTATAAGCCTGACAGCGAAGGGTATATTTTATCCACCCCCCACAACTCTCAAAATGTTTGATATAAGGATGTTCACAAAATAGAATAAATCTTAACTGTTTGCAGGATGAATGCTTGTTTTTTTAAATGAAAAATAGATCTTAGCAACTGTTTGCGACTTTATATATAACTCCCGTAAGCCTATCTCACTGTTTTTCCACTATTGCATTTTTTGCAACGCATAGAGGTTACATACTGTGCTGCTAGTAGCTGATTGTGTATTCCTGAGAATTCCTGTTTCTTTTTGGTTGTTAGCATTCTAGGTCTCTCAAAAACTACAAACCTGAATTTAGTATCTAAAAACTACTACTTATGTATTTCATAAATCTTTTTCTATTTCATTGCAAAGATTTAACAGCACAATTTTTATTGATGTCTCATTGCCAAAATTGAAGTATAGTAGGATATATTTATTAAATATTATGAAACATCCCCTAATTAAATTAAATGACACTTAGAAAAATGAGTTGTGTGAAGAAAATAATTTTAAATCCCTATACTGCAGACTATGTTAGCAAAATTTAGAAGGAGTAAATGTAAATAAAATGAAAGAAACCTTTTTAAAAAGAAAACATGAATGGCAATTTGCTCTAGGGATAAAGTCAACATTTCTGGCCATAAAAAAGGCCACAAGTAGATAATATAACTGAATACATTTAAAAAGGTCTCTTAAAAAATTCCTTACATAAATGATATCTTAAAATCAAACAAAGGAAAATATCTGTTAAAGATTAAGATCTAAATACTTCAGAGGAGACAAAGAATTATTAAGATCCTTATTATATGAAAGCACTTGCAATTCAGTAAGAAAAAAATATGGTATCTATATGTCTGTATCTTCAGCATCTGAATGCAGATTTTCTTGGCACCTAGAAGCTCTAAGAAAGAGTACACAGCTACTTAAGCAAGGCGGTGTCTTGCTAGACTAGAGGATCTTACATTTGATACATGAAGCTCATATCTCTATTCATTGTTAGTATGCAGCTTATCTGTACATCTACGAGCAGAAGGTCTGCATTTAAGGAGATAATTATACATATCAGGTCCTCTTATAACCACACCTGTCTCATCAAGGCTACGTGGATACAAGGGGAAAAAAGCAGTGGCAGTGTCCTGGTGTCCTTGAATTCCACTGTCCCTTCATTTCTCTTAGACCCCAGAAAACCCATTTCTTCATTTACCCCCAAAGAATGATAGACAAAGGACATGAGTTGGCAATTCACAAAAGAAGAAATACGAACCGTACACACACATACCCATGAAAATATATTCAACCTATCAATCACATGAACATAAATTACAACAACAGTAAGATACTATGTTTTATCCATCCAGGTTGCCAAACATGTAAAGCTTGGCAACACTTGCTGTCAATGGCTTGGGGAAAAAGACACTTTTTTTTTGTACTGCTGGTGGGAGTGTAAATGGATACAAGTGTTTTTTGCAGGGCGCTTTGACAGGGTATATCAAAAGCTTTAAATTGTCTGTACCCTTTGGCTCTGATGTTCCACTTCCAAGAATTTATCCGAAGGTAGTAACAGAGTTAGGGGCAAGGATTTAGCTACTGGGATAGTTACTACAACACAATTCATAATAGTGAAAATTCAAACAACCCAAATGTCCAAAAGTAGCAGATATGTTAAGCAAATCATGATAAAGCATAGCACAGCATGGAAAAATATTATGTTGTAGAAGAATGTCTGATAACATGGGGGAAGTTTAGGTCAAAACATAAATTGTGGTTTTAATTTTTAAACACATAGAAAAGAATAAAAGCGTAAATGCCAAAATAGAAACTAGTGAATATTCCGTCTGCTTTTCTGCAGCATCCAATAGATGTGTAATGCTAAGTAATTAACAAGATACATTCAAGGTATGAATTTAAACACTCAGATAATATTTTATACTTGTTTGTTGGATCTAAAATCTATTTTTATCACTTTTATCATTTCATCTAATTTTATTTATTTTTATCTGTAATAACCTATCATTTCACTTAGATTATTGAGACAGTACAGAGCAAACAATATTGAAACCTTAAAAAATTCGAATGATTAGCTGAATGCCTACACTTTTTTAAAAAATAGGTTCATTCAAACACCGAATAAGCAACCATAAGCACAATTTGTAGCCTGCAATCCATACAGTGGTAGCCCAGTCACAGTAGATGAGACACAGTCCATTATAAGGGAATGTTTCCTACTTGTTTTCTGCAGCAACTGACATTTCACTCAAGCACTTTCAAATCCCCTAGGAATCTCCAGCTGCTGTATGTCAAAAATTTAAGATCTCTCTTTGTGAACTTCAACACCTCTATAAAAACCAGTGGGAAGGGCAAGTCTATTTCCTGTGTATTACTTTGATATTAACCAATTAGAGGCAAATCAATTTATTCAGTTTAGTCTGAGTTATCATTTCACAGAGTTGCGGTCTTCCAAACTGTAATATACAGATAACAATGACCACTCTGGCTTCTTCTAGAGCATTTCTGTTTCTCTGGGACATATCACTCATATTATGGTTTTATAACCCCACTCCCTTTGTGTGTGTGTGTGTGTGTGTGTGTGTGTGTGTGTGTTTCTTTCAAAGTTTTTATTTATTTATTTGGCAGAGAGAGAGAGAGAGAGAGAGAACCAATAGCAGAGCAGTAGGCACAGAGAGAGGGAGAAGCAAGTACCCCAAAGTACAGGGAAGATGATGCAGGGCTTGATCCCACAACCCTGGGACTATGACCTAAGCCAAAGGCGGACAGTCAACCAACTGAGCCACTCGGGAACCCCTGTATTTTTTTTAAAATTGATGTTTGATAAGGCCTTGACAGTATTGATTAGGAATAAAATCTGGTTTTATAATTTTATGTTCATAAACATGCATTTTTTTTTCAAACAAAGGACGGGATAAAGAAAAGAAAGAAGTTACCTAGGCATCTAGGTAACTCTTACTAGGTAAGAGTATTGAGAACATTCCTGTTCGCACAGGCTCCAAAGTCAACTACCTGTTTTACCTGTTTTCCATAGGATTCTGGATGTGCTTTTTTTTTTTTTTATTAAAACTATTTGAAATAAAATACCAATTTTGAATAAGAATGTACTTTCCCCCAACTCTTTTGATGACATGGTCTTTCAATTCCATCAAATATCATCAACTCACAGTACACTGACTTACTATTTGCTATGATTTCAATCCATACTGATAGAATTTTACCTTTTTAAAGTATAGCTTTCCTATAACAAATGCTAAAGTTATATGCACACAAATTTTTAAGATGAAAAGTACCTTAAGAGACAAAAAGTTTTGAGGGATTCACAGTTACACACGATTTAGGTTCCCAAATCTCCTCTCTTTTTTCTTTCTTGTTCCTGCCTTTTCTTTTATAATAATGCTGAAATGTTGTCTAATATAAAAATACCCTTGCCTCTGTGTGTCTCAGGAGTTAGCAGCCCTCCTCCCTCCTGTCTTAGTTGGGCTTTGGAAAGAATAATCCACACCTGTTGGTGCCATATTTTTAGGTTTCTCTTCATTTGTCCAAAACCACTGATAAATATATAAAAAAAATCAGTATACTAAATCATCCTTCAAATTACCCTGTAAATAATGTATAAGATTTTCACATTTATACATGTATGTGTGTATAATGTTAATAAATAGGATTATTATAACTTGAGAAGAATATTCTTTAAATAGCACCAAAAAACAACAACAAAATAAAAAACCCCAAAAAAACAAAAAACCCCACAGCACTCAGTTTCTCTTCAAACACTTGGATACCCTCAGAATGGCACATACACTATGGTTCTATGGCCCTAACACTTAATTTTTCTATTTCAGTGATAATTACATCAATAAACCTGATTCAGCATTCGCTGCTGTTCAATTCATTAATTAAAACAATTTTATTGCTACCACTGTGATTTTTCAAGGATATCAAAAACACATTCAAAAATCAAAATAGCATACATCATCAGTTTTGATATGTGCATAGAATGCTTTACTTTGATTTCAGCTCCACAATTAAGAGAACATTTAGAATATAAAGAGAGAGAGCCTATACTCTTTATACTTTGAACAAAAATACTTAGAACACAAACTGAATTTGTAGAAATGACAATATTCACGTGAAGAGAAGCAAACTGCTGAGAGGTTCTACAAATCCTCTTGGGAGGGGAAATATAAATGAATATAAATACCTAAATGATAACAACAAAGGCAGTGGATTTTATAGTCTCCTTAATTCCAGTTTTATAAAGCTAAATTAAAAAAAATTAATTTAAATCATAGTTTACTGTGCTTGAGTGACCTGCCACATATCCATGAAATAAATATATTTCATTCTCAAATGACATATGGAAGCTTTTGTTAAGAGAATGACAAGTTGCTACTAAACCATAAATGTATATACAACAAGGCAACATAATTATTTGTATATATTAGAAGCTATTTGACTGTATTCTGCAAAGCAGCACTCTAATTCTGAGCTCGATTTAGCAAGCATACAATGTCTTACTTTTGCTGTTTCTGGCATCCCAGAGCACCTAAAACATAAAATATAATTTATAACAACAGAGCACGCCAAAAGTGACCATTACATGCCAGAAGAGAGCCCATAATGGAATTTATATACAAGTTAGGGTTTAGTATGTGTAATAGAATCTCACAAAATCAGAATAACACTGAGACATCATTTATTTCTTGCAGCAGTAGAATTCCTTCTTAATTCTTTTTTTTTTTTTTTTTAAAGATTTTACTTATTTATTTGACAGAGACACAGCAAGAGAGGGCACACAGGCAGGGGGAGAGGCAGGCAGAGGGAGAAGCAGGCTTCCCACCAAACAGGGAGCATGATGCAGAGCCGGAAGTGGGCCTCGATCCCAGGACCCCAGGATCATGACCTGAGCCAAAGGCAGATGCTTAATGACTAAGTCCCCCAGGCGCCCCCTCCCTTAATTCTTACAGTCAATTTCCAAAGTCAGCTGAAAAGCTCATGGATAAAGTTGAAGTCATGGAATTAAGGTAGACAAAATCATACACCTCTCTTCAAATGATCTTCAGAAAACTCAAAGAGCCCCTTTGTGAAAAGAACCAGGCGAGAAATGGTATCTGAGGCATTGCTGGAAGCATCACAATTACATGACGTAATGGGATACTCCAATGTCATTCAAGAGTTTCTCCCAAACTACTCCAGAATTTAATCAGTAATAGAAGAGCTACACCTCTCCTGCCTAAAGCAGTCTCTCAGAAAAAGCAGAGTACGTCGCCCGCTCTTTAAGAGAATATATTCGGCCTTGACATGGCAACTTGGATTGTGAAACAGTGAAAAGTTTTCTGCTGAAAGATTGGTTCAAACATTATTCCTGCAACAGTTCGTCAAATTGGTTTAAGAAGTGTAAGTTTCAAGAAAAAAAAAAGAAGTGTATCTTTTTCCTTTTAAAGTATAATAACTCAACTTTTAGACTTTCTCTATACTGAAAGCAGACTTCGAAAACAGTATTTCAAAGGCAAGTGAATCGGTTCCTTGAAATGTGTTAGCTGTACAAAGCGAGCATCTATCACACCTAAAGATATTGCCCTTTACTGTTAGATCCTCTTCGTCTGTCAAATTGGCCCTTAATACTGTAGTATCGCGCACAATTAGTGTGGCATTAGCGGGGTCCTACAACAGGTATATTGCTAAGACCTCAGATGAGAAATAAAGTCTTCCAGGAATGATTTGTTTTATCGTGTGAACTGATGAGCATCAGTTAAATTGCCTTTTAATTGACTGGCTGTCTACGTAACATGCCTTTGAGGGAAACACTACTTTTGAAAATTCCTTTGGCCAGAAGGGGAAGGAGCACGCTGAAGTCTTTGAAGTCTACAGCCATCAGACTAATTATCAGCACCATTCAATGTACATTCATTTAATTACAGTAAATTAAAAAGGATGTGGGGTTTGGGAGAAAAATAAAAGAGTCAATAAATAGTGACAGAAATTCCAGACTATGCAAATTATCAGTGCCTTTTCTGGAGATCACTAGTTCCCTCTCATCTTGCCACACAAATAAAACCAACGCAGACAGAGGGAGAGTAAAAAGGAGTGGGGGGGGGGCGTGAGAAAGAGGAGAGACGTGCTGTGGGCCAAAACTATGTCAGTACTTGATATTGTTTACCTAACTTCATCTCCACTGCCACTTACAAAGGAGATGTGATTTCCCACTTTTTACAGATGATGAGAAGAGCACACACTTCTTTGGAAGTTACTACATTCCAGGCACTGTTCTAAGCACATTATAGATCTGAACTCATTCAGTCCTCACAATGACCTTATAAGGACTGTATTCTACTTACTCTTTTCTCTACTTTACCTTGTGGAAACTGCAGCCCAGGAAGGTTAAGTAACTTGCCCAAGGTCACACAGGCGGTGGTGGGACCAAGTCAAACCTGGGAGATCTGCCCCCGTACATGTTCTCATCTACTGCCCCTAGCAGGTGCTTTCAAGGTCTGCAATCACGATGAGGCAGAAGGGGAGTGGCAGTTCCTCCTGGTCTGTCCAACTTCAAAGGTCATGGCTTTCCAAGGGGCATAAGATTAGGAAGACAGGGAGAGGGGGGCCAGATGAGGACCCCCAGCAGGAGAGCATCACATCGCTGGGACTGCTGCCCATCTGACACAGCAGTAAGGAGAATGGGAAAGTTGGGAACTCGAGCTCTGGGTGTTTCAGTAGCCAACAGCCTCAGAGGCTAAATGAAAAGACCTAAACCCTGAGCGGGCTGATTCTAAATCCAGGCACCTTTCACGATACCACACCGCTAGGTGACAAAGAATGTTAATAGGTTGGGCTTCTTCTGGGAAATGATACACAAACATTTTTAAAGCTTAAAGGTTGATGTCTTGAAAAAAAAAATCCTTTGTTTCGGACATTTAAATAGACAGTTGGAATTCAGATCAGATGACTTGCAGAGCTGCAGAGAGGAAATCCAGCCAGGGATCTTTTAACGATACATCAGAGACAGGAAAGACCCTCAAAGCGACCCCAGGCATACTGGTAATTCTACCTTTGATTAGGGCAGCTCATCGTGGTTATTTTCATAACCTCCCAACAGCTCAACAGAACTTCCACTTCCTACGTGGCCACAAACCACTGCCCCTCCGCTCTCTGCCCTGGTGCACCGCAGCTGACCAAGAAGGACGACGGCCACCACAGCAAGCACAGTGTCAGGAAGGGACTTCTCCCAGATCCTGCACTCAGAACAAGATTAACGTCTGGAATCCCATACGAAACCCAATAGACCGGAAACATTTGTTCCTCAAAACGCTCTGTAACTTCAAACCCCCACGGCTGGTGAAGAGTTAGTTTTGCAAAAGAATACATTTTTTCACTTGTTTTGAGTCTCTGCTAACACGGAGATGTGTGACATGGTCCGAATGTCCTTTTACTCTTGCGGGATGCTCGGGCCATCAAAATTTCATTAGCCTCACAGCAGTGCTAGCGCCTTCTAAACTTGAACTGTTGGCCTCTTTATCAATAAATAAATGAAACCTAATCCCTTTTAGTGACTAAACTCTTCTTTGAAGTTCTAACTAGAACATTGGGCGCTCGGCTTGCATAATTTTACAAATGTTGAATAACATTTCTTTTTCTGGGGAAAACAGCCTTATTCACAGTTATTTCAAATGATGAAAACAGTCAACGAGAACTCCCATGCTAAACCAGAGAAAAACAAGTCGGTGTCTGGTTCCTAAATTAGTTTCATTTTGGTGAGTTATTTCACACACGTCCTTCTTGTTTCGACCTAGAGGGATATAATGGAACTTCCAAGGACGCGTCTGAAGCTTGTACAACAGTGAATGATATTAGACAATTAAACTAATGAAAGGCAAAGGAAAATATCACTGGGAAATCAATAGTCTTTCAAACTTAGAGAGCAATGAAAAATAACAGGATAGAATTGAATTATTTTAGTAATTTTATATTAGAAATATTTGACTAGAAGTAGGAATAGTAAAAAAAAGTAATAGTTTTGGGGTTATTGCTTTGAAAGATGTTAGAAGACCATGTATAGGATTACAAATTTTAGTGTTTCCTTTAACCCAGTTTAAGAAACACCATCGTTTTTATATGAGAAAAAAAGCCTCAATGCTCTTGTTTCACTCCACAATTCAGTAAGTCTGCTAAAGATTTCAGAAAATTATGCCTTTCCACCTCTTAATGCAATTCTTTACTGTCAATGGAATCTTGCTCATTCTCACTAATCACTGAAAATTCAGAACAAATAAACTAATCTGAAATGTTCCTACAGTCATACATCCTAAATCCATGTGATAGCCAATGTTCATTAAGAGGCCATATCCATATCTACTTTATTTCCTCTTTGTTTTCTTCCCTTGGCTGACCTCATTGGGAGTTCCTGGACCATCAAAATGTTTTTTTAAGAAACAACCACAGCCAAACCTTGGGGAAAAGAGTAAACACAAGTTTAAGTCATCACTTGCCCAGCTCAACAAACATTGTTTTTGACACTTTATACTCTTAACTTGGCTGACCTGTTTACTCTCAACAAATGCTACCAAATGTTCTGAATTTCAAGGCAGGGCCCTTGACACCCTCTTCCTGTCTCTCTTCATTCTGCTGCATAATCATCACCTGGAGAAAGGAAAAAGCACACCTTTTCTTGCCTTGACATCTCTCTATGAACAAGGTCTAGGCAATCCTGGGGGAAGCAGTTCCTCCTCTAGGTAATCCTAATCCATGCAAATGGTGGGGGCCAATGGTGGGAGAAACTCGGACTTCCTACCCTCCTTTCTACCTGTTAGTTATTTTATACCATTACCTTGAAGTTGACAATTTGGTAAGTTTAAGATTTTCCTAAAAGAAAAAAAAAAAAAAGGCCTCTTTTGGAGCATTCATTGTGGGATAGCTTTAACAGATATAGAATCTCAAAAATCATTACCATCATTTTACCACTACAGATACAATAACAGGATACATTTGTTTTTAGGGAGAAGTAAGAGCTGCTACAAAGGTTGTGGGTGGAAAGAACAAGTTGACCTGGTGTGAGAAAATATGTAATGGATACGGGTATGGATATGATGTTGAGAATCAGAACCGAATGCCTTCTCTTGCTGCCTTCTACTCGTTCCTGTAACTACCAAAAATTTTATCATGTATTTTAGGGAAATCAAATACCGAGCACTACATTTGAATACAACCATTTTACCTGGAGGTTTGGATAGATGGGAAACAAAGTTGACACCAAATCTTACGCATTTAAGGTTAGTAACTTCTGAATCCACAATGAAAACTGATATAAACTCAGGTTTTACTGAGGTGGATGGATTAGCTCAGGGAAATGCTGGCAGCCTCATCTGAAGACTCATTTTGTCAGAGAGAACTGTGTGGGGTTGGAAGTCAGCGTCCAGCTAGAATGGACACTTCCAAAATGAACACATCGAGTGTGTATTATTAATTGATCTTGATTTTGGTTTAATGGACTAAAGTATTCTAACATAAGAGAAGACACTGTTTTGGTTGGTTTAAATTGGACTTTTTTTCATGACTAGAAAGGACAGTCACCATGGGAAGCAATAGGTACCACTTTGTACTGTGACTTCGCTAAAACTGAAGGCTGAACGGACCTGCTTTTCTATTGCAAAGCCAACTTGACAAAGTTGCTCAATAAATAACGCAAATGAAATCCCGTCGGGGAAACAACCATCTTTCTTTTCAAATGTCATGCAAATCTTCCATTTTAATTTTCTCCTTGCTTCTTGATGCTTCATATACACAGAGCATCAATAACTAAATTGAAGTTGCAACTGCAGTGTTAATATTAAATGTTGAAGGAGAAATGTCCTTTCGTTGTCTGGTATGTTGGCACTGATGCTTCAATGCTTCTTAGAAGCAATATTGACTAAAAATGAACTTTCCTTTGAAATCTATTATTGCATATAAATGACCTGTTTTTATGAACCTGCATTAGCTGTAAGAAAAAAGTCCCAATAATTCATAAAGATACCTTTCTTACAGTATGTAAAGTTGCTATTTAGCTAGCCTAAAATCTGATTTTTGGGTGTAGACTTAATTGCATAATATTTCAGTCCCCAAAGTGCATCAAAACTGTACTCGCCCTCTTTACCAAACTTTCATTGATTCTCATCAGCTAATGAGTTTAAAGCATGATCAAATTTGTTCTTCCATCACTTAAGCCCTGTTAATAAACTATTCTGCGTGCTCCCTCATCCGTTCTAAGATTCTGCAGCTTCTCTGGGCTATCTTCAGGCGCATCTACAAAGACACCCTTGATTACCAGCTGGCTCTGGGGTGAACTTCTCCACCACTGGCTTGGCTACTTCCCAGAGGATACGAGGTCACGTGGCTCCAGATAAGTCAAAGCTAATCTTTTTAATTTTTTTTTTTCTGTACATAATCAAACTGTTTTTCAAAACTATAGCTAACACATCATAGACCGCTTGCATAATTTAACCATCTGATGTCGAATATTGATTTTTTTTTTCCAGGAAAAAAATAAATGCACAATTCAAGGACATTTCTTGAGTTCTAGTGCATCAAAAAGGAAAAGAGAGGAAGAAGAAAGAAAGAAAGAGAAGGAAGAAGGGGAGGAGAGAAGAAAGGAAGAGAAGCAGGCGGCCGCGGTCAACAAAAACAGACAAAAGCAGTGAAGGTCAATACGATAGAGCAAAAAACATGGCACTTACCACTCTCACTGTCGGACTTGTTCTCGTGCTCCGTGTCTGTCAGGGTGAGGGCTGAGTTGGACCGACTTGACAGGCAGGAGCTGCGGCCCGATTTGACCCCCCTGCCCCAAAGTCTCATGGCATGCTCTGGGGACATCACTGCTTCATTTTCCGTATCAGCATCTGACCCTGCACTGATAGAGTAACCTCTGTGAGGAAGCCCCATTTCCGCACAAAATGCCAGTCCTCTTCGAGTTGCTGGTTCACAAACTCCTAACTGCCTTAGGGTAAAATTCTGTCCTAATTAGGGGGAAAAAAAGATAACAACTAGTGAGTATATGTTTCTTTTTTTTTTTTTTTTTTTTTTAAGAAATCTCCCTAAAATAAACACTCAAGCATTTCGGTTTTCCAGTTACGGGCCCCAGGGGTTGACATCAGCCTCGCGTGGCATATGGTCAAGGGGGCACAGTTAAGGGAGGCTGTGGGGGGGGTGCTCCTCGGCTGATGTCCCACATACCCCCACTGAGAGCTCTTCTGTCGACCACTTAAGCCCGTAAGGACCTCGAGAGAGAGGAGCGAGCCAAGGAACGTGGACCATGACAACTCAATCCAGAGAAAGGACTGGTTATCAAGGATAGAATTTCGTTCAGCCACTCGTGAAGCAATGGAAATTGTCAGTTATTTCCTGGGTCTTGGCTCTAGTCCTAAACAATGGTTTTTTATCCACCTAAATGTCGCTCCCTCGGTAGAGAAAAGAGAGTAAGTTACTTGGTAAGTAGAAACAGGGGCTTGGAAAGTCTTTATTACATCTTGCCCCCTTAAGTTAGCTATGAGCATAAACATATATCCTGTGCATGTGCATACATTCACTACGTTTTGGAGTGTAATATCTTGAAAATCTGCAGACATCTGACTTTCTAGACATTTTGCTTTAATAAACACCTGGAAACATCTGTATTGATCAGAGTAAACCAATTTTTTGCAAATAAAATGCCCTCTAAAGATAAAGCTGGAGTAATACGTATTTAAAAATTAATGATAAAATCAAGTTCCCTGAAAAATAAATGTCTGTGAACCCTACAGGCCTGTACAAATACATTGGAGCTTAATAAAACTCATGGCAAGGCAATAACTTCTAGTCAAAGTATTTAAATTAGGTGACACTCGAAAATGACTCCTCTGATTAATGCTTTTGCCAATCGTGTGTTTATTCTTGAAATTTCACATATATTTTATCATACTATGGATGAGAAGAGAGAGAAATATGTTTGCTTGTCCAATGCAGATACATATGGCTCTTCCTTTCTTGTCTCTTGTTGGCATGATGGAGTCTGAGTTTTAGGTACCAACCAGAATTAAAGTACATGGAAAGAACAACAGTGCACAAAGACTGATTCAGATGCTGCCGTATAATACCAACCTTTTAAGAATATGAAGTATTTATATCACTCACAGTTTTCATTTCCCTACTTCTATCTCTTTAATCTATGAACATTTTAAAGTTAATTGGCTGGTGTGAGATGTAACATACATCATATTTTTTTTTTCAAAAGAGGGTATCATAAATTATTTGTGATAATACAATAACATGTGAAATCTTTTAAGAAATGAGTCAAATATAATGCACGATATTGTATATATTTGGTTGTAAAGATATCAGTAGCCTTCAGGCCCCAGCACATTTTAACTAGTGTGGTTAATTGCTTTATTGCTGTGGTCGTATCAGAAGTTGGAATCAGCTTTATCTTGGTCAGACTTCCAAATGGGTTCTGACAAGGATACTCATAAATAATGAAAATCAGTTGCTACAATTAGCTACAAATCAAACTGCTTATCAGAGAGATTTGAGTAAGTATCTGAACAAAAAATATGTCATAAAAAAAACGAAGGAAAAAAGAACCCATGGAAGAGTGAAAAAGTGGGCAAGTTTGATGAATTAAGGCATAGTATTATCAGTAGTTTTTAAATAATTAGCGTAGCTTGTACTCACAAAATTAAATCCAGAAAAGGTCAATGTCACGGACAGTTAATGGAACAGTGGTGGAAGAACGTACCCACTGTTTCTTATACATCGCATTTTAAATGGGGAGAGGGGTCTAAAACAGTTACACAGCACCATTAAACATGGTGACTTTTCAAAACAAGAATACTAAATAATTGTTAAGGGGCGAAAAGGGATGATAAGACCCTCTGCATCTTTCCTCTACTTTGGGAAGTGCCCATTGGAGAATACAAACAAGAAGGAGGTTAAAAGCAGTTAAAAACTCCTTTCTAATCTCTGAAATGCAACTGAAAATATCTTCCACATTATCGACTTTTACACTGTTAACATCTTGATGCAAAAATCTATGAGGTGAGGGACAGCGGAAAGCTGTCTTCAGTATCTGTTATCCAGGTATGTAAACACGGTTCACTTTGCACATAAATATATCGGAGGTACCGTCCCTGTGAACCCATACGTGTGTCCTGAACTCCTTCAACATCTGACGCTCTGAAATCAATGTCTCCCAATAATTCAAAACTCTCATAGGGTCTTTCTGAAATGCAAGCTGGAAAACAGGTAGAAGCAGAAGAGCCCCTGTTAGACTGCTTTCCTGGATTGAAAGTTGGCTTTCATTTCCTCTAGGAAAGAACATTAAACCCGACCTCCACTCGCTAGCTCTGCTCAAGTCACTTTACTCTCCTATTTTTTTCATCCTTCAGGGCTCTGGTGACTTGTTTTAAGAGACCTTTTCTGTAAATGTGACTGCCATAGAGCAAGGCTAATGAGAACGGCTTACAAAATAGACACCTGGACAAATGTAATTAACAATCATACAATTTGACCACGAGCAGAGGATCTTTTCCAAACAATTTTAGAACACTGCTTCACCACCAACATTGACTTTTCCCTTTCCTTTATTCAAAAACATCTCTAGCCCAGACCTGCTTCAGAGCGTCGGCCCTATTGTTGCCAGTTCCCCTCTTTGGTTTTAAGGATTCTTGCTTGTGGGATCCCTTGTTTTAAGGCAACCCCTGGGGAGATCTAGCGATCAAATGAGAATAAATTAGTTCTAGCACGTTATTTCCCACAATCTATCAGTGCTAGCAAGATGGGCCATACTTATGGAAAACAAATGCAGTTTCGAGAAACAGAGAGGAAAGAGAGAAGAAAGGTTTCTGCCTCGGGGAAGAGAGACAGCTGGTGGAAGTACCGTGGAGGTGGGAGGGCGGGGCTGGGGGAGCCCTCCTCGGGTGGGCTTTCGGGCAATGTAGAAATGTGCAAAGAGAAAGGCAGAAAAGATGCTTTTGGAATTTGCTAAAAACTTGACCATCTTGCTTTGGCTTCAAGAAAAACAAGAGATAAGGATACACTTATTCTTCTTTTCCAGGGTTCCTCCAGATTGTGTTCTTTGCCCTGGTTCTAACTGGTTCTTAATTTCCTTCTCTGCCTTTTAGAATCTTTATGTTAATTCTATTGAGCTGAAACTGGTGAAATGAGTATTTATCTCCTACACATTGAATTTTGGTAACCTTGGCAGTAGGGCCAACCCCGAGTTTCCCACTACAATTTGAAGCATTACCCAAACAATAAATTGCAGCCAGAATAAAGTATACCTAAGCACGAGAGTCATTGTGATTACAAGGCAAGGTTAGCTTGGATTGGATTAGGCATTTGAGTTTTACGACACTCATAAATTTGAAAATCTATGAAAAAAACTGAATCAACACAACGAAGGCAGGTTGTATCATTTTAAAAAAAAAAATCACACTTTCAAAAAGGGAGGGAAGGTCTGTGACTAAGTGGGCAGGACCAGATAAGAACAAATGTTTCAGGTTAAGGTTGGCACCGAGCAAAGTTACCCCTTCAGGAAAAGAAAGGGTTGGAAATAAATGGTTTGGCTGCTTGGCCTTTTTCTCACACCGCATCTATAACCTGGTCAGAGCCGGGAAGGATTTTTCAAAGCTCAAGGCCAAGGGATGTTCTCCAGGAAGCAAGACATCCACTATCTCTGTGTGAGTGGAAAAGAAACAGACTGTACTTTTGGGTGGTCCAGTTCTGAACTCACGGGATTCTCTTCCCGTCCAGAGTCTAGAATTCTCCAGATTTTGCTTCTCTCTCTCTCTTTTTTTTAAAAACAACTTTATTATTGAGACATAACTCATAAACCATATATTGTGTCCATTTGAAAGGTGCAAGTTGGGCACCTGGGTGGCTCAGTGGGTTAAAGCCTCTGCCTTCGGCTCAGGTCATGATCCCAGGGTCTTAGGATCGAGCCCCGCATCGGGCTCTCTGCTTGGCGGGGAGCCTGCTTCCTCCTCTCTCTCTGCCTGCCTCTCTGCCTACTTGTGATCTCTCTCTGACGAATAAATAAATAAAATCTTAAAAAATAAGAGGTGCAAGTCAATGGCTTTTAGTATATGCCTTACGGTGTAATTATCACCACCACATTAGGACAAGTTTATCACCCCCCAAAGAAACCTTATACCCATCGTCAGCCACCTCCCATCGTCCCCCTTACCCACTCGTCCTCGCCCTAGCCCTAGGCAACCACCGATCGACTCTCTGCACTACAGATTTGTCTATTCTGAACATTTCAAATAAAAGAGACCGTACTGTGTGTGGACATCTGTGACAGGCTTCTTTCACTTAGCATAATGCTTTCAAGGACTATTCCTACTGTCGTATATATTAGTATTTCATTTTTAGGGTCAAATAGTATGCACTGGGATGGAATATATCTAGAATAGGGAAAAACTTAGCAGGTCTGACTCCACATGGCTCTCAGATCGTGCCCACAGCCCCAAGATAACCTCTGGACTTCAGGGGCTGAATTCTGCCTCATTCTGATGTTAAGTCTCCGTCCCCAAATGAACATGGGTGAATGTTACATCTATGTTACATCTGTATCTTTCCTCAGGGATAACCTGAAGCTTCCCCGCAGCTCTTTTTCATCAGTGTAGATGTAATCTCAACCCCTGGGATTATAAAAAACCTGTTCTGTCCCGCCCCGGGGAAGCCGACTTGAGCTTGCCGTCCCATCTCCTCCTATGGCTGCCTCTGTAATGGACAGTTTGCTTTCTCCACACCTGATGTCTCTGTGGTTGGCTTTGCTGCCCATCAGGCACATGGACTTGGGTTCAGTTACATATCCACTCATCAGTTAATGGACGTTTGAGTTGTTTCTACTTTTTGGTTATTATGAAATACTGTTAGGAATATTCGTCCATACATGTCTTTGTGAGAGGCATCGCTGAGTCATAGGGCAGCTCTAGGTGTTATTTTGGGGAACCCTGTCAGGCTGTTTTCCACAATGGCTGTACCATTTTACGTTCCCGTCCCAGTGTATGGGGGGGTCCTATTTCTGCGTATCCTCCCCAGGACCTGTTATTATCGGTAGATTCCTGTATTACGCTGCAAGTTTTCAATGGGGAACTGGGTTGTAGGTCGGTGGTATTGAAATTGGGGGGACAAACTAAGAACTGTTGTTCCTTTCAAACAGTAGTTGATTCTGGGGGCCTGCTCTGTGAATTATTATCCTTTTATGCTATTATTTTTTCTTTGCTTTCTATTATGCGGATTTAGTTTTTGAAAATGGTTTTCTACCAAAATGAAAACCGCTCTTTAGCTCAGAGAGTCCACCTTTGAGACCAAAATCACCTGCTCTTAAACATACATGGACCAATAACGATTCCCATGGCACTGTTGCAAAAATTAAAATAAATGGAATGCTTATCAGAAGGGAATGGCTGAATACATTATATGTTGCCCATGCGATGGAACATTATGTGGCTAGCATCAACAGTGTGTCTGGACCTATATCTTTGGATCTGGAGGGAAGCCCATTACATATATTTTGAGCAAAAAAAAAAAAAAAAGAAAAAAAAACCTATACACACACACAACTTGCAGAATGGTGTGTATAGTCTGATTCCATTTTTGGAAACTAAGAGAGAGAACCAACACATTATGTGAGTGCTTATGGTTTTGAGCGTGAATGAAGGTGAGGAAGGCAAGAAAACTGTTGTGATGATCATTTCAAGGGACTGCAAGTGAAGGAAATTAGTGATTTTCTATTTTATAGATTTGAAATTTTACTTTGCATGATCATTTCCTTAATTTAAAAAATAGAGGAAAGAAGAATTAGAGCCTGTCTCCTTTTTTTTTCAAAAAGGAAATACATTTTTTAAAATTTGCTCTTTAATAGTTCCTATTTAATAATTAGAATTTTAACTTACTAGCTTCTCTCGGAGAAGCTGGCATTTAACTATCCTTCCTCATTGACTGTAAAGAACTGAAGTTCTGTAAGAAACATGGGAGCAATGTTTGTCTCTCATTTCCTTTCTGCCCTTTCTTTTGACATACAAGGCTTTCTGAAAAGGGGAACACCCACCCATTTCTTCTGTAATAGCAGTGCCCCAAACTGAGTTTGGGAAATGGATAGAAGAATCAATATACATTCAATAGACAGAAATAAAATAACCTATAAATCTCTTTAAATATTTTCCTTGGTCATTGTGACTTTGGATGGGTTATTCCTTCTCAGGCATGGCGTGACACTCCTCCAAGGGCAGGGCAGAACACAAAACTACAAACTGGGCAAATATTTCTTACTTGATGCTTGTGGAATTAATGTCCCCACCACTGTATCCGGAGTTCCCTTTTTTGCTGTGTTTGCAAAATGATAAGAAGATCATACAACAATAGAAATGTATGTAACTTTTTCCCCTTTGAGACCTAATGCATATTTTATGGGACAATCCCAAAGCTTTCACCTTCTTAAGCTAAATTTGTCACCGTTTGAATAGAATACCTATCCTTGAACGCAACAGAAATTTCAATGATGATATAATCTCAACTTATGAGGCCCTACACAAAACTGCATTTTAAGAAATTAACTTCAAGTCCCGCTAAATATCTTAACTGCTCCACCCTATGTTATGCTGTATGTAAAATACAAATACCTTTCAGAGCTTGCTCCCTGTATCTGTTACTGTGATATTAACATCCATCCCCACAGACGGAAAATCTCAAATTCTTAGAAGACAGAGAACTCGACCACTGCATGTCATAATTATAATCCAGTTTATTACTCAAAACTTGAGTCTAATGGAAGCCATTGCCCTGATGGCATTCATCCTGAACTCGGTGGGGAAGGTCATCTGTGTGCCAGTGAGGACAGGAAGCGGGGACGCCGCCGTGAACTTGGGAGGAGAATGGGAAGGGAACACGCCGCCGTGAACTTGGAGAGGAGAGTGGGAAGGGAACACCCCAAGTAGGTGTGTAGGCAGAGAAAGCCGGGTTAGAATGAATGGCCCAGAGAATTCACATTTTCTTCAAGAGAAGATCTGCAAAGCTCCAGGGGAGGGCAAACCTGGAAACTGAATAGGGGACTTGTTGGCTCAAATCAGAAACACGGGGTCACGAATCTGCTGATTTCTTAGGAAGGAGCATCTTTGTAAGCTTGAATCACGAAGGATTTCCGTGTCCACCACGAAATAGTGCCACTTGGATACCCGCGGCCATTTGTAATTAGGGAAATAACCTTCCAACAGGTTTTTATCAAAAGCATTCTGAAATGAATTTGCTTCTTATTTTCGTGTAGTGATTATTTCTTTGGAACAATCCAGGACCCAGGGATGATCACATGGCTCCCGCCTATCTGCTGGTGTCCGAGTCAAACGGCAGTAGGTATTGGTATAAATATGCATATGGCCGGGCGTGAAGCAGCAGGTGCTTAATAATTGCTACCGAAGGCACCGCGGTGATTCACAACGTGGATCCAGAACTGGCCACGTGGCGAGGACCCGATACAAAGTTAGCAGGAAGCCAGGGGGCTCAAGACAGCAGACCAATACAGGCCGAGGCAGGGGGAAAGGATTACCCCCACTGTGGCCGGAGGAGGGCTGTAAGCTACATCTATCTACTCATACCTTCTGGTAGGTAATCTACAAAGCAGGTTGGCCGCCGAGTCTGAACGAAGCACTTGCCTCCTTAACAGCCCAAATTAGTTAACAATCGGTTAGGCAGGGGGGCTAAAAGAGGGAGCTCGGAGGAAAACATGAACATGGAGTGATGATAAACTGAAGCTATTTAACTTGTGTCTTTAAGTACAGAAATGGAAGGTTGAGTAAACATGACCGTCTAAATCCTTTAATCCCGCCGCTGACATTTATAGTGACTGAGAAGGATTAATCATTTTGATCTCTAAATGAATCATTTTAAGTAGTTAATATTTAAAAGTAATAAACTTTGGAGTTTTGGTAATTAGCCTGGTGGATCTGATTAATGCTTCGGATTTTTGTCTTTCTTCATAAAATCCTACTCTCACAAAGGAAAAAAAAAAGTTTTCTCGGCACCAGTAAGTATTTCAGAAGTAATTCAGAAAAAGGGTTTCGGATTCCTTTCATTTTTGTGTGATGACAGAGGTGAGGGGGAACACTGGGGAAATGAAAAGTTTGGGGTATAACTGGAAATTCATAGCAGCATAAAGTGCTGAATGGTAAGACCATATGGTCATATTTCTTTTGAAGTCTAGGATCAGTTCCCATTATTCATTATAATGGCATCCAAGACTAAACTAAATCTCGGTCTTTAAAATTAAAAGCATTTTGCTCTTGGCTCTCAAATCTTCCTCTTTCACAATTTCCAACATGCTGGAATGTTTAATATATTTTCATAATGCAAAAAACACAAATAAATAAAATAAAAAGAAGAGGAGTAAGAAAAAAAAAAAAAGAATGCATTCCACTTCACTCCTGAAAGACACATAATTGGTATCTTGAAGTCACGGTTAATACTATTTTTACATCTGCCCAATGCTATTAGTGACATTTTAAAATGATATGTACAACCTTCATGTTCTACATCTAAGATATGTGAATCTAATTCTTTTGACCTCTCTGGAACATACAGCACACAGAAAGATTTTTAAATTATTTATCATTTCATAATATTCTAGCAATAAAACCGCTCCCCTCCCCCCAAATAATCTATACCTAAGAGCTAAAAATCGGCCTTTTTCTACTTGGAAATTGATGAAAATGTTTTAAAGGCACGGTCCCTCCCCTTTGCCACCAACTCTTCATTCTCTCCCTCAGCACAATCCTGGATATGATGTGGATGCTATTATCCTAATGGGCAAAATGTCTTTATCCAGCAAAACATTAGAGTGCAATGCCAGCAAAAGTTGTTTTTAAGAGGATTGTGGTTATGGTTCAGTTGAGACAATGTGCCTCTGCCCAGGACCCAGTGCAATCTCACCCCCTGGCTGAAGCTGGATGAAAGGAGGAAGATAAACCTTAAACTTTCCATATTCAGCTGCATGTGCAGCCAGCTTCCTTCCTTCCTTCGTTCCTTCCTTCCTTTCTTTCTTCTTTCCTTTCTTCTTTCTTTCTCAGTCTCTCTCTCATCAGTTCTATGAATGGATTTTTGTTGTGTTTACTTTATATACCTTTATCAATACTTTTGAGTAAGATTTTGATGAAAGTAATTTGTAAATTACTCTTTTTTGGGGGGTGGGCTTCTTCCTAAGCCCCGTCGTCAGAATTGTCTAGAAAGTCCTCACTTTAGGAATGAATGCACTGTCTTCACAAGTTCTCAGGGGTCAGTACAGTGGACCCTCGAATAACACAGGCTTGAACTGCTTGGGTCCACTTATATGTGGGTTTTGTTTTTGTTTTTATTTATATAATACAGTCCTAGAAATGTATTTTCTCTTCTTTGTGATTTTCTTAATAACATTTTCTTTTTGCTCTAGTTCACTTTTTTAAGAATATGGAATATAATACACATAACATACAAGCACACAAGTATATGTTAATTGACTATGTTACTGGTAAGGCTTCTGGTCAACAGTAGTCTCTTGGTAGTTTAGTTCTGGAGGAGTCAAAAGTTAGACGTGGTTTCTCAACTGTGTGGGGTGTCAAGGTCTCCAACACCCACGTTGTTCAAGGGTCGCCTGGGTATATTGTCCCCTGACAACCACACACAGGAAGCCATGATGGGACGTGTACGTCTATTAAGTTATCTGTATCTGAGGAACTGGATTAACAGCCCAACAGAGCATGACATTCAGCGGAGGAGGTTGTCTCCTTGAAAAAAATGTGTTCAGGATTCCAACAGGGAAAACCTCTCACCACCAGAGCCTCTTCCATTAATTTTCTGCTTTCCAAGGTGGGAGGAAATCCCCAGGCATCCCACTCGTAGTCACGTGGTACACAAATGCTCAGTGATGGAAGCCAGGACGCAGGCTGTGCCGCGGGGGTGCGGGAGCTGGGATTAGCTACTGCCTTTCTCAGACCAACAGGAAAACAGATCACCTTTCCATTTTGTTTACTGACCGCTTGAATTTGCTCTTCTGTGAACCGTTTATTCATGCCATTTCCCACTGGATCGACTTTCTGTTTTCAATTTGCAAAAGTTACTCTTAGTGTATTAAGTGGAGAGACCTTATATCTGTTACATGAGCTGTAATCACAAGCCCCAATATGGCAGTTTTGTTTATGGTATTTTCATTTACATATAGAATGTTTTAAGTTAAAAAAAAATTAATCATTCAAACTTTTCTTCCTGGGTTTTCTTTCTCTCTCTCTCTCTTTCTTTCTTTTTAAGATTTTATTTATTTATTTGACAGACAGAGATCACAAGCAGGCAGAGACAGGCAGGGGGTGGGGGGAAGCAGGCTCCCTGCTGAGCAGAGAGCCAGATGAGGGCTCAATCCCAGGACCCTGGGATCATGACCTGAGCTGAAAGCAGAGGCTTTAGCCCACTGAGCCACCCAGGTGCCCCGGGGTTTTCTGTTTCTGTTAGAAGGGTCTCCCCTATTATCGAGAGGTACACATAGTCTCTGGGGCAGGCTGTGCAGATTCACAACCACTTTTTCCTTGCCTTCCTCTGTTATAAAAGCTGGAAAGCAAAAATAGTATATGTTCCCTCTTCTCGTGCCACTAAGCGTAGCCAAGTATAACAGTTCTGAAAAAAGAGAGGTAGGAAGACGTCTCTGGGGAGTAAAGAGAAACAGTCCAGGGTAAAGAAGGCCTTCTCACCTTTGCGTTTACTCTGTTTCAGCCAGGAATTATGAAAATGCCACAAACATCTGGGGATCCACAGGACAAAGGCCACGTGCCAACGATGGCGGAAGGAACCTGGGTTCTGGGTGGCATCTTCAGATAAGTATCGACTTACACCCCTGGACTTCTTGTTTTGTCAGGAAAGAATGAATGGTTAGATGTGTAGGCCATTGTTTTGGGAACTTCCTGCTACTTACGGGTCAAGTCGTTCCTCCTTTATTCCATCTTTCAAATTAACTTCCAGAATTTTTTTTTTTTTTTGCTTTACTTTTTACATTTGTCTTTAATCCATCTTAACTTATTTTTGAATATGCTGAGAGATATGGGTCCAATTTTACATTCTTCCAGATGGAGACCCAGTTGTGCCAGCACCATTTATCAAATCCCACTGAACAGAAAAACCATCTTCTGTTTTATGCTAAATTTCCCTATATACTAGGATCTATGTTTGAAATTTTAGTCTATTGCACTGACGGACTTGTCTTTATTTATGCCAATATCAGACAGATGTGATTATAGTGGCTTCATGGTATTTTTCAAAAGATACTTGTTAAGGTCAATTTTGTCCTCATTATTTGCCTTTTAAATCTATTTTTGGCTACTTTCAGATGTACTCCTCCATGTGAAATTTAAGACCCCATTCTCCAATTAAAAATAAACCTTGACTTCCACACATGTATTTTGGGAGAAGTGATACTCTTAGGATATCAGTCTTCCCTCCTAAAAACATCGACTGTCTTCCCATTTATTGGGATCTTGTTTTATGTCCTCCAGTAACATTTTATAGATTCTTTCATATTAGGTCCCATACCACTCTTACAAAATTTATTCTGAAGAGTTTTATAGTGTTTGTTGCTGCTGGGATAAGAAGTGTTTTTCTGACTTCCAAATGTAGCCAATTTTTACTTAATAATTACTTAAAAATAGTATTTAACACACACCCGGCATTTTTCTAAACAGTTTACATATCTTAATTCATTTCATTCTCAACAAACTATAGATTGAAAACTAAACCAAATTCTACAATAGAAGAAAACTGAAGCATAGAGAAATTCAGTAACTGGCCCAAGCCAGTTGTTTGGCCAAGATGTAGTCACTTGCCACTTGGCTAACAAATGGCAGATCTGGGGCTCAAACACAAGTTACCTGGATTCAGAATCTATACTCTTAATTACTGTGCTATATGACCTATGATGTCTATATATTTATCCTGTCTTCATTCAAGTACCAATTTGCTTCAAACTATATTTTTTTAACTTCTAGAGACACATAGGTTTTGTATGTATACACTTATTAAATAATTAATAGAAGTGCTGACTTTTAACTTTTTCCAAAATAGAAATCAATGATTTAATTTTCTTCTCTTACTGCAATTGCTAGAACATCTAAAACAATTTTGAAGATTGATTGTGGGAGAGTAGGTGAGCCTTTCTCATGTTCTTGATTTTAGTTCAAATGGTCCTAGGATCTCACCAGTTAGAAAGCTATTTAATTTTTTTTGATTGATCTTCTTATACATGACTAAGATATTTATATGTTTTTTTGGTTCTTGTTTTACTTAGTGAGTTTAACTTTGATAAGGAATGATTTCTAAATTTTATCCCAAAACTTTTCATCATTTATTGATAAGATCATGTTTTTCTACTCTGATTTATTAATCAAATTATGTCAATAGACTTCTTAACACTGAAAAATCCTCACATTATACCAATAACTACTTGGTTATTAATTGGGCTTAGACCATTATCCTTTTGATACATTGCTCGAGTCTTACATGTGAATAGTTACCTGGACGAATTTTTACACGTATATTGAGAATTAATTGCGATATAAATAGTCTTTCTTATGTACTACTTTAATCAAGTTAGTATTAAGGTTATTAAGGTTATGTTAGCTTCATAATATGAATTTCAGTACTTTCGAACTTTCGTGGGTATGTTTGTGTACGTGTGTGGTATTAAATAGCTTTTTGAACTTTGGATTGAGCTACACTTTGAAGGTTTATAAAATTCACCTAGAAACATGAAATTCACCCAAAGGAACTGTTTCCTTGCTATCGTTGCCCTTTCAGCCACTTTTCTAATCTCTTCTGAGATAATTGGTCTTGACAAGTTTTTTCTCCCTGTTTTGAAACAGTTTGGGGTCAATCATATTTTGCTAAGAAAAAATAAATTCCTCTAGATTTAAACTGTTGTGTGGAACAGTCCCTTAGTTGTTACATGGTCTTCAGTATCTCTATTTTTGTTCTCATTATTTTTTAATTGGGATCACCGGGGGCTTTCTATTTCCTTGGTCTTTTTAAAGAATCAGCTTTTTGTTTATTTTTAATTTCAGTTTTATCTCGACTCTCTCCCTCCTCCATTTCCTTTGGTTTATTTTTCTGCTATTTTACCCATTTCTTAGCTTAACAGTAGAGCAAATTCCTCTTTGTTGGCTTTTATTCATCAAATATATTCTTTCACGATATATTTTTCCTATGATTATGGCTTTCTCTGTCACCCGTAAGTTTTGAAAGCAGAATGTTCTTTTCCTTGCTTTCTATTGCTTCTTATCATAATCTAGGGTTGCCATAATCCATGGAAGGAAAGAGTTTTTGTTTGTTTATCTTTTGGTTCTTTATTTCAAATTCTACTGAATTATATGATCAAATGTTTTGACTTTAAAAATCTCTACTTTTCTGATTTTTTTGATGTTTCTTTTTGTGGCTAAAAGCACAATTGGTGTCTGCCAGTATTCCATGGAATTATGAAAATCTGTATCCCTTCCACGTCTATACATAGACCTTAGCTGAAAATTTTTATTAATATTATATAATCGCTCCCTTATTTTTGTAAACTTTTAGATCAGATGCTGAAGATGCTGAACCAAAATCTCCCCCAATAAAGGGAGTTGAACAACCATTTTTCTCTAATAGTTTTTGCTTTATAAACTTAGCTACTACATTATTTAATGTGTGCAGTTGAAGAGTAGGCATCCTCTGTCTTGTGCTGAAAGACATTTGCTCTGTGGTCCCCATTTCCTGTTTGGTGTTTCTAATAGTAAATTCTGCTGTTTCTACTATTCTCACCCCCTTCTAGCTCTCCTTTTGTTTTGGTTGGTATTTACTGGATCCTTCTTCATCTCTTTATTCTCAACCATGCTTTGGCCATTGTAAGTCCATTTATTATAAATGCCAGTAACTTACAAGCCAGTGGAATAGTTCTGTTTGTGTCAAAATTCAGTGCATTTACATTTCATGTAATATGTAATATGTAATATAGATGTGCCTGCTTTCATCTTGTTTTATGGTTATTCATGATTTTACTTGTTTCCTCTTTTTCCTTGGAGCAGTTTTTGCTAAATTGATCAGATTGCTATTCATTCCCCTTTCCCCCTTGCTAATTAGGTAGGTCTATTGTACTTTTCTCATTCCGCTAATGATTACCTCCCTTTCCTGACATTCATATTCAAATACATGGTTTTCCTTATTACATGAATGCAAGGTAGCAATTATTTCCCTCCATTAAAACTCTACTCCATGACTGTTTCCCCCTCTCCCTCTTCAGGTGAGATTTTGGAATACATTTACTTTCCTCCCACTCCTGGGTGTTGCCAAGACAAGTGATCGGTTTTAGCTCTAGTCTTTTTTTAAGGTCTCCCTGGTAGTGCTTCTTGTACATTGCCAGTTGCTCTGCCATCATCATTTGGGAATTATCCACATACGTATTGCGAAGTTGACTGCTCCTCACTGTTTCCTCTCCTCTACATGGGCGGTGATCGATTCAGTCCGCATCGCTTTCTTGAATCCTTCCTTAGACGGTGTACATTGCTGATAAGGTCTTTGCTGGTCCCTAACTATTTTGGATTTAGTCTGAGATGAATAATGTCTTCCCTGCACAGAGGATCCCTGGGTTGTGGTTGTTTTCTCTTCGTAGGCGGTATTGTGTTGCCTCCTACTTTCATTGTTGTAGATGAGAAAATCATCGGCTTTTTGTTTCTTTTCTAGGCAACAAGAAAGGTAACTTGTTTTTTCTCTATAGAATTTTATAAAGTATCTTTCTCTCGAATGTTACAAAATTTCTCTAAGATGGGCTTGGGGCGTACGTGTACCTCTGCGTGTTTTCTTTTTAATTTTACTTGGAATGTTGTTTCTTGTTTTGAGTTCTTTCTTCTACTTGGTCTTTAAAACTATTAACTTGGATTTCATCAATGAACACATACTCTTCTTCAACGAATCTATTACATTTTTTCATTTGTAAATGACAGCTCCTGACCCATCATTTGGTGGTGGTGGCTGGTTTTGTTGTTGCTGCCTTTTTCCTACGTGGATTTCTGTAAGCGTTCTTCTACTTTTTTATCTGGGTTCAGGTTCTCCTCTTCGATCTCCATTGCCCATTTTCATTAGCAATTTCCTGATTTGTTTGTCTTGCTTTGCATCCTATCCCACTTTTTGCCTTTTGGGTGCCATTAAGCACATCCTGGCTTTCCTCGGGCATCATAGCAGTAAGTCCTATTAGACTCGAGAGACATTTCTTTCTCCTCCCTCTTTCCTTGGCTGGCCCTCTCCCAATATCAGAGTGGAGAAAGGGGCCAAGGACCCCAGCTACTCCCGTAAGGCAACCTTCACTCCCAGAAGGACCATGGGAGGGAGGTCAGCCTCTCCCTGGTGCCACAAAGTCACAACCTTCTTTCTGAACTTCACCCCAGGGCTGCATCCCATTCTGAGTTCTCATCTGACCCAAAGGGAAAAAACTGCCTGCCTCAACTTTGTCCTTCAGGGCCCTGTAGAATTCTAGATCTCAGTGGCACCCTGGATCACTGCTCAGCTCGGAGGAAGGTGAGAGTTGGCTGGGGGACAGGCAGAGGAGGCATCACTCAAGCCCCGTCATGCTGCATTCCTGGACACATATTCATGGGAAAACTTGGATTCTTCCTCTAATGTTCTTTTGTTTCACAAAAGAGGGTTATGCTTGGTAAGAAAGAGTATTTGTAGAAAAGATGGACTCCGGATGCAGCCCAGTAAGCGGTGCAGCGGTGAAAAATCATGGTCTGTGGGATCTACTGCACTTGAACTGGTCTAAGACCAGCAATGTGATAAGGGGAGAGGCAGAAGCCATGTTTACGAGAGCCAGGGACACTGGGGCGCTGCTGACAATGACAAGTAGGAAGAGAAGAAAAATCCCAGAGCAGCAGGAAGGAAAAAGAAGAGTTTCTGGGGCTGGAAGCAAGCTGTCAGGGAAGGCCTGCGGTGAGCCACACGGAGACCTTGATGAGTGCTCATCTTTGTCAATCTGCCCTTCTCCTTCCCTTTCCTACTTGGCAAATTCGTGTTCTAGTTTGATGTCAGGCATGTATACATACAGACATAATGCTATCTGTTTTTCAGATATAAAAATAGGTAACTTTCCTCCCCATTGCCATTCTATAAATGGAGAGTAAACGGTGGTCTTTCATTTTAAAATTCTGCAATTCACCACCCAACACCAATTACTGACTGACTGACTGGCTGACTGGTAAATGTTTTTGGGTTAAGACTGTCTCAGAGGTGCTCTTTTTAGGTTCATGGTTCTGGGGAACAAAAGCGTTGCTATTTCCAGACATCACCTTGTTTTCCAAAATCACCCTCATGGACAACACCCCTTGTTGGAGTTGATGAGCATTTTGTTCAGTTAAGGACACTATGAACAATGTATATAGTGCAGAGAAAGAAAAAAAAAGATCTTTTATTTTATCACTTCTCTAAAACTGTGGGATGATCTTCTGCAGCTGTTTCGTGAGAAATGTGTCTCAGACCTGACAGGATAAATTCTCTTCAAAGATGAATCAAAGAAAATAGTATCCAAGAATGCAAAACAAGCCATTGTTACCCTAACCCCATCACACCTACAGAGGGTTCCACAGCTGCTAGAAGAACAACTATTTCCATCACCGAATAAACCACAGGAAGAGATTGAAAAAAAGAGAGAGACAGAGTGAGAGACCTTTGTGAGATCCAGCCAAATTACACATTATTGTGAAAATGAAATCATCTCTAGCTTTATGGTATCTAAACAGAACATGTAATTAATGAGAGTCACCTGCCAGTTAGGAAAGCCACAAAAAAAAAAAAAAAGATTAAAATCTAGTTTGATGATAGGCCACAAAGTTGGTCAAGAAACATAAAAACATCATATTTCTAGATTTGAATTCTCCATGTAATTGCAAGAACAGGGGTTTCTACCCAGCCCTTCCTCCGGCTGGCACAGCATTTCCCTGTGTCATTCACAGAATAAGTGGATGGAGAATTGACAAGTTGTTTTAAAACTCCACGGACAAGCTAAATTAGCATGATTCTTTGGAATTGTTTCAAAGATCTCTGGCTACTAGCAATATTTTTCATCTTTCATTTTTATTACGTGGATGATGTCAGGACCGGTGGCAGGAAGCACATTTTGTCAATTAAATAATTAATCCCACAGCATCCGAGTCAGTGAGGAAAAATTGACATTTGTCAGGTTCAAAGAAAATGAAAGCCGGGAGGATTTTTCATTATGCTTGCTTGAGAAAAACACAATCTGATCGCAGCCTTTCCTTAGTCATTTCCCTGCTACACTCGCTGCTCCTGCTCCACACATCCCCTGTACGGAACCACAGGAGAGACAAAGTATCTGCAAATCGCCCTCTCCCTCGCCCTCACACTTCCCCCACCTGGTCACAAATCATCGTTATCCATCTTATTTCCTTTTTTTTAAAATTTTTTTTAAATGATTTTTTAATAGATTTTTATTTATTTATTTGACAGGCAGAGATCACAAGTAGGCAGAGAGGCAGGCAGAGAGAGAGGGGGAAGCAGGCTCCCTGCTGAGCAGAGAGCCCGACGTGGGGCTCGATCCCAGGACACTGAGATCATGACCTGAGCTGAAGGCAGAGGCTTAAACCACTGAGCCACCCAGGTGCCCCTCCATCTTATTTCCTAAAGAGGTCTCCCCGTTTCTCTCTATCCACACCAGCAAAACTGGCCAAAATTGACACCAATCAAGCAAAGGGAGATTCTTCCATGGAACTGCCCGTTTTTCTGCTGTGGTCCCTACCCAGAGAGGTCGGAAGGTGAACGCTAGGGCTGGAGCGGCCCAGGTTCAAGTCCCAGCTCCGCTGTCGTCAAGCACGGGGTGTCAGACCTCTCCATCGGGGAAAGGAGAGCACTACTGGGAGCCCCCCCCGCATGTGGGGGGGTCAGATGATCATGCACATAACCTGGTTAGCGCCACGCCTGGAGCCCACTAAGGAATCAGCGCGTGTTGGCTGTACAGAGCAGGACATTCCAAGTATGTTTTTAATACGGCCTGATTTATGAACATGTCAGGTGGACGGGAGCCCCGTCACACTCCTGTTTTTCCTTTCTCTCCTGCCCTGAAAGCTCTTCTCCCTGCCCCTTCCAGCTGCTCCCGACAAGGGTCCTCCCTCTGCGGCCTCGCTCACTCCCTCTTTCCTCCACCCCCCGCCCCTTTATCTCTCCTCCTTGGCTGGCAAGAAGCTGAGTGATGGTACTCTTTGGGCCCCCAAGAACTTGGTTCCAGGGTTTCCACAGATGGCCCCGCCGTGTCATCAACCACAGTCTGTGCTGGATTAGCACTGCCTAGGAGGTGAAAATTTCAGCTTGCTATTTTTAACCCGTTTAAGCATCCCTTGTGCTGCCAAAACTAAATGCTTGCTTGGGGTGGAGATGAGCCTCCACGCATCACGCCACATGTGCGGAGTTGTTTTTTTTTGTCTTCTAATGGTATCCCACGATGCATTTTTTTTTTTTTTCCCCCAAGAGGCACTAAGCAGTTGTTTTTGTTACAAAAAGCAAGGCTTCACACTGGGTTCAGATTGCATGCATTTCACAGTACCTATGCGTTTTTAAATGTGCCCTGATAATCTATGTCAGCTGTGTAGACAATATGAAAGAAAAAAAAAATCAGGTTTGGAATTACAAGACATGGTACAATGACTTCAAGTCCCTTGGCTTACCCGGGGAATGTATCTCGGATATGTGTTTTAGATTGTCCCTTATAAACTGGATTTTAAAATGTTAAGCTGCTTTGTCCCCTTTCATAAACTAAGATACCTGTAATATTAGTAAGACCTGCTTGTGGGGGCGGGGGGAATCTCTCTTTAGCAAATCAAATGGGTCTTCTTTGAGGTAAACTGATTTGGGTGAGTGAATGCTATTTCAGTCTCGTTAGGATGGCTCCTTCCACAAAGTAGAGAAGAAAAGAACCATGGAAAATTTCCAAAGTTTTGAATGATTTATTGCTTTATTACTTTTTCTTAAATTTGTTCCTGCTTAATATCAAACTGTTAGTCACACTGTTTGTATGGTGACTGGAAAAGAATGACTATATTCTTTATACTTGAAGTTAAATTTATTTTTCCTCATTTCCTGATTAAATGAGCTAAGGGATGCTAAGTTCTATGCAGACTGATGAAGCAAGTCAAATGTAAGAGGATTATTACTTTATTAGGAGTAATCTTGCCCCCATCTCAAAAATGTATTAGAAGAAACATCATAGAACTACGGACGCCACGTTTAAAATAAGCTATTGTCTGAAAGCATGGAAATTGGTAGGTCTAAGATTGTGAAGTAGAATTACAGAAATCATTACTCTGCTGGTAGAATAGGCAGGCAGCAGACAGGGCATAAAAATGGTCAACAAATACATGCGAATGACCAAACCATCATGGATTACGAGAAGCCAGGGTGCTTTAAGGCATAACTTCAATGTTCTAGATTGCCTCCCGTAGTAGGCTCTTGTCTTCAGAGCCGGACAGGCTGCGTGGATCGTGAGATCATTCAGAATAAGGTTCTTCCTTTCTAATGAATTAACAGGGCTTTTCTCATCATTGTCCCTCCCCCCGTGCATCAGTTCCAACTGCAGAAACAATGCGTGTGACACCTTCATGAGATGATGAGGGAGCCCAGGAGACCTGGGTGTCCAGTTTGTGCACACACAGGGGTTGTGAGTAGAATCGCAAAGCTCATGCACAAACTGTGTACAGTGATTCCCTCCATGTGTCAGCCCCCTTATCTGGGGTCAGTGTGCCTGTGGGTGGCCTTCTATCTTTGCTCTGGAATACAAGGTGACCGTCTCATAACTCAAAAATCTGAATCAGTGATAAGCCATGAACTTGGAAAATCATCATGTCACCTCAAGTGGGGAAGTAAAAGCAACAACTACAAGTTGGCCCCATTGGAGAGCTCCATGTTTTATGAGAACCATGACCTACCTTGTCTGGTGTATTCGTCTGCCTCTCTGTGAACCAAATCCTTTACTCTGTTTCCGTAAAGCAGCCGCGAGGAATCATGATCAAAAGCTTTCAGGGTTTCACTGGAACTGTAAGACTTCTGTGTGGGTACCCTACACTCTTCATTGTCCGCTGAGGAATTTGTGTACCGCCGTTCTTTCTCTCGTCGGCTCTTGGTCAGCGAGCAGTAAGGCCTACGTTCTTTCACATCCATACTTCATTCCTTCTGGGTGCACATCAGTCCTGCTTGGCACAGATTACACTCAGGGTTCAACTCTCATTGGCCTCTCTGTGAAGATAAAAGGTTTGCATAATGTCAGCATAACCTTCATCAAAAAACGGACTACCTTACATCCTTCTCAATCTGGAAAATGGTGGAAAGTAATACTGTCGTCTATCTAGAAAACTTGCTTTCAACAGCAATAAAAAAAGAAAATTTGTGAAATCACTGTAAAATAGCCTGTATGATCAGGAAGTAAGGCATACTTTCTGAGAGTTATGGACACCTGCTTAAGCTAGTATAACTGATTTTTCACATTAATACAAAACATTAATCTCAAGATCAGATTTCAACACAGAAGCCAGCTCAAAGTTGGCCTTGATATGTTGGTTAAATTTTCCACAATGGGGCAATTTTCTCTTATCACATTTTCTCCATTCACAAATAAATTTCCTTTCTTTTTCTTATAAAAATGTATACTATTTTATTTCTTTTGATTTTTTTTTTTAAGAGCAGGAGCAAATTGGGAGATTCTTGGAAGAGAAACTTTGTCAAATACCTTGAACATTCTATTAATTTTTGCAAGGACTTTTTCTTCTGCTGGCACAATTTTCATGTTTCAAGGACCTAAACATCTTCAACTATGGAAAAGCGGATCCTTCTCTCCTATTCCTCTCCTAAAAATGCATTTTCCTTTCTAGAAAATGAATTTAATCTGCCCTATCCCAGGGGTGCCAGGTTGGCTCAGTCAGTTAAGCATCTGCCTTGGGCTCAGGTCATAACCCTGGGGTCCTGGGATGGAGCCTACCTCAGGCTCCCCATTCAGTGGGGAGCCTGCTTTTCTGTTCCCCCTCCTTTACCCCCTTCAAGCTCATGTGTGTGTGCTCTTTCTTTCTCAAATAAATAAATGAAATCTAAAAAAGAAAGAAAGAAAGAAAGAACAAACCTGTGCTCTTCTCATTTTAAGGCAATTCAAGTAGCTAATTTGATGGGGTAGTTTTTGCAACTTCTGGTGACAAGATTAAGTAAGAAGGAAGAAGGTGAATTATGTTTCTTTGCTTAGCAACAGCCTTTTTCCTGATTTTCTCAATGGATAGGGGTCAAAGTGACTGCGCCTAAAGAGGGATGGTGGCCCAGGGCTAGTCAGAATTTCACTTTAAAAATTTTTTTAAGTTTATTTATTTAAGTAATTTCTACACCCAAAGTGGGCTTGAACTCAAGCCCCTAAGATCCTGAGTCACTCTCCTCTGAGCCAGCCTAGCACGCCTAATCTGCATTTTAAATGATCCTCCTTTGATTTTATTTTTTCTTTCTCATTTGATCTTTCTCTTAAATCTGAAGGTCCCCAAAGGCCTTCAGTGTTTGCTCCCACCCCACTCCTTCTTTCCTAAACCCACTTTTTACTGGAATGATTCCATAATCAACTTGAAACAAATGATTTCTGGTGGCCCCAGATTCTCTCTTTTGTTCCCCAGCCTTGGGAGGCTGTGACTTCTTTTTAGATATTTTCTCCCACGGAGAATCCTTCTCCCAAGGAATTTCTCCCCCTCTCTTGATCCTTGGCTATCATCATACCCATCACGCCTCTCTTTACTGTGCTTTCAACATGAGGTCTCGGGGCTGACTCAGGCTCTCCCACATGGGTTCGGTTTACATCCACACTGTCAAAAACTCTCTCTTCTGTCTGAGCAACATCCGGAGTCCTCTACCTTTCACTTTCCGACTTCTGCCTTCCATACAGCTAGAAGGAGGGGGTGACATTCTGAGCTGGAATGATCACAGAGCTCCAGAGCCTTTGCTCGGAAAAGCTGGATGGCTCCTCCTGCTATCTCTTGAACAGAACTGTATCTTCTATTCCTACTGCCTGTGAAGGGTCCCTCACATGGGCTTCCACATTCCTCCACCATGGACCTGAGCCGGGCTCTTAAGCGTAGTTGCTAATATTTACCTTGGCTGTTGAAACACATCTTGACTTCCCTACCCTTTTCTGATTTTCCATGAATCTGATTAAATTAAAAAAAAAAAAACTAGGATGTTTTCCCTGACCTCTTCTGATTCATTACCCCATTATTCTCTTAACACATTCTTCCATTAGCTCTCAATAGAAATTGAATTTTTTTTATTGTAGCTCTCCTTTGAGTTTAAAATAATAAATAATTTCAAGATACAGTAGTAACAGGGCATAGTTCTATACGACATGGTTAAAACAACACACCGATTCACTCTCTTTGTTCCAGGGAAAACAAAAGTTACTTTAGGTCAGTATTTATTGACCTAAATGTTATGTATTCTGCTCTCTTCCACGTGCTGAGGACGCACCATTAAATGAAACAATGTCCCTGCCCTCATGGAGCATATATGTAGTGCGGAGAATCAAGGACATTCTTTCTAACAGAGTGAATGTGTGTGTGTGAGTTCAAGAAAAATCTCGTTTCCAAAGCGATCTTGATCTCTTAAGAGAAAGGCCATATCAACTCTCATAACTAAATGACCATTGAAAAGCTTTCAGCTGGGGTGCCTGGGTGGCTCAGTCGGTTGGGTATCTGCCTTTGCTTAGGTCATGATCCCGGAGTCCCAGGATCCAGCCCTGCATCGGGCTCCCTGCTCAGCAGAGAGTCTGCTTCTCCCTCTCCATCTGCCCCTCCCCTGATCATGTTCTCTCTCTCTCTCTCTCTCTCTCTCCCTTTCTTTCTCTTGCTTGCTAACTCTCCCTCAAATAAATAAATAAAATCTTATTTATTAAAAAAAAAAGCTTTCCATTGACCATAAATACCTTAATTCAAGCATTCTTAGTAATAGAACTTTGGGTCTTGAAATTATTATACAATTTCCAGTTCTTGCCTTGGGTTAACATCTATTTTAAAATAGGTGCTGCTAAATATACACATATGTATGCATTTTTATGCTTTAAAAATGGACTGATTGAAAAAACAAACAAACAAACAAACAAAAAGCAAAAACCAAACAAATAAACAAAAAAATGTACTATTGAAGCCAGAGGAAATTGCCTTTTATTTATTTATTTATTTTCTTTCCTCCACTGTAATTTTGCTTCAGTTAGACCAGGCTCTGGTGAACTCCAGCATACCAGCCAAATCTCACCCATCACCTGTTTCTCTAAATAAAGTGTTTTTTTTTTTTTTTTTAATTTGACAGAGATCACAAGTAGGCAGAGAGAGAGAGAGAGAGAGAGGAGGAAGCAGGCTCTCTGCTGAGCAGAGAGCCTGATGCAGGGCTCTATCCCAGGACCCTGGGATCATGACCTGAGCTGAAGTCAGAGGTTTTAACCCACTGAGCCACCCATGTGCCCCTGTAAATAAAGTTTTATTGGAACATAGTACATGTATTTATTTATGTATCATTCTTGGCTGTGTTCATGTTACAAAGGCAGGGTTGAATGGTTGCAACAGAGACTGCAGTGAACTGAATTGTGTCTTTCAAAGAGATACATCAAAGTCTTAATGCCTAGTACCTGTGAATGTGACCTTCTGGCGTTTATAGCAGCAATGGAGTAAGCATGTGGTTAGATTAGATTAGGGTGGGTCCTGAATCTAATGATGTCATTAGACCTAAATCTAATGGTGTCTCTCTAAGAGACAAGAGAAGAAGATTTGGATACAGACACATATAGACAAATAGGAGAGCAGACCATGTGAGGACAGAGGCAGAGGCTGAGTGTTGCAGCGATTAAGCCGAGGAATGCCAAGGGCTGTGACCAAACGGCAGAAGCTAGGAGAGAAACATGGGCCAGACTCTTCCTAAGAATTTCAGAGAAAGCACGGCACTGCCCATACCTTTATTTTCATACTTCTTGCCTCCAGAACTGAAAAGATAAACTTCTGTTGTTTTAAGCCACTGAGTTTGGGGTAGTTTGTTACTACACCCTAGGAAACTAATGCTGGTCTGAGAAGTTTAAACTCTTTACTGCCTGGGCCTTTGTAGAAAAAATGATCAGTGTCTGCATTAGATCATTCATATTTCCATTCTGTCTTTAATTGTCCCTTTGCATTTTAGAATGCAAAATGTATTCTCTATTATACAACCCATGATGCAATTTCATGATCTTGCAAATTAGATAATAAGTTCTTTGATGTGGCGATACAAATATACACCCTCAATAGTAAAGATGCATCCCTATGGTGATGTTACCAATGGTTATAAATCAGAATCAATAAAATGCTAATAAGTGAGTAATAAAAAGATAATTTTAGGTATTCTTGAGCTTTCTAGACTATCTCTAGCCACAAATATATGACTTTTCTTTATCTGGGAAGCAATTTGGAAGGGCCATGATAAATCAAGATGTAGTATTCAAATATACCATCAAAGACAGAAACATTTTGATCTTAGTGATTCCAAACAATAAAAAGTCTTTGGCATCTGTCTCCCCATTTTTGCACATATTTCAGACTTTTCAAGGATTTAATCTACACTGTAATGTTTGCAACCACTGTAATGCTTCTGATGGAAGTCAGTGAGTTCAGTATGACTTCAAACGGCAGTTTTCTGCATTATCTGCTGCCCTCACAACTAAATATTTGAAGGTTAAAAAATGCAGCTGCTTAAGTAGGGCTAAATTGAAGCATTTTGATGGTGATTGCACAGTCCTACACAGGAAGAGTTTCACTGTGCACACACTTGGCATAAAGCATTTAATGGACAGGATCTTAGCTGCAACAGTGGGAAAGGCCTTCGAAAAAAATAAAGGAAAAACTATTAGAAATAAAGTTGACCAAAAAGTTTCATTCAACTTGCTATAGCATGTATATAACAATATCAAACTAGTTTGGTTGACTTTCGTTAGCTCCTTGAAAAACAACTCAGATACTAACCACAGCACATTTCTGGAAAACATGGCTGGTCTTAAAGCAAATTCCATTATTGGGTTATTATTTTTTTCTCAAATTTTTTCTGCAAAGTATTTGGTTGACTAAATGAATGTGCAGGACACCAGATTTAGGATAATCATATTGTCTATTTCAGACATTTTAGTTAAACCTGTTTTGAAACTTGGCCACAGATCTTAACAACAGTCTTACACTGTTTCATAACATGTTCCTAACTCCAAAGAATCATTTCTTAATTGCACTTTTAGCAAGTAATCTGATTTTAATTGGATTCAGTATATCTTTAAAATCCTTCAGCCAATGATTACAAGGTATCTGGCTTATAACAAACACCCTAGAATCATCTGTACTTCAAAATTCAATGAACTTGGGGCACCTGGGTGGCTCACTGGGTTACGCCTCTGCCTTCGGCTCAGGTCATGATCTGAGGGTCCTGGGATCAAGACCCACATCTGGGATCTCTGCTTAGCAGGGAGCCTGCTTCCCCTTCTCCCTCTGCCTGCTTCTCTGCCTACTTGTGATCTCTTTCTCTCTGTCAAATAAATAAAATCTTTAAAAAAAAATTCAGTGAACTTATGTGTCTATCTAGCAACTGAAATAAAGACAAATATCCAATCCCGAGGATTAAGTAAGTCATTGGTCAAATTCCCCCACACTCCCACTGTTAGTTATTTTCTGTAAGAATTACAAATTCCTGAATGTCGCTTTGAATATCTTCTGCCCAGACCGTCCTCCTATGTTTGTAATAGTTTGAAAAAGCTCACCCAAAAGAATAAGCAGACTTCAGAAAAACACTAATTTACTCAAGTGTATTTTAGATTATAGACCTAAATTACGCTATTTGTACACAATACCAAGAAAATTTTACCTTTCATTATTCACAGTTCATATTTTCCCTAGTAGGTTAGTATTTATGATTTATTACCAATTATGTTAATCAAATAATAAGTACAACTTTGCACACCCATAAGAATCTCTAAGTATTTCCTTTACTGAAGAGCTAGATTAATGCCAATTGAGCACAAGAGGAAATCAATTGCTATTGTTAATTTTAGAGGAAATCTTGTTTTCTGCAGCAAATTTACAAAGGAAAGAATTAAAACAATTAAGTACAAAAATAAAATCATACTATGATGATTTCTTTGTAATGCTCAATTCAAGCACAACTAAAATTTGAGGTTACAGGTTTAAATAGAGGAATACAAGTGAATTAAGATATCTTGTTTGAAGCACAAAGTTAAAACACAAAGGGGCACCTGGGTGGCTCAGCGGGTTAAGCCTTTGCCTTTAGCTCAGGTCATGATCTCAGGGTCCTGGGATGGGCACTGCATCGGGCTCTCTGCTCAGCAGGGAGCCTGTTTCCCCTCCTCTCTCTGCCTGCCTCTTTGCCTACTTGTGATTTCTGTCTGTCAAATAAATAAATAAAATATTAAAAAAATAATAAAACACAAACAAACCTGTGAAAGGAAATATAGCAAAAGAGAAATCTACTAGGAATAACAAAAGTTATGCTTGCTGAGAAGACATAGGGACAGATAAAAATAATTTATAGTAAATAATTACTGGTTGAGAAGATGAAACAAGGCAAGTTTCTTTCTTCTTTCTTTCTTCTTAAAAAATATTTATTTATTTATTTGAAAGAGAGACAGAGAGAGAGCACAAGCCGGGGAAGGGTAGAGGGAGAGAGAGAGAGAAAATCCTCAAGCAGGCTCCCCGCTGAGCACAGAGCCCAACACAGGGCTCCATCTCACAACCTTAAGATCATGACCTGACCCCAAATCAAGAGTCAGATGCTTAACCAACGGAGCCACCCAGGTGCCTCAAGGCAAGTGTCTTTCTTTAAACATGACATTTGCTAACAATAGTAAATAAGAGAGCTGCATGGAGAAAACTCTGGAAGACTGTAGAGGAGCCTCCTTGAGAATTCAGCAGAGTACGAATCAGCATGTGTGTGTGAGACAACAGCAGGCCAGAGAACGAGCCATCTGGAAGGATTATAACAGCGTTTCTCAACCTCCACATTATCCACATTTCATATGGAAACATTCCTCTTTTGGGGGCTACCCTCTAGTGGGATGTTCAGCAGCACTCCTGGCCGCTGCCCAGTAGGTATCAGCAGCCCTCCCAGGCATAACAACAAAAAATACTTCAGACTCTGGAGGCAAAATTGCCCTTCTAAAGGACCCCCGAATTATAAGAAACAGTATCCAGAGCTCACACAAAGGCAAGAGCAGTGTATATTCTCACTAGCCAGACTGGAAAAGCCACCTAATTTATTAGGTAATGTACTCAGAAAGGCCCTGCCTCAGTTGTGGGGAATAATTTAGCACTAAACTAAACATAGTTTTGGTCTCATTTGAAGCCTTAAAGGCAGGGCCAGAAAGGATCAAACTGTTTTCAAGTAGCTTAACTATTCTATAACAAAGCTGAAGAATATTGCAGGAACACAAAAATATCCAGTACTCAACAAGGTAAAATTTACAATGTCTGTTATATAATCAAAGATTTCTAGTGTGCCAAGAAGCAAGAAAATAATGAGGGGTAAAAATCAGTCTGCTGAAACAGATTCAGAACTGACACAAGTATTAGAACAAATAGATAAGGACATCAAAACATATGTTCAAAAAGTTAAATGGAGACAGTGAAGATATAACAAGGAGACCCATGTCAAACTGCTAGAGATGAAATTATCTTGTCTGAGATGGAAAATACACTGGGTGGGATGAATGAAGATTCACAGTGCCAAAGAGAAGGGAAACAGACTTAGAGTAATAGAAATGGAACAGAATGAAGCTCAGAGAAAGAGAATAAATACATAATTACATTATCAGTGAGATGTGGGATTATTTTCAGTGACCAATATAGATGTAATTGGAGTCCCTGAAGGAGAAAACAGAAGTGAACAGAAGAAATTTAGAGAAATAGTAACTGAAAAATTCTCAAATTCAATAAACACTATTAGTCTACAGATTTCCAGAAGCTCAGCGAACACTAAATTCAAAAAACACTAAGCCTACAGATTCCCAGAGGCTCAGCAAACAACAAATTTGATAAACACTAAGCCTACAGATTCCCTGAGGCTCAGCAAACAACAAATTCGATAAACACTAAGCCTACAGATTCCCAGAGGCTCAGCAAACACCAAATTTGATAAACACTAAGCCTACAGATTCCCAGAAGCTCAGCAAACACCAAGCACAAGAAACAGAAAGAAAGTTATACCAAGACATTTGGTTGTAATCAAACTTATATATGTTTATGGAAAAAGAAAAAAGTGATAAAGAGAAAGTCTTAAAAGCAGATGCAGGAAAAAGGCACATAACATACAGAGTTCCCTGTAGGAAATAATGTGACTGAGAAGACAGTAGAGTAATATCTTTAAAATGCTGAAAGAAAAAAAAAAAAACACTGTCATTCTATAATTCTTCACTCAATGAAAATATCTTTCAAAAATAAAGGAAAAATGTCTATCATTTCTAACGTACAAAAGTTGACCACAAGTAGACTCTCATTACAAGAAATGTGAAGGAAGCAGTCTAGGTGGAAGGAAAAGAACATCAGTTAGAAATATGGATCCACACAAAGGAATGAACAGCACTGGATTGTGGCAACTATGTGGTTACATGAACGATATATTTTTTTATTATTTAAATCTCTTAAAAGATCTAAGACTCCTTGCATAAAAATCATAACAGTATATTGTGAATTTTATAACATAGGTATAAGTAAAGCATATTGCAACAACACTGTAAAAGAAGGCGGGGAGAAAGAGTATACTATTGTTAGTTCTCTTTTTTTCTTTTTAAAGATTTTATTTATTTATTTGTCAGAGAGAGAGAGAAAGTTAGAGAGAGAGAGCACACACAAGCAGGCAGTGTCTGGCAGAGGCAGCGAAAGAAGCAGGCTCCCCACTGAGCAAGGAGCCCAATGTGGGACTTGATCCCAGGACCCTGGGATCATGACCTGAGCCGAAGGCAGCAGCTCGACCAACTGAGACACCCAGACGTCCCAGTTCTTTATATTATATGTGACGTGGCAAAATATCACTTCAAGAGATACTGTGTTATAGCACAGGTGTATACTTTAAACCCTAAAGCTACTACTAAAATAAAGACACTGAGAGTCGGCTAATCCAAAGGAGGTAGGAGAAGAGGAACAAAGAATACATGGGGCAAAATGAATACAAATATCAAGTTGACAGACTTAAATCTAATGAGGTCAATGATCACATCAAATATAAATGATCTAAACACCTCACACAATGCAAAGAGTTTCATTCTGGTTAAATAAAATTATGTGTGGCTTCTAAGTAATATTCTTAAACATAAAGACACAAGTAGGTTAAAAGTAAATGGATGGAGAAAGAGAAACCTAAGTGTCACAACAATCACATTAACTGTAAAAATAAATGATCTACACACATGGGTTAAAAGGCAGAGATTGTCGGACTGGATGAAAAAGCAAGACAAAACCATCTAGAGGAACGCTGGCAGCAATTCAAAAGAATGGGACAGATCGACGTGCATTGGCATAGAATTGTGCACAAGGACAGGCGGTCTTTCATCTTTTTATTCACTCATCATACATGTCAAACACGGCAAGACTCACTGGAAATGTAGAGACGAACAAGACACAGTCTCTACCCTCTTTCAATTTGAGTATGGAGAAGGGGTGGGGAGGTTAAAGAATTAATCACATGTATAAATATGCAATTAAAAGTATAAGAAAAACTGGGAAAAAAATCGCAAGTTAGAAAGAGAGAGAACGGAAGGTACGGTCTAATTGCGACTGAGAGCCCAAAGAAGACCTTAAATGACATTTAGGACCGACAGGATCTACCCGGTAACAAGCATGTGCGTCCCAGGTGAGGGGTTGAGAGCAGTAAGCGGCCTGGCTGAGAGAGGAACCTGCTCGAACACGTGCCTGCAGGCCGAGGAGAGCTCGGTGGACCAACGCCAAGAGGGCTGGGGGCCCAGTGAGTGAGGAGACACGAGATCCCTCCGGCTAAACCGTAGAGGACTTGGAAGTGGGAGGTCTGGAGCGGAAGCAGGGAAGCTTGTTGGCAGATTTTTGTCTAAGTCCAGGCGACAGAATGCTAGCTTGGACTAGAGAACCGAAAGGATGGTGAAGATTTGGAGAAGCGGCCGGATGTGAGAAAGAGAAGGGGCATGGGCAGGACGAGGGGTGGGCGGGAACAAGTGGGGAAGGGGGCGGAGCTGGGAATGACTGGCAGGTTGCTGGCCGGGGCGTCTGGCAGAGAGGGACAGCTCTGAGACACCCAGAAAGGCCGTCCCTCAACACGACCCCGCGCACTGGCCATCCCAACCCTTTTCTTTCATTTAAAATATTTCACTTAAAACAGGCATTAAGCAGTAATATTCGGAAACTAGAGGATATAGATAAGTGCCCGCCTCCAAAAGAAAACACATTAAAATGATTACCTTCTTAACATTTTCAGACTTTTTCTGTGTGTGTACATGTGTTTGTATGAATATGTGTGCCTCATATCTATGCAATATACATATAATATTTGATCTTGTAACTCACTTCAACTTGACATTGCGAACACTTTCACGTAAGTAAAGATATATTTATGCCTACTTTAAAAATAATAGATTGGAGGGTTGCAGTTTTTATTTTATTTTATTTTATTTTTAAAGATTTTATTTATTTATTTGACAGTCAGAGACCACAAGTAGGCAGAGAGGCAGGCAGAGAAAGAGAGAGGAGGAAGCAGGCTCCCTGCAGAGCAGAGAGCCCGATGCTGGGCTTGATCCCAAGACCCCTGGGATCATGACCTGAGCTGAAGGCAGAGGCTTTAACCCACTGAGCCACCCAGGTGCCCTAGGGTTGCAGTTTTAAAACTGAAAATTAGTCTCCATGCTTTATCATAGATAGCAAATGTGCAAACTTAGAAAATGAAGCAAATAGGAATAATGTACTAAAATAGCTACTGAATAAGTGTGAATACCGAGAAATTTCTAATTGGAAAATATATAGAACAGTGCCTTAGGCTATAAGAAAAGTGGCTTAAACCTCATCAAATCATTAAAAATTCTTTTAAAATTATTTATATAGAGAAGGAAACAGAAACTGGAAATGATCAAAAAAGAAAAAATATGGATAATGAGGCTCATTCACTCAGGAATGTAAAGTAAGAATATTCTTCTATGGTTTAAAAATAAATAAAGCAATTCGCTTGTATGGTTTGAAATTAAGAGTGATTCTGTTCTTCCTGATAACAATTACAGACAAGAGGAATAGAATAATAACATATATGAATACAGTTATGTGGTCTCTGGTCACAACTGCACCAGTAATGGTAGGGAAAAGGCCGGAATCTCCGTACTTCAGACAGATGGGAAAAGGCACGAGGATCCAATATGGCTGAGCTAAATGCAGCTTTCCCACCTTGCAGGCCTTGAGGGTAAAGTGTAAATAATATCTCTCAATTTGTCTGCCCACCTGGATATCCATCATCTCTATTTAAGTATTTTTATGATGTTTTAAACCAGAACTCTGACTATAGAGGCCACCGCCGTATTCATCTGTGTTTCAGCGTGAGCCAGGCCTTTGAAGGTCTTGGCCAGCAGTCCTTTCTGGTTCAGAGGAAAAAAACAAGGAAACGGGGCACCTGGGTGGCTCAGTGGGTTAAGCCGCTGCCTTCGGCTCAGGTCATGATCTCAGGGTCCTGGGATCGAGTCCCGCATTGGGCTCTCTGCTCAGCAGGGAGCCTGCTTCCTCCTCTCTCTCTCTCCCTGCCTCTCTGCCTACTTGTGATCTCTGTCAAATAAATAAATAAAAATCTTTAAAAAAAAAACAAAAAAAAAACCAAGGAAACACTTACCCGTCATGCAGGTAATACTGTGTTATCCAAATGGCCTCAAGTATACGCTAAGTTAAAAACAACAACAACAACAACAGAAAGACAACCTTGCTGGCACCCGATGCATTGTTCTGATTGAACCGGGTCACAGACTGTCATACCGCCCTGCTATGAGGACACTCACCTCCGTGGACCTGTCAGACACAGGCAAATCCACTAGAAAACCAAGAACCACCACGTAGAGAACACTTTTTTATGCAACAAATATGCAGCGTATTTCTACTTTTGACAACAGCCCATCAAGTTTGTGTGATTTATCCGTTTAATGGATGGACAAATGTGGGAAGTGAGTAGAAAATTCCAGGTCAGACAACCAGCACCTGGTGGGGCCGGGCGCTGCTATTCTAATACTCGGGTCTTCCATTTACTTCTTCGAAAGGCTGCCAAACTGGAAGTCCGGAGAAGCATCAACGGCAAATCCAAACCTTTCGTCACAGTGAGAGAAAAATAAGCAAATCTTCTAGATGGCTTAATAACTATGGCTCATGATATCAGAAAAGGGGACTCAAAAATGGTATTAGTGACCAGGTGACGGTTGGCAATGCTATGGAAAACTGGACAAGCTTCTGAAATGAAGACGGATATGATTTTCCTAAGTGCTTAGCATATTCCTCTCTTGAAGAGTGGACATAAAAGCTCCTTGATGAATTATTAATTTCAATCTTGATTATTTATCGAATGCTTAAGATAGGCCAGGTGCTTTACATATATGACCTCCCTTAATCCAAGCTCGCTAGGTATTTCCATAAGAGAGAAGGAAGGCCCAGATACATTAATTGACTTGTCCAAGGTCACGGAGGCTGGACGTAGGCGAGTGGAACTTGAACGTCTTTTGGTGTAATTCCAGACCTGTACTCGTAAGCATTAGATGGTACTTCCAAACCTTCACACAGATGAGGGGGTCTAAGCATCACAAAAACAAATTTTTAAAAAGATAAAACAAAAAACACAGAGGGATAAAGAGAGTAGAAAGAGAGAGAGAGAGAGAGAGAGAAATGACAGTAGTTTGACAACCTGTGTCAGGATGCCAACAGATCCGGGATTAAGAAAGCCAGTGGAGGCTGCCACGTTGAAAAGCCCAAAATAAATAATTTGCAGAGATCACAGTACTGGGGATGCAAAAGTAATCGCCAAATGAAATTCACCAGAGGAGTAAGAAAGGGGGAAGATTCAAGACCAACCTGAAAAGATAAAAGGTATTGCATACATTTTCAAACTTGTCTTCAAGGAAAGACAGCTAAGGAAGAAATAAATGATACCTCCCTGTGATACTATGTGTTTCTTGGGGGACTCAGCCACCGTTCCCTTGGCTTGTCTCCCAGCCCACATGGTTCAGTTCCCAGAGGAGGAGGCTCTCCTACATCACAGCCAGTGTGGCCATACGGACTTTTTTGGGCATGCCTTCTATTTTGCTGCATAAATGCTCCCCTCCGGGGTTGGTTTCCGGAGGTCCAGGTGGAGCCGACCGCGTCCTGGGGTCTGGGCCCTGCCTGCCTGGGATCTCAGGGACTGGATGATGAATGAACACGTGACCTGATCCGTGCCAGGAAGGTTAGCTCAAGGACACGCACTGAAACTCCCGGCCCCGCCTACTCAGAACTAGCAACTGTGGAGTCGCTCGTGTGGGAGGGTGAAACGTGGGACTCATGCACATTTTTGTCACCACGGGAGGAAGCGTGCCTGCCGCTGAAGTCTGCGTAGAAGAAAACAGACCTCAGAGAGAGCGAGAGAGAAATACGATGGTGAACCAACAGATTCTTACCCAGGGTGTTCCAACTAAAAAAATCGATACAGCCACAACTGGGAGGGCAGGTGTTTGGATCAGACAGATCTGTGTTAAAGTCTTGCTGTACAATTTACAACATACGTGTCTTAGGACCTTGGGCACATTACTTAAACTCTGAGATGTAGTTTCCTGTATTCCGTTCTCTAAAATGCGGATGACATTATCTTTCTTAGGGAAGGATTATGAAGATCAAATGAGATAAAGTCTTAAAAGCATTTAGCACTGTGATTGGCATATAATATAATGTCTGCTTGATAAGAGCCAGTTATCATAATTAAATTCCACAACACTGTCCAGTGTCCAAGAACAGTGGCCAATACGGTGAGGCTTTTCCAAGGAAGCTGGGATGGCCATGGTAAGGGCTCCGTTCAACAAAGTTGAGACCAAGGGGTGAAAGCGGCATTTTGCTAAGTGTTTGAGTGGAATGTGGGGTTTGGATTTTTGTGAGCTTATTTTAAAATTCTATGCCATCCGATGAGAAAGAAAAAAAATAGTTCCCACACTGATAATTTCAAAATGACTCCATCTATATTGTTATCCAAATATTTATGTCTCGGTAGCGGAAAGCAGTAGGCGAACACTGGGAAAACTTTCCAGAGGAGCCATGAAGCTGATTAAGAGTTTCAGGATTGAAAGAACTATGTGAGGTTTATTTTAGTAACAACTAGGTGGAGACCTGATAACTACCCACAAGTACTTGGAGAATGAAGGCTAACTGCGGTTATTCATGCCTCTGTAACCCACAGGCAAAATTACTATAATAAACATATCTTCTGTCTGCTGCCCGGCAGCTAGTTTTCCTCTCAGTCTGAAAAGCACCAAACCAGCCAAATGGTACCTTCTTCACAGACCCCCGGGGAGCAGGAAATCCTGGTTCAGTGCTGGAGGTGAGGGTCTCATGCAACTTGGCATCTCCCTGTGGAGTGAGGAGGGACATGTGGACAGAGATCCTCAAAGTCCACTTCCTCCTTGAAGGGGGGAAGCGCTCGGGAGATAGGTCACTTCCAGAACTGCTTCAGGGGTTCAGAGTATCTTTGGGTGCAGTCCTCCTATCCAGAGTGCCCGGAGAACTAGGTAAGCCCTCTTCGCTTGCTATGGATACTGTAGAGGCTGGGTCCGTTCTGGACTCAGTCTCTTTTTTAAGAGAGAGCAAGAGCGGCTGGGGAGGAGCAGATGGAGAGAGAAAGAGAAAGGATCCCAAGAAGGCACCAGGCCCAGGATGGAGTCCTACGTGGGGCTCGACCTCATGACCCTGAAATCATGACGTGAGCTGAAATCAAGATTTGAACACCCAACCAACTGAGCCACCCAGGTGTCCCAAGAACCAACATTTTTATAGTCTGTCTGCCAAGTGGTCTGTGCACTTATCCTAGAAAATTCAATTCTTCAATATTTTTCTTCTCTGGTGTTTACTGTCTATTCTTAAATATTTTTTAATGCAATACTCTCAGGGTATGTAAATATATATATATCTTGACTTGGTATAGGCTCACATAGAAATGTAATGTTTTGACATCTCAAGTTCACCTTAAACTTAAACACCTTAAAATGCATATGTACCATATACTCAAATATTTTGACTTTGTATAAATGCTGCCAAATAGTCTGGTGAAAAGAGGAAAAGTGTATCCAGTTAGTCAGCTGTTCTGATTTCCAGAATGTTCTATATCACAAAGACAAATAAGTGCATGATTTATAATTTTTATAAAATGTTGTTTATAATGTTTATAAAACAATGAGTCAGGTATACATGGCCCAGGCCTACCTCTGTCGGGGCACCTGCCAGAGGGAGGGTGAGTGAGGGTCTGCCGTCCAGTGCACGACCAACATTGCTCAACCCAATGGTGGGCAAAGTCTCCAATGAGGGGGGCTGTGTCTGCTGAAAGGAACCCCCTTGCCATAATTACCACAACAGCTCTGTATTAAGTGGCTCAATCAAAAATATCTTTTTTTGTTCCATGCTGTCACTGAAGGTAAAGCTATCAGCCAAGGCAAAGGGTTAAAACAGACCTAGGCAGCAGATAAAATTGTTGCCTTCTTAGATGTCTGCTGAAGTAGGATTCTTTCAACTCTCTTCCTGACCACAAAAGGGCACCGCATGCCAGAGCATTCCAACAGGCACACAGAGAAATTCAGTTTCCTTGGTTTCTCATTGACTACCTGCCAGCCAGGGAAGCTGGACTCCTGCCATGGTGTTTCATACCTTGATGGTATGTTCTAGACCATTGTGAAAAACCACACTTTCAAGGTAAGCTGGTAAACGGTGGCTACTCAATGAACGTTAAACCACAGGAACAATTTGGACTCGGTCAATTTGGTCCGTGTTTTCTGGAAAGAAAGGCTAATTATGAAAATGCAATAGTCACTGTTGAGAAAATATGATCTAATTTTGGCTTCTGAGGCTTTGCTTTAAAATAATTTAACTTGCGATTCATGTCATCACAAAACTGTTATGATATCAGTTAATAACTATGGTTATAATCCACATGCCAGGAGGACTTCTAAATTAACTTGGATGGAACACTGAGGAGAATTCTCATTTATGAAAACGTCTTCCTCGGGTGAGACCTGCAATTCTTTTCCAACATCTTCCCAAATGGGCCCGGGGAATTCTGTCCCAGACTAAGGACAGCACTTCTGCGACCGGGAAGTATATTATTTTAATACTCATTTAATTTTTTGGTCCCTCTACTTCTAACCACCAGCAGGGAGCCAATTAGCTCTGATTACTATATTATTTTGCATAATGGACACCTGTCACCTATGAACCGGACTGAGCCTACTAACATAATTTCACGTGGATCGCCAAGGAGCAATGACTACTAGTTATCACCAGTTAGATGGTCTTCCTTTGCCCTCGCCCCACTGTCTTCCCCCTTGGCAACCACCATCACCCTCTGTGTATCGACAGGCAATGTTAATACCACGTTGGCAAGAAGAGATGGGAACATAGAGATTTCCATGACGATTTGTGCAATATGGCCGCATCTTGTTGGGTTACTTCTACAGTAGATAGTATAAACATGTAATGCGGAATATATTTTAATTGCTGTGATGTAAATGAGACTTTGGGGTCATGTTACAGAGTGTTAACTGAAAGACCCAGCTATGACTTTAGCATGCCTGCAGGCCTTTTAAATTGTTATGGGAAATTGCAGCATTCAATTGAGTAGTTTCAACACTGAGGTCCCCTAAGGCTTATTACAGTTTGGCAACATGATGCCAATTTCAACTAATGTACATAATGCTTTTTTCCTCTCATACTTTATCCACAGAACCTTTCTAGTATGTACAACTTGAAAATCATGAAACACTAGGCAGACGAAGAGCTACATAATTGAGGCAATTTACCGTTATGTTATTGGCAGAAGTCCTCGGGTACTACGGGACTTTGCTCAGATGAGGTTCAGATACTCGTGAGTATCAAAATGCTGGTCCGATAATCATAAATAGAAATAAATAGAAAGTGTTCAAATTATTATAACTTAACTTCCCATTAAAATATTTTGTTATACATCACTCATGAAAACTATACCCAGATAACTCAGTTCAAGAAAAGATTCAAGCAGTAAATATCTAGAAGATTAACTTCTGATTATAAGATCCTTATAAAACATATTGCAATTTATAAACATTTTCACTTATGCTGATAGTACGTTGGCTCTGAAATTTCTGGTTCCTTGAATATGAGCCATGAAAAACAAGATGTATGTTTGCAGTAAGTAGGCTTACTGTCATGCCAGGGGTAGACGAGGGGACCCTGGTCTAGATGAACCAGATTCCCTACTCCTTGACTGGACTGAGACTTTCTCATGATATCCCTGAGCAGATGGTACAGCATTCTTCACAGAGAGGGCAGGAGACGGGCTCAAAGTGGTCACTATCCCCCAAATGGCTTGAATCATACTCCCCTTGGGTCAGATCTGCAGAACATGGGGAGTTTGGGTTTGCACTTTTCATACTCTGAGGGGAGACACCCTTCCATCTCAGGCCAAGGCAGAAATGCAGGAAGGAGCAGCTTTGCAGAAACAAAGACGTACAACAGAGAAACAGAACTAGGACACAAATTTAAAGCACCGAGTTCACAAATTGTAGCAAAAGAGGATAAAATATAGCTAAGATGCCAGTAAACCGAATACCGTCAAATGACGGATTCTGAATAATATAACCCTTGCCCATCCCCAAAGGCTCATTGCAAGAACACTTTATTGGTTTGATCACACCTAATTTTCCAGTTCAGCAAATTCTCCACAACACTGTCCTGGCAGACTTTGAAACACTAAACATTTTGGTGGCATCTTGAAAGGAATAGAAGAGTCACAACAACACTGAAGAACCATCCACAATTACAATGTAATTATTCCCACAGCAAATCAACGCCTTCCAGTGTCAATGAAGGGATACAAGTAGTCTTGGTTAAGCGCACACTTCCTTCCCCGACTCTTCAGAACCTGCTACTTGTTAACCATCTATTGCTTTTTGAGGAGAGCTGTTTATGGCCCTGCCCATATACTCTTCCATACTTTCAGCATAGAACGTTGTCATGTTTCAGGAAATACATAATAATTCCCGGAGCGTGTGACAATAGGATACTCAGGGCTAGCCGAGCGTGCTAGCAACCAGCTCAGTTTTCTGAATGTTGGATCCAGTCAAACTGTGTCTTCTTGGTGTAGGAAAAAAAAAAAAAAAAAAAACAAACCACCAAAACAAAATACCTTGACAAAAGGATCTCAGCTAGATGGTACCCCTTACTCATGTGCAGGGCATGAGTGTTGAACGTTACTGTAGGATGAGAGTAGATTTGTACAACCGTGCAAGGTCTCTGGTCTGTGACCGTGCACACCAGCATTGAGCTACATCATTCCCATTCCAGACTGAGTGCAGTTTGGGTTATAACAGTCAAGAGGGGGATGCCTGGGTGGCTCAGTTTGTTAAGCAGCTGCCTTCGGCTCAGGTCATGATCCCAGGGTCCTGGGATCGAGTCCCACATCGGGCTCCTTGCTCGGCAGGGAGCCTGCTTCTCCCTCTGCCTCTGCCTGCCTCTTTGTCTGCCTGTGCTCGCTCGCTCTCTCTCCCTCTATCTCACAAATAAATAAATAAAATCTTTAAAAAAAAAAACAGTCAAGAGGTGGGGAGAGCACTGACTATAGCTGAAGTTTTACTGGGCCACCACTTTCTACGAGACTACTCCACAGGTTTCTCTACTCCAAAATTCATCACCACCTCATTTGGAAAACTCTCCCTGATGTTATATCTACTTTGGTATCTTTCACGAAGTAGGTCTTCAGAATCGATGATGTTTCCTGATTTACATGAACTTATATGCCCCAAAGGAGACAATAAAGCTAATTTTAGTAAAAATAGAAATTATCTTAAAAGAGAGAAGATCATGTAATATTGTCTTCAGGGCATCTCTCGCTTGCCACTCACTACTAGATTTAGTTCATTTGCTTTGCATACTTTTTTTTTTTTTTTTTCTTCACTATCTCCCCAAGAGTCTTCATGTTCTATTTCAAATTCTCCTCTTGAATAATAGGAATGTGATGATCTGGAAGGGAAGCTATTATAACAAAATCATGTTATAATATTCATATGTCTCCATGACTCTTATTTTGATAAAATTTAGATGTGGAAAAATAATGGTGGCACGAAGTACTCGTTGTGATCATACAATATAAATGCAAAAGTAGAAACTTTCAAATTAAAAATTAAACCATTAAAAATTGCAATATACAGTGAATCTGAGGATTCCACAGCCATAAGCTACCTAAGAGAGTTGCCAAGTACAGAGTCAAAGAAGTTTACTGTACTTAGTTAAAATGTATTGAATACTCAGTAATGTTCATTTTTCATGATTATCTCATTTAACATCTATAATTATCCTATGCGGTGGGTTCTTTTTTTTTTTTTTTTCTTAAGGGAAGGAGGGTAGGACAGAGAGAGAGGGAGAGGGAGAAAGAACCTTAAGCAGACTTCCAGTTGATCACGGAGCTCCTCGTGGGGCTCAATCCCAGAACCCTGAGATCACCATCTGAACAGGAACCAAGAGTTGTACTATTAACAGAATGTGCTGTCCAGGCGCTCTGAGGTGGGTTCTTTTATTAATCTTCTTTTATAGAGAAGGAAACCTAGACTCAGAGAAATTAAGCAACTCACCCAAGGTCACTCAACTGCTAAGCAGCACCACTAGGGCTCAAACCCAGATCCGTGTGCCACTGTGTCCACACATTGGACCCTGACACTCTGTTGACTTGCAGGACGTGTGCACGCAGTCACAGTAGGGAAAACAAAATGGCAGATAGTATCACTTCAATCACGTGTTGTATTATGAACACTTTTGAGGCAAAGGGGATCATCTGCAGAGATCGCAGAACTATTACTCTTATGTCATAATATTGTTCAGTGGGCCTTTGGTAAAATTCTGACACCTGATCGTGCCCAGTGGAGCAATCAGTCAGTGGTGCGTCCCAGCCTAGTAATCAAGGTGTGAAGTCACAGCATTGGAAACACCAACGCTCGAACCTTAGAGCTGGTGCAAATCATTTCGGCCATTAATTTTCACACGAAGCGGTGACGAAAAGTACATGTACTAATTTCAACAAGGTATGTTTAAAGGAAAAACAAGTTCTACCCGTGGTTTATGGCGGAGTATATGAGAGAAGCAGGTTTCACGAGCAAAATTAAGATAGGTTCCCGTCCCCAAGAATGCCGCAATTCACATAACTAATCACCCATAAAACCTATTACAAACAAACACTAAGAAAAACTCAAAAAGCATATAAGGATGATGAAATTTCCACTTCAATGACTGATAAAGTGAGACATATCAAAAATCAACTGAGCTGGAAAAATGACATACTGTGAAGAGGTGCTTACGATGAAATGTGGTCAGGATCCTCCATTAGTCAAAGTGACGAGTCTCGGTATATGGATATTTCGGGTTCTCATACCTGGAAGCCCCATTCTTAATGACAGAAGTGTGTCTCTTCACATAGAAATTAGAAAGAATGCTTCCAAAGCCAACGCTCACCGGGAAGAAATGATCTGTCAGATGCACTGCTCTTAATCCGAGCCTTAAGAAAGACAGGGCTCTCCTTCCCTCTTAGAATAACGGAAGACACGAATTCATCACAGGCCCTTTAAAGATCGGTTTCAGAAGCGGTTTCTTGCCTTTGAGTTCTATTTATTTATTTATTTATTTTTATTAATTTATTTTATTTATTTATTTTATGTATTTTATTTTATTTTTTTTAACAGTTGCTTTGGGCCGGCCCTAATCGGTGATGTTGCCCTTTAGCTTTCGAAGGAAAAGACATACGGGTTTTGTCTGCATATTGCAGACGTACGAAAGAAAATCAGTTGTCGCAGACGACCAAATATCCCATGCTATATATCTTAATTTTTAAAAGGGTTATGGGGGACTCTCAGCAAAGCAGAGTTGTGTCCCGAATAGCTTCCCCCAAAGCTTGATGAACGTTTGCTGGATAAATATGAGAGAATGGCCCCGACAAAGAATGACCCACAGGGGACACCTGCTTTCACGTGTGGATCCCAGGGAGCAGCTTTCGCCTGACCTTCACCTCCCACAGACAGCAACATGAAACTGAAATGCTAACTCATTTCAACAAAGAAAAGACTATTCAAATCAGGCACATTTTTAAAAAGAAGAAGAAGAAGAAGAAGCAGCAGCAGCTGGGTGTGGGGCATTAAAATGGGAAAAGGCCAAGGGAAATAGTCTGTGGGAGAATTCTAATGAAGAGTCCCTCCATGTCTCCCCAGATGGAGTTTCTTCTTTGCTAAATTTTTGGCAAAAAAATCATTTCTTCCAGTCAGGATTTTTGAATCATCCAGGGTCTAAGAGACTTGGCTGGTTGGGCTGATAAAACAATTCACTGGCCTTTAAAAGACAACGTATCATTCAAATGAATACTTTTTTTTTTTTTTTTAAGATTTTTATTTTTATTTCTTTATTTGACAGAGAGAAAGAGCGCGCACACAAGCGGGGTGGGATGCAGAGAGAGAAGAGGCAGACTTCCCACTGAGCAGGGAGCCCGATGCAGGGGTTCGATCCCAGGACCCCAGGAGCATGATCTGAGCTGAAGGCAGACCCTTAACTGACTGAACCACCCAGGCGCCCACAAATGAATTCTTTTAGGCCAGGATCTTTTGTATATTAAAGCCCCTAGAGCCCACTAGCTTGTGCCGAGGAAGCCTGGGGATGTGAAGCTTCCCTAGAGGCAGAACTCGACCTACTGGCTGGCTAGCATTCTTGGTGTAGACCCACAAACACCCTCTCCTTAGGGCTGCATGCTAAACTGCTCTCTGGTGCTGCAAGGAGGCTAGGTTGTCCCCGAAAAGGCAAATTGCATTTTATGGCTGTCTATACTCAACTCCCTCTTGCTACAGTATTCGTTCTGTCACTTCAAAAGAAGCATCCTTTTTTTTTTTTTTTTTTTAACTATGTCATCTGCAGAAAGCCAGCGGTGTGTTCTATTGTAGATAGTGTCACAAGGGGTTCCTCTCCTCTGATGCTTCTTAGGGTGGGAATTTTCAAGATGCTCTTAAACGTACATTTCTTTTTCATTTAATTGATTATTCATGAGTTAAAAATAATTAAAGAAAAAAATCCGAAATTGACAGTAATATTTTTCTTGCTAACCTCAATTAACTTCAGCCTCTCTTCTAAATCTCATCATGCTACCTGTCAAAACCATACCTGGCATGGGATGGGAGGGAATGCAAGCTAGTAATACGGGGACAGAGATATTATTTTCATACACACGGGTTTAAAAGCGCAAGCCGTCGCACAGATGAACTCAAAGTCTGGTTGCAATTGTAGGGAAAGGAAGGAAGAAATCTGGGGAGTCCTTGGGGGTGGGCCTTCGTTGCACATGGTAGAATCTGCCTGATTGAAAAGTTCCTGCCAAAGCGAACCACGTCTGTGAAAGCCAAAGGAAATGGAGGGAACCATGAATGAAGACATGTATGTGGCCCATTAATTACCCTCGCTACTGAGATTCAGCCTGTCCAGGATGCAACCCCTCCTCATTTCGCATTCAAATGGATACATATTTTTCTTGATAAAGGATAGCTTTATGACTCACAAGCCACAGAAAACTCATAAATGAAAGGAATACCTAATTTTTTTTTTTTTCTAAAAAAACACAGCTGGCTGGAAATGCCAGGCTGAGAGAGAGCAAAGGTCATTTCAGCACAAAGCGAAGTCAATTATTCTATAATCTATCATTACATGGAATTGTTTATCAAATGGAAAAGCCTGTCATCAGGTTTCTATCCTTTTTCTGAAATTTCACTGTTTTGCCCAAGTCGAGGGAGAGCTTGTGGGCAATAGGGAAGCTTTGGCTTTTTGATTATTATGCCTCCAGAACTGAAGTTCTAGAAATCATGCATGGCAAATACACCAAAACAGCCAGAGCATTCGGTACGTAAAGTGTAAAGAGACTCCCTCTTGGTATGTACACCCATGAAACCTCAATGAAAAACCATAAAATTAATAATATTATTGATGCACACAGTAGCAACTGTAAGATGGGAGAAAATTTATGTCAATGTCAGGAGCGCTGATCATTGACCCCCATTTCTTTTCTTTTTTTTTTTTTTTAAGACCTATTTATTTATTTGACAGAGAGACACAGCAAGAGAGGGAATACAAGCAGGGGGAGTGAGAGAGGGAGAAGCAGGCTTCCCGCTGAGCAGGGAGCCCGTTGCTGGGCTCGATCCTAGGACCTTGGGATCATGACCTGAGCCGAAGGCAGACACTTAACAACTGAGCCACCTAGGTGCCCCATCGACCCCCATTTCTAAGACCAAAAACAGGCACAAGGCCAGATCACTGTTTCCATTTCACTCTCACTATTAAAATTCTCAAGGCGTATAAGTCTACTGTCAGATCTGCGACTTGGTCATAAATGCCCAAGGTCTTACTGTCTTTGTTAAAATGCGGCGGGGGGGGCAATCAGATCCCATAATTCAAAATATAGAAAAGATCAAGTCAAGGTAATTTGCCCCTTTCAACCAAATGGGCCTAGAAGTCAGTTGTCATTTTCAGTAGAGTGTTTCTCCCTTCCTTCCTCCTCTCTCTTCCTTTCGGAAGGAAACTATTTTGGCAAACAATGGCCTACTTAAACATGGCGAATCCTCTTGGTCCATACCGATATGGGACAGAATCGCCCTGCTTGTAGGGTGACAGAGAGCATACCCTAATAACACCCTGGAGCCGGGCTTTTTACCACCCTCCCTGCCAACCCACTGTCCCCTACATCCTCAGCCATCAGTCATTTTCTCAGTCCTGGGACCACAGCAGGCAACTTCAGTTACTTATCTTTTCTCTAAAATGGGAGATAATAACATCTTGCCTGTCTGGATGTAAAGAGTTGGTTTAAATTATCCTGAGGTTCCCGCTAACTCTAAAATCTATAAATCAGAGATTTCTCAAAGACACCATTCGTTCCTAATTTCCATGACCTTGAGACACAGTCAAATGTCAACCTCCTTGTGTAACGGGAGTGAAGATTAGCAGCCTGTGTGTGTCGTCATCTGTTTTCCTTTTTCCCAAGGTTTTGTTTGTTTACCTCCTTATCTCCTACTCTAAAATAAATTAATTGAAGAACCCCGTGTTCTTCAATTAGAGTAACGCAGGCTTCCTTTTCCTTTGTATGGCTTATTCCATATTGATTCTCCCAAGTTGTAAGAGGTAAAGCTTTGCTTTAGCCTTTCAAAACGGGGGTCAATCAAGAAAAGTCAATTTGAAACCCAGCTTTACCAAGAGATGTACAAATGCCCTTGTTTGAACCTTTTTCATTTTTCAACAGAGGGGGGTTAATGAGTAGGAAACACCAGTTCAACTGAAAATCTGCCACAGATTATCAGATAATCTGTTTTTTTTTTTTTTAAGTTCCCATTGTTCCTTCTGTCCTGAATAAGCTCCAGGCAGAGGTTTTCCAGCCATTCCTCGCTCTCCACTTCTCTTCATTTCCAGAAGCCAATTCTGTGACTGGCCAGCCCACCGTCTTCTCCTGAAGGATCACCCCATTTGCTCTTTGATCTGGACTTCACCTTTCAGCTCTTGGTGCCCCCCCCCACATAGGCCTCACCACCCCACTATGTAATTCCGAGACTGAATTTCCTGAACAATATTTAGCTCTCCTGATCTGAGGTCTGTTTTTATTTATTTAATGTGTCATGGAGAGTTTCGTTCCTCTGTACTCTCAATTACCTTAGAGCAAGCAACAAGCAATCGACGTTAACATGTGAAAATGTACCTCCTAGCCAGTGGGGAAGAAGTGTCCCAGCAGAAAAACACATGACTGGACAAAATGCGCCCCACGGTAGGCGACACACCCAAGGGCAGACAGGTTCACATATTTGCATGTGCAGAGTTTCCACTGGACAGTTTCTCTCTTTGAGAGATCTTGGGAGTGTCTGCCATGGCGTCTGAGGCCCTTCTAAGGAGATTCTAGCTAGTTCATATTTTAGTCATTCAAGTTACTTTTCAAAGATCTATGATGTGCCAGGCACTGTGTTAGGTACAGTCCCAGAATAGTGGAGAACAGAGACACAAAGAAACAGACAAGTAAATGATTATAAATTGTGTGTGTGTGTGTGGGGGGGGTCCTGTGAACATACCAGGTCACTAAAACATGGAATAAGGAGACAAGGAGGTGAGCTGGAGAACATGGTTCTCCCTGAAGGAAGTGACATTTAATTTGACATTGGCAAGCACAGCACCCCCATTCACAGGCTGAGGAGGCAGGGAGCTGAGCCGTCATGGCGCCTGGAGAGAAGACGCGCACAGGCCATGCATGGGAGGGGCAGGGGCTGAGGAGAAGAGAGGAGGCCTTGAGAGTCTTGCAGTGAGAGTGGGAAGGGGAAGAGTCACAGGGGCAGGAAATGACTCACTCAAACTGTCCCAGCAACTGAGACACGTCATCAGCCGTGTGCTGGCATCTTGGGCGTATTTGAAGGACCCTCCCACTTTCTCTGAGGCCTCGCTGCCCTAAAGCCTATTTCTACACTCCCCCGAATCACACAACAAACCACAGTTAAGGAGGCGATCTGACCCCATCTGGATTTGCCACTTCAAAGAGCCTCAACAACACAAACAGGGAGCTTCAACCTATGGCCACTGTTGGTGCATGGTCAGTATGTGGTCTGGGAATTCAAGCAGGTGTGTCCTGACGCAAGGCAGCTTGGCGGGCCTGGGACATTAAAGATCCAGGGACACATCAGCCTTTTTCTCTAAGAGGTAATGAAGACGGGACCAGAGACCACAAGTTGGCAAGCTACCATTTTCACCTTGTATTGTGGAAAGGAAGACCAGAAATAAAACAATCCATTCACGTAAAAGCAGTATATTTACTTCAAAGATCAAGACAATTCACAGAAGAAGAATGTATTTATCTCTATTCCTTGAATAATTGCATCAATGCTCTATTTCCGTATTGGGTCAAACCATATGAAATACCAATATTCGATTGCTATTGATCTATGAAAATGGTGATGCCACGGGGTTTGACAGACAGTAGTACAAACAGTCCAACAGAACTCTCTCATACACAGGACTTGGGTTTCCATTCTGAACCCAGTCGGGTTCTCTGAATCGGAGCTCTTCACCAGGAGAGAGGAGGCACATGGAATCCACAACGTATGGGCTATCATCACCTGCCGTGAACTACGTAGGGTTCTCTCTGCACACTGTCTTCTTCATGCCTCTCAGTGAGGTAAACAATATTATCACTGGGGCCTCACAGTTAAGATTCAAAGGGAATAACAGTATAACATTGTGTCGAATGAGAATAATATGTGACCCATGCTCCCTCACTGATGTACGTGATTTCTCCTCTCTCCTTGATCTCTTTTCCCTTCCAAATACATGGAAGTTTTTATTTCCCAGGAGGCTATTCTACCAAAACCAGAGCTAAACAAAGAAGGACAGCACAGAAAATTAAGAGCAAATAAGCACAAGCACGTTGTTTCTAGGAAAATGAGATTTTTAAAAATCCCATAATATTTTTAAAGAAGTGGTTTTGGCAAAGAGTAAGTAGGATATCATAATCAAACTCAGCAATCTAAAGAAGTCGACTCTTTGGGCATGCAGTGGCGCCAAATACATTAACGGATCCCAAAACAAAGAGGTATATACTTGAACCACGAGTCTATGCCATCTAGAAACCCAACTGTCTCCTCTCTGACAAATTGCACAATTAGCATGCAGTGACTCTTTTGGTAGACCAAGGATTATAAACATCTGATTATAAACATTTCTGCTTCAGAAATTTCTTGCATGATGTATAGCTTGCTGATAAACCAAAATAACCCATAGGCTTCAAGTATAATTGAAAAAAAAATCCCTTCATGATTTATTTTGCATCTTTATTTAAAAAAAAAAAAAATCAGCTTTGATCAGACACCCTACAAGAGCTTCCATTTATTTAACAGTGAGACAGACAGTTTTGGATAAAATGAAATATGACAGTATGCTAATCATTTCATAATCATTTTTAAAAATTATTGTATGTATCTATGAACCCAAATCACTTAAGAAGTACAACCTTGTTTTGCTTGTCCTCAGCTGGTCTGCTCCCCTACTTCAATTTTCAGGCCCTGACAGCTAAAGCATCACGGTAAACAGTTACGGCCTCCCTTGTGAATGCCTTGTCCAGATGTCATGCTTATTTCTTCCACGAGGCAAAACATAAAGATAAAAACTCGAATAGCATGTGAAATGAAAAATAACCGGCTGAAAGGTTTAATCACAATTTTTACTGCTTTTTGTCGTATTATTTGTTTTGCTTTTGCGTATAGGCTGTTTTCTGAGGCCTTGCTCTATTAATATTGCTGTTTTTGCTATAAGATTTAGAATCTTAAAATATGAGGGCTGGAAAAGCAAATACCCCACTTGTTTCCAGGTGCATTCCGGAGTGAACGCAGCACTACGCCTAATATCATCAGTAACATGCCTCACTTTTTCTTATCTTTCCAGGAAATTTAATTAATTTAAATATTACAGGAATGTATGTAAAATCAGTTAGCATTCGCATAAAATAATTCTCTTAATCTGTCCCTCAAAATGGAATGAAAAATGCCAATTCTTTGTTAAGAATATCAAACCGTAACCCCTGCCTCTGTCTTATCTCTCCACGTGTTAAGAACAAGAGACCTTCAGATGCATTAAAAAACAAGAAAAGATGGAAAGAGTATAAATAAATGTTGTATCTAGGAAGGGCTTGAACAAAACCATCAATAATGAGCATATACATTTTAAGTGCCCATGTTCTTATTTTCAGGAATTCTGAGTCATAGCTTTAAAAAAGAGCAGCCTATACATTTTTAGGTTGAGTCTATACGAGAGAATCCCCCGTTTGAATGGAAAGTCTTAGAAAACGCAAGGCAGCGGTCAGTAACACATAAGCTTTGGGGTTGGATTCCCAGAGCATTTCCTTAATTTGGATCTTGCTGGAATGTACGACTTCGCTTCTAGCTCACGGGCATCGGGGAACAAAACGGCCTTTCTGTCTGTTCACAGGGAGGACCACAGCGAGACCCGAGCAGCCCGGCTTTCAAAGCTGCCTCGAACGCTGACCTTCTTGCTTTGGCCAATGTCTGCCTCTTGTCAGTTCAGGGCTGCAACACAAACGCTTCTATCTTTCCAGTTAAAACAAAACAAAAACAGAACCCCAAATCCCAGGAAAACAGAATCTGTTTAGGGATTTAAATGAGGGTGAGACCACCGGAGTGAATGTTGACGATCTCAGGGTAGTTGGGGGGCTGCTGTGGGGGTTGGGTCGACAAATGCTCTAATTTTGCCACGAGGAAGCCTCAGACCTTCTCCCCCTCAGCCGTGGAGGGCTGATTCTAAGAAAAGAAAGCACTTCGCAGCAACCACTGAAGATTCACAGTATTAGCAGAAAACCTCTAAGAAGGGATGACATTTTTTTTTTTCTCAACTCTGCCAGCTGTCAAAGGCGGAGGGGGTAGGACATCCACGGAGGACACGTGCAATGCTGACTCCAACACTTTCAATTCCTCTGGTGGGGGAAATCCATAGGTTCACCCAAGCTTGGGATGGCCTGGGAAGCAGGGGGCACAGGGAAGCTCCCAGCCCCCCAAAACGTCTCCCCACACATCCCACTAATTGTCGAGGCATTTGGGTTAACACGCTCCTCTTTTAAAATACAAATGCCCCCGGGGGGGTTAGGCCTCATTCATACCTCAGTGCGAATTAGTTTAATTAGATAATCAGATCTAATTAATTGAGGGCTCAGGGAAAGAGAGTTTTGATTGAGGTGGGCCAAAGGGAGGAAAAATTTGGAAGGGACTCAGGTGAGGGCCTTTGAAGAACGCGGGAGTGGGTTTACAGGATATCGGGTCCAGAACGGGAAGGCGCAGGTGTCACGGGCAAAGTTTGCTGTTCTCGTCGGTCCAGAGTCTTGGGGATATAAACTTGGGAGAAGACGGCTGCCCATCACCCCCGCTCTCGCCCCTTGGTTAAAAGCGTCAGGATTCACTGGAAGGCAGCAAGCCTCATCTTTGTCCAGTTGGAACTCGCTGGGTCTGGCCAACGTCCATAACTCAAGAAAGGAAGAAAGAGGGGGAGGAAGAGAGACGTGTCTTCCATTGTCCTCACTGTCCGTGAGTCGCCCACCGTGATCTCCAGGTATCCCTGAGCGGAAGTAAGCCGAACCCCAGCATCTGCAGCCAGGTGCACTCTGAAAATGGGCTTCTCTACGCTGCTGCCTCCGTTTACCAAATCTGACTTGTCTGGAGGTTGCTGCCCAATCCCCCAGGATGGTCCCTTGCCCCCCACACCCCAAGACACCCATGGGGCAGTATAACTTTCGTATCCTGATGGTGCAATTCCCTGGCTCTCAGCTCCTAAGGAAATGACATAGGTATTAGGGAGCCCCGCCCCACTGCGCCCCTGTGCTCCCGGCTGCACCTCCCGGCTGTGGGGTACCTCGGGGCACTCCCCCAGGCCCACATGGACCGCAGCGCGCTCCCTGCGTGCGTGACACTAGAGCCACACGGGTTGTCTGTTCATCTATTCTCAAGTCCGTTGCAAGTTCTTTAAGGGCAGGGAGCAAATCACCTGTGCATTACGTCCTCCGACCCTATAGCGCATAGCAAGCACTCGGTGCCTATTTTCAGGGAGAAAGAGAGAAAAGATCAAAGCAGGAAGCATTTGCCCAGAGGACCAAGCAGATCTGTGATCTCAAAGGAACTGTGACAAAAACATGTCTGTTTGAATCGGTGGCTGATGCAGACACAGTCCTTTTCTAACAATATGAAAAGTAGCCACAGAACACGAACATTTGGTCACAGTGGAAAAAATCTAACACAAAATATTTCAGGGAAACATCTCTGCTCTTTGGCTGGATCCTAGCAGATGAAAATCAAACTCTGGGGGATACACAATTTTACTGTCAAGAGGTGCACTTCTTCTCGTTTTTTTAAAGGGGAATTTTACATAGAAAATATCCCCTACGTGTGTGTCTGGCACTATGGCCAGAAGGCTCCCACAATGCCTCACCAAATGACCGCCTTTCTGCAAACGTCTCTATGCTTTTGTTTTTCTAGAAGCTTCGCTGCAGGTATCAATATGGTCACATTCTAAGACCTTAACATTCTTACCAAACATCTTTATAGCTGCATATTTTTTTATCGGAAGAAATGTAATGGTGCCAATTGTTCCTTAGCTTTGTAGGTTGTCCTATAAACAACAGAAGGTACTCATATGTCAAAAACAGCTTTTTCATGGGCTGGAAAAGGAAGATGAACAGAAAAAAATGTCTTGGGGAAAACTTTTTTATGGGTCCTTACCTGAGATGTCCACGTTTTAATAAGATTGCTAAGAAAATCACTGTCGGTGAGAATAATACAAATGTGAGTCATGGAATGTAATTTGAGCTCTGGTTGCGTTTGGGAGCAGAGAGCGCCTGGAGAGAACATTCCCTGTGAACATGACCTCTCTGGGCTGTGTCTGACTGGGTGGTGTCTCGGTGCCCCGGGCTTGGCTCCTCAGTCTCTCGAGGAGGGTCTGTGTTCACCCATCCCATGCTCAGAGAAGGCAGCAGGGTGAGGAAAGGATGTCTATTCTGAAGTCAGACTGATCTCGCTTTCACTCATGGTTCTGACAACGAATTAGCTGTGTGACCTAAGGCAGGTTATACAACCTCTCTGAATCACTTCCTCAGCTATAAAATAAGGGTGATAACATCACTAAGCCTTGCCGTCCACTGTGCTGAATTAAATGAGGGAACAGGTGCAAGCGTCCCACACTGGGTCTAGCACACGGCAGATACTCTCACTGCTCAAGCCCATGTTCACTTCGTTCTTGTCTCTTATTTTCCCAGGGTCTCCTGGCATTTAGTCTCTGTGCTGTTCTAACTGTTCTCGTACAAAGACTGTGTATCCCAATGTGACCAGGTTCTCTCACGCTTTCTTTCCTGGTCTGCTACTTGAAGACCTTTTTTTAGGAGGTTCCAGAAAATAACCTAGAGTCAAGGACAGATGGTGTTGAGGGACGTGCATGCTTGTGTTCACCTGCATGTGGGAATGTTCCCCAGTCAACGCCACCATGGAGTCCACTTTCTAGGACTCTCTTATGGGTCAGATAGTCTGTGAAAGAAAACTAGTCATTCAAAGGCTTTTTTGGACTTAAAACTAGAAAAGAAAAAAACCTTACAGTTTTAGTTTGGTTTGATGACCATCTAACTTCTAGCAGTGGTTCTGGGAATTCTAAAGACAAGCTAGTGGCTGAGTAAAGTTGTCCCAAGGACATGGAATATGCAGTCATTTTCCCAAAATTTCAGGGCTCCTATGCTAGGCTCCGGTGCTAGATCCAGGTTTCTGGAGCTGCCCTGGAAAGCAGCTGTAGGGGAGGAAAGAGGTAATGCTACAGCTGATGACTCCTTAGCTTCCTTTCCTCCCTCCCTTCCTTCCGTTAACAAGCACTCCCTGCACACCTACCACGTACCACGTCCTGTGGCTGGATCTGGGGATACATACGTGACATTGTCCCTCTGGTTTAGATCCCGGTCAATTCAGGGAAATAAACAGGTAACTGATCAGTTAAAGTACATAGTGAACGGCGGCTGTGAGGAAAGGCATCACCCTCCAGTTCAGGAAATCTCAGAAACAAGGGTCTCTGAGCCGGTCAGAATTGCTGAGATGAGGTTCTGGGTGAACAGTTCGAGGAAGCAGGTATCTCCCCTCTCCGGAGACCATGCCATGAGAAGGTCTAGGATGGGTCTCCTGAAGAGACACCCGCCACAGAAAGACTATCCCCTGCCAGTTGTTGTTAGCAAGAGAAACATCAAAAGCCATCCAAGAGGATTGGAATTTCACCCATTGCAGGAAAAGTCAGAGGAGAGAGCAGAAATTTCTAATACCAGCCATTAGAAATTGCAATTAGCAATTAGTATTTGAAAGCCCGGCTCCGTGGACACGCCCCTTCCCAATTCCACAATCCCGCCCAGACTGCAGGCATCACCTCTCCTACCCACCCACACCTTCCCAGCCTACGCCTCCAGTTCTTTCCGTCGACTGCCATGTGGTCTTCCCCAGCTCCTTTGGCTTAAAATGTCAGTTCCCTCATTCACCTTCGAGCTCTTGCATCCTGTGACTCGTGCTGACCTATAGCCACACATTGCCTTAAGATGTAGACGATAACTTCTTAAGAGCAAGAACCTGGTCTTCTACTGTCCCAGTGTACCTCACTGCACCAGGCACAGAGTCGAGCCTAGATAGATGAGTGTGGAAATAAATGGCTGAACATTCATGTCTTTGCAAAAAACACACATGTACACACACAACAAAAAATTAAATAGGAAACATAATTATATTTATGATACAAAGGTTAATTCATTGTATTGAATTCCAGCGTGAACAGACGTGTCCACCAAATTCAAGTATCTACAAACAAGTACTGACTTAGGTATAATGAATTTTCCACTAGTTAACAATCACATACAAGCTATGCTTGGCCCAAAGCCTGTCTTTAAGCTACAGGGAGGAGAGCTATAACAACATCCCAAGAGCTGGGAACTGGGAGCCTGAGACTCAGCCTGAACATTGATGGGGAAGATGGCAGGGTACAATATTTCTCTAGAAGCCCCCAATTAGAAAATATATACATTGTGCCAACCCTCGATGAACAAAGGACCTGAGATTTAAGACGAGAAAAATATTTATCATTTTCCAAGTAGCTCGTTCATGAAAAACAAGTTATAATATTAAAATCTACGGTAAAAAATAAAAATAAAAAAGAAGATTAAAAATTAAAAAAAAATGAAAACAATGAATTCTACAAAGTCATTTAATTAAAAGACTGGGAGTCTCCTTTGGATCAGGTAGGTCTACAATCCACTCTAACTGTCACACTCCCGGAATCAGAGCGCAGGGACACAGACAGAACACTTGCCTTTCTACAGAAAACTATTTATTGCCCCGATCATATTTTCTGTCTGATATAAAAATGGTCATGACTATTGGACTGAGTGGAGTCCGAGGACACTCTTTTGTGGGGTTGGGTAGAAGATTTGTTCCACAACAACCAAATGCTGGCCTTATTTTTTCAAAACTAAATTTAGGAATTGGAACCTAATATATTTATATATATACACACATATATTTATATATTTTTATCTATTTATAAATGAAGACCCCATGGTGAAGCCAGAGAACAAGGAGGTAATTACTACTGACAGTGAAATGAATGAAAACAGTGATCAAGATTACTTTGTAAGGGAACGTTCGATCTGTTCTTGTCCCATGAAACACTATCATTTTGAAGCTCTTCTATTCACCCTAATAAAAGGATTGTATGGAGAGAAGGATACATAGTTTAAAATAGTCTTTGCACCAAAAAAAAAAAAAAAGAAAAAAAAAACCATGCTAATTCTAAATTTAGAAGAGAATCTGGAACACAGGAACATGATATGCTTTATTGAAATGCTTATTCTGACATTATTGATGGAGATAGAAGATTCGGGACCAAACCAAGTGATTTGGCAAGGGGGGGGAGGTGATATAAGTATTTTAGACATTTATTCCGTAAGTAAAATGACTTTTGACATTGTAAGTCAATCTTTATAAAATGTATTAAAATAGAAAAAAAACCCGACATTTTATAATATGCAGTAAATATTATTAAAATGTCTTTCTTCAAGTCTTGACATTTAAAAGTAATTCTGATCTTAAATTTTAATTCTATACATAAGCACCGACAGTGCTTTAGATATGTCATGGAAATTTTAAAATGCCATCAATATTACGATTTTTTGAAAGCGAAATCTAAATATTTTTCAGTTTGGAAAGAAAAATCCCAAATGAACTTTAAAGGCACTTCTAAAAATAATACCACTTAAGCCCATAAAGTTAAAATCCGTGGTAAACTTCAAGATAATCTAAACTTAATATGGTAACTAGTTTTAAGTAAAGGCTACCTTCATAAATGCCAGATAAGTGAATAGAATAAAATTGTTTACAAAAGCATACTGCTTTCCATCTGAAATGGCTAAAACTGTAAAAGACTACATGACTATTACGTTACAAACTTCATTTAAAAAAATTGCACTTAGTAACTATGAGAAGAATACTTTCTTTTAGGCTGAAAATCGTATTCTGCTAAAATCTGCTAAATCGTAAATGCTACTAATAAGAAAAGTTCATTTCCATAAAATGTGAGACCCCCTCGGAGTTCAGAGGTTCTGCTATGTTTCATGGGGGACTCACTCCCCAGACAATTACCTGCTGAAACAGCAAATCCTCTCCCTAGAGTGTCTTTGTTCCTTTACTCTGCATTTCCAAAAATCTATGCTAAATATTAACTTGTGCCTCTTTGACCCAGATTCCCAAAAAAGGTATCAAACAGGGGAAAAGATTCTTCATGGGGTCCACGCCACCCAAATTCCCCAAGATGGTTTTAAGAAAAGATTCCTTTGATGGTTAATAGAATCAGACATTTGGACTAAAATAGTCCTGTCTCTCTCCCCTTTTGCCGCCACCACAGCTAACAATTATAAGCTTTCAATGCTCTGAATAATTCACAATCTCATCTGTTCTACTCAGTGTAAAGACAATGTTGAGAGGCCAAGGTCACTTTTTTTCCCCTTCCCGACTTCTGACTTTTCCAACCCGACACCAGTCTGATTGCATGATCTACCTAGTGTTTGACACGCTTCCCCTGATAGTTTCTTAACAGCCGTTAGTCTATTTAGCTTAGGGTATGAAAAATAATAAGCGTGCAATGGAGTGTCAGATTCCTTCCACAGTCATAAACACGGGCTCGGCGTTTTCCCATTCATTTTACCCGGATGTACTTAAAACACCCCGGCTTACCCTTTGGTGGTAATACCAATACCAATACCAATCCACAAATATTATAAAATACCAGGCTGCCTGGACATTCACGGTGTTTTACTTCTTGTGTGCCATGTTTCCAAAAATCAAAATGATAACAAGCTGTTTATGGGAGATTAACACCTGTGACTATGTGCCTCTGCGTCATCTGGAAAATCTTGCAAACTTGGAATCAGGTAACCTATAATCTTGGAGTCGAAAGGAAAAATGGCAATCTGGCCATGTTCAACTTTCATTCATTCATTTCCACTGAAATGAAAGTGACACTGGTCCGCGGACCGAGGCAAGTTTTTGTAACCCTGAAATGTAACTCTAACAGTTTAAGTGTTTAATTGTTTTTTTTTGTTTGTTTTGTTTTTTTACTTTAATTAAACTCCCTCATGACTTATAAATTCAGACTCGGTAAAGGGGAAATATTTTTAAAGTTCTTAAAAGGGAACAGCCATACAATAAATACTTGACGCAGAAACACGACCTTGCAAAGTAATGCCCATAACTCCCTCCAAGAACGGAGTACGTATGACAAAGAGTCAGAAGACCGGCATTCAGGGATGTCTCTGGGTTAATATTTCTTACACTGCTGAAAACAATTCCCCTGTCTTCTTTTTTATTGTAAAAGATCTCAAACATCCAAAAAAAAGAAAAAAACACAAATGGACAATGAACCACCATATACCCACCACCTACATTCAAAAATCACTCTCCTATTCCTTTCTTTTCACTTAAGTAATTCACAGCAAATCTCAGAGAACCTTTATTTCACCACATATACCACTGTATTGAAGCATTCATTTGTTTTTCTTCATTCCTGTTAATTATGGAGAAGACAAATTGGCTGATGCGATTTCTTATTCCAAATTACTCAGGAGTTAGCGGGGTGAGTGTTACTACTCCCCTCTTAGGGGCAAGCCAGAAATGTTTACAGATGCATCTTGATCCTGGAGAGTCTACTGAGAATTAAGAATGAACTACTACGTCTAAATTAATCCAAAGAACTGTGTACAGATAGTACAACCTTCGCTATTTTAATGTCAACCGACCAGAGACTATGCAGAATGAGCAACACGGGTCATTTATAACAATGTAACCATGACAGATAATTGCAACAAAGCAAGGCACATATCTTATGGAAACAAAGCTCCCCTCTGTTTTAACCACCATCATAAACTCTAAAGAAAGTGCAGATCAAGTAGATGCGCTTTATTTATATAATTTGCATTTTTTGACAAGAAGGGACCTGTAAAATTAGAATACAATTAAAAATAAACTTCTAAAAGAAGACAAAGGAAAAGATTTGCTCTTGCTATTTCTTTTTTAATTTTTTTTAAAGATTTTATTTATTTGACAGGGAGAGAGAGCAAGCATGAGCAGGGGGAAGGGCAGAGGCAGAGGGAGAAGCAGGCTCCCCTCTGAGCAGAGAGCCTGATGTGAGGTTGTGCCCCAGGACCTCGGGATCATGACCTGAGAAGAAGGCAGATGCTTAGCCGACTGAGCCACCCAGGCGCCCCACTATTTAATTCTTTAAAATGCAATAAATAAACTCTAAACTTATCAAAATAGGAAACCCACATCTTACTTGATTATCCAAGTACTAGGCAGTATTTTCATTGTTATAAATTGTCAGTAGATTGACAAAGTGGAAGCAATTCTATTTTATTCTTTGTTTAAAATAATAGTTCAGGAAATATATTACTGATGTAAGCAGATGCCAGGAGATATTTGACTATGAATTTTTATCCAGTTTCTTTTATAGTTTTATGACAAAAATTTCAGGTCCCAGACAAAGAAAAGAACATCGGTGCTCCACACCTACTTTTCACTTCCTGATGACAGATAAGTACTTTGGATTGTCATATTTACATGTTATTAACACACTGAAACTACTCTTGAAAAAAAAAATGCAAACCTCGGGATAGAAGGATAATGAAAAACTTTATCTTTGCTTTTTAACACAGCACACGAAGACAAAGAACATACTCATACAATGGAGAAACCAGGGAACTCAGTATAAAAATATAACTGACAACTCTCCTTGAAATAACTTAGCAATGACCTTGAAGATGCCTGTCCCTCCAAAACGGCTTAGGAATGGACATGCTCATGGAAGCAGACTACACTGTGAGACCTATGGACTTCTCAACCTCAAGCCTACCGGTATCTAATTATAAAGCATTTTATTGCTGTAAAGCCATACTTTTCTTGTTGATTTCTGAAAAGCTGGCAATAATAAAAACTTGGTGGTTGGACAATGATTAACACACTCCTGATAAGAATTAAATTTTAAAACGACAATGTGTTATTATGACATCTAAGAAACTTGGCACATCAGAGTTATAATTTAATGTGTTGGCTTCTGTGTCTGCATAGGAAGATATTCAAGGTGAATGGAGAATCCAGTGGTATTGTTTTCTTTTCAATGTTGGGTTGTCTTCAGTTTAATATTGGAAAGAGTTTCTAATGACCAAAAGGTCGTATTTTTTATTTATGTCCAATCTATGGGAATATTTTCAAATATACCTGTTATTAAAATGATAATTACAGAGCCAATGGTAAGGAACTTCATGTTACTATAGTATTAAATATCTCCCAATGGCAGGAAACTCGACCAATCTGTCCCAGTTAATCATCAGAGACAGAGTGGCCAGATGTGCCAGATTTCCTGGGATGGTCCCTAGTAAAGAAAAAAATGACAGTTGTATAACTCAAAGACCTGGAAGACACTAGAAGTTAATCTCCTACCCAATGAGTTTTTTACTTTATTAAAAAGGAACAGGAGGGGGCGCCTGGGTGGCTCATTGGGTTAAAGCCTCCGGCTTCGGCTTGGGCCATGATTCCAGGGTCCTGGAGCCCCGCATCATCGGGGCTCAGCGGGGAGCCTGCTTCCTCCTCTCTCTCTCTCTGCCTGCCTCTCTGCCTACATGTGATCTGTATCTCTCAAATAAATAAATAAATAAAAATAAAAAAGGAACAGGAGGAGTATATGGGAGAAATTACCCAAGACAGATGAGGGGCTGACATTCACCAGAGAGTGCCGCCTGTCACTCCTATCTTCCAGAACCATCTCAGTTTAGATGGAGAAGATCGACCTGGCCTACTGGTTGACAAACTCTGCTCTTTGGGGCTCCCTGGAGGATTTCTTGGAAAGGTCTTAAAGGCTGCTGAGCAAAGAGGTGAGCTCTTCACTCCCATTTGAGAACGACCCTCCACTCTTCTCTCTCTCTCTGTCCTTCCACACTTCTCAGCTTTGCACCAAGTTTTCACAGATTCTGTGGCTAAAAGAGATGGAAAATCCCCCCTTTTTAGACATGACCCCCAGAGAAATCAAGTTACAAGACGGTTCGACCCGCCAGCTTCGTGGCCACAGCTGAAGCCAGCAAGAGGTGTCTGGATGGGGCTTAGTTTTCCAAACCCTGCTGACTCGCGGCGCGATGTGGCTACCAGAATAAGGCTTCTGATGCACAACATGAAAGGGAGCAGAAAAGTTTATTTTTATGCAGTGAGTCAGGTTCCTACTTGGTAAGAATAGATTTTCCATAAAAATAGAAATTATCTATTCTAAAATTGAAGAGAAACTCCATTCTGTCCAAGAGAGGCAGCCTCAGTGTTCTCGTCTGCTTTTTTTCAAGAGTATAAAACCTTGGGGACCATGACTTCTGAGGGACAAGATGGACCGACTAGAAGCAGTGTGCCCCTTCCCCCCAAGACTAAACCCACAGAGAGGCTTTATAAAAGAAAAATTTTACATTAAGTGAAGTGTGTGTATGTGTGTGTGTGTGTATGCACACACAAACACACATATATATGTAGATGGTCATTCACTTAGAGGTCACTGCTCGGTGCACACAGGTCTGGATCACCTGCACGGGCACACTGGGGCCCTGGCACCACAGAAGCTGCCTTTGTTCTCTGCATGAACCCAGGTGGTAAAAGGACCAGCCTATCTCCGAGAAGGTGACTGGAAGAAATTTCTGCCCATAGGCCCGTGGTCTGCATGCAGGAGTGCTCCATATGACAGGTAGAGAAAGAATCTTCTAGAAAGAGAGACATCTGAAATCTCTGCAATGTGCATGTGTTGAGGCTACATTTTTACAGCCTTGTCAACCCTGGACTGAGATATTAAATAAAAATGGATATGAAAGCCTGAAGGCCCAGCAGGGCCAAAATGTGAAAGCATTCCCCAGGGACACCGCGGGCTGCCCAGAGCATCTGGGGTTCTGGCTGAAGACGAATCTTATCAAGCATGTGGGCAAAAACACTGCTAGGAGCAGCCACGATGGGCAGAGAGCACTCTCCAAGAAGGACAGAAAAAGAAAAGCATCCAAAAGAGAATTAAAAAAAAAAAAAAAAAGAACGAAAGGAAACAAGGACTACGTAAGTGGCTCATAAACATTACATACATCCATATTTTCTGCTCTCATTTTCTTTTCTATATTTAATAATTATGTAAACACGAGTATCTGTCTTGATAGATGGCTGCCTTTGTGAATTTAGCAAGGCTTCCAAGATGGCTTATTCATTTATCTCGTCTCACGGCCCAGAACCCCACATCGCACATGGGAAACAGGCACTGCCCTCAAAATCTCCTATCCAGGTAATGAATTTCATGGCACTTCTAAGGTATGAAGAGTACCGATCCCCATTTTATCCTAAGGATGATACTATTCATCATTCCAAGCAGTCACATCATACGCAGTAACTCTATTTCTAGGCACACACCTATATATGTATAATCTGTCATATTCAACAGGAATATTTTTGAAGCCCAACCAGAAAAAAAAAAAAAAAGAAACAAATATGTGACTCTGCTCAAAGCATGAGAGCAAATAAGGAAACTGTAGATCATTAAAGACAAGGCAGTAATTTTAGTAACTGATCTGGGTTTTCTTAGCCCAGCTAAGCATCTTTCAACGGTTGGTTTGTGCAGGGCCGTGTGGAGGCTTCCTTATTCTTTGGTCTCGTAGCAGATCTGGCCCAGGAACCCTGTGCCCCAACTGCTCTGCTCTGGTCCCGTCCTCCCTGTGTTTGTCCCCTGGGGGTTCATTCATAGCCTCCCCTCTGTGGCACTCACGGACCGTGCTGTTGGTTTTAGCACAAAACATAGAGCGTGCCGGGCATGACACAGGGGTTTGTCTGAAATCTCTTTTTATCCCCCAAACCCACACTAGCACCACGCGGCACACAGTTGGTGCTCCACCAATTTCCATCTCTATTGACGACGCGCCAGCTCCACTGGACGAGCCTGTTGCATTAAATTAATCAAATCATGAAATGTCACAGAGGGACGGGGCTTATTCCAGCTCCTTCTTTTTGCACCTGGGGGGGGGGGGGCTTCTGGCCCCAGGAGGGGTCAGACGATAATCCAGCCAGGGGCAGAATTGGGTCCAGGACACTTGGCTCCCAGGCGTGTCTCCTGTCCCTTACACAGCCCCCCTTTCATCATCGGAGTAACAAAAGCAAGCATTGATTGGGGCTAACGGTGACCCATGCACCCAAGAGATCGTGATTAATGTAACCCCCATTTCACCAGCGAGGAGACAGAAACTCAGAGAGGCCACGCGGCACAGGCCGCCCAGCTGCTCTGAGCTTCTTACCCGTAGCTCTGGTCGTTCCTTCCTCCTCACTTCTGGAGGAAAAATGTAAATGGCAGAAGAGGAAGGAAGAAGGAAGAGACAAGTCTGAGGCCGGACGAAGGAGAACCACAGAAACAGGGAAGGCGGCCGAGAGAGTCCCCCAGCTCCCTGCACGTTCTCTCCCTAAGTACCGCATGTAATGTAAGTAATTTTGCACGACTGTTTAAATAGGGGGGCTTCTTCTAAATACTTCCTCGGGGGCCTGGAATTGGAAATTGCCTGTGGAGCAGCATCTATTGCTAGAGCTGGGCCGCTTGGTAAAAGAAGGAAAAAAAGCAGCGATGTTACTGGCTAGGAGAGCACTTTTGCCTTCGGCAGTTGGACCTATTGGGGAACTGGGACTCTAGCCTCCTTTGTCACCCCTTCATAAGGCAGCACCGTGTGGCTCTGATAACTCATCTGTCCCCGGGAGATGTCTAGGCAAATGACTCAGCCAACAGGGTCTGCACGATTATGAGCGAAGAGTAGCTATAAAAATAAACAATGATAACAGCACTCTTTTTTTTTTCTGAACAGGAAGCCTATTATCTTGTCTACCTTTGAGCAGCTCGCAGCCCAAAAGGTAATGCATAATTTTGTTTTTTAACAGTTGTCATATTAAAGAGTGCTTGGAAGTACCTGATTTCCCTGTAACAGATGGAAATGGGAACAATAAAAAATTAAAAAAAAAAAACCAACAAAACGCCCTCCCATCCCCCCACCCCCAGCCCCTCTACCTCCACGAACATACTTGCCGAACATACGGTTTCTCTGAAATGAGATATTTTCACCCCAGGAAAATCTGTGGATTTGGTTAACATTGCTATCTAATCTTGCTCTGAATATTCAACATAAATTAATCCACCAAACTCCATCTTATTCTGACCACATTGCAGATATTCAAAATTTATTATTGCCTCTTTTATGCTCTCTCTTTAAACACTCCCCAGTTGTGGGACCTGACCTCCCAGTAAAGCTATGTTTTTAAAATTTCTGTTTTATTTTCAAGTCAGGACATTTTGTCCCAACACAGACCTGAGAGGCCAAGTAGGTCTTTTATAAATGCTTCTTGCTCTTTCTATACTGTTCTTCGTAATAATAATAAATGAAATTAACCCAGCTCTGTTTAACAAGGCGGTGCTGTCACCAACACAGAATTCAGTTCCTTTCATTTTATTTAAGACTCTGCATGCATAGCAGAGAGGTATCGAAACTTGCCAAGTGGAAAGGTCTGTACCTACATACAGACTATACTAAACATGTCACTCTGAAAGATAATAAGCACAAGATAAACAACGGAAAATCAGATAACCTAAGAAAACTCAGCTGACAATTTTCATTGAAACATTCTTTTCTCTAGGCAAATAACAAAGCTAAATGCTGTACATTATTTAAAAAATTGGACAGCAGCACTTAAAAATATGGCAATGATTAATTCCCTTGCAGTGGGAAAATACCTTTGACGATTTTATTGAGAATTTGTTTATACTATTTACTGATTCTTGGCATTTAAACAAATGATCCACTATGCAATCCCCGCCCCCCCCCGCCCCCAGAGAGGGTACCATTCTAGCGAAAGGACTGCTGAAACCTTATGCTCTTTTCAACACATTATCACAAATGTTTATCTCAGAGAGAGCTAAGGGGCAAACATCCTGAACAGAGTTCTACCCTTTGAAATGCTAAAACATGATGTCATATATGGTTACCTGATAACTACTTCAGCTTACTTGAATTCCATTCTTTCCACTTGATAAAAGGTCAATAAGGAACATCTGGGTTTGACCATAAAGGGCAAAATACCCTAACGCCCCATGCTTAAATGGGAAATGATGTGTCCGCCTAGTGATACTGGCCTTTCCATGCCAGGAAAACAACAAAGGCCAGAAGTTCTTTTGGGCTCTGTGGGCTACCTGGTGCTTCCGTCTGCAAGGTCCCCTCCTTAAATCCTTGGATACCTGGGAATTTTTTCTTATTCTGGACTCAGTATGTATTCAACATTCTCAAAGTGGCTTTGCTTGATCAGCCAATTTAAGTAGCTTCTTTATTACTCCAACACATAAGATTTTTTTTTAAAGGATATGTTTGTTTATTTATTTATTTGGGAGAGAGCGAGAGCATGAGCAGAGGGAGCAGAGGGGGAGGGAGGAAGAGTCTCAGCAGACTTTGCGCTGACCCGAGAGCCTTATGCGGGACTCGATCTCACCACCATGAGATCATGACCTGGGCTGAAACCAAGAGTCAGAGTCATAACAGCTTTTTAACCAACTGAGCTACCCAGGTGTCCCCATAACAGCTTTTTAAAATTGCCCTCAATAGATATATCTCCAAAGAAGACATACAGATGGCTGACATACGAAAAGATGCTCAACCTTATTAACCATCAGGAAAGTGTAAATCAAAACCACAGTAAGATATCATCTCACGCCAGTCAGAATGGCTAAAACAAGAAAGACAAGAAATAGCAAGTGTTGGTGAGGATGTGGAGAAAAAGGAACCCTTGTGCATGGCTGGAGGGAATGTTAAGTTGGTACAGCCACTGGGGAAAATAGTATGGAAATTCTTCAAAGAATTAGAAATACAATTACCATATGATCCAGTAACTCCACATCTGCATATCTACCTGAAGGAAATAAAAACACTAATTCAAAAAGATATGTGTGCCTCTTTTTATTTTTTTTTTGCAGCATTATTTACAATAGCCAAGGTATGGAAGCAAAGCAAATGTCCATCGATATATGAATAGATTATGAAGACGTGGTATGTATACACAATGGAGTGCTACTCAGACGTGAAAAAGAATAAGATCTTGCTATTCAGGACAACATGAATGGTCCTGGATGGTATTATACTGAGGGAAATAAGTTAGACAAAGATAGGTACCATATGATTTCACTTATATGTGGAATCCAAAACAAAACAAATGAATAAACAAAAACCAAAAGACTCATAAATGCAGAGAATGAACTGGGAGTTGCCACAGGGTACGGGTTGGGGGGAAACGGGCAAAAAGGGTGAAAGGGATTGAGGGGTGCAGACTTCTAGTTATAAAATAAGTAAGTCACGAGAATGTAATATACAGTATAGGGAATATAGTCAATGATATTGTAGTAACTTTGTATGGTGACAGATGGTAACTATCCTTATTATGGTGAACATTTCACATTATGTATAATTGTTGAATCACTATGTTGTACACTTCAAACTAATGCAATATTATATGACAACTATACCTCCATTAAAAATAAAAACAAAAATAAAATGGCTCTTCCTACCTTCTGAAATTATCTTGTTGTCTCGTCTGCTTCCTTCCTTACTACCCCAGCAAAACACACAGGCCATGAGAATAAAGACCTTATTTCCATTTTATTCCCAAGGCCTAGGACATTGCTTGCCACAATATAGGTGTACAGTCAAAATCTGTGAATGGATGCATATGTCATTTGAAATAGTCCAGTAGTATTTCCACAGATCTTGGGGTGGGAGGAGATGGCAGAACGGCAGGTGCTGGGAATATGATGTAATCTCTGCCCTTGAAGAGTTTCCAGCCTGTCTGAGAGTTGCCTAATTCATGCCCAGTATCATGACCCACTCCTGCCCCTCTTCTGTCTTTCCTGCTCAGCAGGGAGAATGTCCAAGAATGGTCCTCCAACCAGGTTCTGGGCAGATGGCACACTGCAGGGAACCCTTCACCGTTACACAAGACAACAATGAAAACCGACCATGAACAGTCAATAAGGTAAAATAAAGTAAAAGAAATCAACGATCAAATCAATTAAAAAAACTGAACAAACCAATAAGGGACCACTTGAGTTAAACTGTGAAATAGTCCTTGAACCTCAGGATATCCCGCCTATTATGTGTATTTTAAAACTAATAATTACTGTGGGGGTGTGTGGGTGGCTCAGCCGCTTAAGCGTTTGACTCTTGGTTTCGACTCAGGTCAGGACCTCAGGGTTCTGGGATCGAGCCCCGTGTCCCGCTCCATGCTCAGTGGGGAGTCTGCTTGAAAATTTTCTCTCTTTCCTTCTGCCCCTCCCCCCCCTCAGTATCTCTCTCTCTTTCTTTCAGCTAAAAAAATAAATAAATCTTAAAAAAACCAACCAACCAAAACAAACCCTAATCACTATCCTACAAGTTTCAGAACCCAAGGACAATGTCAAAAATTCTTGCTTTTCCTTCCATAGAATTTCTATGTACCAAAGCTCACGTACGTGTCAAAAACAGGGGTCATATGCACAGGGGGCTGCCGTTAAGCAAGCCTGCTTTAGGAGGTGGCCTAGGAGGTAGGCAAGGGGAACAGCATCCCCCTCCTAACTTCCCTACTTTCCCTCCCAAAACAGGGTCTCTGTCTACTCTGTTTTTGCATAATCTTCCCTGAAGGCGGCGAATCTGTCCAGATCTCTTTCTTGCTTGCTGTGTCAAGGAGTACGTCCCTTCTTAGCTCTGGGATCAGTATATACAAAGATCTCTATGCTCAGGACTGGCTCCTTTTTCCTTTCTGGGGAAGCGCTCTTCGTCCTTGCCTCTAGTTTCTTTCCTTATGACACTAAACAGAAATAAGAAGATTACAATTTAAAACCCAGACTAGCTTGTAGGAATTACTACCAACTCATACCATTGTCCTAGTTCAGCTTTTCCAGAAGCTCTTTCGAGGGCTGACATTATCACGCCAGCATTCCCCATGTCTTTCCTTCTAGATTGTTCTTCCCAGTAATTCCAGCCTCTAGCGAGACGCCCCCCCCATACCCTTCTTCCGCATTCTTATTGACTCTTGCTCAAGCACGTAGGTCTTTGCAGGAAGGAACACCTGTTCTCATGCCCCAGAAGATGCTCTTCTCATTTAAACCCTTAACAGCAGGAACATCCTTCCCAGAAAGATAACTATTTTTTACGCTTTAATCTTTAGACGACAAAGCTCCTTAATTAAATTTACACCAAAATATTTTCGTAAAGCTCAAATTCCAAACTGGCATTCCTTCACAATTCTCAATTTGCACAGTCCCTTTGTCCGTGGAAAACAAGGTATTCACTGTTTGAAATTGCCTGGTGCTGAATGTGGCCTCCTCCTCGAGTCTGAATGGGGGAGGCCAGACTCCGGGAGGGCTTTTGTCCCAAAGTTTTCTTTAATTGTTTTGCACCTGCCGTCTACCAGAATGTATGCATTTTCTCCTCCTTGCAATCAACATGTACTATTGAAATGTGGTACGATCAATACCGCCTTCCCGGAAGATGTTAGAGAGAATAAAGATATCGAGTTTAAGGGAAAAAAAGCCGGGACTTGTACCCATATCCTGTTATTGATGCTCTCCCAGGAGTAAAAAACAGCATGTTCTGGTCACAGTTCTTGGGGCTCCTCGCCCTGCCTGAATTATCTGCCTTTCAAAAATCTGCCAGGTAGGGCTTCCCGTGGGAACGGCCATGAACCCTGGAGCCAAACATGGGGGCTCAGCCCCACCCCCGCACCCCCAGGGCTACCCTGTTTATGAGCTTCGATATCACGGTGGAAGCCTGCACCCTCTCAGCCCCAACTTCTTCAGCTGCGAGAGAGGATAACGAACGATCAGGCTTGTCTCTCTCTCGGGGATGCTACGGGGTCGAGCGAGAGAGCTCCCTGCCCGGCACATGGTCTCTGCTCAGCAAGTGTTAGTTACTCTGTTATTATGTCTGGAAGATGTTTCTGTCCCAACCCCCGCCCCCGAGGATACTGTGCCACCCACTCTCCCCCAACCCCATCCTGATTAATGCCACCTTCATTCCCCCAACCCAGATCACGACCCTCCTGAACCCTCCAAGTCACCATGAATCCCCTTTTGCACACTGCAATCAGATCTGTGTGGGACCCTCCAGGGTCCTCTAAGGGACTGGCTGCTGCCCCCAACCTTTGTTCCTGCTCTGTTCCCCTAGCTCACGCACTGCGCTCCTCTCCAAGTCAGGAATGATCCTGGCCCGGCTGGCTTCTCCGCCTTCACGGCACGGGCATGCCCAAGATGTTTCTGACCCCCACATCCGAAGGCCCCCGCCCCCTCCCCTCTCGTTCCCCCTCCCAGCCCTCTGTCTCGCTCCCAGGGCTCATCACCAGCTGAAGCCACTACATCACGAGGGCTCTTGTATACTGAGCTTTCCCGGACCGGGACTATCAACTCTATCGGGACAGGTGCCCTGTCTGTCTCGTTAACTGTCAGAGCCCCCAGGAGTTTAAGAAATACTCCCCACGTAAATGCACATTTACGTTTATGTGACGAAGAGTAACGATTAAAGCAGTTAGAATGTGTTGTCCTTCAAGACTACACACAAGCTTACATGGCTGGCCCGTGCCAGAGAACACTGCCTACGATGGACAGGAGTTCTGAGCATTTGCGTATTGGTTATAGTTCTGTGAGTTCTGAGCATTTACGTATTGGTTATTGTTCTGTTTTGGCCTTGGCTCTCCAAGGGCCCAGCTATGGCTTTCCGCGTGCTGGCCTCTAGCAGATTTGCCCTGGTCTCATTTTATTTGCTTCTTTCCCTGGTGAGTCTGGTGCAAGTCTCTTATCTCGATGTCCAAGTCAAGGTAAGTCACTGAGCAACGCTGGTTTACAGTAATATGGGGGGGGGAGGGGCTATTTGTAGACTACAGTAATATGGGGGGGAGGGGCTATTTGTAGACTCCTGGGCCATCTCTTCTACTCATTTCCTGACATTAATGTCCTGCAGATAAAGGAGTTGTTATTATGGGAAGAAGCATGAATGAAATATCTTCGTCTAGCCAACCTTTGCCAAAATAAGTCTACTCCATACATAACAAGACTACCCCTTGACAGGGTAGATAGGGAAATGGGTAGACCCACATTTTGGCTATGTTCCTCTTACAAGAATTCATCTCATACTTTTATATCTTTGCTGATGGGACTTTCTGAAAACAGGTGCCCTCTAATCAGCTTCTACTGGTCTAATGGTCACAGAGACTCAGCCAGGGCAGAGTTGTACTCTACACTCACACACCCTTAGTGAATTTACCTGGCAAATCCCCAGGGCATCTGTTCCTACAGGAAAAAAAAAATTAAAAATAAAAAAATCATCTCAGAGCAGAGATTAGACTTTTAGACCCTCCTGAGCGATAATCCTCACTCCGACATTGACTTTCTTTGTGGGGTTTGGCAAATCAGGTTTTTTTTTTTCCCTCTATAATACAGGGATAATAATGCTTTAGTCAAATGGATGCTGTGAGAATTAATTACTGTTGTACAATTTACTGGAGATGGGAAGTCCTGTGAAAATATTGCCACTGCTTATGGGATTGAGGTCCAAAGACACGGCATCACACACAGCAAAGAAATCAAGACATCTCAAAATCCCTACTGTTTCCCTCTCTCACAGTGCCCTCCTTCTTAATGCAGGTGAAAAGCAGGCGACACAGTTTCAAGGACATGTCCCCTTCTTCTGTGACAGGAACTGAAATGCACCCATGGACCTACCCGTATGTGCCGTATGTGCCGTGTCGGGCCTCCTCCTAGGCTCTTTTGCAAGCATTGCAAGGGGCCAAAAGGAGAGCTTTTGTTTCTTATGCAATTCTTTTGACCCTGAATCAGGGTCTTTTCGAATCAACAGATGCCTTCAAGAGCCAAGTGTTAGGGGAAGGTCTTTCCAACAGCACTTAGGAAGCGGGCAGTCAGACTCTGGACTCTCAAGAAAGAAGAGCGAGCCTTGCATAAGGTGGTAATGAACGGGCCTGGGTGGCGCAGTTGGTTGGACGACTGCCTTCAGCTCAGGGCGTGATCCTGGGGTCCCGGGATCGAGTCCCACATCAGGCTCCCAGCTCCATGGGGAGTCTGCTTTGCTCTCTGACCTTCTCCTCGCTCGTGCTCTCTCTCACTGTCTCTCTCAAATAAATAAAATAAAATCTTTAAAAAAAAAAAAAAAAAGACGAGCCCCCTTTTAAGGAAATGCGCTACTCTGTACAACAAACACTAGGAGCCAGCGAGATGATGCGATGCGGGTTGTCTCTGCATGAGGAATTTCTACCTCCTGCGCTACAGTTTAAAAATGGTCAGAGATAAGAAAATGCAGGCCTTGGAGGAATTAAGGTAGGGAGAAGCTCGATCCTTTTCTCTCAAACTAAAATAAAGCAATGGAATGAAAAACACTACCTATGATTCACGTTTATGTTCATTTTTTTTTTTAAAGATTTTATTTATTTGACAGACAGAGATCACAAGTAGACAGAGAGTTACGTCAGTCAAGTCAGGGTCCACGACGCAGGTCCCATGCGGGGACAATACCATTCTCAGAGAGGTTGCATGGAGGCGCCATGAGATGGTGATGCCAAAATGGGCTCCAAGAACAGGAAGCGTTAAGAGTATTCTTGATTATAAGTCTGTCTTTAGAGGGTTCAGATCAAAAGTAGAACAGACTTTAACCCATAGACTCTATATGAGCATTTCCTGAAAGCGAGGGTCTGGGGTGTGAGGTGTGGGCTTCTGCGTATGTCCTCCTACCCTGGTTCCCCGTGTTTTCTGTTTACTCATTCATTCATTCATTCATGTAAACTTTAGAGGATTGTTTGAAAGTGCTTTTCCTGAGCGAAAGGAAAGAGATTAGATACACTTTAAGAGTCCCTTCAATTTCTTTTTTTTTTTTTTTAAGATTTTATTTATTTATTTGACAGAGAGAGATCACAAGCAGGCAAGAGGCAGGCAGAGAGAGAGGAAGGGAAGCAGGCTCCCTGCTGAGCAGAGAGCCAGATGCGGGAATCGACCCCAGGACCCTGAGATCATGACCTGAGCCGAAGGCAGTGGCTTAACCCACTGAGCCACGATTTTATCTATTTATTTATCAGAGAGGAGGAGAGAGAGCAGGAGTCAGGGGAGCAGCAGGTAGAGGGAGAAGCAGGCTCCCCAATGAGCAAGGAGCCCCATGTGGGACTCGATCCCAGGACCCTGAGATCGTGACCTGAGCAGAAGGCAGACACCTAACCAACTGAGTCACCTAAGAGTACTTTCAATTTGAATTTGCAAGGCTCAGTTCCCTAGTTTTTAACCTCAGATGGGGAGGAAGAGAAAGCCAAATGGAAGACCACAGTGGAGGTCTGTCTGACTGTATTCACCAGGGGTGATGGCTGCAAGAGGAGGGTCTCGTTCTCTGGCACCTGTGCTGGTCTCCGCTTGGGGAACCTCTACTTCACCCCTCTGTCCTAGCCCTTCAATCCACCCAAGATCACGGGGAGAGTCATGGCCATGCATCATACTTCCATTTTCCCTTTGTCGACTGTCTCTGTGTCGTCATATGTCTACTTTGTGGAAATGAATCATTTTCCTTTAACGTCTCCCTCCTCTCTTCTTTGCTTGCCCTTCGGGTGCCCGAACCGTCTTGGGGACCGAGCGGTCTGGGCTGTGGCATGACTTGTCCGTCAGTACTCTGATTCCTTACTCACAGAGAGCTGGCCGCAGATCGACACAGACGCCAGCGTATATCCCCACGCACAGGAAAGTAACAATCATCTCCCAGACCTGTCAGGAATGAGCGTTCCCAAACTCTGTCCATTTCACGATCTCTGCATGAACATTCTGAGTTCTTTGAATTTTAAAAAAAAAAAAAGGATAATAAAGTTTGAATATATTCACCATCTCTGTAGAGTAAGCAAATAGCTTTTGACATTTTAATAAAATTGCCTAATTAAACCCTTTAAATTTCATTTAGTTGTGTCATTTAGTTATTACAAATGCCATGTAGGCACGAGATTATCAGGTATGGCACTTAATTGCTGTAAAAAAAAAAATGTAGTTCCTCATTATTTATCTTCACTTGTATCAATCACTTGGAAGCAGGGCGTTCATGCCTACCCCCCTTTTCTTTTCCTACAAAAGATGCATTGATTCCGGAATAATGTGCGGTTGGGCTTGTGATTTTGGCAATTTTTATTCAGAAAAGTGACTAGAACAACTTGGGGGATCCTCTAAATCAATTATGGGAGTTCTCAAAGGAGCCTCTTCTCCGGCCTCGGCGGAGGGCTGATGACAACAACCCACTGTGATCAGGAAGACTGTGTCATTTGTGATCACACACATCAGAAGCCACTCCCGTGTTTACACCAACATATGGGGAACTTGTGAATTAGGTGAGTGGGAGCACTGCTCAAGTGCTCTTGGGTGGGTGGGGGGGGGGATTGTCCCCAATTCGGCTAGGCTGCTTTTATAGCAGCGTTCTTCACAACCAGTAATCCCCAAAGCTGATCTCCTATTCTCTTACTTTTTCCTCTTCTCTCTGATGAAAAAAACGCATTCTTTTAGAAGTAGATTTGTTATTTGGAAAACCCAAAAGTTTAGAGTTAAGTCTCATGAAGTAAATCTGTAACTGAAAACACTGAGGTACACACACTGGGTCATCATCACATTCATCAGATGGAGTTCCTTGTGTGTCACCTAATCTGGCGGTGACAGAGAAGACTGTCACCATTACGATGCCGAAACAGTTGTCACTCCCCAAAGGTGATGATTTTCTGAAGGGCTATGTTCATTTGTGTGCTGGAATTCTGGAAGATTTTGTTTAAAAATTATGTAGATGTTTAAAGAATTACAACTTACTAGATGACAATGCTGAGTATTTCACTACCTCGCAATGAGGAAAGTCCAGATCAGTGTCTAGGGCTTTAGCTCCTGCTCAGTATGGGACAACTTTACCAATATATGAATTAAGCTGTGGATAACAAATATTGTTCACTATTTCCTGGCATCAGAATAACCATTATGATCCGGGAACTGATAATTTTCAGTTACTAATACTGTGAGTTCAGCCTCTTCCTTCGCTTTCCTAGGTGGTTGGTAATTTGTAAGAATAATTCACTCATTTGTCAGTAAAAGCTACACTTACTTCAATAGTAACAGCGCGTATAAGAAACAACCTTTATTTGCAAAGCACAGGTTTTGTTGTTGTTGTTGTTGTTGTTTTTAATAGAACCGTTTCAGAATTGGGGATAAACTGTCGAGAACAAACAAAAGCATTTTTAAAAAGCTATTATTATAGGCCGTCCTCCTAATTATGTAATTTTATAGTATCTAAACGTAAGCACTCTTTAGCAGGCAATAAATTTATTGCATGAGGATATGAAGTTGGCTATGTGAAACTGATTAACACCAATTTGCCTGCTCTTTTTCATATTACCAATGAATATAGTTAAAAAAAAAGGAACTAAAGATTCACCTGGGTAGTTCAGTTGGTCAAGCGTCTGCCTTCTGCTCAGGTCATGATCTCTCCAGTCCTGGGATCGAGCCCTGCTATGGGCTTCCTGCTCAGAAGGGAGCCTGCTTCTCTCCCTCTCTCTCCCTCTGCCCCTTCCCACTGCTCATTCTCTCTCTGTCTCTCTAAACAAAATCTTAAAAAAAAAAAAAAAAAAAAAAAAAAAAAGAAGGAAAGAAAAAAAGGAAGTAAAACAATAACTTCCTTTAACTTGCAAAATTTGAAAGTGGCTCCCTAGAATGTTTCATAAATTATAGTTCCTCGCAGTCTTCTAGCTTGGGGTGCTACTGAACTGTAAAAAACATAACTAGCTTTATAGAGAAAGTTATCTGCCTTCTCTAATTACTAACGCATTTAAAAGCTAGCTGTTCACTCCCACACAGATTCAAAGCCAACCAACAGAAAGCACAACACTGCGAAAATAGACTTTGCGATACCCATGTGAGGTTAGCCAGCATTTTCAGCGCTGAGTTTCTGGAGCCATTTCCAGACAACCAAAGCTTTGTCCTTCACAGATTGATGTTGATGGTACAAACGGTCTCTGAGAAGACAGGGTTGGTTTTTTCTTTGTTACAACCCCCTCTCCAAAATCCTGACATGAGTCTAATAGATAGTCACTGCAGGGTCTTGTACAAAAAAGATTGTGTAGGATGGTTGTAGGATTCAAAGAGTTGCTTTTTTACAAGGCGGGGCTAAAGCCTCAAACACTTGGATCCTGGCAAGGAACAAGCAAAACTCAGAAGATCCTATTCTGACTTCTTACACAACAATACCTATTTCTTTGAATTGCAAATTCGCCCTTGGCCAGTTTTCCTTCTTTTTTTCCTTTTGCTGCTTTTTTTTTTTTTTCCCCCAGTGAAAATGGTTTTCCTGCATACACTGAGCAGTTGAAAGTACATGGTCATTGGATACCTACATGAAGAGTGCAGTGAACTTTTCTACGAAGTCGCTCTTTTTGCATTTATGAGATATAAACATTGAATCTGCTTTTCCCCACGAGGACTTCTTTTGGATAGAAGCTATCAGTTGTCTAATGAAGTCATATAAATCTCTTAAGATATTTCATATAAAGTACTTGGTGAGTTTTAGCAAACAGTATATTGAATTAAATTCAGTAATATGCTCGGAAACCAGAATAATACAAGTAGTAGGATTTCACTTAGATTAGAAAGCACACACATACATGTTGTCTATGCAGAGAAAGGACTGGAAGCATACACCACAGACTATGTGTTATTCTATGTACTGCATACATTTGTTTATGGACTCTGTTTTATATGGGGTGTGTATATGCTACACAGTATGGGCAGTTCTTTTTACATTTGTACTCTATACTCTTGAATTCTGCAAACATTTTACAATCAGGATATATTAATATGCTCAAGTCATAATAACACTAAAATTAATCTGGCAATAACATTGATTGGTGGGGGGGGGGAACAGAGTACTGTATAAATGGCAAAGTCTTCCTCCTTCTCCACTAGATGTAGCATCGTATAAAGGGTAGTAGTTTGGGGACAAGACGAACAGGTTTGAATCTCAGTTCCCTCATATCATAGTTTTACAACCTTATGTGTTTGAATACAAATTTCTCATCAGTATAATGAGGGTAGTGATACCCATCTCCAAGGGCTGCAGTTAAACAAGACCGTATGCATAGGCGATCCATTGCATATCCTTTTGGCCTTGGTGGTGGCTGTCCCTTTTGGTCACCAATCATGCGTCATCCCTGGGTTTTTGCAAATTAGTTCCAACTATAGCAATGCACCCTTGGGCAGTGTTAATGCACAGTGTACGGTGCCCTCTCAATGTCCACACTTCTGTCATTTCAAATACTACAGTCTCCAAATTCACTTTTGTGAGTGTCCTTTTCCCCAATAAACCAGTTTTTCAGACATTACAGGCATGGCTCCTTCCAAGGAATCGCTGTCCACAGTGTCCTCTAGATTTGGAGGGCGATCGTGATCAGATCCATGGATGGGCCTTACCTTACAGGATTGTGTAACTTGCAAAAATACAAACGTACACAACACACACACACATACACACATACATGCATGTGTATATATGTATGTGTGGACCCTCACACGCCACATATGAATGCAGACAGGACCATTAAGCAGAGGTTCTCAAAATGTGGTCACAGATCAGGGGGTTCAACATTACCTGAGAACTTGTTAGAAATGCAAATCCTTGAACCTCAGTCCAGGTCTACTAAATCAGAGTCTGAGGTCGACCAGCACCCTTGACCAGCTCTTCAAGTGATTCTGGGGCACGTCCATGTCTGAGAACTGCCGCCAAATTTAACAACTGTTATGGCCCATAGTAGCTACAAACTGCAAAGAACCCTTGAATAAATTCAGAACCCTTCTTGACACCATTTCTACTCCAAGGGAGCTCTCTGCGAAGCTGAGAGAAAAATATGGCATGGGGCAGGGTGTGGGGGGGTAGCTTTTATATATATATATTTTTTAATATTTATTTTCATATATTTTATATATATATATATTTTATTTAAAGCAGTGTTTGAAAGAAGAAAAGAGTAAGCTAAAAATACTGATCCAACAGAATTTGGCCTACAACGATTTCCATTTAATTTGGCTTTCTATGGGGCTATATTACAAATGGAAATGCTCCAACCGCAGCTGAAATCTTGTTCTACATGGAAACCAGACTATCCAAGTTCATAAGAATTTTAAAATAAACACCTGAAATAAAATCTATAATTACAGCGCCATGGTCTTTTTTTTTTTAGATAAGTGAAACAAAGACCAAAGGCCACTTTACAAGAGAAAAGCAGAAAAGCAAAATTACAGACGATTACGTTAGCCCACTCTTAAATGTTGAGATTCTTCATGGGCAATATATTAAAATTTTGAGAGCTGGAGAATCTTAAGGAGATGAACGCATTTTCAGTTTAAAAGTGTTATCTACAGGATACAGCAGCAAATGCACACTCAAAAAATGTCAACTGCTAACATACGTAACTTGCAGTGGGGCCATTAACTTCAGTATATGACTGGGTAGTTTGGGTGAGTTCAGAAGAAAGTCTTGAGGTTATTAAAGCATTCCTGACTATGACATCATCTGCCACTCACACCTTACCTGGAAATTGCCCCACACTTAAGACAGCCTGAAATGGAACCCATAATATATTCTAATTTGATCCATTCTTCTTTATAGCTATGGCCAAAGGGGAAAAAGACAATTATCTCATGCATTTTATTCTTACAACTTTTGGAATGAAATCATTTAGAATGATCAGAATAACCTCGAGAAGCCCTAGAAGGGAAGAGGCATTGGTTTCTGACCATTTGCAGGATGACTGGAACCAGCATCTGTCCAGTAGACAGTGTGGCGTGGGTAGCGCCCCAGAGGGCTCGGTATGCCCTTAATGGACACTGCAGGAACACTAAAACCCATGTTTTCTAATGGAATAGATGAAATCCTAGAATGGTGTAGAAAGAACAGCAAAGAAGGAATGCACAAAGGGGGCGTGGGGGTATGGGAACCAAGACATGGTGCGGTGGATGGTCTATACCCAACGACTTCAGAATACAACCTGTCAGTCCTTCAGTCTTACAATTTAGGTGGGAAAAAAAGTGGTAACAATGAAAAAAAAAACAAAAACAAAAACAGATTTTAGAACTGGCTGTGAAAGAACTGATCTGATGGGGCTTATTCTCGGGATCCATCCTCTCCCACAAACAAGAAGGTCCAGTCCCAGCCTGTGGTGTGTACGCTCCAAGGCTCACGCTGGCCCTTGGAAGACACACTTCCTCAAGACTCGCTGCAGCTTCATACCGATCCCTGATTCAGACCCAGACCCCTGAGTTTGCAGGAGGTGCCGGCAAATCTGGAGTCACGGAATCTCTACTGCAAAGTAGAAAATATAAAATTCTCTGGGAATCTGGATTTAATTTCTTTTCCAATACAATGCTGGGTGAGGAAACAAACAGGAAGGTGGGGCCAGGCCCTGGTATAGGTCCTAGGTTAATTGCCTTATAATAATGAGCTCTTTTCTTTCACTGTTGATCAGCTTTCTTCCTAAACACAGCTAATGATCTCTTCTATTAAACATCTGAAAATGTTTATGAGGTTTGTGCTTTGGGGGTACATTATGATGATGGGCTTATAGAGCTCCTATAGACTCAAACTGTCTTAGGAGATTTACCCAATAAAAGAGACATAGATCTGGCTAACATGCAGAAGGGAAAGCCAACAGGGTCCCCCAGGGCTGTAATCCTTGCCAAATGACACAAAAATTAAGCTCTAAAATTTAAATTATATGCAACTCCTAAAGTTTAGGATAAAAATGGATTCCACTGTGTTGCATTCAAACAGAAGATAGTTGCCAATGTTCAGAAAGTATTCAGTTTTGTGAAATGAGTAGTGATGGAAGTGTCCTACAGACGGTCTATTGCCCTGCACATATTTAGATATACACAGACGATCTATAAATACAGCACCCAGACCCCAAGTGTTGGGTTCACTGTGTTTTTGCTGACTGTCTCGCTCTTCACTTCCTTCTGAGCCATGGGTTCTGATGTGATTGGTGTTACCTCCACTACTGGCTGGATTGTTTCAGTCATGTGTCTCGGGAAATCTGAAACCCAATACAGGAACAGAAATCCCAAAGTTAAAGAAAATAATGGGTCGTGACCAAAGAAAGAAAAGGCATTTTATGCACGTCTGAATTTCTCCAGCTTAATATGTTTAAATGAAAAAATTTGCACTTCAAAAGGATTACTACTTTCAGTGGAACGTCTACCTACATAAGAGAAATTCTGCTCTGTTAACCAAAGCTTTCTGCCACTTATAAAGACCTAAAAGGATAAGAAACATTCCCAGTCTTCCTCGAGGCATCCGTACTTGAACAGTACTAAATACCGGGAGAAAGACTTTCCAATCTAGTTCTTAAGCAGACTGATATTCTTGTGAAATGTTCTTATCTTATTCTCTTTTAAACATTCCTAAATGAGAATTTTTTTTTTTTAATCGTGTTTTAAAGCTTCAATAACTACCAAAGAAGGAGAAGGAGAAGGAGGAGGAGAAGGTGATGATGAAAGTTCTCAGGAAAGAGAGAGAACAGGAAGGGCCAAAGGGGGTGTGGCTCACAGGGTCATCTGCGGCTGGGAAGAAGGTGTCTACAATCCATCCCTGGCTTTCCCCAGAACAAAGGAGAGTCCTTTGTTTTACAACACACTTGTTAACTACACGCAGAGGTATTAAACCTTGGGTTTTTTGCTTATGAGCAAACGGGCTCCACCAGAAAGAACGTGCATTGGCCCCGAGAAAGATGTTTCACTACGATTCAGTAATTCAAACTTCCTTTTTCAGGCAGGAGTAGGACGACAGGAAAGAAGGTTCACAGGGGGTGGCCCTGCCAATGAGCCTACAGCCTGACCCGAGGAAGCCAAGCTGGGCTAACAGCAAACACAAATGCACAAAATGTACACATCTCTTGTAAAGGCAGCTAAGTGAATTGTCATTCCAAGAAGACTCAGACATGTCCACTCTTTTTGTAAAGTGTATTTAATTTTTTAAAAAAAAAATTTAAATTTTTAAATTTTTTATTTTTTTAAATTAACATAGTGTATTGTTTTTTGGGGGGTGAGGTCTGTGAATCATCAGTCTTACACAACTCACAGCACTGATTAAAAAAAAAACCAAAAAAACCCAAAAAGCATTGGCTAGGTGGGTGAGGCCTCCTACCTCAATTTTGAGGGAAATGTCACGTTGTCTTCAGTCTCTCTGTTAAGTATTAACCTGGTTTAAACAAAATAGATTAGATCATGGTGATTAATCGTAAAAAATTAAATGTGTGCTTCCATTTAAAAAAAGATAATATCATTTACTTTTCAGAGCCTGAAGACTGTGGGGAGGAGAGAGCAGGAACTGAACTGAAGAAAACAAATAAGGGGGTCTCATGCTTTTGGGGATCAATGAAAATGTTTCTTTGTCTCAGATATTGGAATTGTGCCTTTGGTAGAAAGTGGTCTATTTAGCCTGAAGCCTGAGAAATTTTGAATAATCCCACCAGCTTCTCTCTCTGGTTCTTGGACTAATGGATCAAAAAGACAGCAGTGACTTTGGATGTCCATAGGCCACATTAAACCCTAAAGTTAAACGTGTGATTCCTGAGAGATTAAAGGCCTTATTAGTAAGAAAATAAAAATCACTTCATCTTTCCAAAGGTTACACGGGATCTGGAAGCGGTGGTGATAAGGAAGTAAATAGCCCAGGCTTTTGAAGCCGGGAATCTGAATCCAAATTCTTGCTGTACAGATTCTGTGACTTGGGACAAACGTCTGCCCTACAGCAACTGGGTTTCCTCGTGCACCACACAAAGGGTAACTATTGTTCCAACGCGCAAGGAGTCCTGAGCTGTGATTCACACTGAGACACAAGGCCAAGCTCCCAGCACTTAGTACACACTGAGTAAATGCCATTTTGATTCCATTTATTAGGGAGGTGTCATTTTATGGACAAAATGTCTCAGCAAAAGTACTGAGCCCAAAGGTACGCCTGAGCCTTCGTACAATAATTATGTCCATTTAAATATGCAGGTGAATTCTGTGGTTCGAATCAGCCCTCACCTAACAGTGATCTTGAAAAATAACAAAAATAACCCTGAAGGTGTACGGAGAAAATTTTAGTGGAAAAAAATCTTATTTAAAAGTCAGTTGCTCAATAACTAGAAAGTCAGTAGCTTTGTTTATAGCATTCTTTATTTTAATATTCATGTATTTAAAGTATGCTGATTTGCCAACTGCACACTAAATCACATCGTTATTTAAATTTTTTTTCCCCTTCCAAATCTCCATGAAAGCAATTTCTACTTTCACAGCAGTATACATCTGATGGAGAGATTTTAGAGGTCTTAAAAGCTGCACTTCATACTTGTTTGACTTAGAAGGAGCATAATAAAAGAAAGTTGTCTCTTTACTTAAGTAATTAAGAGTGATTGACTAGTCTGAGCTCGTGACATTATCAGTAATCACATATTTTAATTCAAATGCAAGTATTCCAATTAATGTACTGAAATGAATAAAATATCACTAAAAGAAATCATTCCCATTGATTGATCTCATTCCCAGTGACCAATAATTTTATGTCCTATACCCATTTTAATATGAGAGTATCTTTATGTATAAGATATAAACTGTGTCAATATATATTATGAACACAAACAGATTTCTCCCCATTAAAGAAGATAAAACTTTGCCTTGGGGGAAAAATAGAATTCAAGTGAATCCTATTCCAATAGGACTACTGTATAGTTGTGATTACTATACAATCAAGTTCTTCATTTTATATCTAAAATTCAGAGTTGTAAAAAGGTGAGTCTTATTATACTGGAAATGAAGGTCCACCCAGTATGGAAAAGCATAGGAATGGAGCCTTTTGTCTCCACGCCTTTCCATGTTAACAGTAAAGACAACTTCTCAGGATGACTGTCTCAGTGGTAGAGTTCTTTTTTGATTCCCAAACTGACACCCCTGGAGAAGAATCACTAGGAAACCAGATCCCAAAATAAGGCCACAGGTCTCTTCAGATGCAAAGACCTTTTTGACTATGAACATCAGGGAGAAACTTCTGACTTGATAGAAAAAGTCCTCATTCTGAGCAAATCTGTTGTTCTCTTCTAGGGACCTTTAGGTACTAAGATAATCACAGGTAAACAAATGCCTGTTTGTAGAGCTGATTATGACACCCAGCCAAAAATTCTGCTGGAGATAAGTGGGCACTGATGTAAGAAATTTAACCAATCAATTGTTCTGCGCATGTTCTCCTGAAGACTATCTGAGAATTCCTACAAATGAATGCTTTTCAATAGAGATAAAATGTTTCTCAGAAGAAATCTCAAAGTTCTTATTTTAAAAGAGTAAATCTTCAATAATCTGGAAAAACTCAGCCGGAATGACTAATTACCTCACAGGCAGCTTTGTTTTCACTGTTAGGTGGAAAACATTCACGTGCAAGAATTTTTCATCTGCCCAAACCTGAATCGAATTTACTAGCAATTTCTCCAAAAGGCAGTATGTTGAAGTAAAAAGCGTAGGGTTTGAGAAGGGAAAACTTGTGTTCAAATCTGATTCAGTCCTTCAAGAATTGTGTCACTCAAGGCAAGTCACGTTTCTGTTTCTCCTTCTATTGAGTTTGCTCACCTATCAACTGGGGATAAGTTGGCCAACAGGGTTGGGTAAAATCAAACATGTCACAATTGAAAAAGGACTAGAACAGTGCCAAGCACTTTGCAGTATGATAACAAATTATTGCTAAAAGTCAATGTGCTTATTAAAAAAATGGGTCACAATTGCTCAACATATTTTAACGTCTCCGTACAAGACTCATCCTACAGAGGACCTCTGTCGTGCCTTCCTGGGGGAGGTGGACATTTTCCACCTACTGGGTGTATGCTCTGCTCTGGTCAAGACATGAGCAGAAACGGGACACTCTGTGAGCCATTGCATGGTCTGCCATCTTTGTTCTTCTCTGCTGGGAGAGCAGCCTGGCTGAGAGATTAGTTTGTCCTGGTATGGGGACAGCACGGAGAAGAACTATAGCCATCCCAGTACGTCATGTAATAGGAGTTAAAAAAAATAAACCTCTGTTCTTCTAATCCATAATATTGCATAGTTGTTTGCTCCCATAGCATATGTAGAGCAAAAGCTCATTACTCATCCAATGGCGTTACTGCCGGTGCTAGGCTGCTGTGGGGCGCTGAGGAAAGCACTGGCCTTCACATCAGGAGACCTGAATCCAACTTCATCAGCAGAGCCTCCCCTCCCGCCTTGAACAGCCAGAGTGTCACAGAGTCGTGGGTCGGAGTCTGTGTTCCGTCCACTTCTAGCTGCACGCTTATGGGCAAGTGATTTCTTAGCTCTGAGTCTCAACTTCTTGATTTGCGATGTGGGGAAAATACTATCTGCCTCACTGGGTTGTCGGAAAACGTAAAGGAGCCAACACATGGGAGCTTTGCAGAGGAGAGTCTGCACATGGTAAACACTCAGCACAGGTTAATTATGCTATTGTTTTATTGTTATTATTATTATTTCTTTTTTGTAGTTTTGGGGAGGCTTCGAGCTACAAGTGTTTGGGAAAGCACTTTGTTAATCATACGGCGCTACATGGACACACATGGCTCATCGGATTCCAAGGAACCGCTCACCCATCCCCTCATTCCCAAGCCTCTGGAGTTAGGAGGAACTCGACGCGAGCAGCGAGCTTCCCCTGCTGGTTCACTGTTCTATCCCAAGCCTCCAACACTGGCACATCGCCGGCTAGTAAGTTTTCACCAAATGAATGAAGGAAAATCACCTTTGTAATCCCTTTGATGCTGATGCTGCCTTTAAATTATATTCTTCCTGATGGGGTCTCGGCCAGTTCCACAAATGAGGCTTCCTATATCCAAACTTATTTCAGGTACTGGGTATATTTAACTGTCTTCCCTAAATTATCCAACTCACTAGAACTATGTTAAATAAAAATACCACGTGTCATCCCTTCTCAGCAGAGATCAGAATAATTGGTGGTACGCATTAGAAGAATCACCTCAAATTAAAGAACATACTGTAATAATGTCTTTGATCCATGTACAATAGCATACATGTCAACATTTTTTATACTCTGAATTATGAAACTAGTCTAAGAGTTTCAGTGTTTGTTTGTTTTTTTCTTTGACTATTGAAAAAGGGGGTGATGGCATATTTTAAAAGCAAACTTTAACAATAAAGTGTCATGAATAAAATTTATGTGAAATTTGTGAAATTATGAAAATAATGTGAAATTTACTTCACATGTGCCTGGTTAAAAGGCTAAAGGCAATTACAAATGCTGCATTTAACATCAACCTTTAAAACCCCCACATGTAAGAGCCAAAATGATCAGAAAATCCCTGTAAGTTAAATAAGATTTCTGATACTATTTTCAAGCAGGAATGGTGTCTTCGTCTATAGCCTTAGGAAACGCAGGAGAGTTTGCTTTGTGTGGCTTTGAGGACTGGAGAGTAAGAGTATTTGCCACAGTTTGAGAAGTTAGTTTTTGAAGACTTCCCAACCAAGTTAACGAATTTTTTTCCCCAAATAATTTTTTTTAAAGATTTTATTTATTTATTTGTTAGAGAGAGAGGGAGAGTGAGTGAGCACAGGCAGACAGAGAGGCAGGCAGAGGCAGAGGGAGAAGCAGGCTCCCCGCCGAGCAAGGAGCCCGATGTGGGACTCGATCCCAGGACGCTGGGATCATGACCTGAGCCGAAGGCAGCTGCTTAACCCACTGAGCCACCCAGGCGTACCTTGAAAACAATTCTGATTTTACTCCTATCACTAAATTATAGAATCCTCGAATTCGTTGTGCTCTTAGGGGTCACCCAGATCTGTCCTTGGAGCAATCATTGCTGCATCTTGGCTGTTTGTCCCTTTAGGACACATTGACTAAGCACGCCCTGCCGAGCCCGGCACTGGAGTGACACCACACGTACACTACAGAATGGAAGAATTACCAGCCTTCAAAGCCTCATGCCCAGCCTTGTCTGACAACAGTCTGTGACTGAACACTAACAGTTTTGTGAGGCTGCTTGTTGCACTTTTGGATAAGGCTGAGGGGTCCAGCCCTTCCTTGTAAGGGGCAGACTCCGCGGTGCGATGGCCCCACCCAGGGGCCCTCAGGGTACCCTCTGCAGCCGCCACCCATGCTGTCTTCCCACGGAACACTTGACAAACGCTCCGAGACCTTTCCACGCCTCTTCCCGCCAGTCTTCCCTTTGCAAGAGAATGATCCCTGGCAAATTTTAATGAGGACATAATGCATCAAGCTTTTGTACCTTCTCATCATTTTCGTGTTCACATCCATAGATCAGTCCTTGCTGGGGCACCTCAGCCGCGATCAGCACACAGGGCAGAGCGCACTGCCTTCCTCTCTCCAACATCTTTCGTATCAAACCGCGGTCTCCCTCCCCCCTGAATTCCAGCTCATACTGTTCTGTCCTTCAAAAGCACCATTTTTTTTTTTCTTAACTTGAGTCTTTTTTTTTTTTTTAAAGATTTTATTTATTTATTTGACAGAGATCACAAGTAGGCAGAGAGGCAGGCAGAGAGAGAGAGAGGAGGAAGCAGGCTCCCTGCAGAGCAGAGAGCCCGATGTGGGACTCGATCCCAGGACCCTGGGATCATGACCTGAGCCAAAGGCAGAGGCTTTAACCCACTGAGCCACCCAGGCGCCCCTTAACTTGAGAGTCTTTACAGTTGCCCATCTCTGTGTCTTCCCATAGCTTCTCATATGGCTGGTTCTTTCTCCTCCTTCAAGCTCCCACATACACATCAACCCTTCAGAGAGGTGTCCCTCATGATCCTGACTGATTAACTTGTCTATTCCAGTAACTATCTTATGACTCTGTTTTCTTTTCTTTTCTTCTCCCTTTTTTTTTCTTCCATAAAAGATTTATTTCTTTATTTTGAGAGAGAAAGAGTGAGAGGGGCAGGAGAGAGAGAATCCCAAGCAGACTCCCCCATGAGCACAGAGCCCCATGTGGGGTTCAATCTCATAATCTCATGATCAGGTTCAGATCATAACCTGAGCTGAAAGTAAGAGTTGGAAATCCAGCCAACTGAGACACTCAGGTGCCCCAATCTTTGTTTTATTTTCAACTTAACACTTCCCGTTCTCTGAACTTACCCTGCTTATTTGTTTACTTACTTATTGGCCATTTCCTCTCAAAGGAAGTTCCTTTATTCCCACACTGCCAGAGCCTAGAATAATACCAGGCAAAAAATGGAAGAAAGGGCAGGAGGGAACTGACTCTGTCCCAGGCCTGTACGGACCCATGTCACTCTATGTTTTATGAATACAGTCAAGATTGGCACTCGGGGGGCACTCAGTGGGTTAAGCGTCTGCCTTCAGCTAAGCTCATGATCCCGGGGTCCTGGGATCGAGCCCCACATCGGGCTCCCTGCTCAGAGGGGAGTCTGCATCCCCCTCTCCTTCTGCCCACTCCCCTTGTGCTCTCTTTCTCTTTCTCTCAAATAAATAAATAAAAATTTTTAAAAAATGACTGGCACTCAGACCACGTTGGTTTTTCAACTGTCTAAGGGCAAGAAAACCACTCCTTTTTCGTGTATGGATGAGACACATTCTTACCTGACATGCTTGTGCTGGTGACTTCCAGAGGAGGGCTGGAGTTGTTAGATTCAGCCACTTAGCCCAGCTTGGTTTGGATTCTCTCACCCCACACTGTTATCTCCACCTGTCTACCTGTCTTCTTCCAACAAAGACTTTGATAATTACAACATATATGCCTGTTTCCACCTCATGGACTCTTACAAGCTAAGCATGCAGTGTGTCTACTTATGTGGACAGAGACTAACTGTATCAAAAATGTTATTCTGGGGGGTTAAGGTGGCCCAGAGCACGAGTCTGATCCATACACACTGTTAGGCTTTCTTTCTGTTTTCTCCTCCTTCTCTTCTTTGTCTCCTTCTCCCTCTAATTCTTTCTCTCCCTATTCCTTAGGGCTGCTGGTGGTGTTTGGAAACCCTGCTGGTATCCTGGGGTTAAATATTCACTGACACCTAGATTACTGTGCGTGTGTCAATGACACATCTCCTAGGAACGTCGTCGCAGGTGTTTATGAGATACACATACCCACGGGCACTACCCTGTCCTATAATGGTAACCATCGCTGACACAGTTTGCTCTTACAATAACTGCTGTTCTTTGGAACATGAGCGAGGGCACGGGGCACGCAGGAAAAGGAGTTCCTGGTAACTGTAGACTCACAGTAGCTCCTCCGGTAAACTGTTACATTAATACGGAACAGAAATTAGAAATTGCTTTCCCCAAATTCTTGGGTCTCTTAATTACCACCATTCTATAAAATCAAGGGGGATAGTTATTACTCTACTGGTTTGACTGATCAATGATGGAAAAGTTAAGGGACCAGCTCAGAGTCCTAAAGCAAAGTCAGTGTTGACAGGACACTGGCAGCCTCTCGATCCCTCTCTCTCACGTGTGGCTGGCCCCAGAGTTTCCCTTCCTGGGGTCATGTCCCCTACCAGCATCCCAGACTACCTATTTCTAACAGACTGTCACAGGGAACGCAGTCTTCACATGAATCTACAGTGTCTAGGTAACATCTGGATCACCGCAGCTCAGAGAGACCACAGCTGCTAAACAGAGAAATAAATTGGGCCGATGCACTGCACATTGGGAGATGTGACTAAATTTAAAGAAAAGTACCGCATGCTCGAAAAGCAAAAGGAAATCAAAACAAAATCTACAGTGAAACTGGAGGCTACCTCAGAGAAGACAGCAGAGTAGCTAGAGCTCACTCTCTCAAGAGAACTCCGCTGTTGGAAAAAACTCTATCTGTTCCTTGAAGTAGTTTTTAGAAACAAAGACCACGGATGAAGTAAACTCATCCAATGACCCATTTCTTGGTGAAAAGAGAATGATTTCAGTATGCCACACACTGTCCATATCCCCACGGCGATTGATCTCTGCTCATTAAGTGGAACAATAGTGTGAAAGTCGGTGGCTTGGTTTTGTATTTGCTTTTTTAAAAATGGTTCTGAAGACCCCTGTCTCACTCCCCAAACACTGTGGAGAGTATGGTATCATTTAAGGGGACTAAAGACATTCATTGATTATAGAACACAGACGTTCACATAGAATGAGATTCTGGAAATTTAATTTTGTAAAGAAATGCAAGCTGCTCATTAATTTAATTAGAACATAAATAACATCAAGCATAGTTAATGAGGTTCAGTGTGATTTGATTTGCAAGAAGATGTATTACTATGAGAAATCAAGTGATACTTGCCACCTCTCAGAAAATTTGGTAGTAGTAGAAGTTTCCCGAATGGCTTATATATTGTAAGGCTGCACCAGTATTAGTCTTCTCTCTCTGTGTTACTCACTAAGGGGTCACACCAATCTTCAGCAAGCCCAGTGGAGCTCCTGAACCACTGGACGGAGGAGCTTGGATCCAGGGATTCCAGAGGACCACATCTTTCCCTTCATAATCTCCTTTTCTCCATCAGTCTAGAGCCAAGCCAATTGCCAAAGCTAACATATGGTCCAGTTGCAGAAGGGGAAGCAGATCTAAAAGCTAACTTGGAGGCCACATAAATAAATGTACCTGATCATAAACACTAGTCATCTGCCTGGTCCTCGTGTTCCAGTACAACCCTTATTACTCAGACATGTATGGCTCGTTCTAACAATTCCATTTTTTTTTTTAAAGTGAAGTCAGCCCAAACCAAACCAGTTAAAACCATTTCTCGACTGTCTTGACCACCACAACGCTCTAGTACTCTTAGTTGTATATTATACTAGAAAAGACAGATGGTTTCATTCTGGAAGGGGTCTTTGAGTTTGCACATGGAGAAGAGAGTCAGCCACGAGTGGCCTGCCTTTCTTTGATTTCCTTATCTAAGTTCTAAAAACTCAACTAATAAAAAGAAAAACAATATCTCAAGTCAACAGGCATATATTGTGAATTATTTTGCTGAGGTGAATATCAAGTTTACATTTTACAGAAGGAAGCACAACTTGCTGAATTCGTTAACGGTGTTTTTGATTTGTATTTCATTTTAAATATCTTCATGAAATGTCTTCATTGAAAAACCACCCTTTCCCTTGACTTCTATGCCCCAACACTACCCAAATTCCCCCCACTCCACCACCACCCTGACATCTCTGTTTACCTCCCAGTCTGCTCTGTATAGACTTGCCTTGGCCTGCCCAGCATTCCGGTTTTTTAGACTTGATCCTCTCCCCTTCTCTTCCTCTGCCTTCACTCAGTAGTGTCTCATTCATGTCCTCAATTCCTAACTGTACACAGGTGACTCAGCAATATGTCCTTCACTTACCCTTAGTTCAATCAGCTCCTCCAAGCCTCCAGACCCAACTGAAGTCCTACTTGACATCTGTTCTCGGAGATTTCAAAGACACCTCAGCCAACGTAAAGCTGAACTCATGGAGTGCTTCCTAAGTCAGTGACGGATGCCAGCAATAAGTTGTACAAGTCAGAAACCTAGGGATTTATCTTGGTGACGTCCTTCTCTTAGCCTTCACTTCCAAAACGTCATCAACTCTGGTCGAGTTTGTCATGTAACTATTTCTTTAACCAGTCACTTTTCTCTGTCTCTGATAACCACTATCCAAATATAAGCCACTATCACCTCTCACCTGGACAGCGAGGGTGGAAGGGTCCAGGGCAGAAGTCAGCAAGAAAATGGTCAGGCAAGAGAACCAAATAAAGTTTTAAGAAGACAAACGGAAAGGGCCTGGGGCCAACAGTGGATACTATGTTTTAGATCAGGACTGAAAAGAGGCCACTGGATTTAGGAATGAGGAGGTCACCAGGGACCTTTGAGGTCTCAGAAGAAAAGTAGAAATGGAAAAAAAAAAAAAAAAGTAGAAGTGGAGGTAAAATTACAATGGAAAAATGCAGTAATAAAGTACAAACTATTCTTTCCAAAGAATGTAGCTCTGAAATGAACGTGACAGGTATTTGGGGGGACGCAGAGTTGAAGGTGTATTTTTTCAAAGGATGATTGAGATTTGTGCATTTTATAACCTGACAGGGAAAGGAAACTATGAAGCTATGAGCGTGGGGGAGAACTAACAGGGCAAGTATCCACGAGTATCCAGACGAAGCAGAGGGAGCCCCATCTGGAGCGCCAGGAAGACGGAGTATGACTAAAGAAGAACGGATGAAGGGCTATCTTTTTTTGATAAAGAAGAGATGAAAACAAATGGAGTAAATGTCTCTCATTTTTAGTGAATCAGAAGGAAACATGATCAGAAATGGTAAAGAAAGCTGTTAGAAGAGATCCAAATGTTTGGATAATGCATTGATACAACATGCGTTGATTTGAGAGTCTACTATGGGCCAAGTCCTGGGTGGTAAACCAGAGGGAAGCCCCCGCCAATGCCACGAAGATCGCAGCTCTTCAGGGGCTAAGACTTCAGCAGGGATGATCCTGAGGTTGGCAGGTGATGATGGGAAGCGGACTTCAAAGCAGGAAGGAATACTGAACCGGGGCCTGGGAGAATAATTCTGTGAAGGTCACCGTGAAAGTGTCCCACCACCCAGAGGGCTCAGAAGCCAAATGTGAGGGGCTGTCAGGGGGGCTGGTTTCTAAACCACGGGACAGGGGATTCACCTCACAAGCAGGCAAACAAGTGGTCTCTGGCGTTGCAGTGTCCAGGGGGACTGGCACAAAAGGAGATCCCTCCCACCCCCCATAGGCCCTCCCCCGCCAGTGGGGTTGGGGGGGTGCCAGACACAACCTCGCAGGGCTTGCTGCTAGGATCACCCACCTGTTCCGGGTTCATGCGGGGTAACGTGAGGAAAAGCGGAGGTATTTTCACTCTGAGATTAGTATGCTGATGACACATGGTCTACGTCTCCCCTTTTATCTCTAATCCTGACACCACAATTTCACAATTTATTCAGCGTCTGAGGGGCCCGACAGGGGACTGGGATCAAAGTCAGCTAGAAAAGGATTAATCCAGATAAGACAGAGGTTATGATGATAGTCAGGAGAAAATATTTAAAGAATGCGGCGAGCGTGCTTCTGCGTGGCTCCTATGAACAGAGCTCTCTGCAGCTTCCCTGGCTCCTTGGGGCGTCCCGGGCGACATCCATGACAAGCCTGACACAAGGGGGCCTATTTATAGGGCCAAACCCAGAGTCTGTGACAGTGACTCTCGCTCTGGAAGCTCTTGGTGGCTGAGGCTGCCCTGGGTCTTGTTAAAGAATACACTTAAGGCAAGGCCTCCCCTGCTTCCAGAATGTTCCCTCCCTGAAGTCATCAGCAAAGTCAGAAATACTTCTCCATTTCCCCTCCATTTCACACTCTACAACCGTTACTATACTATTGCTTTTTTTCCAACCGTTTTAATTAATGTTGTTTTGTGAAATTTCTTCTGAGTCTATTTCTCTGGGAAATTTAATTTTAGAAAGCCAAAACGTGTCAAGCAATCTAAAATTAATTACCCTATTTTTACCCTTTGAAAGTAGTGAACTATTCATCAATTTTTGGTTTTCCTTTAGAATCAGATATGCGGAATGATTTTTTTTTTCCATTAAACCTCTTCAGGATTATCTGGGATACAATATCGCCATGAACAGAAAGCATTAGATATCCGTGTCCTTCCTCCTCATTTCATGTGAAGTGCCGTCAATGCTGTTTTCTGCCTCCTCTGTCTCTGTTTGGGTTTAAATCTTCTCAATCTAATTTTTAACTAGCTCTCTTTCAAGGAAAAAGCTCCACAAAGTAAATCACTTATTTTTTTTTTCCCACTGCACGATAAACTTAACTCTTGAGGAAACCACTTATTGGTATGACACAAATATCAAAGTTTCTGCCGGATACTGAATGTTAGACTATAGTATGTAATAAGCTTTTGTCAATTTTAAGAAATGAAACAAAAATATCGTTTCCTAAGAACAGAAAGAATCCAACACTGAAAGGAGCAGTGGTCGTAATATTACAAGGGATTACAAGGGAGATTTTTCAAAAACCACATATATCTTAGGATATGCTCAGAGAGTTGTTTTTTGTTTCGTTTTGTTTTTAGAAGAAAGAGCATATATTTCGAAGAAAGAGTTGTTCAAAAATTACAACCTCAGTCCTTTGTCTCATTTCTCTTATTTGTTTTTGGCATAAAAAGACTCAGACAATGGTATGAGGCACTAGAGTAAATAAATGAATAAAAAAGAGGAGGAGAAAAACTATTTTTGCTTGAATTTTTAAAAAACCGCTAATAGTTTTCAGAATGCTATCATCATCATTGTCTAAAATTATAACAGTTGAAAGTTACAAAGGAAAAGATGATTCATTCCTTGGAGGTAGGTCAGGTCTCTATTATGTAACAGCAATAACGGAAACATCCATTCACTTATTCACTCGTTTAATATGTAGTTGTTGAGGGCTACTGTGTGTCTGTCACTGTCCCAGGCCCTGAGGGATTCAGCCCAGAAAGAAAGTTCCTGCCCTAATGAGTCACGGGGGAGCAAGGGATTCAGATCGACCAGATGGGGACCACACACAAGACTTTTCAGCGAGGGACGAGGAACTAAAGCTGTGGAAGGGGCCAGTGGCTGGGAGCACAGGGCAGACGTGGAGGACGGCGTGGGAGCTGGGACTTGAAAGATGATAGGGAGCCAGCGTGGGAAACTGGGAGGGAAAGTTCTAGGCAGAGGGAGGAGCAACCACAAGGGTCTTCAGGAAAGAACAAGCTTGACCTGTTCTAGTTCTTGAAATTCCTCCTTTGGTACTTAGTTGCTGGAGCACTTTTGAGAAGTCATTTTGATACAGAATCCCTACACGGCAGGGAAGAGTTTGGGGTTCATAGGGTTCCAGAATCTCAATTCTAAGGATAAAGCAGTCAAGAAACAAAGAAGGGTGGGGTGTTATTTACAATTTGGTAGCTTGTGAGGCTTCCTTCATGCCCACGCTCATTCACTCAATCATTTATTATTTTCCCCAACTTTTTTTTTTTTTTGAGGATTTATTTATTTATGAGAGAGGGAGAGTGAGCGTACCTGAGGTGGGGAGGGGGAGAGAAACTTTATCAGACCACACACTCAGTCCCATGTGGAGGGCTCCATGAGGTCATGACCAAAACCAAGAGTTGGATGCTTAACCACCCAGGTGCACCCCCAAGTTCTTTAAAGTAAGACTATCGGCCAAGCCACCTATAGTCATACTATATGGAAGATGCAAGAAATCTGTATATTCCAATAGGGGTAGCTGGTATTTCCACACGTATCTGCCATCTCTTGGTCTGAATGCCACAGACGGGACTTGGGACTTTTCCAAAATTCCTTTGTAGTTCTATGGCAGGTCCCTAATCTCCTATCTGTATTCTCAAATCTGGAAAGCTCTGAAAACAGGATGAGGGAAACTCATTTCATGACAAAGCAACCCACACTGCCTTATAGTCTTTATTCATCACACCAACTTTGCATGTTCATGAGTTTTGTGGAAGAAATGTTAATTGTGTTTTACTGTTGGAGGTGGTCCTTGATTTCATTAGTTGTGTTAAATTATAGGCAATTAGTTTTCTAGAATCCAAAAATCCTGAGTTCTGAAGGAGTGTTGGCTCAAAGGATTCTGCAAGGAACCTCAGGCCTTAATACTGTATCCAGAACTCATAGCAAGGTCAACGGGCACTGCTACCCCTTTATTAACGACTATTAAAATTACACTGCCACACGTTTGAATGCCCGTAGTTATCTGTCACCATCGCAAACCCTTCTGGACTTCACATTTTACTTCATCAAAAAGGTTTCTTCTTACTTCATACCAAAACGACCAAAAGACCTTGTGAAAATATTTCACATATAAATGATCTGACTCATAAGCATTTTACATGTAAATTTCATGTAAATAATAAAATTATTTAAAATCTACACTGGGGGACAAAAAGTTTGCATGGCCCATTATAAAAATCACATGAAAGAGAAGTAATTGCCTATGAATAAACATATCATGAAAGGAAATCAGGCATTTCACATAGCTGAAGTCACTGTTTACGAGAATTAATGTCCGTATTACGAATAGGCAGATGGTCTGCTTAAACAAACATATTATAGTTTGGCATTTCTTATCAACCGCACTGATTCAGGAGTAATAAGAGTAACCGAGGGCAGATTTGCAGCCAACTGTCCATTAAGAAACATTCCTTAAACATGTCATTCCAGAACTGTTGATTTCAGAAATATGACATCTTCTTCAGTGTAATCATGAACGTTTAGATCACTATACATCCCTTGTTTGGTATCTTTAAAAAACAGCCACAAAATCTGCATAAATTTTTGCTCCCAGAGGAAACAATATAGAACATATTGAAGCTTATAAGTGGGTTAAAGTATTGAGCGAAAGGGGATTGTGCCAACAGTGCCCCCTTATTACATATTTCTACGATGAGCCAAGGTCAATGCAAATTTGATTGTGTCACCTGTCTGTATTGAACCCATCAGAGCTTCTCTTTGCCTTTGGGACAAAGTTCCCCCAAAGAGGAAGCTCCATAAGGATAGAGAATTTTCTAGAACCTGTTGTTCATGGTTCTATCCTCGGTGATGAGGGGAGAGCTGGCACATACTAGATTCTCAACAAGAACCTAGAATTCTTTCTTGAATGCTTCAGTACAGAAAGCAGTCCCTGCGTTGGCCCCTTCCACGTTTTCCCCTGCCTCGTGGTGGAGCCCCGCTGGCTCCCCTTGCCTACGGTATCTTCCTCACAACCCATTCCCCATTTCCTCTGTCATGTTTTGTCTTCACGCCTGTCACTGTGGTCTTCCTTGAGACCTAAACCATGGTTCACTTCCTGTGTTGCCATTTTCTGCTCTATCCCTGACCTTTCCTACTGAAATATTCGTGACCTTTACAATGACTTACTCCGTGTCTGATTTCCCCACACAATTGTGAGCCTGAGGAGGACAGGGACCCCGCTGATCTCAGCACACAGTAGGAGTTCAACACACACATGCTGAAGGAACGAAAGCATGGATCAGCCTTCATTCCCCCTCTGGCACCCAGGCCTGTGTACCTAACCGGGACGAGTGTTATGTACACTTGCCCATGAGAGAGAGACGGCTGTGTGTGTGTGTGTGTGTGCCTGGTTCCAGGACAGACACCCTCTCTGCAAGTCTGGCCCCTGTCACTCTAACCCCAAATCCTGGAGCACATTGAGGCCAGTTCTTTTCCCCTTTAGAAACGGCATAATGCGCAGAACTCCGAATTTGTGCGCAAATCACTAGACAACATTTCTCTTCGTTAATACTGGCGATCTGCCTGTTGCAATCTTCCTGAGGAAACGTGGCTGGGAAGGTGGCTTTCGCGGCAAGTCCCGTATAAAGACCACGTGTAACCAACGTATATTTTGAGATATTTGAGATCACAGATTCAGAGAACATTTTTAACCGATTACTATTTTTTTTCCTATTCAGGCCCATATGCTTTCAATCCAGAATCATTACTGTGCCCCGGGGGCATTTTAGAGCTAAAATAAGTGCAGGTGTTTGTGTGCCGACAAGTGTGGGACAGGCCACCGGGGATACTCACGGAATGAGGACCACTGGCCTCGGGTACGGTCAGGACATGAGGGCTGGGGGAGGGGAGGAGAGGTTTTACGTATTGGTAGATGAAGTGCTTCTCATGGCCCTCCACGGCAGCACTCTGCTGGGCTGCGGTGACCTCTTGTCTTAGAATGTCCTTCCCATGCCTGTTCTCCTGCACCCTTTAAGACTCAGGCTGATTTTACTTCCCCCAGCAAGTGTCCCCGAACCCATCTTCCCACAAGCTGCTTTGTCCCACTCACTTCCAGCCACACTCGGAAACGCACCTCTGCCCACGCATTCTGAGACTGTATGATCGTTCCCTCCGTGCCTGGGTCATTGACGTGCTCCTGAGACCACAGACTGTGTCCCACTCATACTTGCAACTCTAGCGTTTAACACGGTACGTGACACACGGTAGGCTTGTTGGCCGAGAGAACAAAATGACTGTTGCCGCTGCTTTTACTCCCCATGACAATAACTGGTAGCAGTGGGACAGGGGGTTGGAGGCCGTGGCTCAGGAAGCAGTTGTCCCTGCAGGGCTGATCCCGTGGGAAACGCGAGCCACTGGCTCTGAGGGGTAGGCACAGCTTTGTGGGAGGCTGAGCCTGTAGTCTCACCTCTGAGAGAGGTTGGAGAAAAATAGGGGCTTGTGCAGTCCAAGGGCTGCTGAAGCAGAAAGAACGGACAGGTCCCACGGACCAAGAGGAGGGCTTTCCCGGTGAACTCAGATGTTTCTACACTGGTCAGAAACCTTACACCAGATCTGTCCCTGTAGCTACCCAGACCCATGAAAGTAATCAACCACCCATGTCACCACTCCCCACGTCCAAAGGGAAATCGTGATAACAAAATCAGAGGCCTGGAGAATGGAAAAGCTGGAAAGCATAAAGAGGGGGTTTAGCAAGATAAAAAAACACCGGCAGATAGCTGGAGCAAAAGCCCGTGCTTACATCCAAGAGAACATGAGAGATTTCCACCAGATGCCCTATACCTGTAGCTTCTGAAGTTGGAGATGAAGGTCCCTCTCAGAGTGATCCTTTGTTTGCTCAGTGGAAAAAAACTGGGAGTATCCTGTCACCTAGGATATTGTCCTTTGGTAAAAGACTCTACCCAGGTTCCTCCTGATACATTTGGAAGATAGAAATGCTGGAGTATCCGTCGCTCATTAACAGTGACGGTGACCTGCCCATGTGTCAGATATACAGCCAAAGAATAAATGAAATAGAGCCTAGAGAAAGAATCCAAAATTCTGTGAATTTTAAACAGTTTCCAGAACGTCCTCTTCCATAAGAAACATAACATTTCCAAAGTGTGTCATACTGCCAAAAAAAAAAAAAATGTATTGAATACAGGCAGTCCACCACTTATGAACAGGTTGTATTTCAGAAGTGTGTTTTTGAGGCAGTCCTGGAAGAATTCGGAACGCGCATTTCCCACTGAAATTGTAACATACGCGATGGTCAGTTTCCGGCGTCACATCAGGGAGTGGGGCACCTGGCGAACCAGGAGCCAGCCACGCGCAATAATGCCACCATGGGGACCTGTGTGCCCATTACACGATCTCCAGTTGGACAAGGGGTGGGAGGCACGGCAAGTTCCCTCGGCTGGGTGAGGTCCTCCTACTCATAGTCTGCCGAGCCAGTGGAGGTAGGGATGCTTCAGGTCCCTTGCCTCTGTTGATGCTCATGCTTTCTTAAGTGGGTTATTTTTGTAGGAGCTGCTAAGGGGGTATATCAGAGGTACTCCTCCCCGTGGAAAGCCCTCTTTGGCATATTTCTGAGGCTGTGACGTAGAATATCTGTAATGTGTCCTTAATGACTCACCCAAAACAGTCTACTGGATGTACAGAATAGGTATACAACAGACCTTTTCTTAAAGTTCCGTATAGCTAGTCTGGTAATAGCGGAGGCAGGTCCTGGGGTATTTCTTCCCTCCCTTCCTGGACTTTCTCAGCCTTCAAGGAAGGAGGAGCTCTCTCCAATGCTGGGACCAGGTGAGAAGCGAGAGCTCTGGTTCGGAAGAAAAGCAGAATTCTAACCTCTTGCCACCATAGGGCAGGGGAGTTACGAAGCCAGTTTGCCTGAATGGACATCAGAATATCAACTCCCAATGATTCATTTCCCAAGACCCCAACACAACGATAATGGCAACCTGAAAGAGAATCCCGAATTCTCCTCAAGAGTGAGTGGAGAGTTTAGGCAAGGGATTTGAAATGCATATCACAGACACATAAACAAACAAACACACAAACAAACAAAAAACTATGCAAGCCAGGCAGGGCTGTGGCCCATTTAATCTCCAAGGTGCTTTCCAGTCATGATATTTTCTCCTGCAGATTCAGATCCCACCCAGATCTTTCGAAATTGCGGGGAGAGGCTGGGCATCATTCGGTCATTCCCTGGTTGCCTGCTGCGGCCCCGCGCCCCAGTGCATCCGAGGCCTGGAATGTTGGTGATGTACAAACATACCAGCTGTTCTAGGAGTCCAGCCCTGGCACAAAGAGCACCGGGTTGTTGGCAACCTTCAGCTGCACATGATTGCTATTCTAGGAGGAGAACCACTCCTGAACAGCTGAGAGGTCCACATGGAGCGAGAGCCAGGAACATTCCTGCCCTGGGCATCACCCTTTGGCCAAAGCCTCTTTCTACCACCCATCAGCACTCACTCCACTTTTTAGGGTTGTGAACAGCTGCCCCTGAAACATGAACCTGAGTGAGCCACTGAACACAGAGGTCCCGAGTTGCCTGTACTCAAGTAAAAAGCTTACCACAAAGCTGGGCTGGTCCATATTTAATAATAGACACAATTATGAATGAGAGAAGAGGTTGTGGGTCCAAAGGTAACCAACCACTCCTTGTTGGTGGGTTACCAACCAGCAGGAACCCCCTAGCCCAGGGTCATCTCAGTTGATAATCAAAGTTCTTCTACCCCAACTCTTGGTTCCAAGGCCAACACCTGTGGTTCAGTAAGGACTGGACCAGCATAAATCAGGTCCTTTCCTTGGAGAATCACATATTCGGTGAGTGGAGACAATACCGAGGAGAGCAAAGAAAGACAATGGAGCTCAGGGAATTGGAATCAGAAAAACATTTCTGGAATCTTCTGGGAGAAAAGAAGTAGAGTGAGAAAAGAGGAAGCGACTCAGGGGCTCTTGTGATCCTGCAGCACAGAGTTCCTAGGGCCCAACTCCTTCCTCCAGCACAGAACAGCCTTGGGTCTGGGGCCTGGAGCCACCAAGTATTAGAGACCCCCAGGTCTGGTCCACAAAAGACTGTTATCATGGGGGGACTAAATCCCAAGGCAGGCCTGCAGCCCCTCCTTTGCTGGGAAACGTGCCTCTTCGTTTGCTAGGATTGTAGGAGAGCAGGAGGTAGAAGGTGGGGCATATCATTTGAGGAACCACGTTCCTCAAATATATATGAGGAAGCTGTTGTTTTCATAACACAAATCTGAAAAAATTGAGATAATACAAGTGACAGAAAAAAGCCTCAAACACATTTCCCTCTTTGATACAGATACGTGGAAAACAGGTTGGGAAAGCGTACGTTAGGAAGGTGGGCAGCCTTGCTGGGGGAGGATGGGGGCTGGAGGAAGTGTTAAAGTTGTACTGGAAGGAAACACCAGGCAGACCCTCTCTCTCTCCTGGAACGCCAGTCCCACCGCAGCCGTGGCTATCTGACCTAGAAAGGAGCTGGCCCCCTAGCAGGTATTTCAATAAATATTTCCCTCATCAGGAACTTAAGCAGGTTTCGGAAGGATGTCCTATGAGGAGTGGAAGAAATGCCGTCACCCCCCGCCCCATCCTTGGTTCACCGGCTGCGCAGCTAGAGGTAACGGACCAGGATTCAACGGAATAATTACTGTGGTCTCTTCTGACTGACATTTGCAAGAATGTTTTGCTGGCCTAGGTGTGAGGAGCTTGGAGGATGATGTGCACGGGGCCATTTTGCCCTCCACGGGGCCACGTTTGGAGCTGGAACCATGCCCCCGAATAGTAGTTATTCAGAGATCAGGTACACAGTGTTCTTTACCCCAGTGTCTGGGAAGAAATTTTCTTAGTAGCTCCAAGCAAGCAGGGGACGTGAAGTTTCTCTGTCTGCTTCTATCTAATTAACGTTCAGCGAGTCTCTGGCTATTTAAAATAGGGAAATAATGCATATTTATTCACACATGCTTTGAGATCTGTGGATAAAAATGCTATATTACTACTAACCACAATGAATGCACATACTTTAAATATAATTATCAATTACCAGCTACCACCTGTTGAGATAACTAACTACAGGGCCTTTAAACACCATCTTTCCAAATTTTAGAATTGGAAACATTCTTCAGTGTTATAGGCACTATATTCAACCAATTCATTAAGGAAATTCTTTGTTACTCTTATTATGACTTATGTACCAGCAAGAGGAATGGAAATTAAGCTCCATGATTTTCTAAAATGCCTGAGGGCCTATAGTTAGGGTCTGATCTTACAAAGTCATCTTTCAAAACTCTTTTAAGATGCACTTAATGTCATCTCTATAGTCTAAGGTCGTCCTGCTGCATTTTAAAAACAAAATTTTGCCCTCTTGGCAAATCAAATATTAAGTGGTTAGGGTGCATACCAAGTAAGGTGCATTTCTACAAATACAAAGCTCTTCGTGCAAATCAGTTCATAAACCATGCATAAATAGAAGGTATTATGTTACTCTTCCACACTTGGGACCATAGATTGAAGCTAAAACTGTAAGACTCTGCTTATAGATGGGCAATTATTACAGGGCTTTTATTCTTCAAAAGCTATTAACATTTTTATAGCATAAGCAAAGTTATTACAAACAACCTCTAAAACATAAAGAATGATTTTCCTGAAACTCCTCCCAAACCCTCACTTCAACATAAGGCACGATATTTGTTTACTGGAAAGGAAAAAAAAAAAAAAGTAAGTAGGTTAGAGCTGAGATAAAAATGCTGCTGGCATCAAGTCAAGGAAGGCTGTGAAACTCCAGCGAGCTGTTCTCTGCAGCGTGTTTTGGAAGGGCAGGGAAACAGAACAGAAAGCCAATCAATTCACTTGGGTGTTCAAGTCATCAGCGACATTACTCAAAACTTATGTACACAAACTGGCCTCCTCGGTGTTGCCAGTCCCTAAGCCAGCAGGGGGCGGGGGTCCGGGGGGCACTCAGGGCAGTCAGCGCCGTCTTCCAGCCCACCTGAAGGTAGTTTGACCATGATCGCTGGGGACATGCGCCACCGCCACCGGGGCATGCCTGCCCAACAGCTCTCGAAGCTTCTACATGACAAAGGAGAAGGCAATCGGAGCCTCCATGCTAAAGGCTGCAAAGGCACTTCATCTCTCAGAACGAGTCAAAGGCAGAAATCCTACCATCATGCTGGGAGTGAAAGCTGAATTTCTAGAGTCTGCTCCTGCGGCTCAAAAGCTTGATAATTCACCGCCCCCCACCCAAATAGCTGGGAATTAAGAATACATTCTCTATGCATTCTTTTTTTTTTTTTTTTTAAAGATTTTATTTATTTATTTGTCAGAGAGAGAGGGAGAGAGAGCGAGCACAGGCAGACAGAGAGGCAGGCAGAGGCAGAGGGAGAAGCAGGCTCCCCGCCGAGCAAGGAGCCCGATGTGGGACTCGATCCCAGGACGCTGAGATCATGACCTGAGCCGAAGGCAGCTGCTTAACCAAATGAGCCACTCAAGCGTCCCTCTCTATGCATTCTTAATGACCTTTCTTGACGCTGTGTTGTCACAGAGGGAAGAGACACCTGATAAGCGGCTAATTTATCTGCGTAAGACACCAGTTAGCAGCGGCAAGGTGGACTCCGTTTCCCACGCTCATCTCCGAACCAGTAGGCCCTCACTCGCCCTTGCAGAGGCACTGGGAGAGAAAGGGATAGAGTGGGATGGGAAGAGGAAAGAGCAATTCTTAAAGACTCGGTGGTCCAATCGGCAATATGCAGCCTCTGAGTCACAGAGCGGAGAGCTGCAATGGGTCGTCAATAAATCCACGTCGACCTTCACTCATTCTCCAGGCAGTGCGAAGTCAAGTGATTTTCTCATAGTTAGAAGGTGTCTCTTTGCTAGTCTTCCCCTTCTCCCAGAATACTGAGACACTCACCTTACCCTTAATACGCTTTCCTTTAAGGACAATTTCAAAAGCCCTGAATCTCGGGGCTAGTGTAACAAGAAAAAGTAGATTTGAAAGTGCCGAAAAGGAATTTTTCTACTGGGACAGGAGTGGCCCGGATGCATGACTATTTTTTTCTTTGCCCTGAAGCTACGAGAAAAGGAATATTTCGAGAGGACCACAAAATGGAAAAGGAAATCAACAAAATGGCACACAGATACAAAGAAAATGGGAGACTGGAGGCCGTGTTCCAAGTGTCTAGTTTCAGGAAGCCGTCGCTTCTCACTCAAAGATCAGGTGCTGATGGGGGAAACTGGAGTGATCCTTGACACCGACGATTCAGAAAAGATCAGGGAGCTGTAAATGTGAGGCCAAGAGTGGCCATATTGCCTGAAGGTACGATGGGACCGTGAAGTCACAGGGCCCTGTGGTCAGGTGACTATAAGCCAGCCTCCTGGGTACCAGAACGGTATAGACCTACACTCGAGGATGGGAAAGTACAGCCCAGAGAAAGCAGTGGGGAATCCAGACAAAGAGGACCGCATTGCCCACTCTTTGAGGTCCCATGAGAGAAGTCAAGCTCACCAAAGGCAAAGTGGGGAATTTAAAAAAAAAAGTCATTACGCCCCTATTCCATGAAGTGTCTACCACCTCAGTCCTCTTACATGGTAACTGAATTTACAAATTTGAAGGGATAGAGGTTGTCAGAAGAGGAAAGAATAACCACAACAGTAAGAACTACAGTAGAAAGGGTAACGTAAGACAGAATGGTTTAAGCTGCCATTACATAGCTGCTGGAAGATTCTAGTAACTCTTGCAGAGATGCATTATGACTGAAGACAGTACCGTCCCCGCAGCAGAACAATCCAGTACGGAACCAAGGTGGAGGGTGGCTCAGCCTCTCCATCCTTTGGTCCCCAACTAGGGCTTGGTGATTTTCAAGACTCACAGCTACACTGTATGTCATGTAGTGACTTAAGCATCTACTCAAACCTGCTCATACCTGGCTTGCTTTCAGTTTTAGTGTTACTTTCGTTTTTCTCAACATCTTTGTTCTTGATGAACCAAGATGAAGAAGCCTATCTGGGCATCGTTGAAACAGAAGTTCATTCAATTCCATTAGTCATCTTTCTTGCACAGTTTTGGTGCCTAGATTGAGGCAGTCAGGAGGAAAATAGATCCCATGCCCTCGGACTCATGTCTCCTTCAAGGGTTGGCTTGCCACGCACTCCTTTCCAGCTCAGCAAAGTCTCCCAGGAGCTCAGTCCTATTAGCTGGCATCTTCCCTACTTTTCAAATTTCCTATCTCTTGGCTGAGCTATGGAGGAGGACATCCCACCCAGCTTTGCTGTCTTTGCTGTCTCTGAAAATATGCACATAGGCCTTTCTCATGGAAAGACTATACTTAGGAAAAAGGAAACGGACAGAATAACAAAAGCTACAAACAAGAGGGAGTTCTAAAGTTTCTGGTATATTACAAAATACTCAGGGCTATTGTGCTCGATCTGTATTTCCTGATAATTCCTTCTTAGATGGCATATCGAGGTCTCTGGTAAGTGGTGCCCGTTACTACATGGAGCGGCTTAGCTCTGTGATGGTGGATTTAAATGTCACCCCTGCTGCCATCTAGCACATTCTGAGCCCTGAGAGACCCTACGTTCTGACCTTCACTCCGTGCATGGCCCAGCCCTTTGTCAGACTCATGGATGTCTCGGGTAAGAGAGCCATTCTCTTTCCTGACCCCCAAAGCTTTTCCCCAAGGGGTGCAGCTCTTCATTGGCTTTGAAGACCCCTCACACGTCCCTATTGGCTCTTTCAAATTCCACCATTATCTGTGGTTCCTCTTTCTGGAAGGAAGGTCTTTCCTTCCAAGGACCCCACGATTTTCCCTCTGGGCGTCATATCATTTTGTGTTCATCTCCAGGCGTCTACTCGACTCTTTATTGACTTCCCAGTGGTTCCATCTCCAAGAGGTCCTACCCATTCCATGCATTGTAGAGAGTCCGCTTCTTATCCACCAGATGATTTACCTTTGGAGGATTCAGTACCAGTTACCCTGGCATATTCTCTCTCTCTCCATGAAGCTTGGCTGTTTTTTTTCTGTGGTCCTCTAGGATTCTGGTGACCACTCCATGCTGAGGTCCAGACTCCAAGGGCCTCGTGCCTGAAGCTAATGTTCTGGTGTCCAGAGACAAGGCCCCGCCTCCCTTCCCCTCATCACTGATCTTTCCCATGTTTAGAAGTCCCTCTCTGTGATGAAACCAAGTAATATCTGTTCTCAGGGGCCATTACTTAAAAGCTAGATATACCTTAGGACCAAAACAATAATCATTGTTGTTATGTACTAAGTAGGCAGACAGGTTATACCAGGCGCCGAGCTACATGATTTTCAGAGTTTGTTTTCTTCAACCCACAACTCAACGACCCACAACTAGACTCAACCTACAAGATGGTATCTGCAACTCCCTCTTCAGGTGAAGAAGTCAGGAGGGAGAAATGAAATACCCTCTGGAAGGTTTCTCAATGAGTAGGGATGTCTGACTCCAAAGAAGATGTTCTTAATTTTTGTGCTCCACTGCCTTCTGGAAAAAATAAACCACCTCAGCAGGATGTGGGTTATTGTGAAGGGTACATATAGCTCTGACATCTCCCCTGTCTTACCTGGGGCCAGGAAGCGGTATGTTTTTACACCCAATTTTACAGTGTAAAATTACTTAATATATGTGTGTAAATAAAAATAATTTTAGAATATAGATAAAATGTAAAAATTAATATACACAATTTTGACCTCTGACATAGGTGGGCAAAGGCTTGGTTTACTGGAAGGACTACTTCTCACAGAGTGTTCTAGGCTACAAGGTACATTAAACAACCATTATACAATTCATGCCTGGAAAAGAATTTTTTCCCCATTTGAGAACTTCATCCAGAAATACAGGGTCTGGAAACTCTCCCTGGTAAAAAAAAAGCAAGCCAGGAGTTCCTTTTCCATTCATTGTCTAATTTTGCCACTTTTATTCTTATTCAAGAGACTATTCAGCAAGAAAAAGAACCGATAAACGATCTCAAGGACATCATATGCCCATCAGAAATGAAAACTGTGACAAGCGGTTGCCTCGTATTTCAATAACAATATTAAAGAATTTACCCAGAGATACTTAACATCTTTTAGAAAGCAGCTTGATTTATGAGTTAATAATATATATTGTGGAGTACATAAAATAAGTCACGCTATAATCATTTTTCAACAAAAATTCTCTCAAGTTTTGGATTCAAAAAAAGGATAATCTTGGAAGGACGTTTTAACCATCTTTCTCCCGTTGCCTCCGGTCAAACACAGTCACAACCGATCACTTTAATTGGATTGAAATGATCTGTTGGACATTCCACTGCTTCTATGAACACACCGAGGGCAATCCCTTAGCTGCCAAGTGGTATCTAGAAATGCTAATAATTTACCCGTAGATTCAATTTCTTTCTTTTTTCTTTTCTTTCCTTTTCTTTCTTTCTTTCTTTCTTTCTCTTTTTTTCTTTCTTTTTCTTTGTAACCAATTTATCTTCATTTGTGGCAGCTATATGAATCTATGCCATATTCTATGCTTACATTCATACACGCACATACCCAAACACATGCTTTCGGGGTTCTAGAAACACCCAGTGCAAAGGGTGAGTATGAAGATTTACTCACAGCACTTAACCTCTGAGCCTCTGTGTTTCCATTCACGGAAGGGAGCTAATACTTGCTAACTTCTTTTTAAAAAAAAAAAAAATTATTTATTTGAGAGAGAAAGTGCATGGGGAGAGGGGCAGAGAGAATCTCAAGCAAACCCCCCGCTGAGCACAGAGCCTAATGACATTGCAGGGCTGGAAGTCAGACCCCAAGACTACAACCTGAGTCGAGACCAAGAGTTGGACACTGAGCCAACTGGGCCATCCAGGCACCCCAATACCTGCTAACTTCTTATAAGGCTTTTTTCTTTGGGGAACAAATAGAATCATGCCAGGTGTGTCAAAGCATGTCATAAACTGGAAGGTGGAAGCATGTAATAAAACATACACATTTATAATAATAATAACATTATTATTAATTCTGCTGATTCTGCGGCTTTTTTCAATGCCAGCATAGGCAAAGCAGGAAAGTGCCATTAAACATAGTATCTATAACATATTTTTGTGATATTTTAAACCTAGTATTGATTTTATATGTACATTTCCTTTTTGAAGAGAAAAGACATGATTCATGATGGCAGAGTAAATAGGACTAGAACCTAGGTTGGCAGGAAAAGTGATATTAACAGGGGTTAACTTGTTTTTACCAAAGCAAGGAAGGCATTGCACTCTTTCCATCTCATTTTTCCCTCATACTCTCTCAGAGGTATTTATTCCATTCTTTTCCTGGTCTCTCTTTCCCCGGTCTGTTGCTCCACGCTTGGGAATACTGCTCAGATCCTCAAAATCCCCTTGTCATTTCTGGAGGTCATGCCCTTTGGGATCAACCTTTGCGGAGAGGTCCGGAATATCAACAGTGCCTCCCCCTGTCCAAAGGGTGACTGTTCCAGACGGTGTCCTGGGGGTGAGCTGGTGGTCACTGTGGGCGACACCAGGAGCAGGCTGGTGTAACCACGCCTCACAGCTCCGCCAACCAAATCCATGCTGTCACGTAAGGAAACTTCTCCAGAACAGGTGTAGAATTATAGAAGACCCTCCTCCTATCCCACTGCAAATTAACGTATATTAATAAAGAAAAAGTAAAGAGCTCAAAGTTAGGATGCGGCGTGGCTCAGTTGGTTAAGCATCTGCCTTTGGCTCAGGTCATGATCCCAGAGTCCTGGGATTGAGTCCCTCATCGGGTTCCTTGTTCAATGGAGAGCCTGCTTCTCCCTCTCCCTCTGCTGCTCCTTCTGCTTCTGCTCCTGCTCACCTTCTCTCTCAAATAAATAAATAAATAAATCTCTAAAAAAGAGCTGAAAGTCAGAAAGAATGGGAAAGGTAAGAGAAAAAATTCTTTTTTTTTTTTTAAAGATTTTATTTATTTATTTGACAGAGATCACAAGTAGGCAGAGAGGCAGGCAGAGAGTGAGAGAGGAGGAAGCAGGCTCCCTGCGGAGCAGAGAACCCAATCTGGGGCTCAATCCCAGGACCCTGGGATCATGACCTGAGCCGAAGGCAGAGGCTTTAACCCACTGAGCCACCCAGGCGCCCCAAAAAAATTCTTGATAAAAATAAAATATGAAAAAAAAAAAACCTAAAATATGTAATTTGCCCCTGAAAATAAAAGCTCATCATGACATGTGATTTCCCCCACCCCTTTTAAGAGGAAACAAACCCACTTCGTAGTGATGAAATAATCTCTAGGTGCCATAGGAAATTCTTTTACCCATCCTTTGGTGAATTCATCTGCGCTCACCATGTATGAACACATTTCCCCCATACTTCCAAATACAGAGGACTGGGAAAGAAAAAAACCAAACAAACAAGCAAAATACACAGGTAGGCGAGCGCCATGTACACACTGACCAATTCCCTGTGCATGAGTTTGCTTGTTGTTTGGAAACGTGGGGAAGAAGGAGTTAAGGGGGGTTTGGTGATATCATCTGTGCAGATACTTTTGTGCATCTCAATGAGCTTTAAAAAGACCTCCATGCTTCACTGGCTCTTGTTAAAAACATACTGAATTGGATATGACAACCTGTGGGTTAGTTTACACCACAGTCTAAAATTTGGGAAATTCAGTTTAGAAATTTGATCAATATTCATGCCATCTCACATCATAATTCAACTGGCAAAAATGCAGTAGAAAACTCCCCAGGGCCATCCTGAAGAACAACTTACATTCTGGTGCTTTAACATGTGTAAACCTCCTGCTTGGAAGCACGGGTGGGGGTTGATGGAAGCCTTGAACTTTAACAAGGGTTTCCAGGTGATTTGATTGAGGGGTTAACTCTGATAGAACAGAAATGAGCAAATTAAAATGAATATGTCAAGGCAAAAACTCAAGATGCTTTGAAAAAAAAAAAAAAAAAAAACCTCTACTAGAACTCTCCCCAAAAAGCATAAAGAACTGTCAAAATAGGATCTTGCTTAAAATGCAAAAGGTATTTTCAAAGCAGGGATGACATTTGCATACAATATGTGCTGAAGACTGATGATATGCTGAAAATGTCTTACTCCTAGATTGAGTCTATATGACATCAAATGCCAGGATAAAGAAAAAAAAAAAAGGATTGAAAATTTAAGATTCGAAAATATTTCTTGACGTCTTTCTCTAATTAAACATTTACCTAAATGTTAAACTTCTTTATGGCATCGTGACCCTGTGAAAATAGAGTAAGCATTGAAAAGGGGCCGAACTGGCATTAATTATATAAAACGCTGTTTGCAAGATAGCAACATAATACAGTTTCAACTCTTAGACTGCTCGCGCCATTATGACCTGAGCTCTGGTGTTTTTATTCTAGAATCTTCTCCCCTGTGGCCCACCACCAGCTTTGCTGGGGCCATCTTTTTATCAGTCCTTAGCTTATCTCTTCATTTGGGGATGGCAACATAGTGCTATAAGGCCACTTTCCTAAAGTTCAATTTCAATAAAATTTCTGGTCTTTAAAAAATAAATGTCATAGCAAATTCTTACAAAGATCAAATATTCCAGTATTATTCACCTGGTTCTGTGAGCTTAAAGAGGCTAACTTTTAGCAGGGGGCCCTTAAAGGGAACGTTGCTTGTTTAGGGCGTGTAACAAAGCGACAGTGTCCTTTCCCCAACCTCCCCCACCTCTTATTTTGATAAAATCAGTGCAAATGAAATCAAGAACTGTTTAAAAATGTTAACATTTTTCTGCAGCAGTGTAACTGGATTTGAGCTCAGGTATTTAAGGACAGACAGAACAATCACGCCTTTCATCGAGAATTCTGAGGAACTTGACATACATAAATCTTCATTATTTTTGATTAAGTGGAGGGGTAAAACAAAACCCTGCTAGAAGATTCATAGAGAAGCTAAAGCTCTTTATAGCACTGTGACTGTGATGGTTCTGGTGGAAAAAAACATCCAAAGAACAAATAATCCAATCAAGAAATGGGCAGAGGACATGAACAGACATTTCAGCGAAGAAGACATCCACATGGCCAACAGACACATGAAAAAGTGCTCAACATCACTCCACATCAGGGAAATACAAATCAAAACCACAGTGAGATATCACCTCACACCAGTCAGAATGGCTAAAATTAACAAGTCAGGAAATGACAGATGCTGGCGAGGATGTGGAAAAAGGGGAACCCCCCCCACACTGTTGGTGGGAATGCAAGCTGGTGCAGCCACTCTGGGAAAACAGCATGGAGGTTCCTCAGAAAATTGAAAATAGAGCTACTATACAGTCCAGCAATTGCACTACTGGGTATTTACCCTAAAGATAAAAATGTAGTGATCCAAAGGGGCACGTGCACCTGAATGTTTATAGCAGCAATGTCCACAATAGCCAAACTAGGGAAAGAAGCTTGATGTCCATCAACAGATGAATGGATAAAGAAGAGATGGTATACACACACACACACACACACACACACACAGTGGAATACTATGCAGCCATCAAAAGAAATGAAATCTTGCCATTTGCAATGACAGGAACTAGAGGGTATTATGCTGAGCAAAATAAGTCAATTAGAGAAAGACAATTATCATATGATCTCCCCGATATGAGGAATTTGAGAGGCAGAGTAGGGGGTTGGGGGGTTAGGAAGGAAAAATTGAAACAAGATGGGATCGGGAGGGAGATAAGCCATAAGAGACTCTTAATCTCACAAAACAAACAGGGTTGCTGGGGGGAGGAAGGGGTATGGAGAGGGTGGTTGCATTATGAACATTGGGGAGGGTATGTGTTATGGTGAATACTGTGAAGTGTGTAAGCCTGATGATTCACAGACCTGTACCCCCAGGGCAAATAATACATTACGTGTTGATTTTTTAAAAAAAAATCCACTGGCATTTTTCTAATCAGCAAAGAGAGGTCTTTCTCAGTCTCTTAAGCTAGAATCCCAAATTTATTCTACATAACACTTATAACATATATTAATAACTTGTCAAGAATAAAATACATTCATCATATGATGACCTTCATATAGCTGTACACTAGTATTTTATATCACACCCTATTCATTACCAGTTACTAAAGAAAATCCCCAAACAGGAAAAATTACGGTCTTGGTAAACTCATAAAAGGTACGCTCTATCATCTGCCAGCTATTAACTAATTATAAAAAAGATAGATCATGTAATCATAAAATTCCTATTTTTACCTAGGCTTTCAACTGGTAAGTAAATATTTCTACCTGTCGAGTGATCTCAGGCTAGCATGTGGCACGGACCTTCTCCAGAGTGGTTTACTATCCATCTGTGGGGACAAGGGTTCCAGTTCTGTCCTCCAACATTTGGACACTGCTTGGAAGGGCAGCCCATTGCACAACTCCAGAGGAGATTATAGTAAGAGTAAAAGAGTGAAGAAAAGGTCCAGCTGTCAGGGCCCCCAATGTTCAGGGCCCTCAATGTTCAGCATTCAGAGAGCTGAGACCAGTCACTGCCCTTCTCTCTCAAGCAGAGTTTTTGTAAGTCACCAAAATGGAAGATGCTTCTAAGGACCAAAGGCCATACCTGTTTTCATTTAATATGGCCAAGTTTAAACTTGAGCTGTGCAAAATGTTTTCCAGAAAATAGAAAACGCTGTACATACAGAGAAATATTAAGGATTCCATATACGGTACAATAACCCTTGACAAATAATTTAAAAAATCATTTTCCAAATCAGAAATTTCTTCCTTTCTTTCTTTTTTCAAGGAGATTGAGCAGACTTCACCATTAGACTGACAGGCAAACTTGATAAATGCCAATTTGCATGAGTTTGCAGCGTAAACTGAAACAATTATTTTAAACCATCCCTCAGATATTTTAAAATTGGATTTTAAAACAGCAGACTCATATGTGTTTTCTTAGATTGGATTTTTACTGCCAGTACTTGAAGCTTTCAGATTTTAACTCATAATATGTGATTTTGAGCAAATGCATTTATGGACAATATTCAAACTAATAGAAATGAATTGTTTTTCTCCATTTTCAATTACTTAGTTCCTACTTAAAATTTGTCATAGTTTTTTTTTTTTTTAAAGATTTTATTTATTTATTTGACAGAGAGAGATCACAAGCAGGCAGAGAGGCAGGCAGAGAGAGAGGAGGAAGCAGGCTCCCTGCTGAGCAGAGAGCCCGATGCGGGGCTCGATCCCAGGACCCTGAGATCATGACCTGAGCCGAAGGCAGCGGCTTAACCCACTGAGCCACCCAGGCGCCCTGTCATAGTTTTTTAAAAAATTACAATGCCACACATGAAATATGCCCGCATGAAATGAATTTTAACATATCTTGAATCACCATTTTTATTAATATCAGTATACCTTCACACTAATCAAGGTACTGGTACTGCCAAATTTTAATGACTTCTTTTCTTCTCATGCATTACGTTTGCAAATATATTAGGTGCTCCCTCCGTGTATTTAGCAGTTAAGTATAGGGAAGGGTTAAGTTAATTACCATTCCTTAATTAGGTTGTGTAATATGAAATTGCCAATAACTGAATGCTTTTTGACCTCCCAAAATAGCACTCTCATGTGGCTTAATATAATTGGGCAGAACGTTATGTATGAAACAGTTAAAGTTGTGGGCTTTGAAGCCACTTAGTGAATGACCTCTCTAAGCCTCAATTCCCGTGCTTGTAAGATGGGGTGGATGATACCTTCTCATCAGGGTCATTAGGCCATTTAAATGAGATAATGCATGAAATCTGGACAATGACTAGCACCCAGTAAGCTACTACAAATTCTTGCAAAAACTGGAAGGGCAACAGTAGCCTATATAATACAGTCAATCATAATTACAATGAAAATACCTTTAAAGGATTACTAGGTTCATCAAAACAGCAAACATCCTTTCTTCCACGTGCCCAAGATACAGCTGTAATGATACAAAACCTTCAGGCTGTTTTCTCTCACCACTGTGCGGAGTAAGACAGACTGATTGTTCAAAATCCAAGTCTGGGGTCAGATACATTGAAACTGGGGATCCTGCTGTGCTGTTTATAACCTATGTGACTCAGGGCAACTAACTTGGTTGTTCATAAAAATAGGACTTACTACCCAGAAGAAAATATACTTAAAGCACTGACTTTCTCTGCAGTAGGCCATGTTGTATGAAATAAACGTCACCTGTTACTTAAGTTTTCATGATCATTATCATGATGGTGATCTTACCCAAGTCCTTTATCCGTGGCTGAATTCCAAATACACAATTTTATCTTTCCTGACATGCTTTCCATATTTAATTGAAATCTTTATTTTCCTTAGGCAAAATACTTTTGTCTTCATGGGGTTTTAATACCTGTAACATTATTAGTCATTTTTTTTTCTATCCCAAAGATATAAAGAATAATTTAAAAGGGAAATCCCAAATAATATCATAAAATAATAGTAGTCAAACTGTGAATAGGTTAAAAGCACTCAAATAAGGCCAGACTATCCAAGTCTCAATTCTACCTTGTTTGGTTCTGTAGACTTGGGTAAATTATTTATTATCTCGGTGCCTCCGAGTCCCCATCTTTAAATGGGTATAACAGTACCACCCATATCACAGAAGTATTTCCAGGTTTAAAAGCATCACTACATGGTATTTTATGTAGTATTTTATCCACTCACCTATTGATGGACACTTGGGCTGCTTTCATAGTTTGGCTATTGTAAGTAATGTTGTAATAAATATAGGGGTGCATATACCTTTGAATTAGTCTTATTGTATTTTGGGGATAAAACCCCAGTAGTATGATTAATAGATTGTAGGGTAACTCTATTTAACTTTTTGAGGAACGTCATACTGTCTTCCACAGCGGCGGCATGAGTCTGTAGTGCACGAGGGTTCCTTTTACTCCACATCCTCGCCAACACTTTTTGGTTCTTGTGTTTTGGATTTTAGCCATTCTCACAGGTGGGAAGGGATTTCCACCATCAGAAAGAATGAAATCTTGCAAGGACATCTGCAAGGACACGGACGGCACTACAGAGCATTATGCTAAGTGAAATAACCCATCAGGGAAAGACACATATATATGATTTTACTCAAATGGGGAAAGAGAAACAAAAGAGCGAAGGGGAAAAAGAGAGAGAGGGAGGTGAACCAAGAAACAGATTCCTAACTCTAGAGAACAAACTGATGGTCGATTACCAGAGGGGAGGGCGTGGTGGGATAGGGAGAATGGGTTCGGGATTCATTCGGGAGGGCTCTTGTGAAGAGGAACAGGCGTTACATGGAAGTGCGGAATCACTAAATTGTACACCGGAAACGAATATTACACCGTATGTTAACTACCTGGAATTAAAACAAAAAATAATTTAAAAAATGATGAGAATAAAAGCATTAAAGAAGTAAAGTGTTTAGAGCAAGCAGCTGCCACACGGTAAGCACTCAATGAATGTTATTCTTATCATAGGCCCGAGTGAGGCAAGTGTTCATTAAATGGTTTTCTTTAAAAATACTCAGACACCATAATCATATTTAATATGTACTTTGGATACTCTGATCTGACATAGTGCATCACACACAGGCCACTATCTTTGCTGTGACTGTGCTATTCGGGTAATCACTTTGCTGAAAAGTCATGAGTAGAAATGATGGTAAAACAAAACAATGAAAAAAATGTACTCACACTTGGATTTTGGTATTTACCCGTGAAAGAGTTCTCTAAACACTTTGGTTAGAAAGGTGGTCGCTGGAGTTCTCTAATGATATGTGAGCCTGCCATTTTTCTAGAAAAGACCTAAGTCATTTACAGGATTCAAAATACGTCAGCATTGCCTGAAAACTGGGGCTAAATGCTATTACCAGGGGTAGACACTCGGTTCAACATACTGAACCCCAACTCCATGCCCGGCGCGAGGCTAGGAGCTAGGCATCCAATGGTAATTAAGAAAGATACGGTCTACCTTCAGACAGCTTCCAGTAAATATTGTCTAAATTACAACAGCGTTCCTAGCAAGGTATATCCCCTTCTTTCAAAGAGAATTTGGCCCGTATCTACAAAATCCTTCCTTTTCCTCTTCAGGTACCACTGATGATGGAGACAGAGTAGCCACACAGACAGGGTATTATATGCACCACACTGGGACTGATGTCAGGATGATTCATGCTGTCCAAGAATGGCCACGGGGATCAAGGACAGCAGCACATCAGACCAGGAATTGGTTGACCGTGACAGGAGACCTGCAAGGACTGGTGGGAAGGTCTGGTGAGAATGGAATGAGCTGAAATTAGGCCACACTACCTGGAAGGCCACTGTGCTTCCCCCTGGTAACCTTTCGGTATTTCTTACGCATGCGCAGTTATTCGAACCCAAACGGAAGTGTCAGGAGGTTGTGGCATAAGGAGTATTTCTGTCTGCTTTGCGATGTGGTCTGACTTAGCTGGGAATCTCGTGTTTTGAGGCCCATGTGCTGGTTGGTAAATACGAGGACCGACACACAGGGAACTTGCAGTTTTGTAACGACTGCATGCACGTTGTACACCAGCCTTTGGAGAAATCAACTGGGGGGAAAAAAGCAAAAACAAACCAAAAAAAAGGGGGGGGATTTTCAGCAGAGAATAGGAAATTCTCCAGAGACTCTGAGACCACCCACGGGGTGGAGGGGGATGGAGCAGCATCCTTTTCCCCAGCTCTGGCTTTCCTTCCCTCAGTCACAATTGGATGTTCATTTCCGGTTAATGTTTTATTATTTGCAAAACTGAATTTTAATAGGGGATTCGTGGAGAGAGCAGAGCCTAATCTTAGAAAGGTATCTAGAGATTAGTGGAATTTGAGACCTGACTGCAACTCAGAAGAAAACGTAAGAGGGATAGCACCCTTGCAGTCCGAGATTTCTCTGTTGATGTAGTCAAGGTATGGATACCAAAATCTGAGATTGCAGTCTCCCCCCAAATTCAAGGAAAAGCCTGTTGTCACTTCTGTGCTTCAAGGCTGTAGAATCTACAGATTTCCATGACCCTACCATCTGCACACCGTGATTCAAATATTCTGTCCATGACTGCTACTCTTATTAAAAAAAAAAGAATATGTAAAGATCTTTTCAATACATTTTGATTGGCTTTAGGAAGCTAGGCAACTCTTTCCTCTTCTCCTTCTTCTTTTCAAATAATCTACATTGAAAAAAGCCCCCTTTTAAAGCAGAACAACAGAACACCTCTCTCTGACCTCGGTGCATCCTTTTTTCAAAACTAGAGAGTGAAGTTCATTTCGTCAGTGAAGAGGGAGCTCACCACAATTCAGCTATAACTGCCTCATTCTGGAGGCATCATATTTTCTTTCTCTCTCTCTCCTTTTTTTTTTCATTAATAAAGATTGAGTCAGTCACTTGCACAACACTTTGCCTTTAATGACATTTGTTCTAAGGAGTCAACGAGACTAACTGCTTGTCCTTGTCCACTATTAAAGCTCCTGAAAATACCATTTACAATCCGGCTGCCCCGGTGACAGGGCTGGCATTCTGCTCTTCACTTACACTCTAGCTGGGAGCGTTTTTTCAGAAGTCTCTGATGTGTTCTTTGGCTGTAGCGTTTCACGCCTGTACTCACGACAAATGATAAAGGCCTGGTAGACACCCTCCTTATCTCTGGCTGTAATTTCATTTGTGTACCATGATTTTGTTAAAGGGTGGCATAAGAGAAAATGAACGTATTTGTTTAGGTCCCAAAAAAGTGGATAAATTAGGAAAATCTACAATGCGTTCTTTATGGACCGATAACATCTTGCCTACTCGAGCTCCACAGATGAATTTAATTGCAAGAAAGACTTCCCTTTGGTCATAAAATGTGATTATGTGAACAGTATAAGCCCTGCCCAAATCTGTGAAAATGTCAGTGTGCTGTTTACCTCATTTCTACTAAGCCTTATAAAAATTGAGGAGAATTCCTTCATGTGGGGTGTTTTCTAAAAATTAATATGCTAAATAAAATATCAGCTCCTGAAAAGGAGGTTAATTGTGGGCATCCACAAAGGTAGTACTCAATATGTGTTTTTGATCAAGAAGGGAAGGTAACCAAGTCTTCGCGTTTGAAGCCATGATAGCCATTCAACGTCCCCAAATTTACAAAAGACGCAGCTAAACTACAGATCAGGTGTCAGGCCAATGCAATCTACTGGTTATGTTACAGTAGATTTATTTCACTTTCTTGAAGATCACAAAATAAGTGCATATTTAAGAAACACTAGGGTCAAGAAACTAGAATTATATCTCTTATTTCCAACAAGTGATGTATGACGCTTCCCTAATACATTCACATTTTCATGTAGATTTAAACCCTAGCTCCCGAAACTGCACATATTTCTTCCTCTCATTTAAGAAAAGCTGCGTTTCCTATCTCTAGACAATAGCCAAAAAATATAGACTAATTTTTAAATTCTATTATCGTAGTGGGGTTTGTTGTTGCTTAGAATTTTGGGCATGCAAATAGAGTTTAAGAAGCAGTGTTTCTATTACTGAGATGACATTAAATATGCCTTCCTATGGATTGTGCTGTATCATTTAGTAGCTCTTCCTAATGAGACATTCACAAGCAGCTCTCAAAAGGCAATAAATCACCATTGTATTGAATTGAATCGTGATAATAATTAAGCACATTCAAAACAACCGTGTTTGTTATGAATTATGAAAAGCCTATCTTAATTTCTTTACACCTTTTCAGGGATAATAGCTTTATTCTGAGGATAAAAATAGTTGTAACCAAATCTTTACCGTATAATTAGAAAAAAAGGATGACTACATTGCTACGGAATGTATTAGTGGGTGGCATGGTAATTCGTGCAGTTTTTTTCTCCGTATTGTTTTTTATCCCATGTTTTATCACTCATCTATAACATTTGAACTGACCCATAAGTTATATGATATCCTGAAATATGGTACAACTATAAGACTAAATGCACTCTGCTTTATTCAATTACTTAATAAGTTCTCAGAAGTTCTTTAGAAGCTTAACAGAATATCCACTTATAACAGGACTGCCAATTACAGGGAAGATCTGGTTTTCCTACAATAGGAAATAGTCACCCAACTCAACTTACAGACAAACGCTTTTAACTCCTAATCAATGTGCAAATCCTCTCGTGGAATGCCAGCATGCTTAAAATCTGTAACATCAAGCTAAAATACAAGAGATAGTAGAATGGACAGCGTGTTGATACTCACAATGTGACCTCAACATCCGACTTCATTTCTTTTATTCTTTGGGAAAAGAAAAAGATTATTGCCTCTCTATTGTCCACGTTGCCTTGAGTCTCTCTGGCATTTTTAGTCACCCAAGACAACGAGAGAGAACATCTATTCGTGACTGGCGATCTTTTGCCCCACTAGTTCTATCTTTGGGACGTCAAAATTGATTTTCTTCCACTTGTCACATGAAAATCTCAACTCTGTCCTTTCTGTTACGCTCTCAAAGAGTTCAGTGGTGTGGGGATCAAAGGATTAGGAAGCGCAGCTTTAAGGGAAGTGAGCAGCACGAGAAGACTTTGTGGAGGCAGTTCTGAGCATTTTATGTAAGCAATCTATTTCAGCTTCAGAGGGAGCACTGGCTAAGTGGGTGAACCACATGTAAAGTGCTCGCTTGACATAAGTTTTTTTTTTTTTCTTTCTTTCCTTTTTTTTTTTTAACAGTACCTGAGATAAAGACAGCCTCCAAGGGCTGAACTTTTATTCTTAGTCAGAGCCCCAGGTACCTGAGCAGAGGGGGCCACCAGACTCCTACGGAGTGCCCAGGAGCATACTTGATGTCCCCGCAATATTTGTGGTTGCTCTGCTCTCCTTTATGTTGTTTGTTCCACTGGCCTCCTGATGCTCTGGGTATCAGATGTCTATCTCTGGAAGCAGTGTGGGAGCCACGTGGTGGTCAAGTCCGGACTTGAACGGCAAAGGGACACATCGTTGCAGCCTCCCAGGGAGCCAAGCACAGCTCAGCATCAGTCTGGTTTCACTTGAAAAATGTGCAGAACTTTTGTAACTGCTATGACAGAGACAAGGGAATCCCCATATGCTTCTATGTCCCCTTTCATGTCTTAGAGTAGTCTAATCATGAGAATTAAGAAAATACATATTTATTCATAGCAGTGGAGAGATGTGGATGAAGTTTAGTTAACTGTACTTTTTTAGTTTAATAAGTGTCTTGTAGAGCTTCCATGTGCTGTGATTCGTATGTACTTGGGTCCATGCTTGCAAGCTTTACATACAATAATCCATTTAATCCTAGCAACCAACCTCCTGGTACCTGTTCTATCTTCAGTTTACAGGTAGGTAAACTGAGGCCCTGCAAGGATGAAGGAATTTGTGCAGAATCCCATCATAAATAAAGAACCAATTTTCACAGAATTCAAAACAACAAACACATATATTTGAAATAAAATGAATTTCCTTCAGTAAATTAGAAAGCCCTTCAAGAGATCTACTGCGTCTGCCTCATCATGAGGAAATTAAATGTTTTCAGCGTTGCCAAAAAAATTAATTTTAGTGCACATTCCTGATGCAAGGATTCTGGATCTTCTGAAAAATTAATGGGCTGAATTATTTGATAAAAATGATTTTTTAATAAGTGGCAGTAGATTTAATTTCTGAATAACCTACCAAGTCTAAAGTGGTTAACATAGGGGGTTTATCTTCACATACACATCAAGTTTTTTTTTCAAATTCAGTTTCCAGAATATAGTGTATATTCTAGATATATTCCTGTATATAATTAAGCAATTTTCAAATAGAAAAGGGAGCCTTTGCATAAATATAAGACATACTGTGGTAGTTAATATTTCATTATGGCATAATTAATCATAGAAGCTCATATGAATCTAATTTATTAATGTTCTCCCCAAAAATGCCATCTTTGATTTCCACCAGGAAAAAAAAAAAAAAAAAGCCAAAGTATAAAAACAATGCTATATTTATATTCCTCGTAAAAGAGAGCCATACCTTTCCTTTGTGGGTTCCAACGGTCTTGTGGATATTATCTCTGCCCTTTAAAAGAATCCTGACTCAGGGCACCTAGGAGGCTCAGGTCACGATCCCAGGGTCCTGGGATCTAGCCGCACATCAGGCTCTCTGCTCAGCCAGAAAGCCAGAAGCCTGCTGCTTCTCCCTCTCCCACTTCCGCTGCTTATGTTCCCTCTTTCACTGTGTCTCTCTGTCAAATAAATAAATAAATCTTTAAAAAAAATAAAAAGAATCCTGGCTCTTGTCCTTATCCCAGGCGGAAAAACTAACTTCAAGCGGGCCAGTGCTCACGAGGCAGTGCTCAGGGTTGGTGGCGAGTTGCTGAGGATGTGATTATAAATCCAGAAGAGAGAATGAAGAACCATGATAGTAGAAGGCCAGTGTTGACCATGGTTGGTCCTGTCTGACTCCCCACATGTCACCCTACTTACTGGTGGTCACTGAGGAAGTGGGGGTGGCTTAGAGACCCCGAGTGGGTGCTCCACGGTCATGCGCAGACAAACAGATGAGCTCTCGCGTCAGACGAGATGCCCTACACAAAACCACAGTCCTTCCCTACCTGGCCAGGCCACTCTATTTGCTAGGACCACAGTCTATGGCGTGGGATGTCTAGATGAGGAAAGGGCATGGGTGTAAGTGTGGCGTAGAGGTGGGGGAAAGAGAGAGATCTGCTTGGAAGAAAAATGAGTGTGGTCTGGGGACCAGTGGGGCATCAGTTCAGAAACAGAGGCTCTGGCACCAACCAGGTAATAAGGAGCCTTATTAGGTACTAAGCTTGATGAACAAAGATCTTTAGACAACTCCTCTGACAATGATACATAAAATAAAATTAGAGAGGGAGAAAAATGGAGCGAGACTTCTTTTAAAAATTGGGTGCAAACCCACAACGTCATAGACATTAGATGACCCCCAGTAAACATGCATATAAAATATGCATCATCGCAATATTACATAAGGTAAGAAATATAAAATAATTAAAATAACCAAATAAAATACTTCAAGGACTGGGATGCCCAATACAGAATGGGGGGAGAGTGAAGAATAATTATAAAGTTTTCGGGTTTTGAGATGAAAAAAATCACAGGAAAGCAAGTGAATAGAATGGGTTAGGTACGAAGACACGTGTGTTGAAGGGACTTTTTTTTTCTTTCTTTTCCAGTTTTGATAAGTTGAATTAGAGATAACTGCTTAGAATTCAAGTAAAGTTGGGGGGGCTTGTTTGTTTGTTCTGTTTTGTTTTGTTTTTGTTTTTTGTTTGTTTTTGCTTCTCAGACCACTGAAAATAATATGTTTTGCAGGTGAGGGGGCAGAGCTGAAGTTACAGATATGCAGTCGACCTACAAGGTGAACACTGAAGGTGGGAGAGCAGGCAGGGTTGCATAGGTAGGAGAAGCCAGTAGAGACATGGCGGGGGGGGGGGAAGCTGGTAGAGACATGGGGGGGGAAGCTAGTAGAGACATTGGGGGGGTGGGAAGGAGAAGCCAGTAGAGACATGGAAGCCAGTAGAGACATGGCGGGGGGGAGAGAAGCTGGTAGAGACATGGGGGGGAGCTAGTAGAGACATTGGGGGGGTGGGAAGGAGAAGCCAGTAGAGACATGGGGAGGGAGAAGGAAGCCAGTAGAGACATTGTGGGGGGGTGGGAAGGAGAAGCCAGTAGAGACATTTGGGGGAGTTGCTGGGGAGGAGGAAGCACTGCACTTTGGGCCTGGAACAGTGGGAGAAGGGGGAGACCTGAAGGAAGCAGAAGGATCTGTGACAGAGATCGGGGAAGGAGGCAGGCTAGGGTGCTGGCGGACGACAGCTGGTAGGAATCTACGGGTCTCAAGTAATCAGGGCACAGAGAAGTCACAGACTGAGATGAAAATTAGTTCATTCTGCCCCTCCTGCTCCCGGGGAACTTTACTCACCCAGGTCTCATCAACTGAGAAACAGACATCTGATCTTGGACCTCACGTTCTTTTGAGTACTTAATATACGTTAGGACACACAGGGGCAGATATGTTCATGCGTCCAAATGTTCTAGAGTCTAGCTGCCTCTCAGGTCCTCGACACTGGCCCCAAGCAGGGACCTATTTATCTCCCACCATCTTCAGCCCAGTACGTACTCCCCTCAAATGGTAAGACACACGTTTCCAAAATGACTAACAGTGTCTGAAGAAATCATCTACAGGATCAGGGAACATTTCTGTCAAGGACCTTACTCAGGGATACCATGACAGGCATCAACAAAGAGGAGAACCAGTGTCAACAACATGGAGAGGCTTGGGGCAACAAAGACAAAGATTTGCAAATTTAGGGTATAGTTTTGTTAGAATGGTGAGGACAAGAACTACATTGTAGAAGGATGTGAAAAGCATATTGGTGGTGTAGACAATGAGCATGGAAAGCACATTTGCAGTGTCCAGCTTTGAATGGGGGTCATGGGATGGTAGCTGGAGTACAGTAGGGCCAAAATCACGTTTGTTTTTTAAATTGGGGAAGCTGCCATAGCAATATTTTTCTAGATGTGTCTCCTGAGGCAAGGGAAACAAAAGTACAGATAAACTATTGAGACTCTTTTAAAATAAATCCTTCTGCACAACAAAGGAAACAATCAACAAAACTAAAAGACAACCTAACGAATGCAAGAAGATATTTGCAAAGGGCATATCCAATAAAGGGTTAGTATATCCAAAATATAAAAGAATTTACACGACTCAACACCAAGAAAACAATAATCCAATTAAAATGAGCAGAAGACTTGAATATTCTCCAAAGAAGACATCCAGACGGCCAACAGACACATGAAAAGAGGCTCAACATCACTCATCATCTGGAAAATATAAATCAAAACCACAGTGAGCCATCACCTCACGCTTGTCAGAATGGCTAAAATAAAAAACACAACAAACAACAAGTGTTGGTGAGGATGTGAAGGAAAAGGTACCCTTGTGCATTGTTGGTGGGAACGCAAACTGGCGCAGCCACTGTGAAAACAGTATGGAGGTTCCTCAAGAAATTAAAAAGAGAACTACCATATGACCCAGTGATTCTACTACTGGGTATTTACCCAGTGAATAAAAAAATGTTAATTTGAAAAGATATATGCATCCCTATGTTTATTGTAATATTATTCACAATAGTTATGGAAGCAGCCTAAGTGTCTATCGATAGAGGAATACATAAAGGAGAAACGGCATATAGACACAATGGAATATTACTCAGTCATAAAAAAATTAAAGAATACAAATAAAAAATAAAAATCTTCCCATAAAAAATCTTCCCATTTGCAACAACATGTATGGATCTAGAGTATCATACTAAGTGAAATAAGTCCATCGGAGAAAGACAAATACCGTATGATTACATCCATGAGTGGAATTGAAGAAACAAAGCAAACAGACAAAAGAAAAAGGGAGAGACCAAAAAACAGATTCTTAACTATAGAGAGCAAACTGATGATTACCAGAGGAGAGGTGGGGGGCGGTGATGGGTGAAACGGGTGGTGACGATTAAGGCACGTTCATCATAATGAACGTTGAGTCATGTATAGATCTGTTGAATCACTAGACTGTGTATCCGAAATGAATATAACACTGCATAGCAAGTATACTGATCTTTTTTTAAAAGGAGGGGGAAGTGGGAGCTGAGCCAATTTGAAGCCTGAAGGAAAGGAGTCTATGGGAAGTGCAAGCTGCATTTCCTAGAGAGAGGGTACAGACTTCGCCAACTCAACCAAGGTTGCTAAAAAGAAGGAAAGGCAGACTCAGATGAGCCTGAGAATATGCAGTAAGACCCAAGGACCAGAATGTTTAATAAACCCATTCAGTCATGGGTCACTGGATGGTCCCAAGACTGCGCTTTAGGAAATACCATCTCCTAGAGGGGTCAACACACAGGGTCTCAGGGTCAAGCACAGCCTGCTGCCTACTTCTGTATGGCCCTTGAGGTAAGGATGGCTTTTACAGCAGGCATTGCAATAGTTTTGAGGTTAGAGTATACTAACCTTTGAATACCAAAGCAAAATGTTAACTCCTCAAAAGACCCCATTCTTCCTGGTAGTAGACTGTATTTCAAAGAGTGTGCTTTATTTTTGTTACCGTATTTTAAATTTTGTAAAAAAAAAAAATTTGTGGAACTTTATTTTCTCTCTTGTTTAGTACCTACATACTCTCCTTGATTTGGAATCTTGACACACAAAACCTAAAATATTTACACTGTGGCTCTTTTCAAAAACAGCCTTGCAGCCACCATGAGAAGTAACCTTTACTCTGGAGACCAGAGAAACCACAGGCAGATTTACGGAAAATGAACAATGGGTAGATTCACAGAAAATGATGTGGTAGGTACATTCAGATTTGGCATCGGGCTTCTTAATAATGTGATTGCTGCGGGATTATCTGATGCTTTTTATTTTGAAAAGGCAAGTTCTTTCACTTCTCACAAATATTTAACATCATAAAGCATTCATAAAGTACAAAGTCTGTTGCTGGAAAAAGGCATGTTAGACTGCTTAAGCAGCCTGCATTATTAAAAAAGACCTACTGTAGACAGGAAAAAACCTTCTTTTGCATCGTATGGGTTTTAAAGCTCATGAACCTGGCTGTTATGGGGAGACACACGGACATCCCACTACAAGGGTATTCTCTTGCAAATTGTGGCAGAAGTAGCATTTTTAACCAGATGAGCATATAGAAATAAGAGCAACCACTTAAACTGCTGGGGAGGGATTTCAGGCACAGCTGTGATGCCTCTTATGCAGAAAGGAGGGGCCAAAGGCAAAGCTTTGGGTAGAACACAATGCCATACACAAGAGGAAATGTGAAAATGGTGACAATAATAAATTCCCCTTTTATCCAGAAAAGCAGCCTATTTAGCCCCCCCCCATTAATACACTGAAATTACTTCTGATCATATTTTTCCAATTCTTAACATACTGTGGAATTTCTCAGACATCCTAAATCTGCTTTAATAATGGTTCCTAGAAAGGCTAATAGAACTCCTTGGTTATTTTTGAACGTACCCTGGGCGATGTGTAAGTTACCTACACGGCAGTTTCAGCTGTAATAGGTACTTCCAAGAAAACCACCAGGAACATGGCTATAATTTACATAACAGCTCTACCACACTACAGATGCTTTTGTGTGGACTGCGGGGGCTGGGGGGGGGTACAGTGGGGGTTGGGCGGTGATGCTCACCTTGAGCATAAAGGCCCGAGTTCTGTTTATATAAAGAAAGCACTTACGTTAAAAAAGGAAGTAAATAACTTAATTTGTAAGTCTAAAAAGCTCCCAGCTTAGTTATAAAATATGACATACCAAGTGAACCTCAGGCTGCTTAAATAAGTGTTTTGCATTTTCCAGCAGGCTGAACGATGAAAAGCAACAAGAGGACATTCTCCCCCTGGAAGATAATCACTTTTATTGTTGCCAGGTCAAAGATTCAGATTCCACAGAGCAACCTCTGACTAAAGAACAGCAAGTCCTTTCAAGTCAGAAGGTCCAATATGGAGCCCCCTCGGAAGCGGAGCATAATAGTCCTAAAATAACAAGCAAACGTGTAGCTTTCTTAATTTGCCCGGCTGGGTTCCTGTAATAAGTACTTAACCACGGTGGGCTCCGAGCAGCCCAGCAGACATCAACAAGACCATTTGCCAGATGATTTAGCAAACAAATTTCTGAGAGTCTCACACTTAGGCTGAGTGCATAACAGGAGAAAACATGCAGGAGACAGAGATCACAATAGGAGAGAAGTTCGAGGAAGTTAAAGAGAAAATAGAGGGAGATAGAGAATTAGGGAACTTAGGCAGATACGCCAAATTCTCCTTCTGGAAAGAGGTTCCCCTAATGAGTACTCAGGAACTTCTACTAATTTTGTACTTCTTGAGCAAGTAAGCCGAGCCGAGCAAGGAAATCTGGAACTGGCTTCCAGGGAAGGAAGAAAAGAGCAGAAATCACGAGATATGGGGGCATTCGTAACTGACATGCGGCCAGGACAGAACTCGAAAGGGTCTCCACAAATATTTGCTGAAGGAATGAATCCGCATCTATGATAAGGGAAACAGCTTCCACAAAAAGAATGCTGGCCGGATTCTCAGTGAAAAGAGGGGTTAGGGACGGGGGTTAGGCATTCATAAAGGAATCACTCTCCAGGGTCTAGAATTCAAGGCTTGAACACTGGAAGAGGGGGACATTTTCTAGAATCTCAAGGAAGCAGGCTCCTGGCTTTTTCTCACAGGCTTGTGAGTCTGAGCTGCTTCTGAAGTGGGGAGAACCAGGGTGACAGGAGCCCTTACTCTTTTAAGAGTGACAGCACGTGGACAGGAAAGCAGTCAACAGGAAAACAGGAAAACAAAACTGAGAAGGAGCAGGGCTGGGCCTCTCTAATCCTACAGCATTAGGAGCCCAGGCAATCTGTTCTGAGGAGCTAGGAGAATCATTCCATCATGTTATATCACAATGAAATCGGGCTCTATTTTCTGAGGAAACGTTTTTAAACACGCACGCAGACGTTTAAATGTGTGAAAAATTCAAGCAACCATTTTTATGATATCCCATATTCGTTTGGCCCTTTTTTTTTTTTTTCCATTTTATGTACTCCTCCTTTCAATGAATTGTCCAAATCAATGAGTTGATTTAAGTCTTCTGGCCGGCCTCAGAGAAGAACGAACCCAAGGCGGTCCACGTTTTGAACGTGAAGCCAGACTTCTTAATATTAATTGTCAGTTTGTTTAACTTGGCAATATTCTACCTAATGTACGTGAACTCGCACAAGGGTATGAAGGAAGCTTCCCGAACCTGGTGTGGGCTGAGGGCACGCACATCCACTCCTCAGGGTCTCCCCAGAGCTCGCAGGGGGACAATTTACGTGGCACCCGAGGGCCGTCAAATGAGACAAGAATTTGCAAATAGATAAATAACAACAAAAAAATCAAACTGTTCATGGCATGTCTACATGAAAACAATGTGTCAAGGGCACAATGAACCTAAGTGAAGCTTTAGAACAAGTTAGGTTGCCAGCTGTAGCATGGTGATTTGGGGAGACCCAGGGGAACACCCATGAGGAGAAGGCTGGGTGTAGATCAGGCCTTGAAATGCTCCACTGCAACCGGGGTGGGGGGGGTGGAGGTGCGTGTGGGGCCAAAGGACATAGAGTCCCAGTGAATTTGGAGCAGGGTGCCAGGGTCCTGGGACCTGCCACACACGGAGAGGGGACCCATCAGATGCACGTGTGAGAGGTGGGCTGAATGAGGGAGGTTAGTGGCAAACAGCTGTGATTAGTGGTTGCAGTGGTTTATTAATCGAATGCAAAGGACCATTTAGCTTATTTGAACAGTTCGAGTTGGGGCAGCAGTATTCCACAAAGGAAGGAGCCCTTGTGAAATGCATATGGTTGGCAAGAGGGCAGGAGCAGAAAAGCTAGAGGAGAGTTTACATTTGTTTTGCAAACTGTGGCCAGTGTGTGCTCAGAGTCGCTGCTTAAGTCAGAATTCAGTTACCCAAAGAGTGTTGCAGAATTATTTGCAAACTGTATTTTACTGTGGATGGGTTTTGTTTTGTTTGTTTGTTTGTTTGTTTCAAATCCAGGGAAGCTAAAGAGAATGAGCGAGATTGGGAACCCTATGGGACTAGGAATCAGCTGACCCCCAGTTGCTGAAAACTGTAGAGTCACAAAGCTTGCTTGGAAATGGGGAACAATATGGGCTCAACTTTCATGAATATCTTCCGTGAACTTATTTTTTAGAGAAATCTCTCACCAGGTTATTTAATACAAACATAAATATTTGGGTGAAGAAAGAGTAAAACTGTAATTTTAACTGGACAGAGAGTTTTGCCTTTTTTCTTTCTTTCTTTCTTTTTTTTTTTTTTTGGTAGGATTCTTTCCAATTTGCATTTAATTACTATTTTCCACGAGAGCAAAATTAATTCTTGACTTCTGTATAAGCCTTACAGGAAGACATTTTTGGGAATCTGCAAGAGCCGCTTAATGTGTCTCTTATTAAAATAATGGCCAGGAAAGTCAATGAATGAATGGAAAGATGGTAATGTGTTGATTACGTTGAGTCATCAAGCAGAACAGATTGGGACACAATGATTGAAAGAAGCCGAGTCAAAAAGACGTAGCGAATTAAGACACAGACGTGTGCACAGTGTCTAACAAAATCCTGCAAGGAAACTCAAACGGGATCATATATTTACTTCAAGTGTATTTTCAAGATAAACTCATTCTGAATTACCACTCTTTCCAAAACAAAACAAAACAAAAAAAGTAAATAAAATAAAATAAGCAGAGTATGAATCAGTTTGGAGTAACTGTTTTCACAGGTTTTCGGCTTGTTGTTTCATCCACACTTAAAATAATCCTCTTAAACCTTCTGAAAATATTTTAACTCTTCTGTGAGTCTGACGAGAACACCCTACCAGTTAGCATTAGCACAACACCCTCTAAAATCTGTATCAGACTGAACCCCTATATTCCCACACCCTGTCTCTTATTCCTTACTTTCCTCATCATAGTGAGGCTCAAAACCTCACCAGACTCTTGGACTCTTTTCTTTCTTTTGTCCCCACAGACTGCTAGTCACCGAGTCCACTCGATTTAGCTCCTTCAATTCACTGCCTCTATCCGTTTCTATCAGTGCGATGATGCTTGCTTAGTGCTTAGTGTTTAACCACGAGAGCAACAGCTTCTGCAATTCCTCCCTCCTTGAATCCACTTGGCACCTCGGATGAGATTAATTCTCTTGAAACACTTCTCATTTTTCTGCCATCCCCCTTGCTCTAAAACTTCTCATGACCTCAGGAGGTCTTTTGGGCTTTCACCATATTCGGGAGGGAGGCCTAAGGCCATATGCCCGGGCAATGGTGAAATCGAGCAGCAGATGTCCTTCCGGAGGGGCTAGCAGGCTCTGCCCGTGGTGAGAGGCCACCTGCCAAAGACACTCTACCGGCGCAGGAAACGCAGCAAATACGTCCAATGCAGCCACGGACGCCCATGCTTTCCTGCTAAGGGCACGGTGAGTTCTGAAGGAAGGAGAACCAAGGCACGGCAAAGCGGGGGGATATGGGCTCTGAGGAGCAGCCTCTGCTCCAAGCCAAGTCTGTTGGCTAAAACTCTTGGCCCAGAAACAGTAGCACAAGTCTCCCAATTTGTTGTTGTCGTTTATGGAAGACCTTTCGGCAGCTCTCAGGGCTCCCAACCATGAGGCAGTTGTCCTGTGCTCTTTGGGAGATTTCCTTCCACTCCCTTCCCTTCTCCCTGCCTGCAAAGTTGGGAGGGGATGTGTGCAAAGGAACCCAATACTCAATGTCTTTCTCTACAATGCCCTACACCCTAACCACACTTAGTCAAACCTACCTGTGGCCTTGGGAGTTGGGGGCTTATGTTGTTCATGGTTAGGTGAGGGGGGGAGGGGGATGAGAAGGGACAAGACATTATATTTGCACCTGTTTCCATAATGACGTCACTACCTCCCTTAGGAAAGTCACGTAGGTTTTCCCACCCACCCTCTTCTTCTTCAAACCCCCTTGATCTCTCGTCTCATTGTCTAGGCTCTACATGTGTGCCCAGCCGCTCTGGATCTGCTACCCACACTTCCTGTCTGCCTGCCCAGGCCTGCCCATCGGCATTCTCTTTGTCCTTCAGCTCCCGTGCCCCACCCCCAAGCAGAGCCCAAGGCCACAGTGGAGAAGGCAGGACTGAATACGCAGGTTAAAAAAATGGAGGAACAGGGGCACCTGGGTGGCTCAGTGGGGTAAAGCCTCTGCCTTCAGCTCAGGTCATGATCCCAGGGTCCTGGAATCAAGCCCCATGTCAGGCTCTCTTCTCCGCAGGGAGCCTGCTTCTTCCCCTTTCTCTCTCTGCCTGCCTCTCTGCCTACTTGTGATTTCTCTCTCTCTGTCAAATAAATAAAATCTTAAAAAAAAAAAAAAATGGAGGAACAAATGAATGAATGGACAAAGGAACAAATGAATGAATGTTTCCCCACAAACCAAGTGTTTCTGTTTACACAGGGTAAGTAGAGGCACGGTTCCTTTTCTGAGATTGGAAATGAGTTTTGGAGACTGGGTAGACACATCAAATCCCCACCAAATGTCCTCAAATGCATAGTTATTATTCGATTTCCTAAAACACCCTTGGGCTTTTTCGCTCAATTATAGTGCCTAGATTGGTAAGACAGTATGCCTCATACCGATGAACCCGATTGCACGTTTTGGAATTCCGAAACAGTAGTTTCTGAGATAAATCCACTTTTTATCAAAGAGCTCTGTGATGAGATGCACTGTACACTTGTTTCCCAGAGTGGGGGAGTGCTTCCAGTGGTGACACGGCTGTCCCCTCCAGAGCGCCAGCCCCTCCCTTGGACACCCTCCTGTTGCTCACATCGGCCAGCTGCTGCCCTCGCTCCCGGACCTTCGGCGCCCTTCCTTCCGTCCTCAGTGGGCCCCACATTTCAGCTCTGAATCACCAGCTCACAACCCCTGCCCCAGTGCCCTATCTGGGACAAGCATCTCTGGCTGACCTCAGCCCTCTCCCCTGTACACTGTCCTGGAATATTTACCCTCCGCTCCCAGATGCTGCTCTGTCAAATGACATTAGTCATGCCTCTGTCTCGGGAATGTCAATCTTAATTGAAAATGTGTCAGTTTTACTAACATAAACACCGAGATAGCTTAATCCAGCTTCATTGTTATCAGCCAACTGTTTGTTTTTCCTTAGAAACTGGAGATGCTCTTTAACTCCAAAAGAAAAGTTGTAGTGAATACAGATTTAAGAGGTTCCGTGAGTAGGACAGTATGTCTCGCAGTAAGGGAACTTGTGAGATACTTTTGCAACCGTACTCTTTGGCTGTTTAAAGTTGAGGTTGTCTCTTCTTCCATTACAAAGGAACTCTGGTTTCTAAGGGTATTCTCCTTGGCTGGTTCTGTTTGTAGGCACTGTTCATTACATAAAAATTAACATTACATATGGAATCCAGGCTACTGGAAGGAACAGTGCGCATTTTTAATTTTTCTCTATTAGTCTGTCTGTATTCTTCTAATCTACCATGCCAGGAGCAAATTTTCTATGATATGTGTTTTTCCTTATAGGCGAAGCTTCTGGTACAAAAAAAGAGCAACCTTCTGTAGAGAATAACTTAGCCAAGGACACTGTGCTCCATCTTTCTGATGAAATACATATTTCCCATTAAAAGGCAAATCTGTCATTTTAAAAGGTTGAATTGGATGTACTTTAAAAATAATTCCAGCTGGTTAAAATGAGAGCATTGAAAAAAAGCTCAATAAGAATGTTCTCTTGGTCTGTAGTATTTTCATTTTCCTGAAGTGTGAATTGGATATATTTTCTTTTATTTTAAACCTTTTATCCTCAGTGTTTGAGTGAGTGGAACAAGTTTTAAAGATGAATTGGGTTCAATAATGCTATTGCTAATACTTCAAGTTTCTATTTCTGTACTATTATCTCTAGGGGGAGAAAAAAGGACTATTTGACCTGATCCTTTTCCCCTGATCATGCAGGAAATGTTGGTATTTTCATACATTGTTTTGTCCCACATGCATTATTTCTAGACCTTGTATAGCTCTTCCTTTGACATCTTTGTCTGTTTAATACAATATTTTCATAAACTAAATATCTAATTACATTCTGGAGAAACGGAGGCAAAGTATAAGGTATATGTAACTTAAACTATGTAACGATGTTCTATAAAAGCCGTCTACCTATGTTTACATTACGTACGCGCACACATACACTAGCAATATACAACCAGCGATTTGAGATTCACACCTCGATTCTCACATTCATAGTCAAACTGGAGATGCTCTTTAACTCCAAAAGAAAACTTGGATGCTGAGCTGTTATTTGTTATTTTTTCCAACAAAACAAACAGAAACATGAACACACAGAGTTTTCCACCAATTTTCAACTCATTTAAAGCTTTGTCTAGGCACATGTAAATTTTCTCCACTAACCATTGATGATTTCTGCTTCCAGGTTGTTGAAGAATGAGATGTGCAGCCTTCTTCCTCCATCCCTCATGGACCACCATCAATTAACCCCACGGTTGTTTCTGAAGTTTACAGTGACATTTTTATGGGCTAGCTTTCTCCTCGATGTCCCAACGCTTCCTGAACTACAGTTAAGTTTTTCATGTAAATGTTGGTCATGTGCACTTTCATAGAGTTTTCAACATGAGATGAACACAGAAATAGGCAAGCGCCCCCGTCTTCCTGTACCTTTTCGGAGCTTAGGACTCTGGTTTCTTCCTCCTGGATTCGATTCCCCTCTTCCTTTCAGTCTAACTCTTTACCACCTCCCCTGGTGCCTGTAGGTTCCATCTCAGACCATGTTCACACCGCTCTCAAATCACATTTTTATCAGGACTCCTTTTCTTCCTTTTTCTCTGTCCTTCCTTGTTGGGTCTTTACTGTCCTCGCAGCCTGGCCCCAACTGAGCCACTGAAAACATCCTCCCTTCTACTCTGCACCCCTGACACCTGCCTGCCTCTGCCACTCGCATCTGTCCCCACTGTCCTTGGGGTTGCCTGCTGGCTTCATTCCCCCTGACTCTCACCCGTAGCCACAAGCCATTTACATTTCATGCTCTTTGTCTTCCTTTGCTCACCAAGGGAGCAGGCTGTCAGCAACACTCCTTCACAGCTCCCACCAACGCCTGAAAGGGCTAGCTGGGTCAAAGCCAACCCAGGCCCCTGCTGACCTGGCTGGCTTTGGCAATGCATCCGGGTGCCCTTCCTTCTCATTTTCTTGACTTCACATATGGCCTCCCTCCCCTGGCCCTCCAACTGTGCCCCTCTTCCCTCAGTGAAAGTAATCTGATCACCTGATTAAAGTAACTCACACTAAGGTGTACATGACTGATAGGTTGATAAGCCATCTCTAGTCATCTCTTTGGGAACTGACTAGAGCAAATGAATCTCTGACCTATAGAATGTGTGGGGTAACATTCAGAGATCAGGAAGCTACTCTGGGTTTCTGACTGATTCTTTATCTCCTTGCCAAATAGGAGACTGGCTTTACCAAGTCAGCACTGCAGTGTTGAGAAAGGCCACCCCAGATTATACGCAAGTATGTAGCTGCTCTAAATATGATAGATGAAATAATTAAATTAAGGTTACTGTCACCATTTCAACCATTCATATGCAAAAGATACTTCCTTTTACCACAGTAGCCACCCATGACCCTTCATAACCTTACAGGGGGATACCTGAGCTGCAACTTACTATCTCCCTTTGCCATACCATGTTGAGATAATTATTCATGGAGTATTTATTACATAGTTAAGGCAGTGGTTGGGAGACTCTTCTTTATCCTCTGGATAATATCCTTTGGGATATTATGACATGAACTCTTAGGAGGTAAAAAAACTCTTGTACGAATGGGGAGTGTAACTCCCAGAACAGAGTTGGCTGTTCCCAATTCCGACCTCTCCTGGCCGGAGAGGGTCATGGGACACAGTCTTTTTAGCCCACGGCTAGAGAAATTACTTGGCTCTGAGCCTCAGCGCAGAAGAGGCCTGAGGAAATAGTGATGTGGTGCCTTCCACAGCCCACATAAATTCACTCCTCCTAGCCTCCTGCTTCAGTGGGACTCTGTTAAAAAGTTTATAGAAAACAAAAATAAGAAAAACAGGGCTCGCCATTTGTATAGGAAATAGATTCTCAAGGAAAGCAGTAGGAGGCTGAATTGGAAAGCTTCTGGAAGCAATCAAAGCGGCTGACATGTTCGCACTAACTGCACGCGGGCTTCTGAGGATGGAAAAATGGCGGCAGAGGGTAGAGAAGGGAAAGACGGACTGCCAGGAGCCAGGCGTGGAGTCCCTTTGCCGTTTTACAGCTGACCAGAACTGATACTCGACATTTCACAGCGAGAGAAGCGGAAACACAAAGGCCCAAGGCAAGTAGGATATTTGGTTTTAAAGAAGGGATGCGCTAAAGGCTTTTTGTTTTGGTACAGAGACATGAGACTAACGAGGTATGAGTGTCGTACAAACTTCCTGGCGTGTTTCTTTGAAATGTAGAGGACATTATCTATATGAAAGAGTCTTCAGGGATCACAATTGTCTAGAAATCTTTAGCAGAACAGGAATGAGCCCTCTGCTCTTTTTCTAGCCCGAGTCACTTCAGTACTGGGGGACTCCAGTCCAGGTGGAACTTTCCATACCAGACAGCACGATGACCATGAAACAGAGATGGACCAGCTTATCTCCTGCCTCCACAGCCCTTGCTCATACTGATCCCTGAGACGGGGCTCATCCTTCCCATTTGGTTTATTTCCTGCCTCCCAGATAAGATCTGGCCAGTTCCTGACCCTCTGAATTGGTAATCCTATCATGACATTCTGGATACCGCACCATCCACTTGTCCTACAACTGACCTGCTTCAGGTCTTCCTGGGGTATCTGAATGTTACTCCTATTTTATTTTTTTAAGATTTTATCTATTTATTTGAAAGAGAGAGAGAGAGAGAGAGAGATCGTGCATGAGCAGGGGGGAGGGGCAGAGGGAGAGGGAGAAGCAGGCTCCCCACTGAGTAGGGAGACTGATGTGGGGCTGGATCTCAGGACCCTGGGGCCATGACCTGAGCCAAAGGCAGACACTTAACTGACTGAGCCACCGAGGCCCCCCTGGATGTTACATCTAGTAAATAGATGATCTTCAGCAATTCTGTGCAAAAAGCCTTCAGTTTGGCTTTGAGCCTCAAGGCAGGAGAGACTCGGGGAAATAGTGATGTGGTGCCTACCACAGCCCAAGTAAATCCATTCCTCCTAGGGGATGCCACGAGAAAGAACGCACTGTTCCCTAGCAGTGCCGTTCAGGGAGAAATTTCAGGAGGCGCCAAGCAGAGAGACACCAGACAAGTAGGGCCCAAACAGGACTGTCAGCTCTTTTCTGGAGTTCAATCCAAGATAAGCTCTCTTTCTCGGGCAGTTAATCTTGGCCCTGAAAAGAAGTTGCCAGAAGGGTTATTGATTTCAAAGCTACAAGCTCCTTGCAGGAGTTGAGGTCTAGCCAGGGCCTTGGGTAGGCTTTCAAGGTTAGAGATTTTTCTGAGCATATGAAGGAGAACCACGATTTCCTTCATGAATAGTAATAATTAGTGTTTGAATTTAAGTGAGTCGATGCTTACAACAAATGCTAATCTTTTATTTGTTTGGCATTTGCCTTTCTTTTACAATGTCTTTACACAGATAGTGACACATTAATTTAGGGTTATGATTAGTAATTAATATGCAAAATGCAGTGAAGCTGTATTTATACTGTTATTTCAAGAGTTTAAAAAATATTTTCTAAAAGCCATGCTTTGGTGTGGTGTATTCTCTCCAATCCAATTGGAAAGGACGGGTTGACCAGATGACCCTCCCCAACAACCAGGCCATCTAGAAGAGAGCTATCACTGACACGGTAGGGGGCAGGAAGAGACAATTTCCAGGGGGTTTTCCTTGCAAATCAAACCCTTCTAAGAGGTGGCAGGTACCATAAAAAATAATGTATCAGAGATGGCTCATGTTATGTTGACCCCCTTAAAAAGAAGCAAAATTTCTCCTATGTGCCTTGTTTGAGCGCAACTATTAAAAAGAAGTCCTGAATATATAAATGTATGAGTGCGTCTGTGAATGTGTAATCGCATTAGTTACATTTTTTTTCATCTGTCTTGCAGTTATAACCACAGTCTAAAGCGACTATATCTATCATGAATCGTCCCAGGGTAAAAAATAAATTTCCTCACAACAGAAAACTTTTAGGGAAAAAAAAAAAAGAAAAAAAAAAACACGCATAACCAGCCTAACCTTTAAAGGTCACTCAGAAACTCAAATCTTTATTTGAATTCATTATGAAATCAATGGAACCTTTGGTTAGATTCATGTAATTATAAATAACACAGAAGACCACGAGGAGGAAAAAAAAAAGTTTCAGTCATAAATCTTTCATAACTTCTGAAACTTCACTTCTCATTATCACATGGTTACATTTTCCACACCCAAGCAAGACTATTGTGCAATTGTGGATTATTTGGTCTGGCTAGCTGGCATATGGCCCAAGCTTTTATGAGTTAAAAAAAGATCATATAATCTGTCCTTTGATATTTGGTTCATGTTTTTAGCAAGCTTGTATCTTTGCCAAGGAATGCATATTGAGTTAAAATCTTCCCCTTCACACGTACCGCGGAAGGAGTCATAGGTAAACCAAAAGCACGGGGAAAGGCATTTATTTCTCTTTCTCAAAAAACAGAGCAAATCCCAGTGTCAAAATATATCTTGGTAACTGCACCAATTCCAGCAGAGGAAATGCCAATGGCCTGGCAACCTGACACGCGTCGGTATACACCAGCAAGCCTGCCGCAGTGATTTTCAGCAGCATTCGGTTTAGTTACCCATCAGAAGGATCACTTAACAATTCTGCTCAGAAACAACGAAGACAAAAACCCTCTCGGATCAAGGATACCGTTTGATTTGCCTTCACTAATAAGTGCCATAAATTATTTACAGAACTTCAAAGTCTTGAAACTGGTGAAGTACACCCGGGCAAAAGTAGAATTTGTTTGTTTATTATCAATTATTTACACAGTATGTTTTACAATATCTGATGTGTAGAAAAGGCATAATCCTGAAGAATGGCGTACAATAAAATGTATATTATGTTAATTCTGTGAAAGCTTAACATGGGCTCTCAAGTTGTAGAGGCCTTCTTATGCAGTATTTATAAAGGCTTCAGTAACCGTCTCAATAATGCTAAACTCTAAAAAAAAAATCCTAAAACATATATTTGTTGATAAAGTCTAGGTAAGTGAGAATCTCTACACACACAATTTCTTGCATAACCTTTGCAAGGGGATATCAAACCTATGACAAGACGGTGACTTCAAGACAAAACGGGATTCCTGCCCGACTAATAAAATATTTGTAACACGGGGTCACACACAATAGATGAATCAAACCCACATCTACCCAAATAGGTCAGCCAAAAAATAAACATGTCAATCTTTTTTAATCAAGCCGGCACTTCAAATCTAATATAGTAATTATAGATGAAAATGTTGTTCAGATTAAGAGCCTCACCCCTGGGACACAGAGAATGTGTGCCAGGATGCTATTGTTTTTAATGTGCCTCCGGTCAAATGTGGTAAACTTCACACTTTTAACCAGTGCTGTTTGTAATAGATTGAATGAAACAGGTCTACAAAAGAATCAATAAATGTAAAGACTGGAAAGAATTAGAGAGGCTTGCAGACTTGTACCTATTGTCTGGGGGAATTAGATGTCAGTTTCAGTATTATAACTTTGACAAAGGTTTCCGGGCTTTAATTTACTAGAACGTATAATGGGCAAAGAAGGGGCCGGGAAACATAGTCGGTCTGAATGCCTTATTTAACAAACACTTTAATGAAGGTTACACACTTTTTTTTTTTTTTTAAAATACTGCTGACATACTCTTCCCATTCATTTTTCAGAACCTTGTTTATCAATGAAACACTCTTCTCTAAGAACAGTCTCCTAGGTTCCCCACATTCCAAGCCCGCGATGGCGTACTTCATGGCGAAGAGCACACGTGTGGGCACATACATTGCTTACCTTAGTGTCATGATGAAAGGAAAACTGGAACCCTAGTGCTCAAGTTAGCAAGCACACAAACACGTGGTAATGATGCGAGGATTAGGTGAGTAATTCTTTGTCTGGTACCTTTGCTTCAATAGAACGAGATTTCACAGGAATTCTGTCTCTGTTTTTCTAGTGACGGAGAAAAGTTTTGGAACGCTTGGCAGCTGGCGTACAGAAGAAAGATCCACGGCCTTTTTACTCATTTACTTATTATTATTTTTTTTAACCTAAATCCATGGACTTAACCGTGCTTAGCCCACAAAGCGGTTGCTCTGTCCTTATACACATCCCAGATGCAATTTAGATAGGCTACATCCCCCCACACTTATCTTGGGAGAGGAGAAAACATTCCATTAATCAAAAACTAATGCAGAAACCCCCTTGGGAATAAATGGAAACCACATGGCAAAGTGAGAATTAGTGTTTTCTGTAAAACACGGAAGAATGACATGTCAGAAAAGTAGCCAAAGTAGCCAGAGAATAATCAACAGATTGCTGGCCAAAAATGACTTGGGTCTCTGCTGACTTGTGCTGTATGCCCGTTGGTAAGGAAAGGCACAGATCTTCTTGAAGTAAATAGCCTTGTCTGCTGTTGCACAGGGCTCTGACTTGACTTCCAGCAAATGTCAGCCAACCCATCAATAAATAAATAAGTGCCCAAAAGCCGTACCTTCGAGGGGGCAGCAGGAGACAGAAAGACATCCCTTGTCTTCTAAGGGATTACAATCTAATAAAATGTCTTTCAGAGACTCTAAAGCAGGGTGGAAAACCTTTCCTAGGTAATGACCCAGAGAATTCGTTAGGCTTAGTGGATCCCAAGGACTGTCACAATGATAACAGCTCTGACAAGGGACACAAAGCAACCATGGGTAAGATACAAACAAATGGGGGTGGTTATGTTCCCATAAAATTAGTCATGAATGCTAAAATTGGAATTTCGTGTGATTTTCCTATGTCACAAAATATAATCATTCTTCTGATTTCTTCTCATCTATTTAAAAATGAAAACTGATCCTTAGCTCACAGGCCGTACCCAGCAGGTGGAGGGCCTGATTTGATCTGTGGGTCATTCTTGCTGAACATTTCCCTAAAATAATTATGTAATACCATAATGATTTCTTGGCTCATACAATCATAACATTGATAGTGTAAGCCATGAGGGATGCAAAGGTAGGTTTAATATAGTCTATTCTAAAAGGCCATTATCTCTTTGAAGACAATACGATTATTCCTGGGGCAACCCTGGAAATAGAACCCCAATACAAAAAGGGCCTTGGCTTTTTGGCATATAGCAGGGTCCCTGGCATGCAGGTGAGTATTCAGTCTCAAGTTCAGCACAAGAGGCTGGACATCCATATTGATTTCCACTGAAACTGGGAAGCATTTATGGGTCACCATGATGTAGAGGTACACTAATAGGAACTGTTCCTACAGTCTAGGTTTCCAACCATCCTAAATGAATAAACAGATACTTGTTTCAATAATTATAGATAAACCAGCTGCACGAAGTTTGGCCGTTGAGTTATAACATGTGCTGGGAAAGGATAATTCCCAGTGGGATGATCTGGCCCTGTATTTTAAGGGAGGCTGCCCTTGAGACCGTCTGGTGACCAAGGGCATGCTCCTGAATGGAGATGACGACAACGGGCAGTCTCAGCAGAGGAAGGAGCTTGAGAAAAAGCAAAGGAATGGGGAGCACACAGTTGTGAGGGGCAAGGAAGACTCAGAGCACCTCAAAGGCTGAGTTGGTCATAGGCAAGAAATAAGGATAGATTCTGTCATAAGAGGACTTTGAACACTACCCGGAAAAGTTTGGACTCAATTTTTATGCAAACGAATGCCAAGAATTTCAAGCTCTTACACAAATGAAATTTCAGGAGAGTTGAAATCTTCTTTATAACCCAAGTTCAGTAATACTCTAATCACAAAACGAAAACTTTCATAAAATAATTTAACACCATACATTTATTTCTAAAATCCTTCTGGTACTGCTCTGAATAAAAATCAACTTGGCTTTTATAACACACAGTTAAAATAGCTGAACGAAGTGTCGGTGGGTTTCTGAATAGGGCCCAGCACAGAGCAGGTGCTCAATAAATAGGTAAATAATTTGATATGACCTTTCCCATCTATGCCAGTGTCAGGCAAATGAAATAAATCCGAATTTTGACATTCAGGAGAAACTAAAAGAAATGTATCCTTTGATAGGATATGAAAATCTTGGAACCTCAAATAATCCCCATTCTCAACATATTTATTTGGATAGGCAAAATGTAAGTTATCCCTTGGTTACCTCATTGATGATATCACCCTTAACTTTCAAAGAACAATTTCGTTCAGTAAGACGTGGCATGTGAAAAAAAAAAATGTTAGGCTTAGAAACAGAACTGACATTTAAACTTGCCACGTTCAGGTAACTTTAATTCTCAAATATCCACTGGTTTGTTCATTGTCATCAGAGTACAGTTATAAATGGATTATTGGATTCAGCTGCCTGGTGAACCTTATTAGAGCACTGTACTATAATAAACCATATGAAATGACATGTTTTAGAGGACGTCCGATTATAACTCTGCTGAATGAGGGGCCAGGAATTTTATCTGTGTTCCTATGTTTCCTACCTCAAGCTTTCAGAGGTCAGTGTACGTACGAAACAGTGACTATTTGTTCAAATGTCTGTGTGCTGATTTGTGACACTGTTTTCTGTGCTTATCCGAGTTACTGATATACCCAGAGCTATACTAGAAATATCTGTACTGTCAGCGCAAATTAATTTGGGAAGTATTTGTTGAGCCTATTCTAGGTGTCTAGAATTAATGTTTAGGGGAAATAAAATTTAAGGAGTCAAGTGAGGGAATGACAAGTTTCTTCTACTTGAAATTTGTGACTACACTCAATTTTTATTAAGACGTGTATATGCATGCAATGTTATATTTATAGAAAAAAGAAAATGTGATACAGAACCCAAAGCATAGTATTTGTTAATCTTCCCATCTCATTAGTTATTTTTAGTGATTTTTTAAAAGGAAACTACAAATCAGTTTTTAAGAATCACTAAAATCTTTAAAAGAAAACACCCTCAGGGTAAAACTCCTCAAAAGTGAACTTGAGAAGGTAAGATACTCGCCTTCCCGATTCATAAATCTGACTCTGAGTAGGGGACAGAATTCCGGATGGAGAGGACGTTAGCATCACTCGGTTCTCAGTAGGGCCCCCTAAAGGAGCTTACGTGTGGGCTGCGTGAGCACAGTCACGCAGGCGGGCATACGCGTGCACACACACACGCACATACCAACACGCGTGCACGCACTCCAACCGAATTGCAGGCATGACTAATGATGCTGCTTCAGAAAGTGCAGTTCACACTCTTTTGGAAGTGTTCCAGACCGCCAAACGCACCAGCTTCTGAGACGTGTTGGGGGGTGATCTGAAACCATGTTTACGCAGACCTACGCCTAGAAAATCCTCAGTAATAAATCTGGGGCGAGTCCGAGACTTCGGTGCCACATGCAGAATTGGTCTCGTCTCCAGGTCACAGGCTGCAAAGTCCTGAGGTCTTTTTTTCTAGTGGGTCTTCTCCCTCAACTTTTGACTTTCTTATCTACGTATATCTAAAAAAATCTACACCTTGGTGTGTCTGGTTGTGCTGTAATAATATGGGTGTAGTGTCTTGCGTTAAAATCTCCCACTCATTATGGAGTCTACGCATCATACAACTTTTTTGTTGTTGTTGTATGAGACAAAATGTAAAGCGCTGATGTATGGTGACATGTGAACAATTATACCCATTAATCCAGAAAAGCCTCACCAGGTTGTTTTTTTTTTTTTTTTTACTGCACATAAACAGTCCTCCAGTACAAGGGAAAAGGAAGGCCACCAAGAACTGCACATCGAAGTCACTTGTTAAAGTCTTGCCTGTGAAAAAGTTGAATAGCATGATATCTCACAATAAATTTTGGTGGGTTTCAAACATACGTGACAGAACTATGTCAGTTTCAATGTTTTGATTTTTCTCATATAAAAAGATGCTCAGCTGATTTTCATTCTCGCAGTCTTACAGCTTTTCTTTAAATATGCCTTACCATATAAATACTGAACATAATCCTCTCTTAATTATTGTATCCAGTTTTTGAAAATCTGCTGAGGGATTAGCAATTAAGTTCCAGTTTCGCTTGGACATGACATGTGGACAGGTGACAAGCAAAGCGGGCACGAGGCAATCCGCAAACAGTCATTCGGCAAACAGTCATCGCGCATCTAGAATACTCAGCAGGACCGGGTGTTTTGGAGAAGACCGCCGGCTTGCCGCGAGAAGCCGGAATCATTCGAGGACGCGTGTACCATATCATGCTTTCCTCTTCGCAATTACTTAGTTTCGACACCCTGACCATTTGATACTGTCAAGTCATTACCCTTTATTTCTTCACTTTTGCTTTTTTTAATCGCTCATTTAGTTATATGCAAAAGCACAGCAGCTCACAAAGACATACTCAGTCCAGTTCAAGAGAGCTACCCCTAGCCATTCCTTGCAACTTGTAAGTGATACCCACCTAGAGTAGGTTACACACCTCTGGGGGACAAGCACAAGATTTTATTAGGGCATTAAATGTCCTGAGAGATACGGAGCCATTTCTGGGCTTTTAACTTAATGTTGGAAGATGACCTGAATACTAATAAAAATCTGGAGGTATCCTGAGATTTTTCAAAGAGGCATCTAAACCTCTCATCTACAAAAATGGAAACTGAGGCCCAGTGAGTTTAATCGACTTAGCTAAGAGCATACATTTAGTGACAAATTCTGAGTTAGAATGAAGTTTTCCTGACTCTCAAAAAGTGCTTCATCTTATTTATCTAAATTTTAAAATATCTATAACAAATCCTGTGAGGCAGAATGAAAAAAACATATTTTCCACACATATATATTATGCGTGACATATAACATGTATATAATACTTGCTTACATTTGGTTGTATCTCATTTCACTTCTCCTAAGTTATCGAGGCTTTTACAATTATATTTTAAAACAAACTTTCAGAGTCAAACATTTAAGTATTACATTACGGTACAAAAAAGCCTTGGAAACACAAGCTTAATTTTTGGTGCTGTTTCGCATAGGTTGTTGTTAACATGCCACAAGCTGTAGACACTTAAAAATACTGTTTAATTTTCTTTAATCCATTTCGTTTTATGGATCTAAAATGGCCATCAGACAATAATACAGCAGTTTCCATAAGGAATAAATTGTTACTGCTTGACAAAAAACTCTTTTTATGCTAGAAGAGGGAAATATAAAAATGTCTTTTTCATATAATTATATTAAAAAATGTGTTAGTATGTTCTCTCATATTACAGCTGTTGGAACGTTTTTTTTAAGCCCCTGACTTAAGAGCTTTCCTTTCCTTCCTCATTTTTTCCTAATTAATTTCTGTTCAACCAAAGAATTCTTTCCTTTTATGGCTTCTGCTATCATAGCAATGCCTTCGTAAAATGAGCAAGCCCATTTCTGAGCTCTACTCTTCAAATAAATAAATAAATAAATAAAATAAGGCAGGCACAGAAGGTAAAAAAATGTTTCTAAGAAGGGTACCATTTAGGTGTCACTCCTCATTTCAGGGGAGTTGACAAATAATTATGATCCTCTAGAAACATGTAAGTCTTCTGCTCTCCAAAGAGGGACACAGTGTTCAGAAACAGAAATGTAACCATTTTTAGATACTAACAGTTTCACAAACTTTGTCCTACAGGGAAGCATCTGCTATTAATAAATTTACTATATGACTTCTGATTATAGCCTTGCTTTTGTTAATAATTATTCATTAAAGTGTTAAAAAAAAACCTAGAATGAATTTAGAATGTCATTTCTTCAGAAGATTTGTATTCTTGTATTCTCTCGTATTTATTTTAGATTATAGTTTAAATATCCAGAATTAATGAGGTTTCCTTATGTACTTTGCAAAGTTTACAGACCATTACTTTTAATCTCTTTTTTCTTTTTATGCTTTGAATAACTGCTTTTCTTTTTAAAGAATAAGGGAGGAAAATCTGTTTAATTAAATAATATAGTCAAACAACTGCTCTTTTTATACTGCAATTGCTTCACTATTGAAAAAAAAGACATGGCATAAAATTCAACTAATTAATTTTATTAAAGATCTGAAGAAGCAGTGCTATCTTTGCCAATACCTCCTACCTTCATCCTCACACCAACTGCCTAGATATTAGAAAATCTGGAGGAACAAGATGCCACCACAAATTATTCAACAGGGTAAAATTCTATATAAATATATACAATATTTATGAGATACATTAGTATATTTCCTACCAAGCTATCTGAGCTCATATAAACAGAATTTAAAAAAAAAAAATCTCACTGGCATGAATCAGCACTCAGTTAACACAAACGTAGTGATCAGTATCAATCAAGATGTCAATAAATTGGCCGCATTGAGATCTACTCCTTCCGTGCATGTCCGTGCGGTTTAGCTTAACTTATATAGGCAATAGACAATAAATGTAACAAGTTCCAGAGAAGTAATTTGTTATTAAAAACATGCAAGTGATGTCCTATTATTAAAATATAAGCCTATTTTCCCGCAGCATAAATTCAACAGTATCGATCAGTAAATATTAGAAGTTATTGTTTGAAATAGGCAGATATGTAGAAGGAATAATCAAAACAATGTACATATTTTAAAGTGATAATAAATCAATTTGATCACAATATTATCCCTTGCGCACTTAAACCTACCAACTTTGCTTACCTTTTAACACATACTGACAGAAAGTCAGCACAAGTGTTATATATCCTATGGACTATCCACACACATAGGAAATTTGATCATCGTAATACTTGAGGTCAGAAGCACCATCTAACAAAGAAAGTTTTTCTTTTCTTTGAATTAATTGCAGCATTTTCCCATTTCAGCTCCCATATATAAAGGAAGCTTAACTGTGTGCTTACAATTATAGTTCAGGCGAGACTCCATTACTTTAATTATCTTACAATGAACAGAAAAATCTAATGTACGGTAAATGTAGCTCTCTTAATAGAAAAGCAGATTTTAAAGGCATTTCCTTTTTCCAAAAGTAGCTGGACACACTCTAGTCAGCTTTTGTATTTTCTGTATACAACTGGTGTTTCATTTTGAATTACTCGAGCACGTTGCAAAGTGTACACACTGTAACAAGAGGTCAAGTTTCACTCGGTGAATCGATTCAATATGAGAAGCAGAAATTTCCACGGAGGGAAGGAAATTGCCTTAAAGTCCGTTGGCATCACTTGGTTTCAGCGTCTCGCCCTGAGTGCTGGGACCAAACGCGTGGAGTGTTCCAACCCTGGCCCGCGCTACTCCGCAGAGCACGAGGCTTGAACGGCTGTTAGAAAGAGTAAGGACAGACCTGCCCCTGATGAGCTCGCTCTCAGTCCGGTGAGACGACCCAGGAAGGGACTGCGGTGGCTAAAAGGCCTTTGTTGTCTAGGTAAGAAAAGGAAGGTTGTTTTGTTTTCCTTTTTGATTTCGTTACTCAAATGCTGACCTCAAGTTCAGAAGAGCCCAAGATTCAGTGTGACTCACACAGCCTTTGATCAGCTTCCCAATATAGTCTAAATAACAGATCATTGTAAAAAAAAAAAAAAGAATTATGTAAAACAGTTCCGTTCAAACAGGGCTAAGTGTTTGCAAAGAACTCTATGTTTCTGCGACTGTGCCATCCACTTAAAACATGGTTTGGGGGCGGATCCGAAGCCAAAGATGGCAGAGAAGTTCATGGAAGTGAGGAAATGAGTTATTTTGCTTCGAGGACCAGATAGACGCAAGAAAGAGTAAATTAAATGATATCGAGACTGCTGGAAGATACGGGGCCCCCGGGCGGCACCATGAGTTGAGTGTCCGACTTTGGATCTCTGCCCAGGTCTTGGTCTTGCGGTTGTGAGTTCGAGGCTTAGGCTGGGCTCTGTGTGGGGCGAGGAGCCTACTTTAAAAAAAAAAAAAAAATGGGGGCACCTGCGTGGCTCAGTCAGTTAAGTGGCTGCCTTCAGCTCAGGTCATGATCCCAGGGTCTTGGGATTGGGCCCCATGAGGGGTTCCTTGCTCAGCAGGGAGCCTGCTTCTCCCTCTCCCTCTGCCTGCCTGTCTGTCGCTCCCCCTGCTGTGCTCTCTCTCTCTCACGATCTCTCTCCGTGTCAAATAAATACGTAAAATTTAAAAAAAAAAAAAAAAAAGAAAGAAAGAAAGAAAAAGAAAAGGAAAGGAAAAAAATCTGATGGAAGACAGACCAAGACATATTTGCGATCCTTCTTTTGACAGCTTCTGTCTTTCCAAAGATCTGAATGGAACAGTTTCCACACGATTATAACACACTTAATCTTAAATCAAGAGAGAAAAGAGACTAATATTTCCATTCACGGAGACCATATCATTTCTTCCCTGCGAGGATTCGTCAGGAAGTTCAATCTATACTTCCTCCAAAAGAGGACAAAGAATACTGGGTAATATAAAGACAAATAAGAGAAATAGACCAGCTCTGTTTATTCTGAAAAGGTTTGTTCAAATCTTCAAATACACTTTAATCTCTCAGACACTAAAAATCTGCATCAAAGCCATAAGAAATCGACTCCTTTTCTAAAATACATTCAACCACACATCCCTTTATTGTCGTAAGGCTATTTTCAGCCTCATCGGGTGTGTTTTTTTTTTTTTTAAGTGCTTACATCTTTGATATAATGGTCATTTTTAGGGATTTTGGGTGCTTTTGTATGATCTTATCTTGCTTCTATAGCCAGTTGTAAACTCTTTAAGGAAAGAAACAGCCCGCGTTAAGTCCCCAGGGGCCCGGTGGAGTGATTTGCATACTCAGTAAAAGGATTTGATTAACTTCTATCCCAGAAATTTCAGTCTTAAAAACCTGGGGATCTACTGGGAATGCACTTGTAATAACCTTCTAGTACAGCCTGTTTAAAAATCTTTGTTGTACAAAAATATTCTGCTTGTCTAACCTAAAGCACTCTTGTAATTTCAAACCATTTCTTACAATATTGAACTTTTTGAAGTTGGGGAATCAAACTGCTGGTCAGCATTTTACAAAATTTATGAAACATTTATTTTGGAATAATAAAATAGGCAGAACTACCAGTCTGTATCAAGATAAAAACTTATAACTATTGGTTTTTTTATATAAATGTAGCAAACTACATTTTTAGTTTTAATACAGAATATATTTTCAACTTTACTACAAACTTGGATACTGGAGGATACTAAGGTGTTTTTTATTCTCCACAAAAGATCAAGTACACTAGACCACTTGAATAAAAAAAAAAGAAACAAATATTTAAAATAAATGCATGTTGTAGTAATTATGATCTAGATAAGATTTGCTGCTTAAAAAAAAAAAACTTACAATCTTGGCATGTTTCTACTCAGGAAGGTTCTGTAAATATGCCCATGGTTCAGGACATGGTAGAAATGAAAATGCTGATAAAAAATGGACATATGTTATCTGGTCTCTCAGTATGTTAAACTTCAGCTGAAATAACTAGAAAAGAAGGAAAGGAAATTATCCTTCCCCAATCCATTTCTTATCATTCTTGGAGACTTCCCCTGAGTTCATGGGAGTAGAAATTATTTCTATCAGAGTAGTTCTCGGCTCTTCAACTGCATATTAATGAATTATAATCAAGGTCCTTTGCTCAAGCAAGAAATATAGACAAGGACCTCTAGCTCCATCCTTTCTGAGCACAAAAGCACTGAATCCTTTAAATAACGAGCTGGTTAGAAACAATGCAGGGTCTCCTAGATGGGTTCTCTGGTAACGAAGGTAGCTTTTGATTATTTCTCAGGAAATTCTGGTTTCCTCCAAACTGCAGTTCTAATCTTTGAAAACCGATTTCACCCTTAATTTTCTGCAACGCCACACTATTTCAGTGGTTAATATAAGTTAACTATTCAAGTTCCATCTAATATTCTCATCAAACTCCTCACGGGAAGAAAGACTCAATTCTACAAACATGTTTTTATTCATCCAGTCTTATTTTTCTATAGATTACAAAAACAAACCAACCCAACATTTAATTCAGATCCCACAGCTTTTTGGCATTTCTTATAGAGATTGCTATTATTTCTTTCTTAGTCTCCTGAAGTGAAAACATTTTGGAGAAAACAAGAAGTCACACACCATGAGGCAAATTGCTTCTAGTTGGGTTTAAGTTAAACATGTCGTGTTTAGAGATGCCATCCCATCACTGATTCCTCTTTTCTTTTTACTTTCGGCTAATCATTTAAACGCTCGAAAATGTTAATCATGATACTTAGGTAAAAAAATATTGAAAGAAAATGTTTAGGAGATTATAATTGGTAAAACTGAAGAATAAAGAGGCTATCTCTGCCAAGAATCCTGAAAGAGTTGCCCCAAAGTCAGATGAAGTCCACCCAATGAGCGAACCTCTCGTGGGAAACCTCCAGAAGTCTGACTCCGAACAGCAAGTTTGTCCCCGCAGGTATGATGAAATCTAATATTTCTGTGTAACGAATCACAACATATGTAGTTTTAAGTTATCCCATTCTGGAGCACGCTTATTTGATTATCTTTGGAGTCCAGTCTTTGGTTTGTCCTAATTAAAATAATTCCATTAAAAAGAAGCATGTATGCAACGGCGAAAAAGGGTTTGGCTTGGGTCCTCCTCAGCTCATCAGAACAGATGAGCGATATGTTGGGTTTACATTATTCTGCCTGTTTGTTCACAACGTTTGGATAATTTGAAAACCCAGATTTAAGATAACTAACCATGTGCCTTCCACGGTCTTTTCACATGTATGATCTCACTTCGGTCTTCCAATAATCCTAGCGGGTAGGTATTTTACAGAGGTGGGACTCAGGCTCATAGATGTTACCTGCCTAAGAACACACAAAGATAAATAATACAGCTGAGCTCAGAACGCACCCAGGGTCTCCGTTCAGAATCGTGCTCCTGAAGATCATGGTTTTAGTCTGCTTAAGTAGGTGAGCTCCTACTGTTTGCCATTTGAAGAACTAAATCAACTAGAGATGCACATTATCTGAAAAATAATTCTGTCAGTCTACGAATACACTGTTCCTATGCCAAGGACTTGCCACAACAAAATTTTCTATGATTAGTGATTATCTTATGATTAGTGATGGTCCCTTTTTCCCCTTTGGTAACCCTTATTCTACCTCCTACAATGTCCACACGGACTCCTAGAAATCTGTGCCTTCGTGTTCTCTGTCCTGTGTCACCCTGAAGTTATTCTCTCCTTCACACAGGACAAAAGTCAATATTTAACAGTTCAAACCTTAGAAATAAGTGACCGGAAGATATTACATATAACTGATCAGGAGATATTAACATTTTAATAAGGAGTAGTTCACTCACCCAAAATAGGAATGAAATTCTATTGGGATAATTTAGGCATCACAGAACAAGTGGTTCTGAAAGGAAGGCATTGCCCTTCAAATGATATCATAAAACAAAACAAAACAAAACAAAACAAAAAACCCAGCTATTTATTGTTAGAACCAAGTCTAGAATTTTCATATCCCTTCTCACTGCTGAACTAGGAGCGTACCAACACCCAACTGTACAATGCAATATTTTTCATCAGCAATAATTCTGCAAAAGGAGAAACTGCATTATATACACGTCTGCTAGGATCTCCTTAAATCCGTCAGATAACTGTTTACATCTGAGCACACAGACATGAGACCCCGATTTACGTTCTAAAGCCAAAGCACATGCTACCCAGTTAAATCTCTAATTTTCTTTTTTTAACAACCAAATTAAAACAAATGAGCAAAAACATCGACCAAAATCATAATGGGACATTTACAACTGATTTATTTTTAATAAAATAATATTGGTGATTGAGTATGCATTGCATATATTTTTACACTTGTCAAAGGTGATAGGAAAATAAAGCAATGCTGAGCATAAATAATCTGACACAACCTGACCACCATATTGTAAACAGCTGCCTTAAATTCATAAAGATGGTCTGCACATAAATGAAGGAGTCCATTTAACTACACTGACCTATTGGCTCCGCTGAAAATCAGTTATTTCTTTTTAAGTAAATGCCCTCCAAGGGGTCAAACTATTGGAATTTTATATTATATTCTGGAATTTCCTTCCAGAATATTACATTCTGCTACTTTACTTTTTTTCTTAACAGGTTTGATTAACTTTATAAAGAGGTGGTCAAATGCTGACCATATTAGAGGTTTGGTTTTGATCTCCTCACTAATACTGGTTTTGTTAAGAAGTTGAGCTCTGCGGCTCCCGCAGAGAAAAAAGAGGAAAACAATTAAAGACTCCCACAGGAGGCCCCATCTTTCAGCAGAAGATTTGGGGAACATTCTCATTCATATCCAGTCCCAGCCAAATGCCTTTTAAGGGTGTTCGTTTAGTGAGCCATAGCAGGCTTTGGTTTTCTATTATTTCGTATTGTTAGGTTCAAGGTTTAAGGGGAATCGTAAAGGAAGAAATGAAATAGTCCTGATTGGTTTATGTATACAGAATACTTGATTGCAATTCCTGAAAAGTTGTTTCATTCTTTCAAAATCTTAATTGCTTTGTTACTTTCTCTGGTTGCCGGGTTTTGATTTGTTTCAATGTTACAAAGCTGGCTCGTTCATATACCCATGCGGATTAAAAAAATGAGGTTATCTCTCACAAATTAAAAAAAATTCCTCAAGAAGTTTCCTGAGACTAGATGATAGTCCCTATATGGAACAATAGCTGAAAATAAAATAAAGTAAAAAAATAAAAATAAAACAATTTATGTGTTTCATGAAGATGAAAAACGAGATTTCATTAAAATGAAAGAACCTGAAATTAAATGTAATTTAACAAGTCTAAATTCCTAATAAAAATACTTGGGGGAAAAAAACACCTGCTATCCAGGAGGACAATACAAAGTAATTTATATGTTACATGCCTACTGCATCATATTGAGATGAAAAAGCCTGGACATTTATTCACATACAATGACTTTATGAAACGTATTCAACTTAAAGAACTATAAAAAAAATGCTCTCTGTACCCTGTAGCATCTGGAGATGCTATAAAGGAAGACAAGAAGACTTAATCACCGCATAAATGTACGCTAAAGAAAGATGTTAAAGTGGGATCTCAAACAGATAACTGAAGTATAGCAACAGATAAACATCACATTAACTCGACGCTTGGGGAAAAACACAGGCAAGCGATGCAGACGCATGGGTGAGATTATCATTCTCCATCAACGTGTAACGAAATCTCAACATTTTCAAGTTCAAGTCATTTGGTAGAAACCAAGGAAAAAGCAAGCATTAAAATGTTACAAACGAAAACAAACTTTGCAAAGCCACATTTTCCTAATTCAGAGTTCACATTATTCCGAGAAGAAAATCCTTCATTGTTTTCGTTTTTTGTTGTTTTTTTTACCCTGAAAGCAGGTTTTATCCAAATTTCTAATGTGCGTGCAACTGTAACTATTAAGGACCTCAGTCCCACAAATACTTAAGGAAATACTTAGAACAAGCTGTAATTTAGTGAAGTGGATTCTTGCCCGTAATACAAAGCTGAGACTATCTAACCTTCTGGGGGGGAGAACACAAAAGTGGATCTGAATGTGAGGTCTGAAATAATGACAAAGGTTAAGGTTTCCTGACTAAGCCACAAACATACGCAAAACTCAAGTGAAAGCCTAAAATTAAAGAAACACTTTATCCCATAATATTCAATGTGACTCGCTGGGTTTTAAAAAGAAACAATATTTAGGAGACGGAGATCGCATTTAAAAATTTTATATTTCACACATACACATAGATGCACAAAGACGCTTTTTGAACTTGAAAGTTGAATCAGAGGATTAAGTAAATGTATTCTGTAAGAAGGAAGTGATGATTTCAGAGCGGAGAGTACTTTGAGGTTTGCAGTACATTTGGTTGTTCTGTTGTATAAATTACCATGTTGTATTTCATAGTAATGAAATGTTTAATAGCAGACATGGATTCTTAAAAATTCCTGTTCTATTACATGTTGTTATTATACAGCATTTGTCCCGAAGAGTGGATACAGCAGTTGAATTAAGAAGTGCCTCTGCATTATCATTCTTTCATTCCAGCTGTGGGACGGAGGGATATTTTAAAATTAATTCAAGGAACAAACAAGAGCACGCACTGCTGACCCACTCTGGTTTGGGTTCATCTTGGCCATACATTCCAAGTGAGTTTAAATGAACAGGCATTATGTAAATAAGCATTGCTAAATAAAAGGCAGCCTTCGTGTATTAATCCAAAGCCTGGGGTGCTTTTAGAGCAGGCTGGAGACAATCCCAGACACCTGGCTTTTGAAAGACCACCAAGAGAATAAGTAAAAGGGGTCCTTAAAAGCAGTTTGAAATTAAATCTAACTTAAATGCAAGATTTAGATATGCTTTTGCTCAGCGTTTTTTAAGATTTATTCTAGTTCCTTAATATAAAAATTTTCACCTTGCAGACACTAAACTATTCTTGAGTCAGTGAATATTTAAGAATTAAAATCCTATCAAGAACATGGCTGAGAACAAATGATTACACTTACTGTTACAAAATACAAACTCTGGTACATTTCCTTCACTTCAGTACTGACTTTCCCTTGTAACTATTTGGAATGAAAAAGTTACAGGTATGTCTACATGAAGTATCATCACCTGTGTAAAAAGCTGATCTATGGAAATTAACTAGAAAAAAAAATTTAGAATGTCTAATTGATCCCAGGATAAAATACGTAGCCATAATTGTTTGGGAAAAGTGGAAAGCTTCACAGATACTATAGGAAAATGATTATGAAATTGTTTTTTTTTTTTCAGAGAAACAAGTAATGAGCTCAACTTATTAGTGTTTTTAAACCACTTAACGAACATATTCCATAGCTAACAAAATTAGCGTTATTAAATTTAGAAGGGAAGCACACGTTTTATGAGGAATTAGAAGGCCTACAGAAAGAGAATTCCTGAACATGTAAGACATGAATTTTATGCAGAGTTAGGATGTCTATGTGTAGGTTCATATTTCTTTAATTCTATTAAACTTTTCCTTGGGGGAGAGCTACTGTCACATTGTTTGAATCACGACAAAATCCACGGAGAAGATCAACAGTGCCGTGAAGGTAATGAACTTCCGTTGGCCTCTGTGGAGCAGGTTGTAAAATTTATAAGGAAAGTTCTACCTCTGGCCTGCATAATTTTTTGGTGAGGCAGTAGAAATTGATGCCATCTATCTAAAAGAATAAAAGTGGGCAATTTAGTTATCTGAATGTTCTCAGCCTCCACAAATCTTGGAGACATTTGGGCGTACGAAAGGCACAGAAGTGGAAGGTATGGATGTGTGATCTCATCATCTGTTTGTTGAGTAGCTGGTATGGATGAAATGTGGTGTTCTGTTCTGTAGGATGAGAGAGAATCACAAATCACCATTCGTGGCCATGGAGTACTTGTAATCTACTAGGAAGACACACACATTCTGCATACATAAAGCACTTAAGAGGTGTTTTAACAGGCGCTAACTCTCCTCAGAGCAAAAACTTTATGCCCAAGTGTGTAAAATACTGTACAGAAGTCTGTGTCTTTTGCCCATAGACTAAATCCTATGACTTCTCTGGAATAGTTTAATTGTTGGCTCATCTGAACCTCAAAACTTTCCATAAGCAACATCAACTTAAATATTTATAAGAGTAGAATAAGAGGCACCTGGGTGGCTCAGTGGGTTAAAGCCTCTGCCTTCAGCTCAGATCATGATCCCAGGGTCCTGGGATCGAGCCCCGCATCAGGCTCCTTGCTCGGTGGAGAGCCTGCTTACCCCTCTCCCTCTGCCTGCTGTTCCCCCTGCTTGTGCTCCCTCCCTCTCTCTCTCTCTCTGTGTCAAATAAATAAATAAATAAAATATTAAAGAAAAGAGTAGAACAAAAGAAAACATTGAAGCCTAATATTTTTTAAGAAAAGAAAAATCATCTCTAATTTCAATCATGATTTGAAATTACATAATTTGAGAATTTCCAGAGTGTTAGCAGAAAATTTGCCCAAATACAAGGAATTAGAAGCATCAGCTTGGCTGAAGCCAAAGAATAGTGGGTGGAAACGGGGCCTGGAGACGTGATTCTCTGAGCAGCTCCAAGTGTAATGTTGAGTGGGAACTCCAGAGTCAGCTGGGCCAAGGAATTTGTTAGATCTATTTTCATACCGAGTACGGGGAAGTGTTGAGGACTCCTTCATCTGGCTCAATCTGGGATCCTCCTAAATGCACATCAAGAACAATTAACTGTATCGTTGAGTCTCAGTGCCTTAATCTGACGATGGGATGGTAATATCTCATCCAAGGCCAAAGGAAACAAGGAGCCTTTATTAAGCGCCACCCGAACACCAGCATCAGTCACACTGGACGAACATGAGTCAGAGTCCTCTGCTCCTGGCTTGACCTAGGGGAGGGGCGGGGCGGGGCGGGGCGGAGGGGGAAGTCTCTCATGGGCCAACTTATGTCACTCATGATTGATTCTCACAGGTCACCTCTTCTGGGAAATAACTTCAAAATGATCGTCTCTAAAATCTGAATATCCCTCCTGCCCATCTCAACAGGCTTAAATAAAACGGTGTCTTTTATCTTGAAAATACACATATGGAAAGAGTTCCCCCAACTCTAAAACACTATTCAAAGGTCAGAGGCCATTTTAACAAATAATAGTAACAGTTTAAAACTCGTGATTCTAAAAAATATATATATATTCACTTTCCAACCGAAAAACATTGGATGTATTCGCTTCTATAATGTTAATAAAAAGTTAACACTTATTCAGCATTAACTCTGTGCCAGCCATGATTATAATCTCTTTACATGTATTAAGTCATTAAGTCTTACTACAAACCCCTGGGGTAGGTAGGTACTATTATTATGTCCACTTGAGGTACATGATATTGAACTACAGAAAGTACGTTATTTGCCCAAAGTCACATAGGCAGTAAGTGGCAGATCTGTAATTCAAATACCCACACTCTTCCCTCTCATGCTATACTACCTCTCCCGTGTGTCATTTATAGGATCCTTCATTCTCTCCCATGTGTTACATGCCTACTGGAAACTGGGCTCTAGGATAAGCAGCATGTCTTTTGTGGGTGACGATGCTGGTCTAATAGTACAGGGTCACACAGAATGATACTTATCCTATGCATTTCCTCAGACCTAACCATGAACTACAACATCTCATGCGTTTACGGCGTTGTTAATTTAGGCAAACTAAGTCATTCACTGTGCAACACACAAAGGGTGAAGCAATCACACAGCAATTCATGAACTGTCGGACAGGGAGTCATTTCAGTTGTAAGGACAAAACCGTGTTCTCAGAGCCATGGAGGTGTCCCTCCCGAGTTCCACAGGCATCCGTGTGCACTTATGTGCGTTAAGACACGCAAAGGCATGTTGCATGTATTTAGAGGATGATTAACTCGTTTTCAACTCTAGGGGCTCCGCAGACCACCAACACTGCCTTTCCCCACACTGCCCTCATGAAGACAGACTTGGCTAAGCCTTACAGAAGCAATCACTGTCCGTGGACGCGCCATTCTAGCGCCATATGTTCTTACACCAGGACAGACATTGACAGTCAAACAGCTAACAGCTTTCCTGTGCTGCCAGTGTCTCTTTGGCAGAGGAAAAAGTAGGAGGGTCTTCTCTCAAGTTATTTTCAGATGTTTTAAACAGGCCCCACCCCTGTGGGCCTCTTTCTTCTGGTGGCACTTCTGTGCGAGCACGCAGAGGGATTTTTGCCTTGATTGTAGGATGAGGCAGTGGAGTAAGAAAAGTGCAGAATTTAAAAAAAAAAAAAAAAAAAGACACGGTGTGAAATATTTCTGTATGTTCACTAGCAAATAGACTTTCTGGGGTTTGCAAATATATCTCTATGTGTGTGTGTGTGTGTGTCTATGTATATGCATATGTACACGTTTATATATACATACATGTATTTAAATGAGGCTGACCCAGGACCTGAGATAATCAAGGTAAAAAGGGAACATGCCTGTAAGGTGTGAGCTTCAGTAACTCTCTACAACATCAGGGCTTGGCCAGCGGCTTGTGATATCCTTCAAAAAAATACCATAGTGGGGAGCCTGGGTGGCTCAGTGGGTTAAGCCTCTGCCTTCGGCTCAGGTCATGATCCCAGGGTCCTGGGATTGAGCCCCATATCAGGCTCTCTGCTCCACAGAGAACCTGCTTCCTCCTCTCTCTCTCTGCCTGCCTCTCTCTGCCTACTTGTGATCTCTGTCTGTCAAATAAATAAAATCTTAAAAAACAAACCAAAAAAAAACCCATAGTGGGTTGTGAAGAGTCACTCATAAAATTAATACCTAGAGAAAAGATAAAACATACATGATCATATTGCCTGCCTTAAAACGCATTCTCTAAAACACTGTCATGTGCTAGATTCTTCCTGGACAAATTTAATTCTCACACCTTGCAAACCCAGAGAATAGACTGCAAGCTCGTTACACTGTTTGCTGTCTTTAAAGGTTTTCTTTTTTTTCCTACTTACAGATAGTGTGTAACAAATTGAATATCCAATTGAAATAATGAAAATGTCAATACTTGTAATAAAACTTTTGTAAAAAAAAGAAATTAAAAAATGAAAATGAGTAGAATGAAAATGTTTTTCTTTTTTTTTTCCTCCCTCCCTTTAGACATTCTTTCAATTAGAAAGGAGACCAAACTTAAATTATAGCTACCAATTAATTTTTCTGCTCTGGAAAGTGAAATAAGCATCTTTCATTAAATTGGATATTAAAGCTCATTGGTTATACAAGGAACCTCTAGATTAATGGACTAGAGTTCTTCCATTTCAATTATTTTCTCTACTTCCTAATTTCAGTTCTACTGCCCCCCTCTCCCTGGTGGGGCTCAATCTGACTCTTATTGCCCCAAAGTATTTAACAGACTCTCTCCACCTTTGGATCAATCCCGTAATCTGAATTGGAAGGCTACAACCTCTTTGATAAAATGGTGTGTGTGTGTGTGTGTGTGTGCGCGCGCGCGCTCACGCACGAGATTTAGTGGCCATGAAGGCTTTCTTTAGATGAAATCATAAGACAAAGAAGGAGAAGAAAAAATACAAAAAGAATTTCAGCTATGGAATGAAAGTAGGCAGTTATCCAGAACTTTCGCTCCGCAGCCGTATACACTTATATATGTTTCAAGAATCCCAAAAGAATATGGAGGGGAATTAAGAAATCAGTTCTAATTTTATACTGTATGTAAATTAAATTTCTAATATGACATATAAGTTTGCTTTTATTTTCAAAAACCTATTAATTTAGGAAACAATTCTTACTCTTACAGATATTATTACCCTTGGCATCAAAGTTGATTTAGTTAATGGGTCAAGAGACATTTCCTGAGACAACATAATTTGGTCATTAAGATAAACTAGATACACAGACCACAATCTCTGAGTAAATTAATCTTTATTTCTGAGTCATCAATTTGTATGAGGTTTCCTTCTCAAATGATGCTTTATGATTTACAAAAAAGCAACTATAACAGGGTAATAAAAATAGCCGTATATATATTTTTTCTTTTTTTTTTTCTTTTTAGAACCACCAAAGAAGGAATCCGAAAGTCAAGATTTATGAGACCTAATGTTAAAAATCTTGATCAGTGCTCCAGACACGGCCAAGGAACTAACTGTCCACAGTATTTTTAAACCTCACAGATACTCCACTCGCTAAGCCATCAACTTGCTTTCTCTGCTACTTCATGTAACAGGCTGATGTAGGATGCTCCCCTGCTTCCCATGATTCCACATCTCATGGTCACCCACTGGTCCTTGAGTCCACAGGCAGAAGATACCTCTTTCCTCCTAAACAAGTAGGAACACTCTCATCCAAACTTCTTCTTTAGAGCCTTTCCATATTATCTCTCAATCGTCCTGTTTTGAAATTTCCTGGCCACACAGGTCAATGTCGGTGCCTGTGGCCTTGACGCATTTCCAGAGTCTACAGACATGACTTCCATTCCCAAGACTGGCTCCTCAGTTTTTCATGGGTCCCTCGTTGAAGACTTTACTTAAATGTTAGTCCCTACGCTCTCGTTTTTATCTCTTTCCAGAGACATGTTCACTCTCAGCGTTTAACCGAGCCTTACTTCTAAATGCATTTCACGAAAACTTCTGATGTGTTTTCCTCCAAACTCTCGTCATGAATTTTCAGACCTTCCTGGATTTTTACTCTCATGTCCCACTGCCACCTGCAAAGGCTGGAGGGCAGAAGCCAGGGTTGCCTCGACACTTCGGTTCAGAGTCGTAAGTGTTCCAAATGCTGTCTCATAGGTGCTGAATCCTTCTGTGCATTTAAATATTTTAAATGCTGCTTATCATTCTCCATGTTTATCTGATAGAACCATGAAAGTCTGAGAGTCAGATTACTAATAGAAATAACTTTATTTTTCCTTTCCTTCCATCTGGTTTTTTTGTTTGTTTGTTTGTTTGTTGTTTTGTTTTTGTTTTTTAAAACACCTACTTTCAGGACCTAGGACAAACTCTACAAATCTTCTCTGGATTCTTTTTTGTCCCTATTCACGTGGTCACAAAGTCTAGACAACTGTGAATGTTTATTCATGTTGATGTTCCAGACAGAATTATTAAATTATTAAATTTAGTAAATTATTTAATTTAATTTAATTTAGTAAATTTTAAATTCTAAATATTAAATTCAGAGCAAAATTATTAAGTTATTTGCCCCATCAGGCAAATCCACTTCATAATAGGGCAGTGAAGATTCTCCAGTAGAGAATGTAGTAGATAGTTCAGGTAGATTGTTCTAGTAGACAGTTCAGGTAAAATATTCAACAAAACACTAGAGTCATTACATTGGGTTTCGGCTCTGCTTATATATTTTAATACAAGGTCTTCACCACCTTGTATGTTTCCATTTCTCCTTGTTCCTAACACAGGTCTTTGTACATAGTAGGACTTGGTAATTTAATGAACTTGGGAAGATTTTTTAAATTTACCTAGTAACTTTATGATTATCATTTTGTCAGGTTTTTTGTTTTGTTTTGTTTTGTTTGCAGGTTCCTTAATTGTCAGTGCCTGGAGTAATCAATAAAATTTTTTTGGACATGGGTTATTCCCCAATATAAATTAGTAAACTGATCATTTGTTTAGTAAACAATATCTTGTCCATTTGATTTCCACAGCCAGGGAAATGATCCAGCCAGTTTCTGTAAGGTTGATTACCAAACTAAAAATGGATGGTAACTCTATTCAGAAATAGCCTAAAGCAACAATCCAACTTCATATTTTATTAATCTTTCTCATTTGACAGCTAATTATATATTACTGTGTATTGCAAACTTTAACAGGCATGTCTTATCATTCTGAAGACTGTCCACTGATGAAGGGTTTCCCTCTTAGCTTTCTTTCCATCTCCTCTCAGTTCTGTACTGCGTATCTACTAGGTTTGTAGCAAATACTTCTTGCATAAATACTCAGCATTATACCAAGTCAACATGTTAATACAAATTCAACATAAATACAAATGCATATTTTGTAAAAACTGAAATGATACCCTATGTAAGAGATATATATCATGACAGACATTCACAAAGGTCTAAATAAATATTTATAATGGTATACTATAAAAGCCAATTTAGATGTCTCAGTTAATATTTTTAATTATGTCTGTTCATGAATATTTTATTTCAAATCATTTCTTTCTCCTTGCCAAATGGAAATGATCACAAGGCCTCTTTTGAAGTCAAAGTAAACCTTCTGCTAATAAAGTAGAATGACAAAGAAAAATTATCAAAGAAAGAGCAAGTTTTAACATTTTCTGTATATTTGTAATAAACCTAAGTTCCACTCATAAAAATCAGTAAGCTACAAAAATTCATCTTAAACCGTTTAAGAGACATGTGATACCAACTCATATGCTTTTACTAAGACTTTACTATTTACAATACATGATGTTTATTAAATTTTTCATTTTTTAAAATGTTTTAAATTGAAACAGACAAGTGACGAGAGAAAACTTGATCTCTGCTGTGGAAAACACAGTTGATACTGAATTAACCATGTTGCGAATTACAACAGTTCTATCTGGGTTGTAAATTTTAAGTTAAAAGTAACAATAACCTTGCGGAAAATGAAAAAAAAAAAAAGCTGCTTAACATAACTTGGAAACCAGAAGTGAGATAGAATTTGGATCATAACAAGAAAGAAAGTTCCCATTAGAAAAAGGGATTGAAAGAAGTAGAAAAATGCCCTAAATAAGTATCATCAGGCCCGAATTTAGTCCAGGACTCTGAAAGACTACTTAAACAGAATATTATCTATGTAACGCAGAGAGACATTGCATTTTAAAATTTACTAAGTTCACTGATTTAAAAAGTTTGTGTAGGTTTATTTATATAGCATATTTTTGCATAGTTGTATTGTTGGCTGAAAAATACTTTGCATCCTGTTGAAAGTAGGCTAGGCAATACTTATATGTAAAATTTTCTAGACACGGTTTAGATCTCAATGAACTAAAGGTAATTTTCAAGTTTTTTTTTTTTTTTAAATAAAGCTGCTTTGATTTATAATGGGCATGTTGAACCTGATGATCATTCTACTATGGCTTTTACACGAATAACATCAAATTTTGTTATGCAAGTTGTAGATAGTATGTTTTTAAAAGTAAGAAACATCAGAAGTTTCATTAGATTGCCTTAAATTTAATTAGTAAAAAACCCGCTTTAAGATATTTTATGTACTAGCTCCACATGATGCACCGTACATAATCACTGAAATTTTACTTTGCCACTTAACATTTTCCATAATTTGTCTAATGAAATTAGCTAATGTGATTTTATTATTGCTATTTCTGTTATAAATCTTACAGATTTTTTTTCTTAACTTGGAAAAAGATCAAAATACTTGCAGATTTCAGATTGCTATTAGACGTAATAATTATACACTAAACTAATTACCACTAAACCAAAACCTGACTTACAACTAATTAAATTTTATTACATCAACATAGAGCCTAGACTTCCAATTTAACACAGGGCACAACGATAAACACAGGAGTCTATCAGACTGCCTATTTATTTCAAGTAAAATGTCCAGGTCAGATTTATAAAGTTTGAACTTGGCAGGACTTGTAGACTAATTTGTCAGTTTCACAAATGTACTAATTTGTTGACTTCTAAGGAAAGGGAAAGGTGCTACAAAGTGAACTCACTGGAATAAGCCAAATAATTCACACAATAGCTAAATGCACAATACATCCACATTATTATGTCACGGAAAAAAGGCAGTTCAGTTCAGACATGCATTTGACTTGTGACATTATTTAATCATTTTTGAGATTACTGATATACAACACGGCTGGGTTTTGTTTTCTTTTGTGCAAGACAGAAATAAAAACATGCCTGTTACCGTGGAGGAATGCAAGAAGCATGAAGTGCAGAATCCTTAGTTGAGATGAAAGTACCCAATTGTTTACTGTAAAAGGAGCCAGTGCGGGTTCAGCGGCAACACCCACTGCAACCCAGTATTCATCTCCATACAGTGGACACAGAATCTCCATTTATTTTTCATGAAACTACTTTTAAATTTGTCATTTGCAACAATTGGAAAGTATAAGAGATTCACTTTATAAACTTTAATTTTATAAAAAATGTTTACTTTCTACCAGATGGTAAGATTAAATTACATAAACACTGTCAGCAAGTTGAATCCTCAGATGTATTCATTCCTACCACAGAAGCTTCAAAACCTGTCTATAATTTTGTTACTGATGTTTAGAAACAGCTGTAGCTGACATAGCTACATGTTATATATGTCAGCTTTAAAGGATTAAATATTCTTAACCCCCAATGGAGAGGTCTTTTGCTGTTAACAAACGCTTGTGTAAATTACACCGGAAGTTGTAATTGCAGTAGAGAGAGCTCACCCTAGATATTTGATAAACAAAACGATCAAGGATCATTAAGTTTTTCACTGTTACTGGAAATTCTGTTTGATTGGGGCAAGAGAAAGATTTTAAATTCACTGTACTTTCTCATAATATAAGATAAATCCTCCTCTAAAAAGCCCCTCATATATATCTTCATTAATATTTTAGATGGGAGTAAATTATATATTTTTCTCTTCAGAAGAATTCAATCTGCCTCAAGAGGATTTTTTTTTTCCTGGTGTAGATTTTTACTTGACTTTTTGGGAGAATCCTGGCGTCTCTTCCATTAGAGTTTAAAATGATCTTTACAATAGGTGTCCCAAAATGCTGGTAAAGTCAGCAGGGTTTTCTGACATGCTGCACTGTGAATTTTGTGCTCAGTTAATCTAAGAGAACAGAATTAACCAACCTAACTAGCTAGACTGCAGGCTTCAAAATCACTTGATTTATGAATTAATCTAATCTAATTTTCAAGAAGTGTTGATTAATGGCAGTCAAATGTACAGATCTTTGGAGATGATATTCATCAACACAAAAGTACACACACACACACACACACACACACACACCCATTTCCCCCCCCACACACACACATATAATTCTCGTTTTTAAACTTTAATCACTATGGACTTTATGAATAATTTTAAACCTATAAACATGTATATAAATGAATGTTCTGAAAAAACTGGGAAATACAACAAATGACGATACACAGTATGTTCTTTTTTCGGAACACAGTAAATGAAGAGTGGGCCACATAAATGGAAAAGATAAAATAGGCTAATTGATTAGTGGCAATAAAAGAAGAAATCGGTGTAGAGAAGAAAATTCCACACAAATTACCAAAATTAGAGCAAGCGCTTACCCATATAATCCACATTGCATTTAAAGTTACATTTTACATACAGCATAATGACTTTATAAAGGTGACCTTTTTTTTTCTTGGTTAGTCACAATATGCTAACAACAGAGACATTCGTGGATACTGAAAAAAACTGGATGTGGTTAGTTTCACGTGTGGCTTCTGAATCTCGTCTAATTTGTAAGTCTAACTGTAATCTCTAGCTGAGAAGTACAACAGCATCAATGGAAATTCAAGCTTGTCTCTTGTCCTACATACCATTAAAATAATATCCAAACTTAGTGCCATGACTGATGTCCTCTCTCATAAAACAAGAGCAGTTGCCCAAGGGAAGTAACAAGTCATTTCTTTGAAAGACACAGGTAAACCCCAGAGTTCTTTTTTCCGCAGGGTGTCACTCCCATTCTTGATCAAATTTGACCACTGATACACTTTCTGAATCTACTTATATACTTAGACTGTGAATTAGGATAACGTGTATTGCAGCGAGACACTTAACAGAAAAATGAAACCAAGTTCTGATTTAATACAAAGGAAAATATTTATTTCAACTCTACTACTCTTTGGACTTTCTAATTACGTGAAACTTATACTTTTAAGCATAATTGGGTGAAACAAACTTTTTCCAGTTTTTAAAAGGAAAAAAGGCATCCTTTCTGATAAATGTCTTCATTTTGTACTACCAGATGTCTTTCTGTATCCTCTCCTGCTTCCTAATTTTATTTTTGTAAGTGTGAGAACAGTGAAAATGCCAGCCATTGTAGTCAGTCAGCTTGGGCCCCAGCAAAGATTGCAGAATGAGATTAGTTATCTTAGCCGCTTTACATAAATACTGAACTCCAAGTACACTTGGCTTCTTGGGATCCAGTTAGCCATAGAGCACACTGAAACCTACATTTGACTAGTTTCCTCTTACAGACAGCTCCCTCTAATATCCCCATTTTATTTTATTTTTAAAGATTTTATGTATTTATTTGACAGAGAGAGAGCACAAGCAGGGGGAGGGGCAGAGGGAGAGGGAGACGGAGAAGCAGGCTCCCTGCTGAGCAAGGAGCCTGATACGGGACTCGATCCCAGAACCCTGGGATCACGACCTGAGCTGAAGGCAGACGCTTAATGGTTGAGGCACCCAGGCGTCCCTAATGACCCCGTTTTAATTCCAGCACAGAATATCATTCACAAAACAAATTTAGCTAAAGTTAGAACATAGTTTGCTCTTTCTCTTTACTTCTCTGCGGTTTTCTCAGTCTTAAACTAGAATTTAACGATTATGCTAAATAATTACGCAGGAGAAAATATCTGGATTTTTTATAAAGGGGTAGCAGAAATTTGGTTAGAAATCAATTCCCCAGTCTATTATAAAACTACTCAAAGGTATTACTTCCAGACTCTAGGCATTTCTGCTGAATGTTTTGTGGTTTGGGGGGTGAACTGCCACAGAGTCCCCCGGCAGCCGCAAAATGATGGCGAAATCTCTTCCAGTCTATGACGCCACTAAGAAGGATATTCCGAGATTCACAAGAAAGGCGGGACTCTGGGGTGTCAGCATGGATGTTGTCATCCCTCCGTGTCAGCGCAGAAGCAGGGTCAGGGGGCTGGGTTGGAGCCCCTTCCCTTTCCCCTTATTTACAGCATCAGCGCTGAAGCCCCCGGGAGTGACTTATAAAAAGGGACATGTGATGTTGTCTGCCTTTTTAGTTTCCCGTGAACAGCCGCGATTGCTGGAAGAAACGGTGTTTCAGAACCTGCTGTTTTCCCAGGCCTGTGGAGAAATACCTTGCAAAGCAACTCCACTAAATTTGGTGATCTTTACCAAGGGGACAGCGGAGGACTGGGTCAATAAACACATGCATACGTTTAAGAAGTCGCCTGTACACCTGCTGCGGCCCCACTCCCCAGACTGAGTGGAAGCGGAAGTTACTCTGTGCATTTTCATTTCTTTTCAGTTTGCTGCATCTACTACAATGGGATACGACATTTAAGGAAGACGGGGCAGCGGTCAGAACATTTCCTCAAAGCCTCAGAGCTTCTGATGGAAAGTGGGTTTTCTAAGTCGTCTAAGAAAACATCTGCTTCCCCTGCTCCTTCTACCTAAGGACAGAGCATGTGAGGGCATCTGGGTGGCTCAGTCGTTAACTGTCTGCCTTCAGCTCGGGTCATGATGTCAGGGTCCTGGGATTGAGTCCCATATTGGGCTCTGTGCTCAGCAGGGAGCCTGCTTCTCCCTCTCCCTCTGCCACTCCCCCTGGTTGTGCTCTGGTGCACACCTGCCCACACACTCTTTCTCTCTCTCTGTGAAATAAATAAATAAATAAATAAATAAATAAAAATCTTAAAAAAAAAAAAAAAGGACAGAACATGCGCATCTATGCCTCAGCTGGTCACATGACTCAAGGTAGCCCACTAGAGGGGCAGGAATGAGATGGGACAGATCAGAAGAATTTGCTGGTATTTCCAATCATAGAGGCAGTCACAGTTTAAAAGACTGATGTTGGCTCATTAACCCGAACTCTTTGCCACGTGACCAGATAAAAGGGTATTATCGAGTAACTTTTCAAGCCTCAGCAACTTTCTGAATATAATGCACAATCTCAGCCCTAATGGGTCTTACAACATTGGAATGGAAATCTCAAAATAATGAACTAAGTCTTGACCTTATCACCGCTCCCCTGCACACCCCTAAGTTCTAAGACAAAAATGAGCCGTGTCTGAGTTTCCCTGGAGGAGTGGGTGTTTGAGATGGCCCCGGACGGGGTCAAAGCAGCGGTTTCTCAAGCCTGACTAGGTGTTAGAAACACCTGGAAGACTTTTTAAAGTTACTGACCAGGACCAAGCCCTCACTCCAGAAATTCTGGATCAATTAGTCTGGGATGAAATCCTGGCATCGGCATTTTTTGGGAGCCCCCGAGGTGATTCTAAAGTGTGGTTGTGGTGGAAAAGTACTGAATAAAGCAAATGTAGATGGGGATATCCTGTTTTCCAACACGAGAAAGAAGAGAATAGTAAATAATAGAATGGCATAGGCTCCACGTTCAGATGGTTAAAAGCTTTTGGAGAAAAGAATACAGAGACTCTAGAATTAGTGGGCTGAAGACAGGTTTTACAATCCTGGATCCTTCATTCATTTTGCTTATTCAACTAATGGATATTTAATAAAGGCTGTGTCTGAGGTGTCACGCACATTACCGATAAAACGAAGGGGAGTGAAGCCGACAACGTCCCCAGCTTTATGGGATTTACAGTGAAGTGTAAAAGGAAGATGTAAAAGGGGTTTTGTATTACACATTGTTTTAAACAAGGAATAATATGATGCTTTTGCCTGCTTAAAAAATCACTCTGGCTGTCATGTGGAGAGTGAGTTGGAGAGAGGTCCAGATCGAACGCCGGTGGGTCAATTAGAAGCTAATGTGGTAGTCCAGTCCAAATGTCATGGCACATGGAGTATTAGCATGGCAGTGGTGGAGACCAAAAAAAAAAAAAAAAAATGTATGGGGCACCTGGGTGGCTCAGTGGGTTAAAGCCTCTGCCTTTGGCTCAGGTCATGATCTCAGGGTCCTGGGATCGAGCCCCACATTGGGCTCTCTGCTCAGCAGGGAGCCTGCTTCCTCCTCTCTCTCTGTCTCTCTGCCTACTTGCTATCTGGCAAATAAATAAATAAAATCTTAAAAAAAAAAATGTAGATGGTTTCAAGGAGGTATTCAGAAACTAAACAAACCAAAAAGTAAACTAGGTATTACGATATACAGGATGGGATAAAGGAAACAGTCAAGGGTGTAATCAAGATTTCTGGCTTGATGACTTGATGGATAAGTGTGTCATTCACTGAGTCTGAACCCAGAGCTGAGGTTTTCAGGGAAAGGTCACAAGTTCACTTCCAATGTTATTGTTAGGGGCACTGGCAACATCCAAGAGTATATGTCAGATGGTTCCGTGTACCTAGGAAAACCTTAGGGATCTGTTGGCCCAGGACAGTTCATACCAGTTGTCCTGGCTTCCTGACATTTCATGACCACTTTTGTTCCGAGCATCCCTATTTGGATGACAGATTATAAGCGCCCCCATACCCTAGATATGCAGATCTTGAGCTAATAGGAGAGGTTAGATGGAGTGTCTGTCAACTGTCTGCCTACGGGTGATCACTGAAGCCCCGGGAATCTATGACATCACAGGGGGTTGGGAGACTGGTCACAATGAGGACAGCGGAAGGTGTAATGGCTAATTTCTGAGACACTCCCATATATGCAGACCAGCCAGAAGAGGACAAGACACTAACGCAGTAAAGAGAGACTTGCTGAGACGCAGGGAGCAGCGTGCCACAGAGCAAAGCGAAGCTCGAGCCTCTCAGGGGATGCCACTGAGGCCAAAGGCAAGGACGACTGGCAGTGCCCATTGGGTATGGCTCCTGCCTTCTCCCAGCCTCTGTTTTGTCCCATTTTAAAATCAGGGACCTCACCTGTATGATCTTTGAAATTCCCTCCTACTCCTGCAACATTTTCATTCTAATAAACTAGAAAACAGTAGAGAATGAGCTAAGTGATAAATAGGGAGAGAAATACCTGATACAGGGTAGGAGAGAGGGAGAGAGACACACACAGAGATGAGCAATTAACTCTACCAAGAGGATCAAGAGCGATTTCACAGAGAATATTTAACCTGGCACAGGGAGGGGAAGGTTTGTCTGGTGCCCAGGGAGCCAGTCAGCACACCAACCTGTAAAAGCACGTTGTGCACGAGAAACCTACTGGGAGGTGGACTTTGCAGGGCCTGGGCTAGACCACGAAGAAATATACCCCAGCGATCACACTGAGGAGTTTGGGCTTTGCCCTACAGACAAAAGGGGGCCACTGTGAGTTCATGAGCCAAGGACATGGCCAGATCAGGATATCAGGAAGAATATTCCCTAGGGGCAATCTAGAAAAATGGATGGGAGAGACGTGAGTTGGGTGGCAGGAAGCCCAGTTAGAGGACATCATTCGTCATCAAGATGAGGGATGATGAGAGCCCAAATTAGGAAATTGGCAGTGAGGACGGAAAGGAGCAGCGGCACTGAAACTCCGCAGCACGAGAATCAGCAGGATTCGATGACGGGTCAGACATGAGTAGGGAGCAACGGAACCATCCTGAAGATGGCTCTTAGACTTCTAGCTTGTGTGCTCAAAGATGGCTCAGACACAGAAGGGGCAGCATTAGTCCTCAAGCCTGAGAGAAGAGCCACCAAGAATATTGTCCTGGGAATGAGCAAGTTGAGGTGCTGGAGAACGGCTCCCACCCTACCTCCTCTCCCTTCCTTGAGTTCCTGTGGGGTGGACAGCTCGTGCGACGCCTTCAGATTCTACTCCAGCTCCATGTCCTCAGGACCCCCATCTAATTCGTGCCTGTTTCTTCGGGGCTTCTGAAATCTACATCCTCTTCATTTTTGCATCCCTTCCTCACAAAGCCTAAACCAATGTTAGACTCATAACAGATGCTTAATAAATGATAATGTAATAAAGACATCAGAGCTCAGAAAAGAACACAGCAGCCACCTTCCGTTGCAGCCAAGGAACATTTCAGACAAATGTTTAAAATTTGCTTTTCAGCAAAACATTGAGAAATCCACTGGGCTAACTAATATGCTAGTGGATATGTTTTGTATCCCATCTATTTGAAAGAAACAAACAAGATATATCCAAATGCTAAGTAATTCTGTTAGTTAAATGGAAACATTTTCATTATGCTCTGCTTTGTTTTGTAATTATTTCTACTTAATATATCAGTAGGTTTTAAATTTGAGCACAAAATTTCCATGAAAACTTTCCTAGCATCTCTAAGTATTACAATTCATATATAATATATAAAATAATTTATAAATATATAATGCATATATATACACCATTTATATATGCATATAGCTCATTTTTGTTATATGTGCCTATTATTTATATAATTCATACTATTTATTATTCTCCTATGTATATTTGTGTATACATATGTAATTCTAACAGTCATGTGGAAAAAAATGACTACTTTCATTTTTTTTTTAAAGTTTTATTTATTTATTTGACAGAGAGAGATCACAAGTAGACAGAGAGGCAGGCAGAGAGAGAGAGGAGGAAGCAGGCACCCTGCTGAGCAGAGAGCCCGATGCGGGACTCGATCCCAGGACCCTGAGATCATGACCTGAGCCGAAGGCAGCGGCTTAACCCACTGAGCCACCCAGGCGCCCTGACTACTTTCATTTTAAAAATTTGAACCAGAATGTACTTAAAATGCTGACCCTGTCAAAATGGTTTTTCCCCCCTACAAAATAGCCTAGTTATCTGACATCGTTAAGGAATGTGTCTTTGAATACCTTTTAGAGATGAGTCTTATACTCCTTGAAATGCCAAAAATCTTTTCATCCTTTTCATGTAGATGTTTGGAAAATATCACAGACTTTGCCCTCCCTTCTTTCAAGTGAGTCTGTACCAAACTGAGGAGCATTCGGGACTCGAATCAGTGCCCTTGTGTGTGCCGCGCTCTGGCTGAGCCCCTGCACGTGTGACTTTCCTGGTTAGCCACAGCCCCCACCGGAGCAGCTATCTCCACTCCTCCTCCCCCTGAATTTGCCACTTCTAATCAGGAACTTGGCAAGCCAGAGAATCAATGCTGTTAAAAACTGTCCATTCATTAAGAGAGATCTTCTAGGTGACAGCCCAAGTAAAGAGAAGGAGCTCTGTGATTGCTCTTGGTTCTTCTTGGCTAATTTAGAGAGGTAGAAGGGCAGCGGTCCGGCTCCTCTCTCCACACACACACCTCCGCGCGCACACACGATGTCCCATGACACCCCCGTTACTAGGTAATCCCTCTCCATGCTTCAGCTCTTTCAGATTCACACCCCTCCCAACCCCGCAAGCGGGTATGTCAGCACCCCAAGTTTTGGATGAAGATTAAAGGAACCAAGGGGCCCCATGGGACTTGATTTGGGTCTCCCAATTTGATTCCAAAACTCAAATGAAGCCCTGAGCTAGTGAGCACCACATTCACTATCAGGATCAGCAACAGCCACTCCAGGGACAGCGATCGGGCCACCGTGGTATCTTCAGCGTGCAGGGCTCGGTACCAGGCTCTTGGCCATAGGCAGCAATGCCACCAGCCGTATTACCAATCCCGTTGTTCAGATAGGCAACTGAGGCTCAGAGACGGGGTGGGTTTACCCAAGGTCACCCAGGAAATCAATGACAGAAGTGGGATTTGAGCAGCCTTCTCTAGTTCCAAAGCCCAACTCAGTCAGCACAAAACAGTGAAAAACAGTGTGCCAAGGGAACTGAAGTGTTCTTTTTTATCCAATTAATGTAATGGGTATGACCTAATCCAATATGTCCTCTTTAACTTCAGATTTTCCTCTCCTATAGAACGTAGTACCTGGATTCAGGGAATATTCAAATGGTGGTTAGAAAAATAGATTAGCGGGGCGCCTGGATGGCTCAGTGGGTTAAAGCCTCCACCTTCGGCTCAGGTCATGATCCCAGGGTTCTGGGATCAAGCCCCACATCAGGCTCTCTGCTCAGCGGGGAGCCTGCTTCCTCCTCTCTCTCTGCCTGTCTCTCTGCCAATTGTGATCTATCTGACAAATAAATAAGTAAAATCTAAAAAAAAAAAAAAAAAAAAAAAGAAAAGAAAGAAAGAAAAACAGATTAGCTATAGCTTACATATTGCAGTTCCCCGAAAGTACAGGTGTATGAGAGGTTATCAAGAGGCTGGTACCTTCAGTCCCTGGTGGGCAGAGGAGGGAGACAGGGAGAGAAGGATCTGAAGGATCTGAGGGAAAGGTCAGGACGGGTTATAACTGCTACTGTCACTTAACCCTTTCCTGACTTAGCATGAATAATGCTTCTAGAAGGCTTGCTGGCAACCTGAGTTTCTGTTTTAAAGCCGGAAAAAGTGTACTATGCATTGCAAACATTTTTTTTTTTTTTCCTCCAACATGGGTAGAAGAGGATGACATTTAAGATAATCCACAATCTGGGCCCAAGCTCTCTCTCCAAACTCCTCACAGATTTTTCCATGGGGGATCCTCTGCTCCCTTCCTGCCGCTCACCCACGATCTCCCAAAGACATCCTGCAGATCTCGGCATCTCTATCACAGGTTGCAAACTGGTGGCCCAACTGCCAAAACCAGCCTGCCGACGTGTTTTGTTTTATCGGTGTGTTTTGTGCGTTGCCTTTTTTTTTTTTTTTTTTAAATGAGCCAACATTTAAAAATCTAGCGATCTCACATAATTCATATTCTGGCATTTCTTGAAAATTCTTGCAATCTGGCAACACTGTTTCACCCCCACATGGCAACAACCAGTCTAGAGGTGTGACGTGGCGTCTCCTTTTGGACGAAGCCTGCGTCCTTTGGTGCCCAGTTCCCATCACCCCAGGTCTCTGCCTCTAAGGTGACACTAATGTTATTTATTATCAAACTGGCTCTGCTGCTTTTCTAATAGTATAGAAACAGTTCTCTGTGTGCATGTCTCTCTCAAAAGTGGAAGAATGAAAGACAAAGAGAACTACGTATTTTAGGAACTAGGAAAGAACGTGCATCTGTGTAGAAGCACAAACGGGATGCGAAACTAACAATTTCATTCATCCCCCCCCCCCCCCGCCCTTACCTTGCTGGCGCTGTCCTCACCTGTTCGCTAATTTGGCTTGCCATGGCCAATTGCTGTTGCTCATTTGGTTTCCCTGTCTTGGAATCCCCTTACCTCTCCATGTCAACTGTTAATCTTTTCAGAGATCTATTGTCTTCAGCGCTATCTTCTGTTTTCATTTAAATGCCAACAACTTATTGTGGGTACCCCAGAGGCAATCTTAAAGTGACAGAATATATACCCTGAGAATTTGAGTGGTCCCAGGGGATGACCTAAGTCTAGAGACCTTTTGTAGGAAGGAGCTCTTCTTTAGTGAGGACACCTGCCACAGACACGGAGTGAAGGGACACTTCATTCTCGTGTCACTTATTACCTGGTGGGCCAGGCACTGTGCTGGAAACTAGCTATGCTGAGGATGGGAGAGTAGGGCCTCTGCCCCTGCAGCACTTTTGTGGATAAGATTACAACAAACATTTTGCCGAGTTACTCCACAGGGAAGGAGGCAAATGGCCACTCTTTGCTCTTCCCAGGTCGCTGGCTCTTCATGACCCTTCTTGTCAGGTGTCTTCGGCCATGCCTGCGTGGGAGAAGTATAAGGCCGGTGTTCTGATTCACTCGGCTGTCTATCCTTTTAAATACGTGTGAACCCCAGGGCACTTCTGTTGTTTGTCAGTAGTTACTGCCTCATGTCCCTTCCAACGTCCATGGAGTTTCAAGGCTCTGCTAATGTCTGTAGGCTGCAGGCAAGCTGTGTGCTGAAAACCTTAGATGCTGTGCTCCCTTCAGTTCTCTGCCATTTCAAAGACCCACAGGCTATTAGCGTATGATGTGACCAAAGCAGTAATTCTTCCAATACCTCTCTCAGCTTTCTTAATAACCTTAGTAACTATCTCTTATCTCTTACATCATGCCTCACCTAGATGTGAAAACTTCCTAGGGGTCTGAGATCGTGTCTCGTTCCTTCTAATCTTCCCCAGGACACAGTCACTTGGATACAGAACACTGACGAAACACTTGGGGTTTGATTTAAATGCAAAGGGAAAATGCCTGTGGAAGTAAGGCACACATAAAAAAGAAAAATGGATGTTCAAATATGGGCAAAGCTCTACTACATCTATATAGGCTCATAATTTTTATAGGAGCAACGGCAGCGGTTCACTATTAATTTCTATTACATTAAATATAAAAGGGGAAAATTTTCAAGCTTTGACGGGTAAGCAGTACATTTCCTCCTCTATACAATTCTCAAAAGCTTTCTGGAAACTAAAGTGCTTTTGGCTATTTTGGCTTTACATTCTGAAGACCCTCTCCCCTGATCAAGACACTTACATGAAAAGCAGCAAAAACATAATGAACCACGTGTAGGCCTATCTAATCCAAATGAAGCCTGATTTATCCCACTTCCTGTCCTCCCCTCCCTGCTCCCCAAAGAATTTTTATCAGGCAACAGATATTCTCTAGAATCTCAAATGAGAGGAAAACAAAAATAACTGTGTTTCTATGCAACATCTTTGACACCTTCCTAAAAGTAGTAAGTATTGAACTGAGTCATCTTCTACACTTTTCTAATCACAGGAAGTACCTTTACTTATTCCTAGAGATAGCCAATCCCTCTGTCTACAGAGATGGAAACATTCTGATAGTACGAGAGAGAGATATTATAAATAATGAAGACAGGGTGTCCTTAAAAGTTGACACACTTCACATTTCTTACGGTTTATATATAGCTAGTTTCCAGTGTTGTTCTATAAATAATATTAATGCACGCGAATATGTTGAATTTTCTCCAGAAAGCACTCTAATTTCTGCAGGGTTATATCACTGTACATTTGTTAAGTGCCCATGTGACATCAATCATTCTCCAAGTTGGCACATTCAAATAAATGCAAGAGATTAATAAATTTCTCTCTACAATGTCATCTTCTAATGGGTTTTTAAGAAGTGAAAAAAAAAACACTATCATATTTTGCTTAGAGTTTAAAATATGACCATCACTGTAGACATGTGACCCAAAGAAAGGTGGAAACCACTCAATTCGGTGGTACTTAACTTCATAAAAGGGTACTTGTTGTCGAGAAATTTTCAGAAATTTTTATTGCTGAACATCACTGAAGCCAAAGTTTCTGTGTTTTCATTTTTGTAATTCTTCCTCGTAACCACTGACATAATGATTTGAAAACAAACAGAATCACCCGTGCTCCTGTACACAGCCTATCCTGCTGCCCTTTTGTCTTCCTCTATAAGCATTTATAGGAAGTGAGGTGCACAAAACACATGTATTTGTAATTACACTTGCAAAAAAAAAAAAATCCTCTAACAGCTGTGGACACAGCAAAGATTAGAATCTGATAGTGGCTTAGAATAATGAAGAAAGAGATTGTAAGGGTTCAGCTACAGAGCCGATGAAAGAGAAATAAAAAAGCCCCTGCTCTTCAAAATCCTTAATCTGTATTAGTTTTACACATGATATTAAAACACATATATTCCAAAAGGTAAAAACAGGAAACATAATGACTAATGGTTTTCAACCGATTATTATGCAGTGTGTTAAACCCTATGTTTTCCTAAAAATAACAAATTTGAAATTTGGACAAATACGATACAAAATATTTTAAGGTCTTAATTAAATTCTTCTAAAAATTGTTTTTTCTTTTTTTAATTATTTTTATTAACATATAATATATATTTGCCCCTGGGGTACAGGTCTGTGAATCATCAGGTTTACACACTTCACAGCACTCACCATAGCACATACCCCCCGCCCCCATGTCCATAACCCAACCACCCTCTCCCCACCTCCCTACTCCCCAGCAACCCTCAGTTTGTTTTGTGAGATTAAGAGTCTCTTACGGTTTGTCTTCCTCCCCATCCCTCTTGTTTCATTTTTTCCTTCCCTTATAAAGTACTTGAAACTTTGTTACATCTAGCTAGTTTCTAGATAGTACAGTTTATTTTTTAACCTCATATTTATACAAATTATAAAACCCTAGAATCTTTTATGAAGGTTTACATAATCAATTATTTTATTAAAGTGATCATTAAAGGTGATATTTTAAAATAGCTTTTCATAAATCTGTTCAACATAATATTTAAAAATAAAACCAAGTCTTTAGATTCATGTGTCTTTCACAATGGATATACATTTCTGCATGTATCAAAGTTTAAGAGGCTAATAACTCAGAACAAGGACATTAACATTACAGAGTCATCTTCTGAAGTTTATATACCATTCAGTGAAAGTATACAAGAATTAGAATGATTTAAATTGTAAAATCATTTACTTACTTCCACACTTTGCAATTTTTATAGAAAACTTTGTTTTTGTTTTTTTTTAACTTTTAAAAGTAGGCTCAGAAATAAGAATTGTTTATTAAGGAAAATAGTTGTATAATAAATTGTGCTTTTTTATGTGGCATCACTGTGTCTTGCAGTTAAAGTATCTTAATTAACCAATATTTGATAATTGATTATTTAGTAGGATGAATTGAGCATTCCATTTTTAATGTTCTTTTTGATTAAAAAAAATCCCTAGAATATGACACTTTTTTTTTTAATCATACTCTTAATGCTCTGCAAGCAATTACTCACTCTGATGGGAATATAATCACATAACAAAATATTCATTCTTTTTTTTAAGCCATGACCAAAGCATGCTATGATAGGCTCACTTTTTGCATACATGTTCAGAGAAAATTAAATAGTAATATGCGATGGCTTCATTTTTGTATGCTGTTTTTTCTGTCACAATTTGCTTTGACTAGCACGAACACAGAAAAGCTCATAAGGAACTTCAGTCAGGCCAGACTCTGCAGATGGGACTGAGGACACGAACGACTTAAATGACGGGGTACCCCACAAGAATCAATTCACTTGATTCACTTGTCATCTGGCTTCATTATCTTACATCAAATGATTAACCTCTGGATTTTAGGAGCTGGATCTATTAATGCCTAAAATGTATATTTAGACTAAAATTCTACATAAATATTAGATTTAGGAAAGGAAGCAATTAACTTATTCAAGGAAATGAAATGATGGCCAAGCTAGTCCAGTGCTACTTGATAAAACCATTGTGTAACACATTCTGGGATCACAGATTTAGGGGAGAACGCATAATCCTTCATCAAAGAGTGGCAGCTTATCCACAAAGCTTCCTACTCCTGATGGGATATTCTTTTAAAAGTAATAACGAGGACTTAAAAACTATGTAACACTCTTCTACCAAAATTAGCCATTTATACCAATGCTTCTTAATCCTAAAAGAATCAGAACCTCACCCAGAAAGGCTTGAGAAACTTTCCTTTGGGAGGAAAAAATACATAATGTGGACTAATAATTGACCTCTATTCCCAAGTCAAATGTTTATGTTCTAGACTTAAAATTAAGTGATAATACCATAGACGGTACATTTTTTTTTGAAAAAAGGTAAAAGCAAGATAACAAAAAATAAATAAATAAATGAAGCAGTCCCTCGAAGGCTTACACTGGTAACAATTTCTAAGACTGAGAACTACTAGTAATTTGCTTTCAACATTTAAAAATTTTAATGTGAATTATAGGCTTTTCAAAGCTCAAATGGTAATTATACAACCAATTCATATACCTTGTATCACATTTAAATGAAATACGTGATACATTAATGATTTGTTTTAAGTAATTCAAAATTACCCTTTGCTGATAGCTTCATATGAAATTCGCCAACTTGATATGTTAAAATCCCTATCTGAAGTATAATACAGTTTTAAAAGCTACTTTCCTCAGATGATGTGAGCAGAATTAACTGATGGCATCTCTTAAAACAAGCACTCGGTCCTCTCCTTCAGATCTCTCCTTTGTCAAAATCTCAGAAACACCTGCACAGTGCGGATGAAGTATGTCATGGCAAAGTGCAGATTTTACATAAAACTTGAAATAAAAGAGATTAGACTTTCGCCATGGCTATACTGACTGAGGGCTGACTCAACTTGCTCACATCATACTTACATGAAATGCAAGATACTATGGATTTTATTGAGATCACTTTAAACCAGAATACCAATAAATGATGTACCTTAAAATGTAACTTTCATTTTACAAATGCATTCCTGCTGTGTGACTTAAAGAAAATAATATCAATACATCATTCATCTTTCAGTTTTGTAATAAGTGACTTTTTGGTGATCTGTGTGGATATTGCAAACATATATATGAATGAATAGTCTCCTAGTGTTTAGACAATGCAACATGGGATATTCATTAAAGTGTTTCTATGATTTCTAGAAAACCAGATTTACCTAATCATCTTAATTCCTATTGGGCTCTTTAAAAACTTATACTGGAAAAAAAATTTTATATTGGAGTTAGTGTATGTTTTGATTACCAATATTTTTGGATTTCTTAATTGTGGACTATAGAGCCCAATATCCATTTAAATAAAAATATGAAGTTCTGATTAGTGGAACCATATAAAAGATAAAAGCGGTAACTACATAATTTGAATTACTGAGCTCTAATTATTTATATCATCAGCAAAACCGTATTTGAATTTGAATATATAAAATGAAGAAATCCATTTGACACTGCATTTTTAACCAGAATGCATTGTGCTTCCAATCCTATATGAATAATTTTACATTTATTTTTTATATTATATCCTTATTACCCCCCATTATTTTCCTTCAAAAGCATAACACTAAACATATACTATACCACTTAATATCATACAAATTAAAACATAAATTAAGAAATTATATCACGATCAAAACACAAGAGAGAAAAGATTTAAAAAGTTTTCTTATCTGCCACACATGTAACATTTAAAATTAACAACAAAGAAAGAAATCTTTTTGGCAGATTAACTTAACATGCCAATATTGTTTATAAAATTTTTTGTAATGCCAGGTTCTCATTCAGAGATTGTATACTCTAGGGCAAAAGTAACCGGGTAAGGGAGAATTTTGTTTCAGGTAATTTTCCAATCACAGGAAACGCAAAATAGGCTATCCTATTTCTCTTTTGGCAAGAAGTTACAGGGCAGCATAAAAATTACTCTGAACGCGAGGATTTTAATCCTGGTTTGACAGCACAAATGAACTATGAGAAAGAACTTTAATTTTTGTTTAAATTGAAACTTATTTTAAATGTTAAATATGCTAGCAGCTTCATTAGAGAAAGACTGGTTGAAAATTAAGATCGAAATATCCACTTAGAAATATATTACAGATAGAAAACGTCTGTTTCCTTTTAATTTGAATGATAACATTCTGGCAGAAGTTCTCCTCGACCTTCACCCCTTTCTGAACCCAAATCCATAGACAGCTTTGTAAGGCAACAAACATTTTTTGCTAGAACGTACGATTCTTTTCGAGAGCTTTCTAACTCTCTAGAAATGTTTCTTAAGGAGGGCATGAAGAGGATTAATATTTTAGTTAATTTGATTGTGTCAAGTTATTCTCCAAATAGTATTGATGGTATCATAAAATCCAGCAATATTGTTGTAGGAAGAATGTCTCATTTTTGTGACAATCAAGAGACAAAATATGATTGCTGTATGATAGCTCTTATTCCTTTTTGATATTATACTGAATCACTTTTCTCTATTTATTTAAATTAATTACAACTTGCAGCATTTTTGTCGACATTTGTTATCCTTATTACTACACAAAATTTAAGTGAAAAAGTTTACATTTTAAATATTTCATTTTTGGTTATAAATATAGAAAAAGGTAATAACACTGTTTAAGATGCTTTTTTGTTGTTATTCTTCAGAGGAAAAAAGAAGTCAGATTTGCTCTTCAAGAACTATAGGTCTGACAGCTTTCTTTTGCTGGAAGTTATTATAAATTCTGAAAGAAATAAAATTTACAGCTGTCTTTTGGCTTTCATAATTATTTTTAAAGACAAGCCTGTGCCAGCTTTTTTTTTTTTTTGAAAAGAGCTATGCAAAATAGGACCAGTCCCTTGCCAATTATTTCCACCTCCATGTTGACAAATTTCAAATTCTCTGATAAAGGTATTAGCATAGATGTCACATTTTAAAAGAGCATTTGGTAGACTGAGAATAAACAAGTACACTTCTCAGTAGGATCACTTTCATAATTACCGAAATAAACATATCCCAATATTAATATATTTGCAAGTGCTTCATGCAAACCCGTTAATATACTTCATGCATGTCTCACTGTGAATTAAGTTAATTCCGGTCCTGTCTCATCACTCTCTGCATAATATACCTTCCAACGTGCTGTCCCAGCATTTTAGCTCTCCTAAGGTAGCTCTCTAGCACGGAAGCCAAATACTGGCCACGATAGGGATGCTGGAGCTTCCTGGGGGGACGGAAGGACCTCTCTTAGGAAACGCCCTGTAATCAAAAAGACACCTCACTTCCTCACAATGATGATGGGTCCACAATCTTAATCGTAAAATATTAGTTGGGTTTAACTGAACTCGAGATGAAATAATCCATTTTTATAAAACAATAGCTTTTCTTTTTTCCTTCTTTCTTCCTTTCTTTCCTTTTTTTTCCTGGAAAGAGCAGGAACCACGATTTCATGTCATCTTACTATTCAGATGTGGTTCAGAATATGGCTGAAGGCAGATAGTCATTACCAAGTTGTTATTTCTTTCTAAATCATGGCAATGTGAAGAGGAATTATCACAAGACTCTGGCAAGTGTAACTAATAATCGAAGAAATGACAGAATGACTAAAATATATTGATTATGAGCTTTATCTTCAAAGATAAGTGACCTTGGAAGTCACCTCATAAATGATCACTTAAAGTAATCAGAGTGTTTGTTTTTAAGTCTCTTTATAAATCTGAGAATTATAATTTGGCGTTCAGTCCCACATGCAAAAAAAAAAAAAAAAACTTAGCAAATAGAACTGTTAACACATTTTCTTTTCTCTTTCAATATGAAGAACCATATACAATATTTGGAATTTCTTGGATTAAATAAAAAAAAACTAATGATGCTCATATTCTTGGATCTAAAATGCAAATACTTAAAAGTGAAAAAAAATCAGAAGTTAATTTTCTTCTGTACTTACCCAATTAACTTGCACTGACCAAATTTGCCCCTTATAGATTGCTTTTCCTGTCAAAAGCACTGCTACACACAGACAATGCTCAAAGAACTATCACTCTTTATAAAGGATTTTCATATTCATATTCTCTCCTCTTCCTCTTCTTCACTTCTCCCTCTTCCCCTCTTTCTCTCTCTGTATCTCCCATTGGTTTTGAGGCAGAGACCCAGTAGACCCAGTAATAAAAGAGCCGCTTATTATAAAATAATATGACCCCGCCCCAGGGCAAACCAAATCACAGCAGCCCACTGCTCCCCAACTTCTGTAATTGAAGTAAGAAGTCCTCCACCATACTGGAAATCACTTTGTCATCAAAGAGCATCTCACGATAACTTTTATATAATTGACCATGAAAATACAAGTGTGAATATAGGCACTTGTTTCTCTCAAAACACTTCATTTTTAAAAGGGATAATCTTTTTTTTTTTTTTTTGAATGTGCCACAAGAAGCCAGAGAGGATTGCAGATGTGGGAAAGACGGGTTTTTAAAACTGCCATCTCTCCATTAGTGATCATCCACTCCTTAACTCACAGGAAACACGACAGCCATAGTTTGGGGATGTGATACACTACTCCACAGATGCTCCCGAAACATTAAAGCCATCTATTGATGTCTTGGAATTCAGTTAAGACTGCCACCTATCACAAACTTGTTTGAAAAGTCAAAGCCAGCTCTAGACTGCCAGGGTACCCATGGAGTAGACTCCTTTTTATTATTACTATAATAATAATTGCTGTAATTATTATTATATGATATGGTTTCAATCATATATTCATATGGCTTGTGAGTACGTTCTAGGATACTGACGTTAATTTGCACAGTGACTTATCTGAAATAGAAAGAAGCAGGTTTCAGTAGATTACTATCTTCTATAGGAATCCTACGGAGCTGTTCTAACTGCCCAGTCACCTGAGTTGTTTAATCGAAATCATAAAAACAAAACAAAACAAACCTACATTCCTTCCAGTGATGGAATCCTATTATGGTTTAGGTGTTTGAAACACCTATATATCTTTGAGCATATTTCTGCATTTTGAAAGTTTATATTCTAATGGATGGCTAAGATGATGCTTTGAAAATGGCATTTTTAAGTACATTATTTTGGCATTTCAAACTTTTAAATGAATGTTCTTAACTGGAACAGCACTAATTTGGTGTATATAATCTAACATTACAGTGAAGAAAATTAAAATATAATAAATATATTTCCTACCAAGTCTTTTTCTCCCTGAAAGCAGAAAACAATGTCACTGTGGGAACTTCACATTCACTACAAAGCAGTTACATCTGTATTTAAAAATCCTATAAGTGTTGGCTATATTAGAAGACTTATCTATATTAATCTTATATTTTGTGCTTTTAATATTTTATTTTATTGAGACTATAAGCATACATCACGGTAAGCCATGCAATATGGGCCAAAGTCCAAGAAAATCTTCATGTGGTCTTTTGGAAGAGAACAAAATGATGATAAAGTTGAGACCACACAACTAAGGTACAAATGCAAACATCACCATAGGGATGAAAATATTCACCATCTTTCCAGGTTTCCAAAGAGGATAAAGAATTACCTCCCTATGCATTACCTTTCTTTGTCAAGAGTATACCTACCACCTTCTAAAATAAAGTTATAACACATGTGTGAGATGTAGATCTATAATTCTAAGAATTCCTTGAAAAACTCAACTAGAATATTGATAGAAACAAAAAGGGAAATAACCTCGATGTATAATGTTTATCATTTATGACTCTAAAAGACCAGAAAAACCTTTGATGAACAAGAAAATACACCTGAGGCATATTGAATTTGGAGGAAAAAAAGGCTATTGCGGTTGAATATGTATTAATGAATTGCTTCCTCGTGGTTTACAGAATTCTTAGAGAAAGTTCAAATTAAGTCCCCAAAAGGATGTTTTAATTATAAGAAGCAATATTTTAAAACTCGTATAAGCCATCACACTTGTTTGGAAACAAATGACTTCTCAAGATGTAGGAGTATTACTATCAATCACCAACAAGTTAATTCTACATAATAAGGCAGGTTTGGATGCAGACTGACCCACTGTGGAATGCTGTATCTAAAATTGATTACAACAGCACTCAAAATGAATGCAGCCCTCTAAACCACTTCTTTGCTCAGAAACATTAATCTCAATTAGAAGGAGAGCTTCATAATGGTAATGCTTAGTATAAAAAAGTATGAAATAAATCAGTTTTTATAAGACACAACAATTAATCAGTTCTGAAACTTAGAAGTTTTTTTTTTTTTTAGTTAAAAATGTCCATCAGGATTCTTAAAACATCCAAATATAAGGGCTTGAATGTGTCCTAAAAGAAGCTTACATGACATAATTTTTAAGACTCAGTTATTAAAACTTTTAAATCGCATAACATTATTATGCTAGCTTCTCAGTACACTTCTTTATTTTGAATGGGTGTTAAATTCTTCTCCAGACTATCATTCCACTTTATAAAACAAATATGGACCCTGGCTTTAACTGAAAATTCAAAAGAATATATAATGGGTATGGATCAGAGTAAAAGTTTAATAGCAAATTACTGTATTCTTTACTCATATTCTCAATCGAAGTAATGAGAGTATGTTCTGAAGGTCAAAATAGACATTTGGCTATTAAATGTAACATTGGGTAGATAAACGATGTGTCAATGGACATGCCTAACAGGTCTCTACTACGCATCTTCAGGAAAAGGGCACACACTGGTGATCAACACTGATCAATACATTGATTCACATAAGAATAATACCTTGATGACATTCCTCATTTGCCCAGAAATAAAATTTTAAAGGGATAAATAGAGCATATTAAAAAGGAGGTAATGTGTTTATTAAAATGATCAATATTAATAAGCAAATAAAGTTGTCTTTATGGCACTTTTCTATTAGACACTGACTATCTTCAGGACTGACTTCCCACTACCACTGTAGGAAGGACAAACTTGAGTATTTCCAAACATGCTTTCACAGCTGTTGGAAAAACATCGTTTTTTGTACATTAAGCTCAAAGTTGATCAAGTATTCCTGATAGGTCATTCCACTCACAAGGCGAGCCATACACTTTTGCCTGGTTTCTTATTTGCTTGACTCTCTACAAAGGAAATAATTTTAACTCTTGGCTTTCAGAAGCAAAGCTAAGGAAGAGGAGCTTGAACTTGTAACTGGATTATTACCGTTTAGCTGGGTTTTCTTTGCGAATAAATTTAAAACTTTTCACTCTATTTAGGTGCTTTCTTCTATTCAATGATAAGCATCTTTATCTTTCTTTGTCTTCACCCTAATAAAGCAGGGTCTCTTTTCTAACCAAAAGACTCACGACACGCCTACAAGATCATAGTAAGAAAAGCCTCTATAATTTACCTAAAACATTTCTTTCTAGAAAATAAACTCAGCCATGCAAAATGACTCAATTTGGAAAAAAATTAGTCAGAATTCTACTATAATTTTATCTGCTTTATTTTACATGATTAAGAAATCCTCATTAGGGTCAATATTCAATGAGTTGTTAACATTAATGCTGTTGGCACAGGATATTAATGTATTTTTCAAATATATAAGCAGTGGCATAGTTATTAGTACATAAATACATTTTCATGAAAATTGTGTAGTATATGTAAAAACATACCTGTTTTGCTTAAAGGAACTACTTTCTCTCATAATATATATCTTTTTAAAATTGTCTAAAATAAAATATATTGACCACTAGCAAAAATGACATATTTGAGTAAGAAGAATACTAAAATTCAAACAAGAAAAAAGGCAAGTTGCTAAGGAAAATGCAACAGGAAGAGAGATACACTCAATCCTGAAATATACAATAGAATAACTTAAACTCATTACAAACCCTTATCTTTGAAGAATTTAGGAATAATTTGTGAATGCCATGACATTTTAAAGTGGGATTAGCAAGTCTTATTACTGAACTAACCTCTCACTCTTAGAGCAAGAATTAAATATTTGCTCTGCATTTGGAATCACAAATCGAAAGTTTCAAGGCTATTACAAGAATTTCATATATTAAGAAATAAAAGTTAGAAGTTTTAGATCATTAAGAATGTATTAAGGAGTGCACAAAGCAAGACCGTTGGTGTATTTGCAAAATTTTTGTTTCAACTGAAATATTAAAATCTATAATGAGTTTTCAGTTACAGTCTCTTAATTCTAAACACTGTTCCTAACATACTAGATAGACCACAAATACTTTTCCAGGTAGGCCCCCCGGGGTGGAAGAGGGTATGCACCGCATTCTAAACAAATTCACTAAAAGAATCAAACCACAAGTTCTGCTCAGTTGCTATGCCACCTTTCCGGGTCCCCTTCCAGGCTTTCCAAAGATGCTAGCCCTGTCTTTTTGCTTTGTTTTGTTTTTGACAACAGAGAGGAAAGGTAATGCCTGAACATATTTCTATTTCTAGTGAAAAGACCACCCAGTGGATTCTGCCAGAGCCTACAGATGTTTGACAAATACACTGTCAGAAGATAAGAAATCAGAGTATTATGAAGACACAGTCCTGATCTCCGGAGTCCCAGCTGTCTGGGGCCCCGTTAAAAAAAAAAAAAAAAAAAAGTGCTTGGCCTGCCCTCACCCTTTCACTTCCACAGCACTTACCCCAAAGTACCTGGAAACTTTTCTCTAGCTTTAGACGATCATGCCTTCAGAAAGCAAACGTATCTGCTGTCTTGCACGGCAGCATTACCTGTTACCCTTCCTCCTCAGTAAGAATTAGTAGCAGGTTCCCATCAGGACTCCTTTAGAGGTGAGGCGGTAAGAATGGAATCCAAAGCGCATCCTAAGGTGTTCAGGCAGAGCTCAGACCCGGACCTCAACCTCAAACACTGGAAGCTTCTTCCCATGGGTTGTAAAACACGACCCAGTCTGAGACTGAGTTGCAGATTCCTAAATCCGTCATTTTTCCAACACCCGGTTCAGGGCGTTCGTTTGTTTCCAGCCCCGTGCAGAGTTTCCGGATGAAGTTTCCGACGAGCTCTACCACTCCCCACGCCACCGCGGCCCCGTTCCCGTCCTCCTTCGCCCCCAGCTCGGCTCCCCGGCCGTTGGAGAAGCCCCGTTTTCACCTCCCCCGGAAAGGGGTGACATTTCAGGGCTTCCCCCGCTCGCTGGAAGCCCCGGAGGACCTTCTCAGACACGTTCTCAGAGGACGCGGCGCCCCGCCACCCAACTGGGGAGCCCCCCGACCCGAGCCGGGCCGGCGGGACTCCCTGCCCCCACGGAGCGCCCAGCCGCCGGGGTTGCCTTTCTCGGGGAGCCCGCGAGCTCGGGGCTTCCCGGAACCGCGGCGCCGGCTCCTCGCGGGCCAAGTTCCCACCTGAGCCGGCAGCCCGAGGTGTCAGACGCGAGGGAGGGGCGGGGACCGAGAGGCCGGCAGCGGGGCGGCCCGAGCGGGGAGACCGCGTGCCGACGAGACGGAGGCTCCCGGGCCACCCCCCACCCACCCCGGGCCGGCCAACCTGCTGCCGCCTCCCGCGCCGCCGTCCGCGCCGGCTCCCGCTCGCCCGCCCGCCCGCCCGCCCGCTCCCGGCGCCGCGCGGCCCGGGCACTAGGACCCCAGAACGGAAGGAGGGCGCGCCGGCGGCGGCGCCGCACTTACCGCGCTCGGCTCGCCCGCGCCGCCGCCTCGCTCCCCGGCCGCAGCCGCCGCGTCCACCGGGGCAGCGCGCACACACCGCACTTGGCCGAATGCAAAGGAGCCGGGCGCGGGGGAGGGGGCCCCGCCGAGGGAGCGGAGCGTGGGAGCTGGGGGGGGCGGGGGAGGGGGCCCGGGAGGGGGCGAGAGCGGCAAGTGTTACAACTTCCTTCCCTGCCCGGCGCCCGGTCGCGGCGGGCGAGGGACGCGGCGAGGGGAGGGCAGCGCGCGCCGGAGCGCCAATGAGTTCACTTTCTTTTTCTCCCCCGCGCTCTCCCCCTCTCCCTTCCCGCCGGCCCCTCTAAGCCTCCCGCTCGGCCCGAGAGGCCGGGCCGGAGTTTTCGGTTCCCGGCGGGGGCGCCGGGGGGACGGCGGCGGTGAGGGAGGAGGAAGAGGAGGAGGAAAAGGTGAGGAGGCGAGCAGGGCGCCGTGCCAGGGAGCAGCATCCAGGACCTTAATTGTGTGACGGGGGGACGCGCGGGGCCGAGTGTGCCCGCGACACTGGCGCGTACACGTGTCCGCGTGTGTGTGTGTGTGTGTGTGTGTGCGCGCGCGAGTGTGTGCGAGAGGAGAGGAGCCTACCATGCGCTTCCCCCAGTGCAGATCGCGGGAGAGCCCAATCACAAGGCGAGCTGGACCGGGCTGTGATCATTTATAATCCTGGACTCCTCCGCTCCGCCACTTGTCAAGATGACAGGTACTTTATTTCTTCTTCTTCTTTATTCAAAAAAAGAGATTCCCGGTTTACTGCCTTTTTCTGTCAAATGGGATTTGCCGGACTGAACCACGTTCGCCGCCCCTCCCTTCTTCCCTCCTCCCGGCCGCGTCGGGGACTGGAAAGCTCCAAGGCTCCCATGCTGTGACCAATCAGTGCATCTACTACTCTTGCCGTGATTTAGGGGTCATCCGTGAATAACACTTCACGCTGATGAATGGCTCTTGCCGGCTTTCGGCTCTGATGAGGGGTCTGCCCGCCGCTGATTGCAAACACTAATGAACTTACAGCGCCATTTGAAATTCACACGCACCTACAAAGTGCGGGGGTACGTGCTTGCGGGGGGGGGGGGGGTCCTGCCCCTTTCTTCTCAGGGTCGCGGGCGGGGGCGGGGGGGAATTGGGTGAGGGGGGAGGGACGGGAGGAGAGGGCGGGTAATTGCTTTGGACCAAAGTGGAAACACTTCTCTGTGTAATCAAACCTCTAACCTTCTTAGAAAACTACTTTTCTTGATCTTTCATAGGGTGGGCATTTCAGGTCAGCTGAGTCACCCGAAGAGGTAGGAGTGCAAGACACTGCCGGGAAGATGGATTCCGAGGCAGAAGGGTGTAATTAAGGATTTCCACTCTCGGTAGGCGGCCCGTCCTTTACAAGAGCCTCTGAAAATGACCTGCACCTTCCCTTCCAGAGTGTCCTCTCGTCCGAAACTGAAAAGCGCAAATGACCTTCGCACGCGGAAAGGGGCTCTGAACGCCAAGATTCCTTGCAAGCCCCAGCTCTGGGCTGGCGGAGAACAAGTGTCCACCCTCCGGTTCAAGCACCGGGACCTCCCCAACAAGCGCGCACTGGCCGGACCGCGAGAAGCGGACGGGGGTTCCGCAGTCCTCCACAGCCTGCACACATTCTCGACCCCCCCCCAACCCCGTTCTCCCCTCGATTAGCAGCCAAACGCTCTCTCTGCCTCGACTTGGTTTGCTGTAGGAGAAAAATAAAAGTTTACTGCTCTCCACGAGACGCTGCCTACTTTCTACTCACTTAAGTTCCCCTTCACACCGTTCCGGTTCCCGACCCCCCAGCCCCACCTGGCCCTGCATAAAGAAAGCCAGCCGAGGCAGTTTCAAGTTCCCTCTGCTCGGGAGGTTTGGAATGCCCAATCCGCGACCTTCGCGGAGCCGCTCTCCGGCTCTTCGCCCCTTTGGAACCTGTTTCGCATCCAGAGGCAGGGGGGCTGGGGCGTGCGTGCTTGGGAAGGACCAGTTCCCTGGGCTCCTCTCCCAGCGCCCTAGCGTACCGCCCACCCCCACCCCGTAGCTCTGAATTAGTGCCCCAGGCCTTAACGGGCCGCTGGCAAACTTGACCTAGGAAGCGAGGCAGAGGAACTAGGGAGCCCCGAGCCTTCTCACACCATCTTCCACTTTTCAACTTCAGAGCAGAGGATTCCAGCGCCCTGCACCTAACGGGGGCTCGGGCTGGAAGGAAACACACCTGTATTTGTTACTACGTGCAGAACAAGAAAGACTTAGCACTTTGAAAACAAGAGCAATGCCCCCTAGGAAAGCCTGAGGCTACATGATACAGTTTCTCCAAAGTTTGGGGGAACTGACAAGGAGAGTCCCTGAACTTGAATTAGTGTGCCCAGTCCCACCATCTGACTCCCCTAAGTTGTTAAATGACCAAACGCGGTCCACCTACTCGTTAAGAAATAACGGTAATTCATGACCACCACGACCCCACTCCCGGGGCGCCAGTGACGCTAAGAACTACAGGCACATTTATGAGGCAAGAATGTAGAGTCACCCTGGGGTGATTAGTCTCTTTCCTGCTTTGCGTGTTTCACACTTGGAAAAAAAAAAATAATAGGGCAGTGGAGGCAAACGAATGATTATTCCCCTCTCATTCTAGCCATCCTCATTGTCTTAAGAAAACTTCTGAATTGTGGGGGTATACCTCAGATTTACATGACAGGCACACTAACTACTTAAAATTTGCATCCCTGATCAAAGGGAAACTTGAAGGATATTTCGTCAATTACCTCTGTGGCCCAGTTCCCAGAAAAACATCTTAAGTGTTCGAAACTTTCCTAAGCGTCCATGGAACACTCCCCGCTTGCTCTTTTGTACCTTACTATCTAGGAATATACACACACACACAAGAGATAAGACACATCCTAAAGAGGCCAGACCAGAAGAACTAAATTGCTGGTAGAACAGGCAGGAGCTGGGGTCAGGGTGGGGGTGGGGGGAGTGGCATGTTTCTTCTTTTCAACTCTTTTCTCTTTTCAGCCCTCATTATAGCTAAAGCTGGTAATGAGCATAGGAAACAATAGAACTCATAAAATTTAGAAATGGTAATAAATCTTGAAGCTTGTCTCTAGCCCAGCTCCCTGTTACATGATATTCAAAGTTTTTCAGTGTGTGATGTTGAACGTTCACACTAATTGTATGCGATACAGACAGAAGACTCTAGAACTCCTTCAGACCGCCCCGTGCACCCTAAGCCAGGCATCACTGGGGGACAAAACGTGCTGGGTGTCCTCAACCACCAACCGCGCGCAGATGGCAGCCCGAAAGGCAGGCAGTTTATGTGTGTTAAGTTTGAGGCTCCGCAGTTTTTTTCTCCCCCTTCCTCTCACTAACAAAGAAGTTCCATCATTTGAGGTCCTTAGGAAAAGCTGATGTTGTACAGTGCCCAACTCTACCAGACGCTTTCTCCTCCGAATGCATCCTTGGAAAGCAGAGAGGCAGCTTGCTACGTGACCATCAGGCTTTTTGCCTCGCTGAGCTGCTGTCGCGCGGGAGGACAGGGAGGGGGGGTAGATCACAGGGTGCCCTGGGCTGCGATGAAAACTCAAGCTGGAGAAGAAATGCAGGACGGGGCTTTCTGTTTTTGCAAACCTCTGGCCGCTTACAACAAACTCTGCCAGGCACGGCTGGTGACTTTGCCACGTTAAGGCAGCCGGTTGTGCCCAGGATCATGGGGCTGAGCTGGCGGCATGGCCCTCCCGTGGGGCCCCCTTGTCACAGTGATACGCAGCTCTTCGGGAAAAAAAAATGTTGCCGAGCTCCCCTTGCAGCCTCCGCCCCCACACCTGCAAATGCAAGCCCAGCGGCCCTGGCAAACCTCTCCAGTTTGCGAGGGAGGAAGGTAATGAAAAAACCGGGCCACTTTGGGATTAGGAAGAAACTGGTTGTGCCCTTGGGACTGAGGTGGGGTGGGAAAGGGATCTGCTCTTTGCCCTGCTGCGGACGCTGGGCCCACAGCCCCTGCTCTGCAGGGTTCCATCAATTCCCCAGTTACCAGGGTCACTTCCCACTTGCAGGCGATGCCCATCCATTTTCGTCAGTATCACGGAAGCCTTCCCAGGAGGCTGATGTTTGCGGGACTGGGGACTGTCAGTTTCCTCCTCCTGTCTTCAAGGTCCAGCCTGAAGCCGCCACAGAGGCTGGGTGGCAGCTGTTCCCGCCTCCCTCCCGTGGGGCACAGCGGGTCTCCACTGCTACTTCCTCCTTTGACAGGTGGGGCTTTCAGGCGTGCAGAAGGGGGGCAGGGGGTCAGGCAGGTAGGAGGCTCTCCAAGGAGGCCCGTGGGCACCGCTCCACTTCATGGGCATTCTTTGGACTTATTATTACATCGGCTCTAGCAAACTGAGGCCCGGATGGCAGGACTGTAGGGCTCAAATCCAGCTCCAACCTTTCTGGACAAGGAAAGGGAGGGTGGGGCGGTGGTGGCAAGAATGACGGAGGGAGCCACAGTGTGGACACTTAGACCTTCACGTTGACCCTTTGAAAAGATCAGGCAAGCCAATAGTCTATACTTCCAAAAAGAGGTTCTGTCTCAACTGAGAACAAGAAGCAGTTTAAAACAGAGGCTGAAGGCTGGCAGTCGGGGGAAGAAGGTAAGTCCTAGACGCTTGGAACACCGCTGGTTCAACAAAGCACTTTGCATGTAGCAGACCCTTAACCTAGAGCAATTTCCAGCACTAGAACTTGACTTCGACACAGAAGTCTCTCCAGTAGCTCTAAAGTCATTATCGGGTGTTCCTTGTTTCTTCCCCTGGGAAAATAAGGAACTTATTTCCCTTGGCTGCTAGGCGGAGGGAAACCGTAAAACAAATATTCTAACTTGATCGCTGATCAAGTCATAACGTTAAATGACTACTGGTTGTGGGAAATATGCTTCCACTACCTTCATGAAAGCATGGTAGGCCTCTCTCAATGCACGTGCATTTGCAAACTACCCAGTGAACGGGCGATCAGGCGAACTGAACTTGAAACGGGGCCATGTTTTCCCAGGACATTGGTTTGTGTTCCGCCGCCCAAACAGAGCCTCCACGAGGCTCCCACCTTTGGTGAAAAGGCATCTGAGCAGCCCACACCAACTGCTTACTTGGTTTTGCTTCAGTCAGGTAGAAACCTCAGTCCTTTGAAGAATTTTGAACACAGAAGCATCTTTCCACATGGGGCACTTTCAATTTTGGTTTAAGTCCGCATATGTGTTTAGAACATGCCACATTATTCCGCACTGAATGATTTAAAAACCTTTACAGTTAATTGTTAGCATGGAACGTCCTTTAAAACCCATCATATTTTCTATGGACTGCTTTTTGATAAGCAGTATACATACTATGCTTACGGTACGCAGTATAGACAGTGTTTGGTGTATTTAAGTTAGACGCTAGCTGCTGGCAAGGTTTATAAAAATTCAGGACAGAGGACAATTTTGTTTGTAATAGGATGCCCTTTAAATGTTTCAGGATCCCGTCTAGAAGTTCACTTGTAGACACAGATTAAACACTTGGCATCCAGTGACTACTTCGCCTTGCCGACCTACCAAGCACCTTCTCATTTCCTGGAAGTTTCCTACTCTGTCTTCCCTTTGCCCACTCCTGAGTCTGGGATGTCCTGTAGTCTCAGCCTCGGGAACACTTGTTTATTAACGCACCCATTAACAGTACTTCCCTCCCTTGGAAGAGCGTCCATAGTATTTTCTGCATGTAATAAAGGATGGCACTGTTTTATTATATGGGCCTTTGGCTCTTTCAAAACCATAGGGTCTGGCACCAAAGGGCTGACACTCAGAAGATGTTCATTAAGTGGTTGTTGAATGAATGAGTGAATGCATGAATAAAATATTTTCACCCTATACCATCATTCTGACTTTTTTTTTAAATGATAAGTCATAAATAAAATTGACTTTGAGGATAAACTTATTAAGTACACTTTCTCCTTTTCTGCCCATCCGTTTTTTTAATGGCACATGATTGAAAAATTCTAGCCATGATATCCAGCCACATCAGTTCAACCCTGAACTTGGTTGACGTCCCACACAGTTTGAAATAAAGACAAAAATAATGGGTAAAAGCAAAGAGATCCCATTTTGTGTTCCTCTTTTTCAGCAAGATGTAGCCATATACAGAAATTTGGAAAAATTTGTAGTATGCACCTATCAAATGCAGATACTCTAAGTATTTTCTATTAAATATGACACTGTGACACCCTTATTGTTTACCGAATTCTTTTGGACTTTTAATGGTCAGAAGTGTGGAGCCTAAGATGACTGCTTTTCATTTCTTCAAGACAAGGGTTCAGCTGGTATTGGGGAAACAATCTGTGTTTGTTCCTGTCTGCTCAGGAGGACTGTTTCTAATTGATCTGGCATGGAATTTAGTTGGTGATGTGTACGTAGCAACCAAAGCGCAGAGCCTGTATGCTTTGTAAAGTGATAACCATATGGGCCTTATTTGAAACATTTGAGGATTTTCGACATTAACCTGGGTTAAATTGAGCTATAAATTCAACTCAAATGTATACGTCCTGAAAAATTCATCATCACTTCGGATAGATCCAATCCGTGCTCCCCTCAGATTAATAAAGACGATGACCGCTTATCATAAATGCGGAGGTTCCTTGTGATAAACTAATGTTGTACTTTGCACTGTTTCAATGCAAATTGCCCATATTAAGCGGACATTTGCTACTGCTATCACTTTCAGTAGAATGGAAATGTTTAAAAATGATCTCTGGGTAAAGAAAAAGATATATAGTCAAACCGATTTCCTCTTACACAATTTTCAAGTGCACTTCGCCACCGTCATGAAGATTTAATTAAGCAAGCTCAGCTATGGTAAAAAGCAAAGCGGCTGGAAGTTACTACTTAGGGAAACATATTCAGGGCTTATCCAAAATAATTTATTTGCTATTCCTCAATTTAGGGATCCGCACAATCATGGGAGGTTCAAAACACAATCGAATTCTAGAGCTTCCTTCTCCTGTTTTTGAATATCAAATTTCGAGCTCACACTTTGTTACAGATAATAGTACTGAGTTATGGATGTTGATGTTCCTTCCCTTGCAGCTTTAAATTGCCTTGAAAAAGATACAGTTTCTTTAATTAAAAAAGCTGCACAGAACTAATCCCTCTAGCTGAAAAAAGAAAAGTTTTAAGCAATCTCTTTCTGCTCTGAGAGAGAAAGGCAGACAATACCATAACAGATCAGAAACATAAGCTATAGTGTGCAGCCAGGAGCACAGCAGGAAACTGAATACTGCTCCGACTGTGTCATTTTTTAATCCCCCATCCCAGTTTTCCCCGTCTGACCTCATGCTGAGATGAAGTTATCACAGAAGACAGCTTTACTCTCACCAATGAATCCAACCCTGGATCTGTATTATCCTTAGCAGATCAAAACACCGCTTTCATCAAATAGCATTATCTGCATAAAAGGCATGCAATTGCCCGATAATTTCACCCAAACTATGCTATTCATTTAAAGGACAAGAAGAGAAATGTAATTCATTCCTTTTTGGGGGGTGGCAGAGAAGAAGTGAGACCTGGGGTAGAGGAGAGCCTGGAGAAGCTCACTGGCCCCCTTCACTCATGGGAACTTTTCTGTTTTTGACACAAAATCCCAAGAAGGGGTCCGTTTAAAAGTCCCCCTTCTCCTGCGCCTGAAGATTAATTGTTGGAGCAATTTGGTGCAGTTTGAGTGACAAAAGTGTAAGTTGTGTAGAAAACTGGCAGTGAGAGATTACAAAGCTTGCTGATGTCATTAGCCATGCTTCCCTGAACCCCAATAAAAACATCATATCCAGTAAAATTGGAGAAGCATAAGAATTAGCTGAACAATTGGATGAGGTTTAACACAACATTGTGTGTAGAGGGGGGTTCTTACTGGAAGATCTTTCTATGCATTACGAGAAGTTTGAATCCTGAGATTGGGAAAACAAAGACGTATTCCACAATTTGGGGTTGTTATTGTGAAGAATATTTTTTAAAATCTTAGGAGAAAAGACTAGCTTTTTTTTTTTTTTTTTTTTGATTTAGAAAATACTTAGCCTCCTTCAGACTTTTCTCCCCATTTTTATGTTTAAACAGTGTTCTCATTTGCATTGTAGATTATATAAAATGTTATAATGGGCTTCTCTTTAATGGATCCTAACTCTTTATTGAATGACATCAGTTGTTTTGCTCAAGGTATCATGATAGGTTAGAGCAATCAGACAAAACCATTTATGTCAAGTAAATGGAATTACTAAGAAGTTCTGAAACTCTGCTGTGGGTGTGGGTGACCTATTAGGTGTACGTTAATATCCTTATACGATGCATTATTCACCATAATTTTAGTGATTTAGCTTGAAAATGTAAATCATGTGCTCAGTCCTTTCTGAATTTACTCTGTAAATTGACCCCGTAAGAAACCCAGCTTAATCCCTACCTTCCATCACCCAGACAACATCTACACACAAAAATGCGTAAGACAAACAATCAGAAGTGCTTGAAAAAAAAAAAAAAAAAAGAACAACATTCAAATGCTTCAAATTGGAGGCTGAGGAGGACTCCTGGGAATTCATCAGGCAGGTGAAGGGGCAAGAATTTTCCCTTGAAAGAAAGACACTGGCTCTGCAAGAAATTAATCATGGCACTATTATTTGTCATCATTGGCATTTTAATTACATGTATGTATTCTCTAAAGCATTTAAGTATAATTAATAAATAGGTATTTTTTTCTACACCATCTTCCCCCAACTACAACCCAATACAGAAGTGCTCCAAGGCTAAAAGTCTAGGTGGGTATATGGTCAGCTCAGTAGGAAAGTCTGCATTCATGTTTCCAAAATACAGCTTCGTGACATACAAATTATCTTAAATGTAATGTGATTAAGCATTAAACTATGGCATTTCCTTGGATTTAATGAGAGTACTATTTTCATGTCAAACTTGATTACAAGAACCAGCTTTCAGAGGGAACTGTTTAAAATCCCAAATCATTAACAGATCATTTAGGGTTCAGGCTCACAAAACTTCTTGTCTGTGAAATATCAGCTAAAGACATGTAAGCAGAGAGGTAAGGATCACATTTTTGCATGTGCGTGTATGTGTGTGTGTGTGTTTGACTGATTTCAGAAGTCCCATTTCTGTCTGAAAACTCCAGGAAGGAAAACTGTTTACATCACTGATGCCACTGTTACGCTCAGCGGGCCCACTTATGACGCCGTTCATGTTCAAGACCCTCTTTTCTCAAAATAGCAAGGCATATCATGGACCATTGTACCCACTGGAAACGGAGATTGTGAGACACATGGCTTGCTTAAGACTTCAGAAAATTTAAATACACACAGGATTTTGGTATTTTGTGTCGTCTTTATTTTCACTGCAAGTCTATGTTTGACTCAGAACTGATTTCTCTAAGAGTGCAACTGGATCATTCATAAACCCAGATTTCACAAGTAAATTAGATCAAATTCACCTGAGTCTGTGTCTGGAAGGTTAAGCAATCATCTTTATGTGTAGTGAAATTGTTGATGTGTTGGTGTGGTTGTTTTAAAGACGACACCCGAGATAACATTACTTCCAGAGCACCAGCTTCCCAAATGGGGCACAGAAAGGTATTCGTAGCAACATTTTAGGTATTCTTCTGGCTGAAAGTTCAGTGTATTTGGCTTACACTACATTAAGACAGCAACCCATGGTTTGTTCTGTGGTGGGATAAATCCCTAAGAGAGGAGAGCTGAAGATTAAGGCCATGAAATGTCTAAAGGACTCAGACTGGAATAAGCAAGTTCTGACAGGTCATAGGATCTGAGTTTTCATCTCTCTGAAGAAGACGTAGCTCTGGGTTTTGGTTCGGTTTAGGGAAAAATGTAAGAAGCCAGGCATTTTTCAAGCAGACTAGGAGAAGAGTCCAGGCTGGCCATCGGGCCATCCAAATTTCTCTCTGTTTACCTAACACTTTTTTCCTAGCCCTTGCCTCCAAATCCACCAGTTTTAATCCACAAAATCTATGAAAGGCCTGGATGTACCTTCCCCTCTTTTATCCATGGATAAGATATCTAGGAGGGGAAAAAAAAAAAAAAGTAGGTCATGAGAAGATTATGAGCTAAGAGTCTCTAAAGAGGGAGGAAATTGGCAGAGAGAGAATCTGAGTTAGGGGAGAAAGAAGGAAGAACCAGCTTAAACTGAAGATAAACCACAAGGATGCTGAAAGGAAGAGAGGGTGTGTATGAGATTCGTAGGTTAGAGTCCTGGTTTAATGGAGTTCTGCATTCACCTCTGGTCTATTTACAATGAGGAGTGAGTCCTGGAAACTTGCCGCAAGAGTTTATAGTGTTATTTAGAAGCTACATTTACATCAGGTCATGATATGAGTAATATTCTTTTTTACAAAATTATTAGAAATCAAACTTTATTACACTCTGAAGAAGATTTTGAAAATAAAGAGGTTCTGTACTAAACTGTGAAGATTATCTTGATAATAAACATGGTGACAAAAATCTATGGTAGCCCTAGATCAACGGGGTTCTAATTGCAACCTTTAGACCACCTGTATCAGAATCACCTGGGAGTTCTTAATAACATGCACATTCCCGGGTCCTACGTCAGCTCTATGGAATCAGAATGTCTAAGGATGCAACCATTAAATTAGCAATTTTAACAAGGCTTCCAGAGTATTCCTATTTGCAGGGAGGTTTGAGAAGTATTGCCCTGGGCTCGATATTTTGCATAAAGCAAATAGATATTTCAGTTTTTATCAGAAGCCTATTAAAGAGAGGTTGTTGCAAATAAATGTAGTTGAATTATTTTCAAAAGTGACACATTTCCATTTAAGGAAGAAACCAAAATTCACAATATTAAAGAAGGTGAGAATATCTGTCTGAAGAAATTCCAACTGAACATTCAGTGACACTTCAAAATTAGATCTTGAATCATTCTTTCTAAGAGTAGTAAAATCAATAAGTTGTAAATTCAAATAGAATTTTCAATTCTCTTCTGTAGTTGGATTATTGGGTACAAAGTTTTGCTGACTATATTGTTCAATAGCATATGTATGAGACCAAACTTATATAGATTTTGAATGAAACTTTAGATATGTGTTAGTTCTGTTTATTACTGGAAATTAAACAATTCTTTGTGTGAGATGGTATAGGAACTGACTCAACATGTGTAGCTTTCAACTAATTTAAAATATAAATTTAAAATATAAATATAATGTATAAATATACTTATATATAATATATTATATTACATATAATATATAATATGTAAAATATATAAAATATAAATATATTTTTTAAAAAATTAAGAGAAAGGAGAAAAATGTCAGATGGCAACACAGGTTGTTCCTGACATCACTCCCTCACAAGAAGAACAACTAACAACTACTCTAGAACAACACATCACTGAGTAAATTCTAGAACATGGAGGTAGGAGGTAAGGCTGAGCCCATCGAATAAGCATGACCAGAGAATAAGGAAACCATGGAGCTCCTTCTTCAGCCTCATTTGGGTAGGGAACTCACATGGCAGTCCTGTTCAACTCTTCTCAGCCAGTGGCACCCCCATAACAGTTCCTTGCCCCCAAATAGACCATAACTGCAGGCCCTACTGGTCCAAGGGTATTAACCGCTAAACACACCTAGAATCCAAAATGAACTTACTGGTGAAGGACTGTTCCTGTCAGGGAAAACCTGAAAAGTCTGGAAGAGGAGCCCCATTACTCAAATGCAGAGATAGCAAATGTAAAGAATCTAATATCATTAAAAAATCAGATAAATAAGATACCAAAGGAAGCTAATAAAGCTCTAATAATTGACCTTAGAGTAATGGAGATCTACGAATTGTCAGACAAGGAATTCAGAATAATCTTCTCAAAGACATTTAGTGTATTGCAAGAAAATACAGAGAGACAATTGAAAGAAATTAGGAAAACAGCACATAAAATGAGAAGTTCAACAAGGAAATAGCAACCATCCAGAACACACACACACACACACACACACACACAGGAATCCTAAAGTTGAAAAGTATAATAACTGAGCTGAGAAATTCAACAGTGAGTTTTAAAGGTAGACTCAACATACAGAGTAACCTGGAAGGTAAGGCATTAGAAATTCCCCAATCAGAGGAGCAAAAATAGGAAGGAATGAAAAAGAGTGAAGAAAGCGTATGGATATAGGGCACAATGAAAAGGAACAGTATTCATATGAAGGGAATTCCAGAGGAAGAAGAGAAAGGGATGGAGAGATATTTAAAATAATGGGGGACGCCTGGGTGGTTCAGTTGTTAAGTGTCTGCCTTTGGCTAGGATCATGATCCCAGGGTTCTGGGATCAAGCCCCACATTCAGTCCCTCATCAAGCCCTGCATCTAGTTCCCTGCTTGGCAGGAAGCCTGCTTCTCCTTCTCCCACTTCCCCTCCTTGTGTTCCCTCTCTAGCCATGTCTCCCTCTGTCAAATAAATAAATAAAATCTTTAAAAAAATAAATTAAAAAAAATAATGGCTGAGAATTTCTTGAACTTGGGGAGAGAAAGGGACATCCAGACCCACGAGACCCTAAAGACCCTAAGTAGATTGAACCGAAATAGGGCTACACTGAGACATGTTATAATTAAATTGTCAAAGGTCAAAAGCAAATAAAGAATTTTCAGAGCAATGAAAGAAAAGAGAAGGTACATAGAAGGGAGTCCTCATAAGACTGCCAATAGACTTCTAAGCAGAAACTTTTCAGTCCAGGAGAGAATGGGATGATATAGTCAAAGTATTGAAAGAAAGTAACTGTCAACCAAGAATCCTATACCTGGCAGAGCTGTCCTTCAGAACCCAAGGAGGGATAAAAACTTTCCCAAGCAAACAAAAGCTGACGGAGTTCCTTACCACCAGTCCTGCCTGACAAGAAATGCTAAGAAGAATTCTTTGGGTGGAAGCAAAAGAATGTTGTAATTAACATCATAGCGCCCCAAAAAGGTAGTGTAAATCTCCCAGGTATTGATAAATATATCGTAATAGATTGTGGAATATAGTAATAGTGATGCATAAATCTTTTACTACTCTAGTTTAAAAGGTTAAAAAAAAAGAAAAGAATGTAATAAAATAATTATAATTACTATAACCTATTATTAGTTTCACAGTATAAAATAGTAATAACCTAAAATTGTAACAGTGATAACCTAAAATGTGAGGGGGAGATGTAAAAGGGTGAAATTCATAATTTCTGTGGTCGTAAAGTTGTTATCAGTTAAAGTAGGCTGTTATAAGTTCAAGATATTTTATGTAAGTCTCATGGTAACCCCAAGGGAAAAATCTTACAGTTATTATACAAAAAATAAACAAACAAACAAAACCCTGACAAAAAAGTTAAAGCAGGATAAGAAATAGGGAACAACGAATCTACAAAACAACCAGAAAGCAATTTAGAAAATAACAATAGTAAGTAATTACTTTAACCACAAATGGATTAAATTCTATAATTAAGAGACACAGAGTAGCTTAACAGATTAAAAAAAAAAAAAATCCAACAACATGCTATATACAAGATACTTTGACCTTAAAGACATGCAGACTGTGAAGAAGTGGGAAAATGTACTTCAAGCAAATGGGAACCAAAAAAAAGCCAGGGTAGCCATCCTTATATCTGACAAAATAGACTTTAAACTAAAGATGGTAAAAAGAGACAAAGAAGGTCATTAAAAAAACGTTTAAAAAATGGTATCAAGGGGATATAAGAATTGTAAATATATATGTGCCCAAGATTGGAGTTAGGGTGTCAAAAAGTACAAACGTCCAGTTTTAAGGTAAATAAGTACTAGGGACAGGTTGTACAGCATAATGACTATAGCTCACACTGCAATGTGACATGTAGGGGAAAGTTGAGAGAGTAATTCATCAGAGTTCTCATCACTTTTTTCCTTTTTTTTTTTTTATCTTTGTGTTGTATCTATATGAGAAGATGAGTGTCGGCTAAACATACTGTGTTAATCCTCTCAGAATACATGCAGATCAAATCAAACCATGCTGTATACCTTAACGTCACACATCGTTACATACATCGGTTACTTTTCAAGGAAACTGGGTGGAAAAATTAAGAGCTTCATTTGGAAGCTACACATTTGAAGGTCAGCATCCCACACTATTTCTAGGATAATTTTGAGAAGTATTGCTCCCATCAAAAGTCTTTTCGTTTTCAAGTATATGATTACTTCTACCCTGCCAGCATCACTTCCTTCTCTGAAGAAGTGCTATTAATATTGCAAGGATATGATCTTCTTCTCCCTTACATTGCAAATTGGAAGTCCTTATCACAGATAGTGGGGAAAACATTAAAAATAAGTCTTTTTATGTTGTCTTCACTATAATTATCGCTAGTATACCTGGTTCTCTCTCTCCTCTGCCTCCTCCTGACCCACTGTGCCTGCAAACATTCAGACATTGTGCTGAGCATGTAAGATGCACGATTTCACATAATCCCCATAGCAACTTCAAAACGAGTTCCTATTTTCCCCCCATTTTAAAGATGAGAACATTGAATAGTAAGCAATTTTTTCCAGTGTAAGTGGAAGAGCTGGGATTAATAAGCTTGATTCCAGACCCCAAACTCTTAATACCAACGTATAATTCCTCTTTATCAGAAATAGAAATAGAATCATGGGGCGCCTGGGTGGCTCAAGGGTTAAAGCCTCTGCCTTCAGCTCAGGTCATGATCCCAGGGTCCTGGGATTGAGCCCCGAATCAGGGTCTCTGCTCAGCAGGGAGCCTGCTTCCCCTTCTCTCTCTGCCTGCCTCTCTGCTTACTTGCGATCTCTGTCTGTCAAATAAATAAATAAAACCTTAAAAAAAAAAAGAAATAGAAATAGAATCAGTTCTGATCATAAGTTAGTTTAACTTTTATTTTATTTTATTTTAAGCAGGCTCCCTGTCCATTGTGAGGCTTGAACTCATGAGCCTGAGATCAAGAGCCAGATGTTCAACCAACTTAGTCCTGAATTAGTTTACCTTTTATACCACATATATAAAATCATATAATGACAGAAATAGAAACTTGAGCTTAATGAAAGAGAATAACCTCTTTTAAAAAAACACAACATGGCCCTAATGAGAATTTCACAAAGGTGATGTCTTTTTGTGGTTTGAGTGTTTTTGAGAAAAGTTACTTATTTCACAACGTGAAAAAATTCAACTTGACAAATCCTTAGGCCTTGTTCCACAGCAAGATTATTCATCCTTCCGTATTTTATGTGTTGTACAGATTTAAAATAAAATTGCCCCAAATAGAACATTTTTCACAATTCCCCTACCTATTTCTCTAAATAAAATTACTGCAACCATCAGCACATTATTTTAATATGATGGTTTAAGGCTAAAGTGGCAAAAGGTTTCAGTTCCAGAATGACAGTTCTCTCTTCAGTCATGTATGCAGGGTAGAGTCAAGTCAGTTTTAAGGAGTGGATATAGTTTTGGGATGATAAACATTTGTGATTCTGATGCAATATTTTCAGGAAGGCTGTTGCTGTTCCAACGGCCTTTCACTTGCAGAAGTTGATAATCCTCTTTAAAGGACAGGAAAGTTAAGCAGAGTGAATTGTAAGCTTGCTGCTCCTTGAAATTACAAATCATTGAAAAACTGTCCATGAGAACACCTTAGGGACTAAATGTGGATAATAATGGTTTATATGTGGTTGCAAAACAATAATGAACCTGTCTAATCAATTGTTCTGAATACCAATAGATCACAGTGGAAAGAAAAATACACATCCTTATTGACCCCTTGTGCATTCTGTTAGTTTTTATTCTTGTGACTTTCGAACAGTTTCCTTTTATATTTCATCATGCAGTAACAGATTAGCCCCCAAATTGTTCCCCATAGTGCTTCCTAAAAGCAGAATTTAATGTAAACAACTAAAACTGGAGTAGAAAATAAACCCATGATCTTTGCTTCTTTATGGATATAATATCATATGATGGGAGAGTTGTCTTAGAAAGAACTTAGTAAAAGAACAAACATTAATTGGAAGAGAAGTGAACCATGGCCTGTCTTACTCCTGAATTTTGATTATCTTCATAAAGGATGCATTTTAGTACAGATAAACATATTTTGTTGTGATCTGTAATTACCGATAAACTATTATATGATTGTACTGGGCACAGTAGCTTCACATGTGATGGACATGCGGTTTGTCCAGAGTTAAACTGTAGAAAAAAAACTCTGTGGGCTCTCACGCCCTCAACCCCCACCACCTTTAGATTTTATGTTTATGTTAACACACTCATGTAACGGGGAACTAGTGAAAGGGTCAGACTGGTTTATGAAGATGATCGTGGCCAAAAAACCCACTGGACACACCAATGATCTCTATCATTGACCTGATACACTGACCTGTTTGTCAAATAATTTCCTTTCATCCTTAGTTAAACTGACCACGCAAGAAATTACAGGAAGTCCTCTCTCTCTCTCTGCTGATGTCATAAGGTTTTATGAGAATCCAGTGAAATAGCAATTTTAAGTTTTACAGGGTTCAAGTTTATTATTAATAGCTTCCGTTTATTAAGCAATTCTTCTTTCATTCAACTCGTGCAACAAAAACCAAAATAAAGTATTTTAGTCAGAGAGTTACTATAGTAATTTGTGTGAAGTGATGCTACTGTCTTTCAGCTTTGTCTTAAACATTTATTTAACACCACGTGCACAGATCTAAAGGTGCAAAATTAAGCATACGGGATTGACAAACTGGTCCTCTCTTCTTGTAATACATTATGTTATTATGTAACACATTATGAGTCCTTTGTACTCATTCCACAACTCCTTTTAATTAGTGATAAAAATGTGTCACCTGCGTGAGTTTAGTGTCTTGGAGAGAAGTACGCTTCTCAAAGAGTGGCCTACGTAGCATGTCATAGGATGCCTTAATTTATTACACTATTACTCAAACACCTGTACGGCATTTTGGTGACAGTTTACACTGTATGGTTGAGTATTAATCAGTTAGAAAAAGAAATGTGATTTGTATGTATGTGACTCCGATCCATTTAATCTTATTGGTATTTCTCTGCTACGGGCTTTTTTGGTGCCAAATTTTGGTAAGAATACCAGTAAAGGAATTTTTTCCATGTTTATTTAAACAACTGCTTTGCAGGGCTGCCTGGGTGGCTCAGTGGGTTAAGCATCTGCCTTCGGCTCAGGTCATGATCCCGGGGTCCTGGGGTCGAGCCCCGCATCGGGCTCCTTGCTCAGCGAGAAGCCTGCTTCTCCCTCTCCCACTCCCCCTGCTTGTGTTCCCTCTCTCTCTGTCTCTCTCTCTCTGTCAAATAAATAAATAAAGTCTTAAAAAAAAAAACTGCTTTGCAGTTTAGTGTTTTAATTCAGCTAAATCTTTAGCTAGAAGTGCCATCATTTCTTTAATTTTGATAACTAACTTGTCACCAAATATAAAAATCTGATTTCTAATTAAATTGTATTTATTGGGTGTCTGGGAGGCTCAGTGGGTTAAGCTGCTGCCTTCGGCTCAGGTCATGATCTCAGGGTTCTCTGCTCAGCGGGGAGCCTTCTCCCCCCGCCCACCCCGCCTGCTTCTCTGCCTACTTGTGATCTCTGTCAAATAAATAAAATCTTAAAAAAATAAATTGTATTTATTAAATTGTACTTATTAAAATTATTTTTATAAATATGATTTCTTATTTCTCTCTTTTTGAAGTATATTTAAGAAAAAAGTTTGTTTGCTTAAACTTAGAAAAACAATGCAATCTAATTGCAGTGGTGAACTATTCTGATTATGGTTTTATTTCCTTGAAATATTATAGCTAGATTAGAAATTTTACTGTAGGACCAATACTAGCTAAGTCAATATAAATACCCAGTAGAGATATTTGGAGATACCCACAAATATGCATGTAATATCCGTGTGTGTGTATCTATCTTTGCGTAAGGATAGATAGATAGATAATATGTTTATATGTACATTTCTAGAACAGTTTTATAGTTAACCTTTGTTTTTAAGTAAACAAAACTAGCCCAGTCTCTTGGCAGCATTTAATATTTTAAGGAAGATGCTTTAAAAATGCTACAATTAAGAATCTTTGGGATTTCCCTAATACATATGTGCATGTATAAAAGAAACAATGCAACACAGAAAATTGTCAATCTGATTTCTTTGTAGATCTCAATTGTTGAAAGACTTTTTTTTTTCAGCAAATATAAATTAAAATACTAATATTTATGTGAGATCCACTCATTGATTACCCTTTTCCAGTCATCTGTTCTTTTATATCTACAGTTTTTAATTTCTGGGTTTTTCCTAATGGATGATATATTATATTCTTTCAAACAAGGTGGTTCTGCTGATGTGTTTGATCATTTCAGTTGCTCTATTTTGGAATCTTTTGATCACACACAATATTGTACTTCTTAAACTTTGATTCTTTTTCATTCAAGAAGCAAGAATTCTGAAGTGAATTATGGTAAATATTTGACCATACAGATTTGTGGGGTTCTAAAAATACTCATGTCCTTGTGTATCTTTTCTATGTATTACACATTATGGAATATAAGTAGATTTCCACATTTGTAACATAAATGTCCTAAGATCACATTATTTATGCTTAACAAAACATACCCACTGCTTACTGCTTTGTTTGACTATTTACCTTAGCAACCTTTTTTTCACATGGTATTTATTATGTGAATTCAAAATGACTGATGGTTATATACTTTGTGGAATGTTAGCTGTCTACCGCCTGGAACTATAACCCTTATTCTCATCTTTTCCACAATCTGTTGTCACAGATCTTTCTGGGTAATCTCAAATTAAAGAATTTTCCTACCACAGGACCTGTTGCAATTTTTTTGTAATGTGAGTAATTGTGATGACAGAGTTAATTTGTATATGAAAATATGAGGGAAAAAGTGATTACACTTAATTCTGATTAATTGTTAATTTTGTGAACTGGATGGTAAGAGCTAATGAATTTTATAATCTCAAATGAAACCTAATTTCTCTAGCTGATCTTATAAGGTTTAAAAGTTCTTGAAGGTTTAAAATAGTATGAGAGATGAATTAAAAAGTAACAATTACCTGATGATAAATTTAGAAGAATAGTCAATTCAAGGCATATATATACTTTACATCAAGATTTCCAAAATTCTGAAATTTACAAAATAGATTCCTATTGTTATACCACAGGGTAATAGCTCATTCTGGATACACAGAAGGAGAAAAATAAGTTCATGTTGAATTGTTCTCATTAAAGAAAACTTGAATCTCAACAGGCAGAAAGAAACAAATAAAGGGATATTTAAAGATGTTGGAAAACATAAAAGTACATCAAAAGACAAATTTTATTAATGGCCCTCTGCTAATAGCATAACTATAGTCGATAACTGAAAAATGTCTGCATAGAGGAAAAACAATAAATAAATAACAATCATTATAACAGGGAAAAGAATTATCATATAGAATAGGGCTTTTGAGAATTTTTCTATAATTTTCTTCAATGACACTTTTGACCTAAATGAAAAAATAACTAAAGGATTATTAATAATACCACTTGGTAATATAGACTGATGAACTATATTATAAAACATTACTGTAACACTAAGTAAACCTATAATTCTTCATATTATATATTAATGGTTTCAAGTCACCGTGATATATATATACATGGATATGTGTATATATATATTCTTAACTTTCTGCTTAAAGCTGCCTGAACTTTCTAAAAACAAATTAATTTTTTTCACCGAGGGCAAATATTCATTTAATAGCTTATAGTTGATTTATTTATTATACATATCCTACCTACTTTGTATTCACTTTTCTTACTATTCAAATTCGGTCACAGGAAGATGTACTTTAGCAAAAGAAAACTAAGAAAAGCAAGAGTATTACAGGTTTTTTTTTGCCATCCCAAGTTAATATTCTTTTCTGAATATTCTAGTTAGCATGCTATATAGACTATGTAATATTTAAAACCAAATTTCAAAAGCCCTGCTTACTTGATGACTTCGTTTTTGAAAACGAATATTTCAGTAAACTTTGTCCTGCTTCTGGAGAACAGAGCTCCTTTTTAAAATGCAGCGAACAGTTTCAGCATGATCTTTTCCTTTATGTTTTATTTAAAATGTTAATGGAGTAAATCCACAATTCACATAATTTATTTTGAAACACTTTTGTTCAGAATAATGCATTGTAAGAACAGTGATATACAGGCAAGTTCCCTTAAAGAACATGCATCAATTCAGCTCCCTTTTGAAGCATATTGCAAATGCCCTCTAACAGGGCACACAACATTACATAAATCATCTTATATGAAAAATTAACATGACATCAAATATTTATAAATATTAATGTGTATGTTAATATAACCAAAGCTGTAACAAACAATCATAACCTTGCCAAGTTTCCTAGGACAGGCGCCGCTGATAATGATATCCATTATCTCTGGAGGAACGCACAATTATGAAAGTTATACACAGGATGCTATGTTCTTAGCTGCTTTTAAATTTATCCATTAAATGTCTACCTTATATATACTATTAACCCTTTGGGCACACACTCTTAAGAAACAGAAAGGCAGCTTATGTGGGTAAATATTTCTGAAATAATTTTTATTTAATCATGTACATGGGAAGTCCCTGATTTTTCATGGTTTTATACATCACTGCAGTATAGGGTATCTTCAGATAAATTCCCTTGCACTGATTTCATTAATACATGTTCATTGCTACATACACATTTCAATGTATGTATGCTGTGCCTTGTTTGAGAAAGACACCCTGGGTGAGGAGGGATTGGTGACCTGTGGCTGTGAAATGTGGTATGTTAGCTGGACTCTGCCCAGGAAAGCTCTCTTTAGAAGCCTCCGTATGGAGAATGTGGTGGAAGTGTGAGTTCTCCCGCCTCCTCATGCCCCAGGGTGTCAAGTCTATAGGTAGAGTTTTTGATCAGACCTAATGGGTCATGGGTATGGCCAGCCAGGCAAAGTTTTGTTTGGGATTCTTTTTGCAGATTCAACTCTATGGTTAATTTTGTCCATGGACATTAAAATAAAGTGATTTCAGAGGAAAGTAAAAAAAAAAAAAAAAGAAGCAGCCGCCATTTTATCTATGTGCATAAAAGGTTCAGGCTCAGCCAAACAATTTTCATGGGCAAAGCAAGATTAACTTTATTTTAGGATAAATATACTTTCAGGTTGAATATGTTTTGCATCCCTGAAAGAGAGTTCATTAAGAAGCCTCCTGAATCCACCGGACTAAACCCGTTGCCCAAGCACCTGCCTTTGATTTCCAGTCTGATTCCTTCATATGACAAGTAGACATTTTGTGTGTGTGCGGTATTGGACTCTAGAGAGAATCCGCTCCATGTTACTTAGGATGGGATGAGTTCAGCCCTGAGTGTGCTGCAGGAGTACAGACCGGTGTTTTCATTTTGAAGTTCTGTGTCTAGCTCCTGGGTCTAGATTTGAGTTTGGGGTGGCTTTACTCAGGGTGACAATGCTGACTCAACATACTTTACTTTCTGAAAAGCTAACTATGGAATGAGTAATGTCTCAATTGGTCAAAAATGCCACTCTAAATTATCTTATAATTAAAAGTTCATTTTACTGCAAATCTTTAAAAATGTAATTGACTTTAGAGGGTATGTGAAGCCCCGTACACATTCGGTACTAGTTACTTTATTCTGATAAGAGATCAATATTGAACAGGTATCATTCTTAAGTGGATCAGAATTTTGAATGGGACACAAAGAAAAAGGGTGAATTTGCAGACTAGACCTTACTGTGTCACTTAGTAATCAAAAATTTCTTTAGACCTAGTCTTTCAAATCCCCCAAAATATGTTATCATATTTCACTATTGGAGATTTCACCCTTTCATCAACATTATCAAATCACATATTTTTGTTCATTATCCTAAAAATGTAGTTATTTCTTTCATCTTAAAAAAAAATCGAAACCACTACAACAAAAGTCCTATCTTGATTCCCCTGCTAGCTGCTGCCTCTTTTTAATTAAATTAATTAATTAATTCATCAATACTCTCTCTGTAGGAAAAACCCTTATGGGATTGCCCACTTGATGTCTCCAAATCTTCTACTTTATCTTCCTTAAATGCAATCAAGCTCTTGTTCTTGCCGTTTCAAGAAACCAATTTAGTCAAGGTGACCAAAGATATCCACCTGGCTGAATGCCAAGGTCAATTCTCAGTCTTGGTTGAGCTGAGTCCACCTGCAGCACTTCCAATGGTACACCACTTCCCCTTCCTCGTCAGATTTTTCTCTTTCAGGATACCATCTTCTCATGATTTTGTCCTACTTCCCAGGCCAGTTCACCTCAGGCTCCCTCACTGATTCTTATTCCCAACCTTTTAATCTTGGCGTATGCCAGAGCCCAGTCCTCCTTTCTCTTTCTTTATTGCTCTAGACTCATATCCTGGGGAACTCTCCAGTCTCAAGGCTTTAGGACAACTGATATGCTGACCTGTCCCATGTGGATATTTCTAGTCCAGATCTTTCTCTCCCTCTCTCTCTCCCCTTCCCTCCCCTGCCTCCTTAAAATTCCGATTTATAGATGTAATTATCTACTCAACATTTTTAGTTGGTTGCCTAAATAGGTAATTTCAAATAAATCTGTGTAAGGCAGAACTCCTGAACTATAAAACCTACTTCTGCAGTCTTTCCTAGCTCAGCCAATGGCACTTCCAACACTTTCAGTGACTCTAGCTGGACCTTTGGTAGTCATATTGGACTCCTCTCCCTCTCTCTCTCTCCTCCTCCTCCAGCCTATAAGGAAATAATTTGTAGTTATATCTTAAAAATAGATCCATGTTTTGACCTACACTTCCCCTGTTACCCTGAGCTACCATAATCTGTTGCCTGTTATTATAATAGCCTCCTCACTATTCTTTCGTATCTACACTTGCCGCTTACTGTCAGTTCTCAACCCAGCAGCCAGGTGACACTCTGAAAGTATATGTCAGATAACATGTCTTTGTGCAAAGTCCTGTGAATGCTTCAACATGTTACTCAGCACAAAAGCCACATCCCAAGAATGATCTTCAAGGACCTGCATGATCTGAACCCCTGTTACCTCTCTGATTTCAGCTTCTAGAACATTCCTTCTTTTCCATTCCATGGCGCACATCCTAGTCTTGCTGTTCCTTAAACTAACCAGGCACGCTTGGCACTCTTCGCTTATTCAGAACCCATTTGACTGACACCCTCACTTCTTTTTATCACTTCCTTGAAGTCTTTATTCAAATTTCATTTTCTCAACTAAGCTTTGACTGCCCTGTTTAAAACCTCAAATCACTATTCCCCTAACCACTGATACTTTTGATCTCACTTACTCTGCTCTGTTGTACATATTCTTTTCATCACCTTCTTACTTTATAATATTCCAGATAATTTGTCTATTTGTGATATATATATATATATATATGTACATATATATGTATATACCACACATCATATGCAAGTGTTTATTTTTTTAGGTCACCTCCACAAGAATATAAGGACAATGAAGATAGAGATCTTTGTTATCTTCACAAGAGTATCCTAAACATTGAGAATGGAGACTGGCACAGAGCAGGTACACAATCCATATTTGTTGGGTGAATTAGTTATTATCATAGATCTATTGATTCAACACAGTCCCAATCAAAATCCCAGCAAGTGATTTGTGGATATTGATAAACTAATGCTAAAGTTTATGTGGAAAGACAAAAGACCTAGAATAATCAACACAATATTTGAAGGAGAAGAAACACACTTGGAGGACTGACCCTACCCAACTTTGAGATTTATTATAAAGCAATACTAATCAAGACAGTGTGGTCTTAAAATGGAGAAATAGATCAATGGGAACAGAATACAAAATTCAGAAATCCATGTAAATATAATTATCTAGTCTTCAACAAAGGAACAAAAGCAGTAAAATGGAGCAAAGACAGTTTTTTCACCAAATGGTGCTTGGATAACTAAACATCCGCATGCAAAAAGATGAATCTAGATACAGTCCTTTATCTTTCACAAAATATGACTCAAAATGGATATAGACCTAAATGTAAAACACAGAACTACAGAAGTTTGTACAGAAGTAAGTACAAGAGATTACATAGTAGAAACCCAAATGACCTTGCATATAAAAATGGTAACTTTTTAGATATAACACCAAAAACATGGTCCATAAATAAAATAATTAGTAAGCCAAACTTCATTAAAATGAGGAAAAAAAAAACTTGTGCTCTGTTGGCGGGGGGGGGGGGGGGAACTTGTACTCTGTACATCAAGTAAGTGAGGAGTCTAGCCACAAACTGGGAGAAAATACTTGCAAAAGACAAGTCTGATAAAAGACTGTTATCCAAAATATAGGAAGAACTCTTAAAACTCAACAATAAGAGAATAACCAAATTTAAAACTGGGCAAAAAACCTGAACAGACACCTTACGAAAGAAGATGTACAGATGACAAGTAAATATATGAAACAATGTTCTACATCATTTATCTTTAGAGAATTTCAGGGGCGTCTGGGTGGCTCAGTAGGTTGAGTGACTGACCCTTGGTTTAGGCTTAGGTCATGATCTCCATGCTCAGTGGAGAGGCTGCTTATCCCTCTCCCTTTCCTTCCTTCTCTTCCCTTCTCTCTTGCTCACCCACACTGTTTCTCAAATAAATAAGTAAATCTTAAAAAAAAAAGAAAGAAAGAAAGAAAAAATCACTAATTAAAACAATAGTGATATACCACTACTTACCTATGAGAATGGCTAAAATTCAAAACACTGACAATACCAAATGCTGGTGAGGATATGGAGCAATGGGAGCTTTCATTTATTCTCATTAAGACTAATTTTACTTAGTAAGAATGTATATTATTTATGCATCAATTATATACTTTTATTTATTTATTTAGTTTTTATTTTATTATTTATTATCTATTTATTTTATTATTTATTTATTTGTTTTTTACATTTATTTAGAGGTGTATATTTCTTACCAAGAATCACTTATTTTATATATGCCTATATCACATAAGCAATCTTTAGTGTTGCCTTACTGCAATTTTCCCTTTCTCAGTCCCACCCCAAATTTACACTGAATCTCATATTTGGAATTCAATGGCATGGCAATTTGGACAATTTGGCAAGGGAAAAGGAAAGGAAAGAGTGGGGGAAGGGAGGAGAAGGAATTGTTTTAACTGGTTCAAAAGTTCCCAGGGTAAATTTTATGTATTCCACTCAGAAGAACTTTTAAAGTTCTTTCTCAGTAACTGCTTTAACTTTGTATATATATTTAATAATCTTGGTTATATGGGTTTGAAAGCTATAGTGATTTAGATACAGAAAATTAGAGTCTACTTATAGGCATTGAAAAGAAAAACACTGATCAAAAACAATATTAAAAGGAGACAGTTCTTCAAAAAAGCTGGTTGCCTGACTTTAGGTAACATAAAAGGCAACTATCTGGACATTCTTCAGTATCTCACAAGAGCACCATTGTGCAATAGTTATAATGATGGCACTGCATTCCCAGGAAAAGGGTACATTATGTATATATCTCAGTATATTCTGGTTAGGAAATTTGGAAACAGTTCATTTAGAGAAATCCCCATCAAAATAGTTAAAAGTAGCCAGAGCGAATCATTTCTTGATGTCTTCAGAGTGCAAATATTTAACTTTCACTCATTCTCCCCTTTTCCTTCACCATCTCTCCCTCTATGTCTCTCCCCCTCCTTCCTCTTCTACACACGCATGTGTACACACACACACACAATTTTATTTTATTTGTAATATTTATTTGATGTTTGACTTGTCTCAAACTAATTTTGCCAACATGGTGGGCTTATATTTAAGAAAATACAAATTTAATAAGATTTTACTTCTTTGAAAGTAATCTAATGTTCTTATTTATATATTAAAAGATGCCTCGGTGTATATTCATTATTCATTTAAGTCCAGTCAACTCTCAATTATCTCTGGTAACAGAGAGTAAGGACAGAATGAACGGATGGAGTCTATTCCTAGTCCCAAAACACAACTTTCAATCTCTTCTCTCTGAGTTCTTTACAAGACAGCAATACTTCCCTTTCCCCTTCTTTGTAGACTCATTTTAATTGTAGAATGACCTTAAGAAAAACAACCCAAGAGAGAAAAAAGAAGCAAAGTACAAAATGATCTTAAATCCTTTCCTAAAATGAAGATAACAAATGAAATCTCTAATGATTTATCAAAGAAAACAAACTGGGATGATTTTTCAAATACTGTCTCTGGAAGTATGGGTCACTTCTGGATAAAAGTTGACTGCTCTTTATTAAACTCGGCCAACTATTTTGCAGATCATAAAATCATCTTAAAAGCCAGCTTCTTACAAGATAAGCATAGATGTGCCTTAATGTTGAGCACAACAGTTAAATTTTAAAATGTGAATATCATTATATATTTTATGATCTGCAGATGAAGAAGACAAGCAATTCTCTATTTAATAACATTGTTAAAATAGCATTAACAAAGTCTTACAAACATGTCATCCAGACTGTAAGTATTAGAACAGGCTTTCAAGCCCTTGGTTAACTAGCAATAATATTGGCCTATTTACTAAGTGTGAACAGCATTTATCCAACGAGGAATCGATATCGAGCTGAAACTCCAAGGTCTTAACAGCTAATCCTAAAAAACATCACTCAGTGGAGATTCTGGGATGGTGATTAACATAAAAGCAAAAATGAAAGGATTGTGTAAAATAGATATGCTCAAATTTGTATGCAGTTTTTATGTTTGATAATTACTGAACACTGAAGAAAATGGGAACCAGAACTAGCTTCCCCCTCTCAAAAATTTTCTTTAAATAAAAAGTAAGATAAAATCCTTTCAGACACATAGAAAAGTACACTATTATTTAATACCTATTGTGCTGTGGGATGTCAATAGTCATTGATTATTTTCTTTGTGAAGATCCAATGAAATCCTATAAACTAGCATTAACTTTGATGCTACAAAGGGTCAGAATATTTTAAAGCACTGTTATTGATGGTGAATTTTTAAAAAATTATTATTCATCTGAAGAACCTAGTCTGATGAGTACTATGTGCAAAACTGTGTTTCCCATCAGGTGATCAAGTTGGGGAAGGGGGGCTAAGTCTGTGAATGTACTTTAAGAAACTCTCCCAAAGAGAGTGCAAGGCAGCTCCCCTGCATAGGGAATTCGAACTCTATAGGGGCTCATGTCAATAGAAAGTCAAATATTTAAAAGAAAGGAGAAAAATGTAGTCATTTTATTGATGTAAACTGGAAGAAAGAAAAAGAGTGCCCAAATCTGGCACTGTATATCATGGATAGAATTTTCTAGCTTTATAGACAGAACTTTTAGAACTGAGAAACTATGTTATTTTTTATTCAGCCTAAGGTCTATATGGTCTGGGAGACAAGATGAATTAAATGTTGATTCTATTTACACAGAGCGTTAATTGGTCTTTCCTCTATTATTATACCTTCTTGAAGCTTTCTGTTACACCAAAGTGAACTTGGATCTTCTGACCTTTCTTGAGTTCTGCCAAGACATCTTCTATCAGGGACTCTCCCAAACTCATTCTATAAAGTCACCATTATCTTGATACCAGAGTCAGATAGGGACACTATAAGTAAAGAAAACTATAGGCCCTGATGAACAGAGATACAAAAATTCTCAACAAAATGCTTCTAAATTCAACAACCCATTAAAAGAACCACACACTATGATCATACACCTGAGATACAAGATGGTTCAACACCCACAAATCAAAAAATATGATATGTCACACTAACAGAATGAAAGATGAAACTATATGGCCATCTCAATAGATGCAGAGAAACATTGGACAAAATTCAACATTATTTCATGATAAAAACTCTCAACAAATTGATAAAAACTCTCAAATGCACCTCAACATAACATAAGACATATATGACCAGCTCACAGCTAAATCACACTCAATGGGCCCCTAAGATTGAGGGGGAAAAAAAAAAAAAACTAAGCATGTTCACTCTTACCATTCCTATTCCACTCAACATAGCACGAAGTTAGAGTTAGTCAATAAAATTAGTGAACAAAAAGACATAAAGCATCCAGATTGGAAAGGAAGGAATATAGTAGTCTCTGTATGCAGATGACCTGATTTTATACATAGGAAACCTTAAAGATGCCAAAGAAGTGTTAGAATTCATAAGCCAATTCAGTGAAGTTGCCTGAATCAAATTAATGTACAAAGATTAGTTGCACTTCTATGTACTAACAACATACTATCTGAAAAAAAAATACATTCACAATAGCATCAAAAACAGTAAATACTTGTGAATAAACTTAATCAAGAAGGCGAAATTTTGTACACTAAAAATGATGACATGGGTGAAAGAAATTGAAGATGCAAATAAATGGCAATATATCCCATGTTCATGGGTTGGAAGAATTAATACTTTTTAAAATATCCATACTATTCAAAGCCACCTATAGATTCAATGTAAGCCCCATCAAAATTCTGATGGCATTTCTTACAGAAATAAAAAAAAATTCTAAAGTTTATATGGAACCACAAAAGACCCTGGATAGCCAAATCAGTCTTGAAAATGAAAAACAAAGTTAGAAGCATCACACACTTCCTGATCTCAAACTATAATGCAAAGTTGTAGTGAATAAAATAGTATGGTGCTGGCATAAAACAGACAAATAGGTCAATGAAACAGGGTCAGGAGCCCAGAAATAAACCCAAATGTATACGGTCAACTAATTATTTTTATTTATTTATTTGACAGAGAGAGAGAGAGATCACAAGTAGGCAGAGAGGCAGGCAGAGAGAGAGGGAGAAGGCTCCCTGTTGAGCCGAGAGCCCAATGCAGGTCTCGATCCCAGGACGCCGAGACCATGACCTGAGCCGAAGGCAGAGGCTTAACCCACTGAGCCACCCAAGCATGCAGTCAACCAATAATTGACAAGGAAGTCAAGAATACTCAGTGGGGAAAGATAGTTCTTCTTAAATGGTGTCTCAAGGCTGGAAATCCACATGGAGAAAAATGATAGGGGGAAAAAAAAACTTAGGGAAAAAAAGGTCCTTGACATTGGTCTTGGCAAAGGTTTTTAGATACAATATCAGAAGGGCAAGTAACAGAAACAAAAATAAGTAAGTGGAACTACCTACATCTAACTGCAAACTTATCCACAGCTCAAGAAATAATCAAGAACCACCACCACAACAGAGTAACCTACAGAATGGGAGGAGATATCTATATCCCCATGTTCACTGTAGCATTATTTACAGTAGCAAGATATGGAAGCAACCTTTGCCTGCTGATGGATAAAAAGGTGAAGATACTACAGTGTGTACATATATGAATATGATTATCATTTAGCCATAGAAAAGAAGGAAATCTTGCTATTTGCAAAAACAGGGATGGACTTTGTGGGCATTAGGCCAAATGAATTAAGTCAGACAGAGAAATTCAAATCCCATATCATCTCACTTACATGTGAAATCTTAAAAAAACTAAACTCATAGAAACAGACAGTAGATTAGTGGTTTCCAGGTGCAATGGGTGGGGGTCGAGGGGAAATGAATGATGATGATCTAAGGACACAAACGTCTAGTTATAAGGTGAATAAATTCTAGAGATACAATGTATATCATGTTAATTATAGTTACTAATAGTACATACTTGAAAGTTGCTAAGCAAACAAAGTTCTCCCTGCACGAAAGAAGTATTGCTATGGGAGGGCAGGGATGTGTCAGTTAATCTCACTGTGGTCATCATTTTGCAATATTTATGTATATCAAATCACGCTATGCACCTTAAAATTACACAATGTTATACGTCAATTATATCTCAATCTTGAAAACGAACAAAGACTTTCCATTAAGAAAAGAGAACAAATCCACTGCAGCCTCCTTGAAATAGGGAAATTGGCTTTAGGGAGTGGTAGCAGAATCCCAAAGGCACGTTAGGAAAAAAGCTTCTTTGTCATATATCCATAGAAGCATAGCTATTTGGGGGGGGTCAACATTTGTCTCAAAACATATTATCTTTCTATCATACAGGTGTCTGTAAACACTTTCTCTCTGTTCTTGAACATGAACATCCTTATTCAATTGAGTGGATGCCATTTAAAAAGGTCTTCTGCAGTTGGCTTTCAAGAACCTGGCCATTCTAGACAAAAAGGCACCAGAGGAGTTCTTATGATTTATCATGTCTATGATCCATGAATTAAAAGGCCTTGGTGAGTGAGACCATTATGGTTTATTGCTTCTGGGAGCTGAGCACTACAGAGTATACAAAGAGAAGCTGGCATTACGGCCTGAATGATAAAAATCCCTAAATGCTGACTTACCTGTCAGACTAAATTGGTTCTGGAAGAATGCTAAAGAAAAAAAAAAAAAACCTAAAAAAAAAACCAAAAACCTAAAAAAAAAAAATCCCACTTGTAAATATAGGGTCCTTTTATTCCAAAAATTTCAATGAAAATCTATATAATTTTCCTATGAAACTATGAGGAAAATTGTACATAACCTTTTGCATTCCATTATTGGTTGACGTATTTTAGATCACAAGAAGTTGAGAATGCCTGCAAAAAATTATATAGAAGAATGCAATATGCTAACAATATCACTTTCATTTCTTAGTTGGTTAAAGAGCCCAGAAAGTGTAGGTTTTCACAAAAATCATAGTCTGAATTGTTTCCTCTAAATAAGTTAGAATGGTCTTAGAGTTGCTCTCGTTTGGATCATCTGTTCGGTCCTTGGATTCAGCCCTGTCTCTTCAGGCAAGCCCAAATCTAAATTAGGCCAAATTGCTGGTGTCTGTCCAACCTTTTCACATCTTTAGCAAATTCCACTATTTTCGTTTGAAAGTACATCAGGCATCATACTAACATCACATATGGGAAAATTTTTCCTATCACCATTAATCCCCCTGCCAAAATTGAAAGCCCTATTCCTTAGTTCTGGATTAGGCTTTCTAGATCCTAGAAGAGCTGCTCAAATTATGTGTTCTTGAACAAAGATCAGCAAACTTTTTCTATAAAGGGCCAGATGGTAAATCACTTTTGTCTTTGCAGGCTATGTGATCTCTACAGTGACTAGTCAACTCTGTCATCAGAAATAGAGAACCATCCTAGATAACATATAAATGAGGGAACATAGCTATATTCCAACAAAATTATACTCAGGGTTACCAAAAGTTGAATTTCAGATAATTTTTACATGTCATAAAATATTTTTTTTCTTTCCTTTTTTTTTTTTTTTTTTTACCTCCACCATTCCAAAATGTAAAATCTATTCTTCTCCCAAGGACTTTACAAGAACAGGTGGCACACTGGATTTGGTCCCTGGGTGATAGTTTGCCAACTCCTATTCTTGAAGATGCAGTTCCAGTGAGTTCCACGCCTCACCTACTTATGTTATTTGAGGGAAAAAGGTTATTAATTGTAATTCAGCTTCCTTTGTAAATCATCAACACATTGTATAGGGCACTTTCTGTAACAAGGTCTTGAGGACAAGGGGAGAAGTGAAAATCCGACCTCAAGATCGTGTCCTTTCTTTCCGTCACATAACCAAGCATCTGAGAGGAGCAGATGTGGACCTGTGCTAGGCTACATACATTACTGGAGACACACCAGGAAAGCAACAGTGTATCCCTTTTCACCTTGTCTATATGCTGAAATGCACTGATTTCCTTATCAGTTCTTTCCCCTAAAATTCTAATTAATTACAGTTGCTTTTATAGTGTGTAAGTTTTAGTATTTCTTTTTTTTTTTTTTTTAATGTTATGTTAGTCACCCTAAGGTACATCATTAGTTCTTGATGTCGTGTTCCAGGATTCATTGTTTGCATATAACACTGAGTGCTCCACGCAATCCGTGCCCTTAATACCCATCACCGGGCTCACTCAACCCTCCACCCCTCTAAAACCCTCAGTTTGTTTCCCAGAGTCCACAGTCTCTCATGGTTCATCTCCCCCTCTGACTTCCCCCTCTTCTGTTTTCCCTTCCTCCTCCTAATGCCCTCCATGCTGTTTCTTAGTGAATTAGCGAAACCATATGATAGGTTTAATATGTTTTTCCTGTTGTAGTAAGAATGTATTAGTACTTATTTGTCTACATTGTCCAAACCTCACTGATGCCACATAAATTATAGCATAATCACCATATTTGCAACAATCTGATGTGAAATGCTTCCTTGTCAAAATATTGGTAAAATCATTCAATATTCCATTTACTAAATGGGTATTTTGTAGAACTGGGCCTAATAGGCTGGGGGTCAATATATTAGGGCCTAATGTAGCAATTAACTTCAGATTCTAAAGCTACTAAGACAGGCATGTTAATGAAATATTACTATAAGAAATCTTAGTAGACAATAAATACTTAGGTATAATAAGTTGAATTAAGTATAACCACTAATATGCTTCTTTGGTGATAAATTCTCTATTTCATGATGCTAATATGAAAACAAAATAAGACTATTCCTTAGTTAAAATGATTAATAACAATGTTCCTAGGTTGCTTAATAAAAAGCACATAAAGACTTCAGAGGTTATATTTTGAGTCATACTAGTAGTTCTAATTTCCATACCACAACCTCTTAGTTTTCTCTTTAATCCCTTTTGAATAGCAATGGGCCAACATATTTGGAATTCTGGTCTCTGGTCTACCCATCCCTTCCTATATTAACCTACAAGCTCTTGGAAGGAGGGTATGAGTCTTACCCATTTCAAACTCCCAGGACCGAGCAAAATGCCTACCTGCACTGGTGAAATGCTTAATGCGTTTTTGTAGAACGAGTGAATTGCATTACCTTGCAAGTACCCGTGTTTGGATGGATCACAAGACCAGCTTATATTTCTCGATTCTACCTTTTGATAGAGGAAACAGCGATCCCGATTCAGTTGCTCTGGCCTAAAAGCGTCCATGAAACAAAGGACAAATTCCCTCTATCTCTTCCCGTTCCCTCCTGAGAGTCTTACCATAAAAGCTTCATAAGACAGGTGTGTTAAAGATTCTAAATGTGAGTCGCCACAACCGTAGACATCTTTGCAGCAGGTAAAAACTTTCCTGTGACTTCTGACCAGCCCGTGGGGTAGGAGTGAGAGGTGGAAGGCGGAGGGGCCCATGGCAGCTCTTGGTGCTGAGACCAGAATCTTTCCTCTCAGCTGCCTGACCTCGAGAGAGTCAAGCAATCGGAGGGGTTAATGCATGGAGTCAGAAGCTAGGTCACTTGTTTTCCTCGTACTATATAGGAGGTGCTTCTCTGACGGTGATCAAGTACAGAAAATGTCAAAACAAATGCAAAGTGACTTCAATAACTTTGATTTATGCTCCTTGAAAATGCTAAGCATTTCCTTGCGATGCACTTACCTATCTAAAAAATGGGTAAAGTAACGACTGAATTATTCTAAGGGCTGCACAACTATTTGGAAACAAGTCCTTTAGTTATATACCATGACTCTCCCTGAACCTGATCTTGAAATTTAAGCATCATAAGGAGAATATCTAAGCCTACTCAGTAAATCAAGAAACTTCCTATCAAATTTTCTTCAACTCACTCAGAAAATGTCATTAACAGAAAAGAGAAAAAAAAAAAAAGAAGAAAGAAAAAGAAAAGAAAAGAAAAGCTAAGGCTGTGATTTTGAAGGATTCTCAGATGGACTTATCCTTCGTTGGAATAACAAGCTGTGTGACTCCAAAAGGACAATATTTCTATTTCTTGTTCAGTAAGGAAAGGTCCCTACAAGTAGAATGTATTTCAGATGACTACAAACTAGACGGAGAGGGTCAAAAGATTGGGGCGAGCTGAGAAGTGTGGTTTGAGTCCCTGCCCTGCACCAGCAAGCCTCAGCTTAACCCTTGTGGCTACATTGTAGCAGGGTCCTTGGAGGGACTCTGTCTTCATCCTGGGATGTTGCCTCACCCTTGCTAGCCCCATGATCTGGACGACGGTTCTAGTTTTCTCCCTGCATACAGTAAGCCAACTCTGGCAGTTTCCCACAGCTGATACTACCACCAGCAAACTTTTACAAAGACCTTATTAAGTGCCAAGCATCAAACATGTGGAGATCTGGCTCTGATATTGGATATTTTTATTAACTAGTCCTGAAAACTCTAAAAAACCTATTTTAGGTCTTGGCTGGTGACACATAGAAGAAACAAAATCCTAGCAACCCTCTCACTGACCTCAAGTGAAAGGTTCAACTATAGGAACTTTATTTTAGATAGCCAAAGAGTTTTTTCCCAAGTCAAAAAAGTCTAACTCTGGAGGGAAGGTGGCAGTTACTGTTTGAGGGTGTTTTGCAAAGGAGGTGGGGGGTATGCAGTGAAGAGTATAGCCTTGTCCTAGAGGAAGTCTGTCTTTTGCCCTGAAGCTGATCTTTGTTTGCCTGGGGACCTTGGGCTGGCAGAGAGTAATAATCTGATTTCCCTGGGAGCTGACTACACCTTAGGGCAACCAGAAGGACCACCTAGGTGACTTAAGGTGAGAGTGTTGGGTCAGTATACTTGGAGACTGGGATCAACCAGGCGGGGTAATCAAGATTACCTACATAACAGAGCTTCCAGTACAAATTTTGAACAATGAGGCTTGGGTGACCTACCTTGGTTGGCAGGACCCATGTGAACTGTCACCTGTCAATCCTGACTCTATGGAGAGGACCGTGAAAGCGCCTTGCTTGGTACTTCCTCAGCCTCTGCCCTATGCACTCTTCCTTAGGCTGATTTTGATCTCTATCCTTCCTCTGTAACAAACCATGACTGGCTTTTTGCTACTGTTCAAGTATAAAAGTTTCCAGTGAGTTCTGTGAATCCTTCTAGGGAATTATCAAAAGTGACAGTGGTTTTGGGAACCCCCTGTACAGATAATTGGTGTCAGAAGTGAGGGTAGTCTTGTGTTCAGTGCTCCTTTTAAACTTCCTCATTGATCAAAACTCTTCCCAGTGGGCCCAGATTCAACCCCCAGGATCAGAAGTCCCTGGGACGACTGTCTAAAAATGCAGCTTCCCGTTGCTACTTAAACCTCCGGAATCAGAAGGGGGTTGGTTGGGGACCTGAGTTATTAGCAAGTTTTCCAGGTCTCTCTGCAGCTGAATGCCACTGTTCTAGAGAGCGAGGACCCAACCTTAGAAGAAATTAACCTGACCCACTCCAACGAAGACGCCGGAAAATCCTGGGAAGAGGGACTCCTAGCATTTTCACCTGTTCGGTTTCCTGGATCATGTCACTGCTTGGAAAAGAAATAATCCAACGTATAAAAGAAGAGCTAAAAGTGATGACCCTAGGCGATCTGGTAGAAAGGCTCCAGGAAAGAGTTCATTCCTTGCTCTGCACTCTTGGCTTTTCGAAGAAAAGGGGGACAGTCCCTTTCTAGGTCCCAGGAAAGCAGTGACCTCCATGTAGTGGGGAGATACTCACTAAGCAAAAATAGAAGGAGCTGGACCCTGCTTCCAGGGATCAGACTGAATCACAAACACCTGGTTTCACTGGGGTTTCTGGTTTCCCACCAGAACACACTGGTTCAGGAAAGAATCGGGGTTCCAGCCAGGAACGTGCAGAAACTGGCTCCCAACACGTTTGGGAGCCCATTGTGCGTGTGTATCTTTTGTATATGGTGCGTATCTTTTCCCAATCTCCTGTTCAGTGACATCACATGGAAGGTGGATGGTAGTCATGGTGGGAATATTAACACCACACAAATGGGCAAATTGTACACAGCCAGGCCCAACCCCACCGGTTATTAAATATTTACCAGCACTTCACCAGTGCAAGCCTGGGCTGGTGCCAAAGGGAGGCAGTGACATTTTCCCATCCTCTTACAGGCATCAGGTGAGACAGCCCTGATGTACTTCAAACCCTGGAATCTGACTCCAGAAGAACACAGAGTGCAGTGTCTGCAAACAGAAAGGACGCCTGCCACCATAAAGGTCGTTTGCATATCTGTGTCACTCTGGGAAAGACAGGGCTGGTCTTAATTTTATGAGTGACATTACAGAAAACTTGAAAGGGGTCATTTGGATATCAAGTATTATTTGTCACTCAGTATTCTTATAACCATTATTATAATGGGACAGCCATAATCATTTAAAAAGAGCCTTAACAGTCAGGCTTTGATTTCAAAGGGGGCAGTTTTTCTGAAGTTGACTGAAGGGGATTCCTTTCTTTTGGCTTTGCTGTCAGCAGAAAAAAGGCCCTCCTGGAAGAATGTGATAAGTGACGGGTAGCCTTGGATGGCAGGTCTTTGAGAGTTGAGTTTTGTCTAATAGTGAAGATGTAAGTGAGCCCAGGGTTGTGTGTTCACTGGGTGTTCCATTCTATTTCATCTCTCATTGTAATTTATAAGTTTGAGTTAAGAAGTTTCATTATCGGGGTGATTGAATTCAAAACGAATGCTGTCAGATAAATGTACAATTTTTTTATACTTAATTATGATCTTACAGGTGAAATGTAAGAAAAATTGATTTCTGCCTTTATTCTTACCAGATTTTAGTATCTAAAATATTTATCCAATGCCTCGGGCACTATTAAATGTGTGTCTTACTTGGGTTTACAGTTTAATTCTCTGGAATGAACTCACTAGGCAAATTTATATGACCAGGGACGTTTGAGATGGTGAGCCTACTTCTTACAGATTGTTCATACTAATATATGTGTTTATAAAAATTTTACAAATATCATCAGTTGAGTCTAATCCTATGTTAGCCTCTCATCTCTTGTGAAATATGTTTTTGAAGTATGTCAACTTTTAGACTTGTAAAAGGAGGTTTCTTTTGGAAATTCCTTATTTTTAGCTGAAAAAAAACCCAAAGTCATAATTTTTCATAAAGCTAATATCACCTTAACACTGTCTCCTTAAACGGCCACTCCTAATATGGTTTTTCTGGTGTAAAAGATAATGTCCCTGAGAGGAAAGGGAACATTTATTGAGCACTTACTGAGTGGGAGATGTTCTCCGAAGGACTTGATGTAGCTTATCTCGGTTAATCCTCCCACTAACCCTCGGAGATAAGCCCAGTTCCGATCACAGTTTTCAGATAACGGGACTTGCAGTTTACAGAGGCTAAGAAACTGGTCAAGGTCAAATAAATTCTGAGAGGCCGAGGCAGGCCCAACCTAGACAGTCTGATACCCGAGCCTGTGCTCTGAACTCTCTTTCTCCTTGGTCTCGGACTCCAGACAGTAAGGCACGAGGGAGGATCCCAGAATTGATTCACCACATACATGTGATTCTGACACAATTTTAGCTCACTCTGAGGAATTTCTAGGAAGGATCTCCCTGTATCATTTGCTAAAATGAGATGAAATTCCTAAAAAGAGCATTGTGAGTCTTGGCCGTGATGTTAGACAAGTCATTCCAAAGACTCAGATAGCAATTTCTGTCTCTTAATCGTTGGTGGTGATTGACTTTTGGATGGATCAACTGAACAAGTCTAGCAAATCAATTGCATCTTTCTCATGGAGTTTCTGATCTCGCCAGGACACACAGGAGAACCACTCCCAATACAAGTGGTCTGATTGCCACAGTCAAAACTGGTTTCACCTCTCCAGAGCACCAATAGGCTATGACTCTTCTATTTTAAAATTTATTCATTAAATGCTATTATGACTATTATGAATAGTATTATTCATGACTTTTATTTTAATGAACTCCTAGAACCCCTATGCTCTCTAGCTGAAAGTTCAAGGTTTCCTTCCATAGCCACACCCTAGATCTTCTTAAAGTCTTGGGCACCGGCACCGCTATGTCCCGCTGACGGTTATAGTCACTTAGTTCATACCCATCGTTGAGTGCCAGATATTGTTCCTGAGTGTATGGTGCTGTACTAGGGTGCCTGGACCCCAAGATACTTTTAGCCTCTGCTCAGACTCTGTGAGAACTAGCTCCCCAACCCAGGAATGCTTGGGCTTTAGGGTTGAGCTCTGGATATACCTGCCAAGTTGCTTCTACTTTTGAGTTTTCCTTTGGGTCACAGTGTATAAAAGGTAAATCTGTGAACCCAACCCCAACTGCCAGAGTCTACACATGACAGTGTTAACTATTCTGGTTGATGTATGGCTCCCGTAACAAAGGTCTGGAGGCTTGGGTTAAGGTCAGATGGTGGGAGGGCAGCATTCTATAGAAAAGGGCCTAGACTTTGGGCTTCACTCTATAAGCAGTGGATATAGTCATTGATGATTTGGAGTAGGGGAGCTGTATGAAGAAATGCACATTTGGATAATTTAAACTGAAGTTGTAAGATCTTGGTTGGGAGCACTGGAACGGAAAGGAAGAGATGGTATACGCTCCCTAATTTCAGAGAACTGGTGAACATTTTACCAACCTCAGCAATCACACACTCAAATCAAACATTACTACTGGTGGTCATAGTGGAAGAGTCAGGGGAATCCAGGTTCAGAGAAGAGAACTAAAGCCAAGTTATATGTTAGACTTTTCCATGTTATCAGAAACAGAGCTGTTCTTAACTTATCCCCAATTGACTTGGGAGTTTATTACATGGAAACAGAAATAAGACAAAAGACTATCTGCCATAGTTAACTACTGTACAACCACTGCAGAGTAACTCGAATGGGAAAGGGTAAGAAGTATTGTGTGCTCCTCTACAGTTACGGAACCTCAGCTTCTCTTGCTTTCTCTTCCACTGTTCCTCCTTCTGGCAGGCCATCCTGCCTCTGCTCTGCTCTTTAAGTCAGAGCTTCTGTTTGCTGAAGCTGCCTTACCGCTTCTGGATTTTTCTTCAAATTCACCTGTCTATCCTCTAGGCCAGGAGCCACTAAACATTTTTTCTTTTTTTTCTTTTTTTTTAAAAGATTTTATTTGTATATTTGACAGACAGAGATCACAAGTAGGCAGAGAGGCAGGCAGAGAGAGAGAGAGGGAAGCAGGCTCCCCGCTGAACGGAGAGCCTGATGCGGGACTCGATCCCAGGACCCCGAGATCATGACCTGAGCCGAAGGCAGTGGCCTAACCCACTGAGCCACCCAGGCGCCCCTAAACTTTTTTTCTAAAAGGTATAGATTTTAAACTTGGTGGGCCACATGGTTTCTATTGCAACCATTCAACTGTCACGGTGGCACAAAAGCAGCCACAGATGACATGTCAACAGACGGGCAAGGCTGTGTACCGATAAAACTTTACTTATATAGAGACATGTGAGTTTCATGCATGTGAGTTTAACACATCACAAAATATTATCCTTCATATATATTTTTTAATCATTTAACTATATAGAAACCATTCTTAACTTGTGGCCCAGATACAAACTAATGGTGTGGCTTGATATGGCCGGAGGGCTGTCCTTTGTCTATCCTCGCTCTGTATCCTTCTCCAATCCACATTCCTATTTAACACACTGGTTTAACTAGTGATCATGTTTAGGGTCGTGGGCTCTGATGTTGAATTGCTTGAGCTTTAATTCCAGATTCTAGCACTTATTTAGCTCTACCATCTAAAGCAAGTTATTTAAATTTTCTGGACTTCATTTTTTTTTTCCTTATATAAAACGAGGATCCTGTTAACACTAATTCTGTGGGCTGGTGTCACAGAGTAAGCACCCAGGAGGTATTAGGTGCGGTGGTGGTGACTCTTAGGGCTCTCCAACAGGCGCGACTATGAATTTATGTAATATAGGCCCAGGAGAGAAAGACCTTGGTCTGTTTTTCACTGCTGGTGTTAGGAACTTGGGAAATGTAAGTTGAACTTCTAGCAACTGGGAGTTACTTCTAGCAACTGTGAGCAGGGCAGCAGAGACCCATGAAACAAAGCAAAGTGACCTACATATAAATCGTTCCAGGTTAGAGCTCTCTGAGAAGGGGTGTGTGGGCAGACAAGTACTCAAGCCATCATGCTGCGGTCTATGAGCACGACTAATATTCATTGATCATCTAATATAATAAGGAAGGGGCAAAAACACTTCAGAAAATGGAGCATATGGATGTACGGAAGGGGTAGAGTTGTTGACGTTGACTTAAAATTGTGTTAGCAAGAGAAGTAACAGCGAAACAGAGAGCTGCTCTGAGGACTTTTTCAATTTTTTTCATTATGAAAGGAAACAGAGACACAGAAAACACATAAATCGAATGCATGACTCAATAAATCGTTTGAAGGTAAGCACCACCGACGTCAAGAAATGGAACACTAACAGCCCTCTAGAAGACCCTTCCATGAGAACTGTCCCAATCATAGTACCCTCTCTTCCACCATAAGTCGCTATTACCCTGACTTTAATACTAATCTCTCCCTGGAGCTTTCTTTTCTTAGTTTTATCTTGCTCATGTGCATTCCTAGAAATTGTAGCTTAGAATTCCCCATTAAAGAAAATGATATGTCTTTTAAATCACTTTTAATCTATAGGTTTCTCCTAGCTCCCTTTCATTTTCTTACACTTTATTGAGAAATGTGGGCTGTTTAACCTGTAGAGTTTTCCATCATCTGCATTTTGCTGATTTGATACTCTTGGTGGCGTTCAACATGTTCCTCTGTTTTTTGAATTTCCTACAATTTGGCAGCTGAATGTAGAGACTGGATCAGACCCAGGTTCGATCCCTCTGGCAAGACTAAAGTTGTCTTTATATACTCTAGTGTTCCTTCTAGTTTAGTCATCATTTCCATAATGATTTTTGGCAAGACCGTATGAGGCACACAATGTCTGGTTCTCTCACATTTTGTGATCTTAGCAGCCAATGATACCAAAGGCCCATATATACTCATTCATTCATGAAGGCTGCAAAAATAGTGCTAGCTTATTATTTTGTTTCATTTATTAGTTAGAATACTTATATAAATAGATACTTCTCTTCATCTGCTGTTTAGCTACCCAGTGGATTCTTTCATATATTATTTTTCAAGATAAATGAGTTAATTCCTTATCTTCTGAAGAAAGCCAATTTTTTTTAAAGATCACAAACTCATAAATTTAACAAATCATATTAGTTTAAATCTATCACAATAATTATCATTATTGAAGTTCAATTTGTCCTGTCTTTGGCTGGTAGGGCCTCTTTGCTGGCCCTTGAATCCTTCTGACAGGACCATAGTAGTCTTTGATAGCTTCTGGTTGTCTCCTATTATAAGATATTCCAGGTTTATCTTCTACATTTCTTCTTCCTAGCCATTGGTCCCAGAAATTCTAGATTCTTTTAGTGAGAAGAGATATTCAAAGCCACAAGGTGTCATTGCTATTGAGTTGGTCCCTGTTTCTAGTCCTTTTTCGTGCACAAAACTAGGAAACATATATAGACATTTAAAGATAAAATATTTTATGAATTCCTATTTATACCTTAATTCATATTTGAGATTACAGAGCTTGTGCTTCCTTATTATATCAATATCGCTTCTTTTCTTTTGTAGGTGTCTGTTGATGATATCTTATTTCCCTTTTTAAAGCCCCTGAATTTTAATTCTTAAGGACAGAAGAAATGATAAAATTAGAAAATCCCATAATCAAGCACCTGTTTTTATCTCATCGCATACACAACAGTCCCAAAATAACAACACATATATCACCTCTAATGGGATTACTGAAAATTAAAAAAACAACAACATTTTTTTGCATATGTTCTTCCGATACTCCCCCCACTTTTTAATAGTCGTGTCTACACTGTCAGAGCACATAACCATTACACAAAATGCTCTCTGCCTTTTAACCCTCATTTCCTCTTACTTTTCCAGGTAAATATATATTTAATGCTTACCACTAGCCCTTAAGTTAATGTCTCTCTAGGCATAAGCTCATTCTCTCCACTCGATTCTTCGGGAAGGGCTCATGGGAACAATATTCCTTGAGTTCTTGCAAGTTGATAACAGGTTAACCATGCCCTTTATACTTGAAAGGCAGTTTTGGTAGATATCAAATCCTTGGGTCACACTTCCTTTCCTTGAATATTTTAAATATGCTACTCTAATTTCTTCTGGCATAAAGCATTGCTGTTGAAAGTCTGATGATAACCTAATTTTATTTTCCTTATAAGTCAGGATTTTTTTTTTCTAAGATGCCCAGAGGATTTTTTCTCTTTATATTTATAGTTCAGTTATTTTGCTAAACTCTGTGGTGATGTTGGTCATTCTGGATTCTCAGGAATGCAGTGGACATTGTCAAGATGCAGTTCTAAATTATTATTTCAGGAAACTGCTCTTGGTTAGTGTTTTCTGTATTTATTCTATTTTCTTGTTTGCTTCTTCAGAAACTTCCTCTTGACCATTTGCTCGATCTCCATTTCTTCTCTTTAGTATCAATCATCTTCTCCTGAATCCCTTTTTGCCTATCTTTTCATTGCTTTTTGATGTTTCAAAATTCCTCTTTTTCCTTTTTGATTTATCCTGAAACACAGTCTATTGTGTTATTAAGCTCTCGTGTTCCTTTTAGTTGAGTCTTCATTTGTTATGATTTTCACTTTAATTTAGCATTCTTGCCTGAAGTCTGTCAATTCTTTTCCAAGATTTTCTGATTCTGAGTCGTGTTCCTTCACATACTGCAGCCTTTCCTTAATGTCTCTTAGCTTATTTTGAAAGAGCAGGTTGCTGTTGGGATCGTTTTCGAGGACACATACTTCCATGTGCCTTTGTCTGTTGGGATGTTATTCTGCTGCCTGTTCTCTTCTTTCTTTCATTATAACACTTTGTGGGATTTAACCTTGATACGTTTCTGTATTTCTATCTGAAATTAGTTTTCTTGAACTTGAAGAAGGAAGCTGCATTCAAGGCAGCTTTTCTAATTTCACAGAGCTCCCTCTTCTGTTGCTTTTCTGTAAAAGTATGGTGGCTGGCTTTCTAAGAGGTCCTGGCTCTCTTCTCACCTTGCCCCCGGGTCTGGACACTTCCTTGACTCCATCCCTTCTGTCCCTTTCCTGCTCCCCTTGGATCCCACCCCAGGTGTTTCTACTCTGAAGGGGGCCACCGGGGTTGCACTGTGCCTTCTGTGGGCCCTAGGCCTTGGTGGGTATCTTCCTCCACTAAAAATGCCAAAAGTTATATTTTACAGCTGTGTTGATATGAAGATAAATATCTTAAGACATTTTCTTTGACCTAAAAGCACATTTTTTTTTCCCCTTCTGATCTTAAAGAAATACAACATTCCACGGGTCCCTAAAAGGACAGTGGGTCCTGGGCACAACGCCTACCGGCTGGATGGATGACTTGGCCCTGGAGGGGCCTGGTCCTGGAAGAGGGCCCCAGTGGGTCATTGGTGAGCCTTCCTAGTGGCCAGATTGTGCAACCCCTTGCAGTCTGTGGGAGCCCCTCCCTCTCACCTGGTGTCAGATTGTGCAAAACTCTCCCAGTTTTCCTGGAAAAAAATTCCTTCCACAGTGGTCCGCCATGCTTTCCAGTGAATACAAGTTGACACGTTGGCTATCATGGACTTCCCATGTTTTCAGGTTCCCCAGATGCCGCCCTGGCAGGGCACTCTGCTGCCTTCTCTGCAGACTAGCACCTGGCAGGTCCTTGGCTGTCGGGGACTTGTCCCCACCGGCTTGTACCGCGGTGTGCGTTTGATAACTCACCGGCCAGCTCCGTGGTAAATGCCCGGGGACTTTTGGTTTTGCTATCTAGTTATTCTACCTGCTTTTATGTGTAGATTTAAAGAGACTGAAAAACTGTACCGCTACTGCCATCCTTCTCTCAGAGCTTCTAGTAACTTCCAAACTCCACAATTGAGAAGAACCTCCTCACTCGCCAATAAATCCAGAGGAAGGCTCTATGGCTCTCCGATACGCCCTCCTTTCTAGAATTCTGACAACATGGATTGATTCGGAGTTAACTAGCAGACTTTAAGACATCAGGATCTCTGAAATGGTTATGGGAGAGTCATCAGTGAATTCCTCACGTGCAGTGAATGGTTTTCGGAGAACTTGTCTCTCCTATCCGCAGAGTGGCATTAAGAGTTGGGGGTGAGGGGGAGACGAGAGGTAATTCTGAAGTTGGGACATCTGGCAGAGATCCAGCCTCTGGGTACACAGTGGACAAGGGATGGGGATTTCGGGATAGGCATGGATTAACTAGATGGACTTTATGTACTTCGAATTTTGCCTACCATCCGCCAGACTTCGGAGTGCCCCCACATGCCTGAAAAGCCTTTACGCAGACCCAGAGGGCTTCCACCTTAACCTTGACTTGCAGTGAATTATATTACTAAATATTTTGTACTGACTGAAGATTGCATTTCTACCCCTGGGAGTTGGAACGGTCGTTGCCTAAATCACCCAGCGGGCAGAAAAACCCTCACAATGCACAGATGCCAGCTTATTCTTGATGTTTTGTGCCTGTTCAAAAAGTGCAGTCATCTATTTAACTCGCCCACTGCCAGGCCGGATGACTGATGTGCAACTGTAAAGCTGCCACGACCTGTCTTTTAAAGAACACAATCAAGACTGAGCAGGTTGCTTCCGTCACAAGTGCATGCTGGGTATTTACCGGCGGGGTATTTGTCCCCGGGCCTCCAGCGCCTGCCGCATTTTTGCTTTGTGGCTCCGGGTGTGGGAGTCTACAAACTACAATTCCCATAATGCCTTGCACTTGGCTTCCTGTAGGATTTCACAAATGGTGGACAACTGGAAGGCAGGAGAAAGGGGAAAACAAAACAAAACAAAACAAAACACTGGCCTCTGATTCCAGATCCTGTTAGCACTAACCCCATAGAAGAAGAAAGCTGGGGCTCCAGCCCCCAGCTTCTTCGGCCCTGTCAGATCAGCCATGCCAAGCCCTTCAGAGGTACCATTGTCAGAGCCATTTGCTTTTTGCTGGTGGAACCACCACTCCACTCGTTTACCTCAGGGCTGTGACCAGCACTTGTGCAGAGCCCCTCCTTTCAGCTGCTAGGTTGCAGAAATGTCACCTCTTCCCTTTGGTCCCCTAGCTTAGGGCTGTAAATTTCTTCGAGCACTTACTGTCACCCAGAGGAACCCAGCCCTAGGGGCTATGGTTGTTTCTAGTGGTTGCTATTGTTCAGGTGATCTCCCAGTATTCCCTTCTTTGCTTTTCATCCTTCCCCTAATTCCTAGTACAGCATTTCTTCAGTTCTAAATACCCAGGATACTCTTTGTTCTCTTGACCGGTTATTTGAACTTGTTTTTCAAGAGCTACTGGTTTTCCAGCTGCTTTTCTCAAACTGGTCCTTCACACTTTACATGCCTGGCCTTTCACTGACTAGGATTTATGCACTTCATTTTTCCCCATTCTGATACTTGGGCAACCAATGTGTGTTTAGTGAGAGCTTTTATAGACGGGTATCTGAATACTGAAAATCTATTCTTACAAAGGGAGATTATAATTTTATAACTCAGTACTCTTAAATCATCTTAACCTACTCAAACCATTATGCTAAGACAATTAGATTTAGGATAACAATGCTATTTTAAAGAAGTTGATAAAATCAGCTAATAGAAATCAGCTAAATCAGATAAAATCAGCTAATTAGAATTAATAGGGGATCTGATTCCCACAATGAAGGCACACACACAAATATAAATATATGTATATATATAATTTATATATAAATATATTATATTTATATAATACATAAATATATGTATATATATTATTTGTGTGTGTATGTATGTGTGTGTATGTGTATACAAACACATATATTTCTTGTCTGCCTGGGATGAGTTATTGGAGTCCTGCCAAGGGCACGGTATGACCTCCCAACCTCTGTATGGCTTTCTCAGGTTTTAGGACTGTACTTCCAAGAATTTATGATCTCCTCAGCTTTATTCACTCTTAGCTCTTGTTTTTTTGGTGAAAGGCATACCCAGGGATCTTTATTCAGTTGGAGGGGCTGCTAATTGATTAAAAAAAATGCATTTTGTCCCTGGTCACTAATTGACTGATGGAACAGCTGTTGGTCTGACAAAAAGCAGGCTGGAAAGCAGTTCCCACTATGGGGTGGTCTGTTGCTAAACATTATTGCTTTTGCTGTCCATTGCGAAAGCACACCCTTACATATTCCCAGGGATGGGGGGTAGTGTTTTATTTAAAAGTATTTTTTCACTGTCCTTAAAATAGAGACCAGTCACCTTGAGCAATCATTAGGTAAAAGGGAATTAACCTTAGATATTATATAAAGAATTTATAGTTTGTTATCATTGAGCATTTCTTAATTTAAAAGCATGAGCTTTTAAATCATCAAATAAATAATTCTTCAGATCCTGAAAATCTTAACCTAATTAGATTTCAGCTGGTTAATAATGAAAATGATTTTTTTGTTGTTGTAACCCAGTATCAGACAGACGGAGTCAAAATTGCCTTTAAAATACAATAACATATTAAAAGTATTAAATTGTACTCTGAAGTAATAAGTTGCTTTTTTTCTCAAAGGTACTTATAGCTAATACTATATGTGGCTTTAAAATGTACGATATATGGTTTCTATTTGGTAGCTTTGGCTAAAAACTCTTAGTAAGTAGTGTGACACCAGATAAATAAAATGTTTCATATTGATTTATGAAAATAAAACTTCATATACAAGTAGTATCAAATTGAAGGGTATAATTATAAATTAAGCAAAATTTTGTATTTTGGAGACCATGGAATGAAGTAAAACCAATATCCTAGCATCCTGAAGTAACAGAGTGATTGTATATGTATATTTTAGTAGCTATTAGGTTAAGAAGCAGAAAAATTTTGTGTTTTGCAGTATGAGAGCATCATAGGTTTCAAACAGTCAATGAAGTCTCACTAGGCATTAGTGTCTTGCAAACTATTGTGATTAGCAGGGAATGTGGGTCAATGTGAGTGTCTTAGTTGATTGTCAGTTTTTTTTTTTAAGATTTTATTTATTTATTTGACAGACAGAGATCACAAGTAGGCAGAGAGGCAGGCAGAGAGAGAGGGAGAAGCAGGCTCCCTGCTAAGCAGAGAGCCCGATGCAGGACTTGATCCCAGGACCCCGAGATCATGACCTGAGCTGAAGGCAGAGGCTTGACCCACTGAGCCACCCAGGCACCCCTGTCAGTTGATTTTTAGTTCCTTTTTAGTTCCTGTGGTCATAGCTGTAGAGACTCATGTTGGGTAACCGAGGCTAATCTGTGAATGTCTATTTTTCTCTTGCCTGTTTTTTGTTTTGTTTGTTTTATATTTATTTATTTATTTATTTATTTGATTTATTTTTTATTCCTAAGTATGTTATGACTGGACCAGGATCCAAAAGACTTGATTTCTGGTAATGAGTCATATACTCCATAGCTATGTGATATGACCTTGACAAAGCCATCTAAAGTCTCTGCGCTTAAGCTTCCTTGTTTGTGAGAGGTGTTCTGTCTCCTCCTCCCTCTCTTTATATTAAAGGTTTTAATATTTTTAAAGCAGTAAATGTTGACACTCAAATGCACTCTTACAGAAAAGCCCAGTGCTTCACTATAACAAATGCAAGAGAAAGTGAATGCAGAGAAATGCAGAGAAAGTGAACTTTCTCTGTAGAGAAAGTGGTAGACAGAGCTTGAGTGTGCCTTAAATGCTGCCCATGTCCCTTTATCTGTCTTCTTGCCTCTTGGTGGTCCTTGAGGTACTTGATAAGTCAGACAATCTACATGTTCCCTTCCAATGATAAGATAGAGTTTTAGCTTAAATCTGAACTAGAAAACCCTATGGTCATTTTCATATTCATAACAAAAGTCATTTGTAAATATTGGGTTTAAAGTATTCAGCATCCACCCATTATAGAAAAACACACTATATATATTTTGTCCTGATTTGCTGGTGTAAAATTATTTTTAGGATCGTGTATAGACACATATATCTTCAGGTATGTGTCTATAACTACAGGGGGATAGAAAGAAGATAATAAGATCATATGAAATGGTTCAGAATCTGACAATGCAATTCAGTTCAGTTCCATTCGGTGAGCATTTATGGAGCACCTACTGTGCAAAAGCTACTGTGCAAAACTGTATATAAGGCTCCCGAGGGTTACAGAGATGAATGGCAGACTCCTTCCTCAATTTATTTTTGAAGCATTCCCTGTCCGAGATTTTAACTTTTTAATACATTTTTAAGCGTAAGAAGTACGAGGTACCTAGGGAAACATTGGCTTAAAGGACATAGAATAAATAAGTGACATTGAAGAGGTCAAACATCTTGTGGCCATGGATGGGCAATGTAGACCAAGGGTCAAGTAAAATTGTCCCTGAATGGAGAGCTATTTTGTCCTTCTTGTTTATTAATGGCGATCCATCTATACTAATGGATTTAGCATGAAAGGAAGTAAGGTGGGGGTTGGGAAGGGAGAGTCACTAAATCTCAGACTTCCATCCTTCATTAATATTAATGCTTTTCTTCAACCAGTGCATGTTGGCACAACATTGCCTAAAAGCTTAATACAAGAAAAATAGTTCTGAAGCTTCCTTATCATATATTCATTGGCACCAAGCACCAAATGGTCACATATTGTATCATGGCCTTCATTTTTATCCAATGAAGGGGAATTTCCTTTCAGTTAAGAGTAGGTGACAGTCATTGTTTTGTGTGTTTCCCCCAAAGGGTATTTATTTAAAATCTTAAATGATTTCCCCATGTACTGATCCACAATATCCTTAAATGAAAACAGACTTAGTTTACAGAACTGATTTTGTAAATCAGCATAAAATAAGCATTTTTAAAAATCCGTACAGTTTCATTGTATTCTTTGAATTCAATCATGGGAGCTATAATCCTATAGCCCAGGAGCATGAATGTCCTGTAGACATGAGGAAATTTGGAATGTGTTTGAGTGACTGAGAGGATTCATGACTCTGTCTACGACAGGTTAACAATTCTGCCCTGAATTTCTTTGTGAAACACAAGCTAAAGAGAAAGAGTTGTTTTATATTTCTTCCTTGGGCCAAATGCACTTTGGTAGAACTCCAACTATTAGAATACTCTTAGAAATAAAGAACCAAGGCTCACAGAGGTTGTATGACTTGTTCACAAATACTCAGGGAGTAAGTGGCCAAGCTGGTAAATTCCAAGACCTTCTGCCTTTCAGGGGAGTAGTCTTTATATTTAGAAGATGTTTCTTAAATTCCCCAGAGCTGTAATTTGTGATTTAGAGGCCCACTTTATCTCTGAGAGTGCTCAGACCCAAAACAAAGGAAGAGAGTAAGATTTTCACAACTATAACCTAATCCTAATGCGGTTTGTTGCTGAAACCTTACCTGTAAACCTCCACTCAATCTTCCTGACTCAACAGTATACTCAAACCTAGCTGATGCTAGAAAAAAATGAACGAACCAAACCCAGGATAAAACAAAAACCCAACAACTGAAACTAAGACAAAACGCCATCCTATCAAAAGCACATGAAATGAATTTGAAAGACGACTACTGATCTTTCCAGTTTTCTTCCTCAGCCAGAGCTGCTTTGTGGTTGTCCCGTGCAGTATTAAAGGACTGCACGTGGCCGTAGGCAGACTCGTACACCAGGAAGAAGAGACATGAAAGGTAGAAAATTTTTCTCTCCCCTTCTTCTTTTCTTTTTAAATTGAAGAGATTTTTAGAATTTGCAAATGTTAGTCCTTGCATAATGGCATCTTCCCTAGCGACCTGCAGGGTTGGGACCCTGAGGAAGGGTGTGCGTAAGTGTGTGAGTTTGTGTGTGTGTGTGTGTGTGCACGTCTGGGAGATGTCCTGTCTGGGTGTGTCACAGTCTGTATGTGACTTCAGAACAGGCTTCTCTGGGAGGCCTGAGTCAGAGTCAGACAAAAGACAATTCTTGCCCAATGTCTCATTTTAATAGTGAAATACTTACATCTATATTATTTCTCCCCAAATGCACAAACCCCCCAACCACCTTAACATTTTTCTTTCTTTCTTTTTTTTTTTTTTAGGTGGGCTCTACACCCAGTTTGAGGTTTGAACTCAGGACCCAGAGATGAAGTCACACGATCTACTGACTGAGCCAGCCAGGGTCCCCTCAACCACCTTAGCTTTTGATGCCAACCTATTTCGAAGGAGAAACAACTATTTAGAAGCCGCTATGCTATTCAAACTTATAAGCTATTATTTGGATCACACGTTTCAATTTAGAGTTAATTCCTCGAAGCTCAAGAGAAAAGTTTGCCAAATGTGATAGAGGTTGGAGAGGGTTGGGGGATGATTTTTCAAGGTTCATATTTCTTTTTACTTTTAGGGGATAAAAGCACACAAAGCATAAAAAGAGAAATGGTTTTTAATACTAAGTAGAAAAAGGCAATATATATGTGCGAAATGGATGCTTCATCTGAATTAGTATTTACATGTTTTGTAAGCTCAAATAATATATGTTTTTCATTATTTTAGTAAAATTAAAGAATGGGCATTCAGCTATCTTTAAATTTTCATATTGCTCACGCTAGTTTAGGCACGCCGGATCATTTTGGTATAATAAATTCCTACGCGGTTATTGCACGGATACTAAAAGACATTGCAATATTTTTCTCTTAAACATAAATTGAGGAAAAAATATTAATAGATAGTTACATTTTTATGTTAGCCATTATTAGAATTTACTAATGAGCAATCTGACATGCTATTTCCTATTGCCTTAATATGTTATATATTATAAAATGTTTTTCTACATTATAGGCGTTAATTGCATAATGTGAAAAAAATTCTTTGCAGTTCCGCGTGATTTATGGGCCTGCCACTGGTGACTAGGTGTGGGAGAACTTTGGCTTTTGTGGGCTTGTGGGGGAACGGATGTGTGAAAAGTCGAGGGAAGCCCAATTAGAGAAAGGCAGTGAGAAAAATTTTTACAAAATCCATCCTGCTGAGAGGCAGGCATTTTTTCCGGATGACAAATGTCTGGAGTTCTCAGTTTTACAAAAAAGGAGTGCTCACCCCTGGCCTCCTCTCCTTTTGTCATGTAGGTAACCTAAGCTGGGGGAAAATACCATCTGGCAGGAATGCTGCGGTTTCACAGAGCCTACGGTTCTCTACTCCTTCCTCTTCCTCCCTCGTGGTGGACAGCAGTGTTCAGATGACAGATTTTGGAAAACTGTCTTTGGAGATAAATCCTCAGGCAGTTACCGTGTATTGGTATTTTGGATGCTTCTGTGCATTTCTGTCTTGCCGGGAAAGGGGCTGATGGGCTCTTTGTGAACCGCTGAGCTTCGAGAAGGCTTTTATCTTCCACTCAGTTTTAATTGAGGAATTTATGGGATTTTGCCACCTTGAGAGGTAAGTTAGACATAAATGACATGCAATTTATATGTGAACGATTTTTCATTGTGCATTGACATAAATCTTATTAGTATCCTACATGTTGCAGATACCATGGTCAACTGAAGAAATTCCTCACCAGTTTTCCTTGTGAGAAATACAGTGCATTCTTCATGTCATTAATGCTACTCTATACTTAAACTTGATCATAGGGTGATCACCTGGAGTGGCATTCTTTCAGTTGTTCCAGATGAAAAAAGCAAGGCTTAATAAGGAGAGAGACAGACATTTTGCAGCTTTTATTGTCCTAAAAGAGGTACAATATTCGTAGCCCGTTAATGGGTGCAGAACAGTGATCCTAAAAAATAAATCTATGACTGAACGCTACTTTTAAAAGGCATCTTCTTGACAAGAAGCAAATGAACCTGATCTCTAAAAATCTAATCTGAAGGCAAAACAGATTTGTTAGTGTGATTATTAAAACAATTGCCACCTTCTGGTGTAAAGTGATGTCAACAGTGTACAATCAAATAATGCCCTTTGCTTTGGTACAGTCAAGCTCTCAAAGCTACCGTGAAATAGGATTGGACGGGACCTTTCATTTCATATGAGAATTAATTCTCTAAATGCAGTGGAGAAGAGGCAGCTTATTTTTTCCCCCCGCAAGCAGCTAGAAACAAGTCGGCGGGAGATCATATTTTTTCTTATTCATCTCTTAGTGTGTGCATGTATATGTTACCAAGTATTGTGGCGATTAATTTACTCTTTACCTAGAGTTGCATCAGAAAAGAAAAGAAAAAAAAAGGCAGAATTTCCCCAAAGGTTTCCTGACTCAAAAAAAAAAAATGATGGTTCTCCATCAAAATTGTTTATGAAAGATGAATTAAAGGTCACGTTTCTTCAATTACACCCAAGCTTCCCAGCTGCCTTGGCATTCTGGGTTTACTGCAAGTCTCCTCAGAGAAAGCCAGACACATGTAATTTGTGGTAAACCTCAGTAATGAAGGCTTTCTCCTCTTCTCAACAAAGTTAGGTTAGTAGCCGTGTAAGAAAGAAATGCCACATCTCTTCTCTTATTGAATATCCTGTACTGGGTATGAGGAGTATCTTGAAAGTAACAATTGTACAGCATAGTACCTTGGATTTAAGAATCGTAACAGTGTTGGATGGTGACAGATGGGGACTACACTTGTGATGAGCCTAGGAAAACATATAGAGTTGTTGAATCATTATGTCCTACACCTGAAACATTATGTCAACTGTACTCCAAGAAATATTTCTAAAAATAATAACAAAAGAATTTACCAGCCTAAAATGAATTCAAAGTTGAGGATCAAATATTAATTATGTGATTTTCTAGGTAAAGTTCTGTCTTTGGCATCGCACCAAATTATCATCGGTGTAAAATCTGTTAACTATGTCTTTAATTTTTAAATTGCACACATTCACCACTTCTTGAACTTCTAGAGTTAAAGCAAATATGAGACTTAAAAAAAAATAAAAGATTGGGTAATCAATAACATATTTCTTCACCATCAGATTCTTGTTTGATTTTTCAATTATTCAAAATGTCAGAATGATAGATATAAGAGAGTAACCAACTAACTAGGGAAATCTCTACCTAATCATATTCAATATAAAGACTCAGAATGATGTTTCATGATGGATTAAACTTTCTCCTGTTCTGCCTCATTAGGGTTCTCCCAATTTGACCCAATCCAAACTTATTACTTAATATATATCTAACAGTAAAATTGCATAAATGTTCACTAGTACAATAGATGCTAAATGAGCAGTTTCAGATAATTTAATTAAGTTGTAGGTCTTCTAATATAATTCCGTAAGTATGTGAACTTTTAACTTGCGTTAACTCAATTTCCTCATGCTTTCATTTACCATTTGTTGGGGACATTACAGTGATTAGCCAAAGTCCTTCCAGCTCCTAATGTTCTCCATAAATTTTGATTTAAATTGACTGTCACTTTCTCACTATAATAAACTAGATATTTGACATCTCAAAAAAGAGAACAGGTCTAGTATATTACGTTGTCAAGAAGTAGACATATTTTTCTCTATTGCACAAAATCCGCATAAAATTCACCTTAATAAAATCCATTCAGCTTAAGTCAGAATGAGGTGGGTTGAGTACTGCATATTCATGTGTTTATGCTTTAGAATTTCTTGAAAAACACAAGTTCCTGTGTGCCCTTGGCATTGAAAACACACAGAAGATCATGTTCCCATCCAACTGTATATTTGGAGGCAGTCAATGTTCAGCTATTGATTCTGTGGCATTCAGGAGCCCTTAGTAGTGACACTGGCCAGTAACTGCTGTAGATTTCATTGGAGGTCAAAGACAAGATTTGCCGGACCAGCTCAACTCGGATGCACCTCCCACACTTTTCCATCGGATAACGAAAGGGGGAATGATCGAACTGTGCCTTGGAAATTTTCAGTACATATATTTGTTTTTGAACACAGCCCTAAAAAAGCATGAAATTATGTTTCCACAAATAGAGATTTGCCCCAAACTCTCTTTCATTACAACAAAATGACAGAGCCAATAAGGTTTCGTTTTTGTCAATTACTGTCCTTGAAGTCATCAAGGACAGTCCAAAAATAGAGGCTCCAGTTCAGTGTAGAGTGACCGGGAAGAGTCAGGCATGGAAACAGGTATGTTTTCCGGGTCGAATGCTAGAATTTCTGCACTGGATGGATCAAGAGTCTGTAGGCAGCCAGAGCTACTTAAAAGTATCAAGAAGGCTTAGAGATAATTGCATGCAAGGGGCAAGGAATGTCAGTCCCTCTGGCTAACGTTTCCCATAAACCACTGCTTTTACAATGTGCTTGGCATCAGTCTTCCCTGGAGCCTACCTTCTTTAAATTACTTTTTGTCCAAAAAAAATGTAACACACTGGTGTAGAGCCTTTCTGACACCTATGCAAGATGAATATGACTTCAGGTACTAGTGAGGTTAACTAATATGTTTACTGGGAGCTTCCTATATACGAAGAATTTATAAGCACATTTTCCATCTATTTGGGTAAGGACTCTAGAGTTAGTAACTATTAGGATCCCTGTTTTATAAATGGGACACCCGAGGCACTGTGAGATTAATTAAATTACCCAAGGTGGCAATGCCAGGCAGTCCAATTTTGGAGTCAAGGTTCTCAGTCATTACACTAATTTGGCCTTGTAATGATCCCTTTTCACCTTCTGGATGGCATTATGGTGAGGCTCCCATGTGTGTATATATATATATATATATGCATACTGAATGCTGTATCTTAAGATGTATGTTTTTTATAACCCAAGTAGTGCATGATTGTCGGAAATTTAGATGATACTGGTAATCTCAAAGAGGAGAATAAAAGTCGTGACTAATTTCACTACCCAGCAGTAACTCCTTCTAGGAATTTACTTTATAGTCTTCACTCTATACCTCTTGGAAGACTAAAATTTTATTTATTTATTTTTTAAAAAAGATTATTTGTTTGACAGAGAGCACAAGCAAGGGGAGCAGCAGGCAGAGGGAGAGTGAGAAGCAGGCTCTGCACTGAGCAGGGAGCCCAACACAGGGCTCAATCCCAGGACCCTGGGATCATGACCTGAGTGGAAGGCAGAGGCTTTAACCCACTGAGCCACCCAGGTGCCCCAATGAAGACTAAAATTTTAATCATACTGGGCATATTCTTTTATTATCTAGTATTTGATTTGATAATTTATCATGAACATCATCCAGGGTCTTGAAATCTATTTCTTAACATCTTCTGGAATGGCTGTATACTTGGATATTTTGATCTGGAGAGCAGTCAAGGTACAAGACTAAATGGCCTCAATCTGAATTTCACATCTGGTCTCAGGTGGAACTACTGTCACCTCTTTATTTCAAGAGAGTTTTAAAATGGAGGTTTCCCAGAGGTGCAAGGTGATCAGAGGAATATTGCAAGGACACATATAGCGCGCGCACGCGCACAGACACACACACACATAAATAATCACTATTCAAGGTTATATAAAGAATTTTTTTCCCTCAGTTTTTTTTTTTTTTGCATGGAAAGACAAGGGGATATATTACATGTAACAGTTTTGTAAATGCACACTCCTCGGTAACTGGATAAAATAATTGGCTAAGAATGAAGTAACATGAAGCCTTGGAAGCAAGGACTAAAGGATTCTTGACCTTCCATCGAGAGCCTTGGTCACTCAAGTTTCTTTGGCTTTCCTCCGTGACTGTGCCTGAGGGTACAAGGTGGAGGTGACCTCTTTACCGAGGCCTCCCTGGTCAGATGCAATCAGATTGACTGAAAGCTCTCGGAGAACTAAACAAAATTCTCTCCACGCTGGCTGGAGCAGTGACTCACAAAAAGTCACTCTGCACTATTAGCGGACAACCATTTCAACATCTCATTTAAAACTGCAGCGAGTTGAGGTGGCTTTTGAATTATGCATTAAACTAAGCTTCCAAATATAGGTTTGGCGGAGTACTTCAGCTGAATGTCTCTGAAACATGCGTCCGCATATCACTGCTCTCGCTCCCTTCCTGGTTAGTCCCGTTGTCATTTTCTATTACATTTTACTCTTGACTCAGGCATTCTAGGACCCCGTGTTGACTTCGGTACTAGACCACCCTCCACATCCTTAGCCTTGTTCCTCAGTCTTTGTCTTGAGCCACAGAAGCTGCTAAGATCACCGTCTTCTTTAAAGAACATGAACTCTGGCTACAGCTGTGCTGAAACCACACATGTAGACTCACATCCAATGGGAACACTTCGCTCTATCCAGTCTCAGAGCCTCAGCGATACTCTCACTAATAATAATCACTAAGGGAAGTGGTGGTGCTCACTGCACTCTGCAGACTCATCAAGATCAGCGTTTATCACACTCCCTGGGGGCTTAAATGTGGATGCCAAGAGTAGGTCTCAGTGTCTACATCTCTTTCCAATACAACCTTCCGGTTCCTCCTCATCACCTTTTCCTCCCTTTGTTTCTGCAACAAATATTGAGTATCAACCAAGTCTTGTTAAAGTTGCCCTAAATACCTACAGAGCTGGTTTCTCTCCGTTGCCACAGCTACTCAGTGCCTAGCTCCAACCACACTCCTATGGCTTGGACTTCTGCAGTGACATAGCAACTGGCCTCCCCACCGGGATAGAGTTCCTCCTCGAATCAGTTATCCCCGGGAATCAAGTGAGATTGAGACCTCACCCCAGCCAGCCTCTGTCTCCATCTGGAGCTGAGTCTCTCTGAGTTATAGCTGCACTGCCCAGCACTTCCTGGGATGTGCCATGTTCCCTCCCACCCAGAATCTTTGTTCATGATTCCTTCCTTCTGGAATGTTTCCCAGACATTCTTTCCGTTCTATCTAATTTTTATTCATTCTTCAGATCCCACTAGAAAACAAGCTCGAAGAAGGCAGGAACCTCTGTCCGTTTAGATCACTACTGTATTCCAAGTGCTTTGAATAGTGCCTAACACATAATAGGCACTGATTAAATATCGTCTGAGTAAGCGAGTCCCAACTCAAGATGACATCCCCGGGGAAGACTTCCCTGCCCTTCATTCTGTCTCTACCCCAGGATTTGCTCAGTTTCTTTAGGAAATCTTGTTATAAAGCCAGGCACCTTGTTTCAGAGCGTTTGCCTTCATTATGATCACACAATCATTAGTTCACTAGACTTCGACTTCGAGGGGAACAAGGACTCTTTTCCATTCTGCTTAATTTTGTGTCTGCACCACATACCGTACTGATCTAAAAATACGTGTTGAATGAATAAATGAATGAACAGTGACAAGAGCACCATATTAGGCATTTTAGCAATCCTAAGAAAAATTGGATAAGGTCTTATTCTCTAGAAGCTTATAATTTATGTGAAGGAGAAAAAAAAAGACAAAAATACACAAGTAGGTGGCAGTGCAAGATGATGGATTGACTCAGAATTTTAGAACAAAGGACCCTAGAAATAATATAGATCAGCCCTCACTCATCAGAGCAGCATTAAGTGACTATCACACAGCGATGGTGACAGTCACATGAATTTATCTGGGTAACAAGTACTTGAGAGGTTCAGAAATGAAAAATATTGCCGTGTCCTTGAGTGGCAAGGAAAGATTTTAAAAGAAGTAAACTCGAACTGAGTTTTGAAGGATTCGGCTCTTTAACAAACATTTATTAAGTATCTATTATATAACAACAAGACTAAGACACAGTCCTTGCCCAGGTAGATTAGGGGTTGGCAAACCGTGAACCTAAAGGCAAAGAGAGCTACCTGTTTTTGTAAATAAAGCTTTATGGGAACACAGTCACATCCATTTACATACATCCCGTCTATGGCTGCTTTCCTACACAGCCGCAGAACTGGGTAGTTGCAACAGAAATCACGTGGCTCACAAAATGGAAAAGAAAATATTTACTATTTGGCTCTTTACAGAAGAGGTGTGCTTAGTGCTGAGTTAAAATCTCCAGGTTGAGTGGGAGAGACAGCCACAAAACACCCAAAATTGTATGAGATATAAGCTGAGTAGAGCTATGTCGAGAGTTTTTGAAGAGGAAGAGCTTAATCAGGAAAGGGAGCCCAGGGGTGTGAGTGAGGCCTTGAAGGATCGGGTGATCTGTAGGGAACTGATTATAAAGAAATAAGAAGGAAAAAGAGGAAACACTAAGAACCAAGGTAAGAATACAGTAATGCAAAGATCTCACTTGGTGGGGGGATGCACATAACTTCCAGTTGGGATCCCAGGTTCCCATTGGGAAATGCAGGGTGAAAACTTCATGGAATGAGGCTAGGGGAACTACACAGAGAAAACTGAGTGGAAGGCTGAAACATTTAGAATTCACCATAAAGGTAATGAGGGGATTCTTGTTTAGGGCCATGATAACGAAGAGTCTGAGTCTGATGACTTGCATGGGGAGGGAGTCAAGGAGACCACAGAGGAGGACAGAAGAAATTAGAAATCTGAGAGTGAATTTCACCTACAGACAGGTCTTTGGCCACATGGCATTTGAACATTAAAAAAAAAAAAGTGGTACGCATCTATGAAAGGATATTTTACAAAAAAATTCAGCTTTCTATGGTTTCTTAAAATAATGGAACATCTGGCAACACCAGGCCTGCAGTGCGGGGGTGTGGGGGGCCGCAAGAGCAGGCCCCACTTAATCCTGTAACATAACCCCTGTGGGCATTGGGACCTGTGGCGTCCGTCCTTGCCATGTGAAGTTTGACATGAAGCTTGACAAAGTCTTTAACTGGAACAGAGCCAACACAGTCACGTCTCACTTTCTGCCCTGAACTTGTATTCCTGCCTGTTCTTCCTGAGGCTTTCTGAAGGTTCAGGAAGATGCCGGGGATTTCTGAGCCCTTTCTCCCTCCTCTAATAAAGTTTCCACCAACTTCTTCTTGCATAAAGAACCACAACAATTTCATTCATGCTTTCTGGTACAGCTTTTTTTTTTCTTTTTTCTTTTCTTTTTTTTTTTAAATTAAATTTCCTTCTTCCAGTTTCACAAAGAAATAATTGACTGCATAAGTAATCACTGCGTACGTTTAAGGCATACAGCATGATGGCCTGATTCCTGCATATTGTGAAATGATAACCACAGCAGGTTCCGCTAACATCTGTCCTCGCAGGTAAGTACGATAAAAAGAAAAGAACGATGAAAAGAATAAAAGGAAGAAATTATCTTCTTGATGAGAACCCTCAGGATTTACGCGCTCACCCTCCCATATATCACTGGGAGGTACTGGCCATACATTATATCCCTAGCACATATTTATTTTGAAACCGAAAGCTTGTACCTTTTGACTCCCTTCCTCCAATTCCCCCAACCACCACCCTCCGCTTCCAGTAACTACAAGTCTGATCTCTTTTTCTATGAGTTGTTTGTTTTGGTTCTAGATTCCATGTACAAGTGAGATCATACAGTATTTGTCCTTCTCTGTCTGACATCTTTTACTTAGCAGAATGACCTTGAGATCCATCCATTTTGTCGCAAGTGGTGGGATTTCTTAATTTTCTATGGTGGAATAATATGGAATAATATTGTACTATATAGAGACCATTGATACATATATACACACTGGAGATATATATGTGTGTGTGTGTGTGTGTATAAATTGTCTCTCTCCCTCTGATCCTCCAATATATCAATATATATTGATGTATATCTATATATAAAATATATATCACTATCAATGTATATATGTATCTATTTCTCAATCACTTCCTTTTTTAAGATTTATTTATTTATTTCAGAGACAGAGGGGGAGTGGGGGGCAAGGGGTAGAGGGAGAGGGAGAGAGAGAGAATCCACACGGACTCCCTGCTTAGCACGAAGCCCAGTCAGGGGTTCAATCTCACAACCCTGAGATCATGACTTAACCTGAAATCAAGAGTTGGTCACTTAACCAACTGAGCTGCCCAGGCACCCCTATATACCACAACTTCTTTATGCATTTATTCATCAATGGGCACTTACATCATTTCTATGTCTTGACCGTTGTAAATATGTTGCTGTGAATATGAGGATGCAGATGTCTTTTTGAATTAGTGCTTTTGTTATCTTTGGGGATCTTTGGGTTATCTTTGTTATCTTTGGGTATAGTCCCAAAGGCAGAATTGCTGAATGATATGGTAGCTCTGTTTCTAATTTTTTGAGGATTCTCCACAATGTTTTCAATACCAGCTGTGCCAGTTTATAATCCCACCTACAGCACACATCCATCCCCACAGTGGTCATATCTTGTCTTTTTGATAACAGCCATTCTAACAGGTGTGAGGTGGTATTTCATTGTGGTTTCAATTTGCATCCTCCCACTAACTAGTGATGTTGAACATCTTTTCATGTACCTATGGGCCTTTTATATAATTCTTTGGAGAAATGTCTATTTAGGTCTTTGCCCATTTTCTAAATTCGGTTATTTGCTTTTGCTGTTGAGTTTTATGAATTTTTTAATGTTTTGCATATTAATCCCTTATCAGATATATGTATATAGTTCCCCTAGCCTCATTCAATGAGGTTTTCTCATTCTGTAGGTTACTTTTAACTTTTTTAAAAAAAGGTTTTATTTATTTATTTTAAGGATAGAGAGAGAGAGTGTGTGAGTGGGGGAAAGAGCAGATGGAGAGAGACAAGTAGACTTTTGCACTGACAGAGCCTGAAATGGAGCTCAATCCCAGGACCCTGATTTCATGACCTGAGCTGAAATTAAGAGTTGCCGCTTACCCAACTGAGCCACCCAGGCACCCTGCCTTTTCACTTTTTTGATCCTTTCTTTTGCTGTACCAAAATCTTTAGTTTGATGTAGCCTTAGTTCTTTATTTTTGGCTTTGTTGCTAGGGCTTTATGTGTGATATCCAAAATATCACAGACCCAAGACCCATATCAAGGAGAGTTGTTCATATGTTTTCTTTTAGGAATTTTATGTTTTTGGTTCTTACATTTAATTCTTTAATCGATTTTGAGTTAATTGTTGTGAGAAATGTAAGACAGGGGTCTAGTTTCATTCTTTTACATGTGAAGATCCAATTATCCCAGCATCATTTATTGTAGAAACTGTCTTTTCTCTTTTGAGTATACTTGACTCCCTTGTCAGCTATTATATATATATGCTTGGAGATATATATATTTCCAAATATCAATCTATCTATCTATCTCTATCTCCTTGGATTTATTTCTGGGCTATTGATTCTGTTCCATTAGTCTATTTGTCTGTTTTTATGCCAGTACTATTGTTTTGAAGACTACAGGTTTACAGTATAGCTTGAAATCAGAAAGTCTGAGACCTCCTGCTTTGTTCTTTTTTTGGGGATTTCTTTAGTTATTTGAAGTCTTTTGAGATTTCATATAAATTTTAGTAGTACCTTTTCTAGTTCTGTTAAAAATACCATTGCAATATCAATGGCATTGTGTTGAATCTATAAATGGCTTTTGGTAGTATTAACATTTTAACAATATTAGTTCTTCAATTCCATGAACATGGGATACCTTTCTATACCTTCTATTTCTTTCACCAACATCTTGCAGTTTTTAGTGTAGAGAGCTCCTTAGTTAAATTTATCCTAAGTATTCATTGTTTTTGAAGCTATTATAAATGGGATATATTTATTTATATGTTTTTCAGAAATTTCATTGTTCGCATACAGAAATGCTACTGATTTTTGCATGTTAATTTTGTACCTTGCAATTTTAATGAATTCACTGATTATATCTAACAACTTTTTGGTTGAGTTTTTAGTATTTTCTATATATATCATGTCATCTACAAATACAGAATTTTTGCTTCTCCCTTTCCAAATCTGATACCTTTTATTTCTTCTTCTTGCCTGACTGCTCTAACTAGGACTTCCAGTACTATGTTGAATAGGAGTGGTGAGAGTGGGAACTCTTGTCTTCTTCCTAATCTTAGAGGAAAGTTTGAACCTTTCACCACTAACTGTAATGTTAACTATGGGGTTGTCATATGGCCTCTATTATGTTGAGATAATGAGATATGTTCCTTCTGTGCCTAATTTGTTAAGAGTTTTTATCATGCACGAATGTTGAATTTTGTCAAAAGATTTTTTTGCATCCACTGAGATGATGATAGGATTCTTTTCTTTCATTCCATTAATATGCTGTATCACATTGCTTGATTTATGTATGTTGAGCCATCCTTGCATCCCAGAGGTAAATCCCTCTTGATTATAGTGAATGATTCTTAGAATGTGCTGCTAAATGTGGCTTGCTAGTATTTTACTGAGAATTTTCATATCTATATTAATCAGGGATACTGGTGTGTACTTTTCTAGCTGTGTCTTTTTCTGGTATTGGCATCAGGGTGATACTGGCCTTGTAAACAAGTTTGAAAGTGTTTCCTCTTCGATTTTTTAAGAGTTTAGAAAGAGTGATGTCAATTTATCTTTAAATATTTTGTAAACTTCTTCAGTGAAGCAATCTGGTCCTGAGTTTTCTTCATAGGGAGATTTTTGATTACTGATTCAATCTTCTTATGAATAATTGGTCTATTTGGATTTTCTATTTTATCCTGATTCAGTCCTGACATGTTGTATATTTCTAAGAATTTTTCCAGTTCTTCTAGGTTGTCCAGTTTGTTGTTGTAGAGTTGTTCATAGTAGTCTCTTATGATCATTTCTATTTCTGTGGTATACATTTTAACATCTTCTTTTTCATTTATAGTTTTGTTGATTTAGGTACTTTCTTTTTTTTTTTTCTTCATCAGACTAGGAATTTCTCCATTTTGTTTATCTTTTCAGAGAACCAGTTCCTAGTTTTGTTAATCTTTTCTATCTTTCTGTTCTCTCACTTCTTTCTTTCTTTTTTTTTTTTTTAAGATTTTATTTATTTGACAGACAGAGATCACTAGTAGGTAGAGAGGCAGGCAGAGAGAGAGGAGGAAGCAGGCCTCCCACTAAGCAAAGAGCCCAACATGGGGCTCGATCCCAGGATCCTGGGATCATGACCTGAGCCGAAGGCAGAGGCTTTAACCCACTGAGGCACCCCCTCTCATTTATTTCTGCTCCAATCTTTATTTATCCTTTCTTCTGCTAACTTTAGGCTCAGATTGTTCCTCTTTTTCTAGCTCCTTAAGACAGAATTATATTGTTTTTGGGGGTTCATTCTTGTTTCTTAATGAAGGAATTTATTCTTTTTCATTTTCCTATTAGAGTTGCTTTTGCTGTATCCTGTAAACACTGCTATATTGTGTTTCCATTTGGGTTTGTGCCTGGGAACTTTTTTATTTCTCCTTAATTTCTTCTTCAATCTATTTGCTGTTCAAAAGAGTGTTGTTTAATTTCCATGTTTTTGTGAATTTTCCAGTTTTTCTCTTGTTATTGATTTCTAGTTTTAAGCCACTGTGGTCAGAGAAGATATTTGTTATGATTTCTATCTTCTTTTTTAAAAAGTTTCTGCTTAGAAATCTACCAATAGCCTTATGGGGGCTCCTATGTATATAACTTCTCCCTTTTCTTTTGGTGCTCTTAGAATTCTTTGTCTTTACCTTTAACAATTTAATTACAATATGTCTCAGTGTAGCTCTGTTTGGGTCCAACCTATTTGGAATCTTTTGGGGCTCATGGGTCTAGATATCCCTTTCTCTCCCCAGGTTCAACGAATTCTCAACCATTATTACTTTAAATATACTTTCTTCCTCTGGAATTCCCATAGTGAATATTGTTCCTTTTCATTGTGTCCCATAGTCCAGTAGGCTTCCTTCATTCTTTTTCATTCTTTTCTATTTTTGCTCCTCTGGCCAGGTGATTTCTAATGTCCTATCCTCCAGGTTACTGATTTTTCTGTGTAGTTGAATCTACCTTCGAAACTCTCTGTTAAATTTTACAGTTCAGTTATTACATTTTCAACTCTATGATTTCGGGTTTTGTTTTTTTTTTTAAAGCATTGATAATTCATTGTTGAACTACTCACTTTGTTTATGTATCGTTTTCTTAATTTCTTGAGTTATCTGTCTTTTTCTGGTAGTTCACTAACCTTCCTTAAGAGGATTATTCCCAGTTCTTTGTCTGACAGTTCATAGATCTCTTCTTTATGGTCAGTTACTGGAGCCTTGTTAGTTTCCTTTGGTGGTATCATATTTACCTGATTTTTCATGATTCTTGACTCTTTATACTGGTATCTGTGCATTTGAGTAATGGGGCTCCTCTCCTAGGCTTTATAGGTTTGCCTTGGCAGAGACATTTCTTCACTAGTCAGCTTAGTTTGGGTTTTGGGGTGTGTCTGCTGGTAATATCCTTGGGCAGGTGGGACTTGCCATTATGGTCTATTTTGAAGTAAGGCAACTTTGAGCTCTGAAGATGGGAGGGGTATATGCTACTAGCTGACAGCAATTGGATGGGTTTGCTGGCTTGCTTCCCTATCCAAGTGAGGCTGAAGGATGGGCTTCATGGTTCATTGGATTCTCTGTCAGGCTTACTAGAGGTGGGGGACTGAGGACTATATTCCCTACTAAATGGGGCTAAAAATTAGCTTCTCTACTTTAGCAAGGTAGCAGGATGGGACTCAGGGCCTGAACAGCTTATTGTTTGTGAACCTGGATTCTCTGGTTGGGTGAGGCCACTGGCTTTGCTCTGCAGCTGGGGGGATCACAGGCTGTGTTCTCTGTTCCGATACCACCATCCATAGCACTGCCATCTGGGCCATGCAGCTTCCTCTGGACTTGGGTTAGGTTCCCAGGTTGAACAGACTGATGGCTGTCTTTAGCGATAAGTAGGGCTATGATTTAAATGCCCTGCCCAGGCACAGTGAAAAAAGCAGCACTAAAACTGGTAAAACTCTTTGTTTGTTGTCTTAACCCAAGCTTACCTGCACCCCAAATTCCTTGGTCAAAAAGGGCCACTGGCTTGCTTTGCAAACTCTTGGCTCTGTCTTCCTTTCTTTCATCTCAAGCACTGCTGGGCTTTGCAACTTTCACCAGCCCTTCTGGTCACGTAGGTCAGAAGACTCTCTACATCAGGTGGGGCTCTGTCTCAGTTCCCCTACCTGGGCAGGAGGTGGAGGGGTTGCTGTCAGTACTCTCAGATTGCTAAACAAGCTCTCTCATTTCATTAGTTTTTAAAAATTCATCCTCAAACAAGAACTATTCCTCTAAGAAAGTTTTTTAAAGAGGGTGGCTTGTGGCACCTTCCCCCCAAAGTTATTTAGGATCCTTCATATGATGTTCTCTCCCTTGGCCTGGCTGTTAGGCTACAGTGCATTTCAGTATAACTTTCAGCGATATGTGATTCCAAGGGAAGGAAATGTGTAAACGGCGGCTAATCAGAACTTCTGCTGGACTGGGGTACTTCCCTGTGACCCCGCCCTGGGACATTAAACTTACCACTGATGCACTGTTTCATAACTAGGTAGCAGATCCCATGTTGGATCCTGCTGAGCCAGTGTTACAGACACACATCTACGTGTAAAGCCTGGTTGTGATCCGCTCACATGTGTTTTATGTTTCAAGAAAAAATGATTTGGCCCTGGTAGAGCAGTTTAGGCCAGAGTTTTATGTCAAAACCAGGCTGTTACAGAGCTGGGATCCTGCCAGATGACTTAATAACTAATTTTTAGTGTTTTATAAAAATGCATATTACAGCATTTCTCAGCTGTTGAGTACCAAAGACTTTGGGCAAGGTCTCATCCTAGTTGGAAAAGAATAGCCACTGACCTGATTCCGTGACCTTAACTTTCCCCTGTCTCGTCTGCCGAGTGAAGGGGTTAAAATGCATGATCCTCAGGTGTTCTGTGGCCACTGGGAGAGAGGGGATGGGTGGTGGAGTTGCGTCTGTCCACCGGGAGCCTTGGTCTTCGTGACGTCTGAGCCACAGTGCATGGACCAAAAAGGTGTTGAAAGCCCCAATTTCTCCCCTGAATAAGGACTTTAATGGGGCAAGACTGAGTGCTTATACAGAAAGCCTGTTTGATGAAAAAAAATGCAGGCTTTGACTTCAGACACACGGAGGTCCCTATTCGAGTTCTTCAGCCTCATGCTGTTTATTCAATTTCTTTGCCTTTCAGTCTCCTCTTCTGCTAACAAGTCTGATACTTAGTGCATTAATCTGCATGGGCTGCCCCAAACAAAGGACCACATGCTGGGTGGTTTAAATAACAGGAATTTACTTTCTCACAGTTCTGGAGTCTAGTAGTCCAAGATCAAGGTTGGTTTCTGATGAGGCCTTATTTCCTGGCTTGCAGGTGGTCACCTTCTCATGACAACCACATCCTCACATTACCTTTTTTGGCATATATAGAGAAAGATGTCTGGTGTCTCTCCTTCTTCTTTTAAGGTCACCAGTCCTATGAGATTAGGGCCCCACCTTTATGACCTTATTGCAGCTCAGTTACGTTCCAGAAGGTCCTATCTCCAAACACAGTCACTTTGAAGGTTAAGGCTTCAACATATGACATTTTGGGGGACACAGTTCAGTCCTCAACACCTCTCTTGGAGTGTTGTTGTGGAGATGAGACAGGAAAATGAGGTGTCATCTGTAAAGGCCCTGACAGATTTCCCAGCCCTCTGAACAGCCCCATCCAGAAGCACATGCACACCCCAAAGGACATATTCCCTTGAGAAAGCATTTGCCCTCATATATACTTAAGACAAAAAAAAAAACAAGTAGCAATCAATAAATTTTACTATGCAAATTACCTGATTATGCCCATAATAGGGTGTCTATTTCTTTAAACCTTATTGTAAATCATTTTCTTCTTGGTTTATTGTCAATAAATAGACATTTATTCAGCTTCTAGACTTAGGCCATTTTTCCAAGGCAAGCAAAATTGATTGCATAGAGGGATGCTGTCCAGTGCCCATCCCTTTGCAGTAGACAGCTCTTATTTCTACAGCTAGCACTCTGTTAGCAGGCACCAACTGATGGTTGTCCGCCCAGCTGGAGAGTGTAGCCAAGTCATCAGCTCATCTGAGGCCTACTACCTGATTTTAGGAATAAGATCTATGCTGTTGTTTTCCAGGAGTAATAATGGAAACAATTAAAGCCAGTATGTCAACATTTCTTTCTTTGTCTACAGACACACACACACACACACAGAGAGAGAGAGAGAGATCCTAGAGAGAGACTGAGAGAGAGAGATCCTAGATCAGCTTGAAAGGCCAGATAGGTGAAAATTATCCCAAAGGCAGTTAAGTAGCAGAGTATATCTTCATAGAAAGAAAAGCATTAATGTCAGATAACTGGGGAGCCAGAAATATCTTCAGGCTGTGTATGGATAACCAGATAATGACCACATTATCTATCATTTTTGGTGAAATGAACTCCTAACGATTAAGACAATTTTTCTGCAATGTGTTGATAGTGGCTCAAACATTAAGGTTCTTCTGACTTCTAAATAATACAAAAAAAAACCCTCATCATTTGAATATGATTTAGCTTTCTGTAGCCATAAAATCACATTTTAAAAGTCCTGAAGTCTAATAATTGGGCAAAATAAGAAATGGTTAAGAAGAGGCATCGACAGTGTTCACTGTTTAAGTCTAGAATAATGGGAACGGACAGAAAGAAGGTCCAGACACACATTGACTCTGCACCATTAGTCAGGATCCGGGAGGCGGCTAACCAGGTATTAGAATAATTACAATTGTTTACATCTGGAGATGCCTTGAGTCTTTCCTGAAATAACTCAGAAATCCTCATCTTCAGGGTAGATTTATTAGTACCGAGCAATGTGTCAGGCACTGGGCAAAAGGAGAACACGTTTTCAGAGTAAAGCAGCCGTCTACATTCATATGTCAGTACTCATTGAACAGTATGGTCTTCCTGAATTTATATTTGCAGAGTTTTCTTTTTCTCTTGGGAAAAAGGGACCCATGCTTTGCCCAGCTGAAGTTGCCCGTAGCTGGCTTTGAAAGGGGATCCTGAGTTTTCTGGGTTCACCACCAAGAGGAGGTTGGAGCACTGGCTGGAATGAAAGCAAAAAGAGGTCCTAGGTTCAAGTCCTCGGACAAAGCCGAGAGCAAACCTCTCCAATGAAAAATAAGCAACGGGGGCGTGTCTCCAAGAAACCAAGACTGGATTCAGGAGCTGATGGACAGAGCAGTGACCAGGAACCCTGCTTGACTCAGGTCACAGAATGGGGGTATGCTATGACACGCCTGACTCCGAGTTCCAGATGACGCAGTCCGTCGTCACTGCGATCCAAAGGAACAAGCATCATTTCTCAGAAAGCAACTGACACCAGTTACATATTATTTGTGTTTGTCTGAAGGCTTTTATGTAAGTTTCTGGTTAGTTAACATACAGTGTAATAGTAGTTATTGCCTAAAGCGCTTGGAGTCGAGGAACGGGAGCATAACCAGGAACAGTGGATAGTCCCTGCCCACAGCTGTAGCCTGTCTTCCCTGGTGGGCTGTACTCTGAGATTCAGTCAGAGTAATTTCTTGCAGTCTCATGATAGAGCGGGTCACATCCTGCCTCTGTATCTCCATGCAGTCTTGAAGCCTCTGCTTAGCAACCTTCTCAGCTTCCTTTCTGCCTTAACAAACTCTGATTTAAACTTCACCTTCAGTATGAACTCTGGGAAGCATTTCTCTGACATCCCAGTTTGATGTCAGTGATCCTGAATTTTACTGGGGCTGTGTTACAATGCCTTGCACGACAAAGGTCTGTTTAACAGGCTATCTTTACTCTAAAGCATAAGGGGCAGAAACTCCTCTTTTTTATTTATTTATTTATTTATTTATTTGACAGACAGAGATCACAAGCAGGCAGAGAGGCAGGCAGAGAAAGAGGAGGAAGCAGGCTCCCTGCTGAGCAGAGAGCCCGATGTGGGGCTCGATTCCAGGACCCTGAGATCACGACCCGAGCCAAAGGCAGAGGCTTTAACCCACTGAGCCACCCAGGCGCCCCAGAAACTCCTCCTTTATCTGCTGTCCCAGTGTCTGGAATGTAAGGAGGGAGGGGGCCTCTCATGATTTGGAGCAGAGGGAGGGTTGTCACCACGCGTCTGCATGCGTGGATGTATTTTTCTGAGATTTGGGGAGTATGAGCAAACAGCTCACATTCACCTTGCATATAACACAGCTGGCAAACCTTGGTATAAACAGTTTGCACACTGGATGGGTAAACAAATAAGGGGTACCTATTTAAATCGAGGCCCCCAGAGGAGGCGTTAGTGATATATAGCAGAGAGGGCTGGGAGGAATTCCTGGAAATTTGGTTCTAATCATGTCCTTCCTGCAAGTCTCCTCCAATTACAGTGAGCAAGATAAAGGCCCGGGAAAGAGGGCACGGAAAATGGTTGAATTCATTTTATGATGTTATGATACAAAACAGGGTAATATAATATCAAAATACTGTGTGACGGAATGCTGATATTTCAATGCCATAACTGAAATTGGAATATTCAGCTCCCTATGAAACAAATTATACTTTTGCTGCCTCATTTGTTATTTTTTTCCCCAAAGTTATCTCTGCAAATTCTTTAAATCCATTTTTTTACTTGGCCTATTATTACTAGGTCCATCACCGACATGGAACTAGTTACTGGGCTTTATTACTTTTAACTGCACTCATGAAGTTTTTTAAGTTCTTCTTGCGCTGATTATAAGTTGAGATTTTCTAATTCTGTATTTTATTTCATTTTGTGCTTTATTTCATTTTTTCTATCATATTCTTTTAATTTTTAAATCTAATTTCCATGTGGGGGCTTGTATAAAAATCTAACACCTATTCATTTCTATTGATTTACAACATTGATTTCAGTATACTATAAAATGTTCATTTTTAATGTTTGTACTCATAGATAATGCATATCATCAAGTTTTAATCTAAATCATTAATACATTTATTCATCTTTAACTACCAAAGTTCTTCATGTTTATAGATTATTACTCAACTGTTTTGTAAGCCTCATTAAAATGCATCACCGGAAATATGTTTTTATTTACAACATCTTTGCGTGTATGTGTGGGCTAAAAAATACCTATTACCAAAATCTTTTAGGACAACTTAGAATAAAAAGGAAAGTAGAATTTATGCTGTATTCACAAGTTAATTAAATATTCTTTTGAGAAGATAACGCTGGAGCCTGTTTTCATCAAATAAGGAAAAATATTATAGTTACTGATTTTTTTTTTCATTTATCGTTGCATATAGAGGGTGTAATTGCATAATGAAAACTTTCCTTAATTCTCATCTTACGGACCAAAAGACTTCTATTGCTTAGTAAAAGCAATCTAGATTTTTTAAAAATGTGATTCATAATGAAACTCTACATAGAAATCCTTTTTTTTTTATGGTAAAAGATAAAACTTCTTTTATTCCCATTTCTAGAGAAATAAGTCCCACTGCCTTCCTCAAACTCTGAGTTTTGCACAAGTGCAAAATTGTACAAGTGTGACCTTTAGGTGAACGTTTGGATGTCATTGCTCAGCTCACCCTCAGCCCCAAGTCCTTGAGAAAGGTGTTTTTTTCCCTAAAGCAGAGAATTTGGCGGGAGGCACGGAGGCTTTGGGGTAGACGGAGGTGCATTCAAGCCACTCCTCTGCCGCCCACCACCGACGACTGCTGAAACTTTCTGACCCTCAACTCCTGGCGAAAGTGGTGATACTGTCCCTGCCCACCTCAAGGAATCATTTTCGGGCTGGAGGAAGTTCTCGGGAAACCGCTCATTCCTCTCTGGGCAGTCCACCAACACCACGTAAATAGTGAGGGCAACGATCAAGGTAACGTCACGGACCAGAAGAAAAAAACCAAACCAAACCAAACCCTAAAATGCAGTCCTTAATAGAGAAATCAGACTGTCAGTTAACGGTAAAACAAACTCCTTAAACATAATTAAAACATATTTAAAACTAAGTAGATTAAAATCATCCTACACTGCAGAGACCGGGAATGCTGAGTCGCTAAGCCGTGGGAGGGAGGCTCACCACTTCGAAGGGCCTTGGAGAAATCACCAATATCCCAGCTCCGGAGAGTTGGTACCATCTCAGGAGGCAAAATGAGGTTTCTCCAGGTAACTCAGAGCTCTTGAAAGCCCACTAGGGGTTTCCTCTATCCTTTGCAACTCCTGGGATTTAACACAGGCAGGAATATTCTTTTTTTCGTTATTACTTTGGGTCGTATCTTCAAAGTTTTGGTCGGGCACATGACATGTCGATGATAACGCCCACCACAGTGGCTCTGTCACCAAGCTCAGTAAATAAGCATGCCCTCTGCTGAGATACACTAGACCCCAGGTGGGGGTTGGGGGGCAGGGCGAACTTCTTTCTGGCCGCTGGAGGCTGCCACCACCTCCTACTATCTGGTCCCTTAGTGAAGCCTCCCCGATGTCATATCTAACTCCTGCCATTGTGACTCAGCATCACTCAGCGACCAACAGATCAGGTGATACCTCCGAAAGCTCCCAGATGGAATGCTGCTAGACTGTGTCATCCCTGAAATCTTACTGTCCTCCTTTTAGGTCTGAAAAGCTGCAGATGTGCGGGGAGGATGGCAGACAGAGAAAAAAGACAGAAAGGGCAGATCGGGGATAAGGAGGACCCCAGGGCAGAGAGAAGAGCCTCGCCAGTGAAAAGGGATATCAAAGCGCCCCTGGAAAATGGGGCTGACTCTGCTAACGTGTCCTCTGTATTGAAGCACGTGTTTTTACTACCATCCTCATTTTCACACGTGCAAAAAAGAAACAAAGAGACATTAGAACAGCCCTAGATAGTCAGAACTCCCGCAGCCTTTATTCTTAAATTTATTTCCTAAGGGATTTGGCTGACATCACAGATCTTGGCTGCAGTGGGACCCAGACCAGAATCCAAACCTCTTTATTATTCTTGTCATTGTCACTATCATTGATCTTGTTATAACTGGGTCCTCTTTGTAGGCTGCTTGCTGTTTGCTTTGCAGCTGGCTGAGTACTTTGGACACAGAATAACGTCTGAGTTGGATCGTTATTTCTCCAAAGAAGATACGCAAATGGACAAAGTGTATGTGAAAAGACGCTCGATGTCTTTAGTTACCAGGGAAACGCAACTGAAATCCACAATGAGAAAACACCGTTTCTGGCTATTATACACAAAAAAGGGGGGGAAAGTGTTGATGTGGATGTGGAGAAACTGGAATTCTGGGCATGCGGTTGAAGTATAAAATGGTGTAAGTTGCCTTGTTTCTTGAGAAGTTAAACACGGAATTAAGAATTTCACTCCTGGGTACATACCCCTAACTAAAAATAGGTACTGAAACAAACGCTTGCACACCCATGTTCACACCAGCACCATTCACACCAACAAAATGGTAGAGACAAACTGAATGTTCCTTAACAGACGAATGGATAAACAAGATGTGGTATATACATTCAGTGGACTATTAGTTAGCCATAAAAAGAATAAAATCTGGATATATCTTATAATGTGGCTTAACTTCAGAAATATTACACCGAGTAAAAGAAGCCATACACAAGGGTCATATAATGTAGGATTTCATTTATATGAAATATTCAGAAGAACTAAATCTGTAGAGACAGAAAACAGATGAGGGGGTCCCAGGGGTTGGTGGGAGAAGGGGCAATGGGGAGTAAGCTTAAGGGATACAGGCTTTTTTGGGCGGTAATGAAAATGCTTTGGAACTACATAGAACTGCGGGTCACACACCATTACGAATGCCCTAAATGCCGTTGCATTAGTCACTAATGAAGCGTTGGACACGATATCAAACACTAACGATGTACTATATGTTGGTGAACTGAACATAATAAATAATGGTTCATTTTATATGATGTGAATTTCACCTCTATTTAAAAAGAACATTTGGAAATATTTGATCGATATGACACACCTGTGAGGCAGCCACTAATTCCCCCATTTTTCAGACACATTCTTCCCACTGACATCCGGCTCCAACCAAATCAACGACGCACCATGAGCTTTCCCAGATTCCCCTGCTCTATCCACACCGCTGTGCCCTGTGGCTGCCTACCTAGTCACCCGGCCAGTCTCTGTCCCCGCGGCTCTCCTCCGGGAGGCCATGTCAACCTGCCACAGTCACAATGTTTCCCAAGTAACCCTCCCCTTGACCTCTCCTCTCCTATCCAAGAAAATCCAAAATTGTGAGTGGGTCCCCAATACCTGACAGTTCTCCAATGAAGTCAAATTTTCTTTGTTTGGCTTTCAACATTGTCCTTTACGTTTAAGACTCATTTCCCCGGACTCTATTCTACTTTATTTTCCCTTCAGCTATTAGGCAATGGGTAGCATTTGGTGAAGAATTCTTTTATGCCAGGCCCATCTCTCTTAACGTTTGTAATGCTGGACCAGCCAGGGATCGCACAAGAGAGGAAATGGAACCCAGAGAGAGCAAAAGTTGTGTAACTGGTGAAGATCAGAGTCAGGATTTGAACCCAGGTCTGCATGGAGTCCAATCCTGTGCTTTTAGGTATTCATTTTGATTTGGCCCTAGCCTTGCCTTGCCTTGCCTCACCTGGCGCGCCTCTTTTCTCCTCTTTTTTTCCCAAGTTCTTCTCCTCCATTGTATCCCTAATGCCCAAGAATGGCTTCCTTCACTCTCCTGCTTTTCTCCAACAAATAACCCTGCCTTTCCCTCAGAAGGGTCTTCTCTTCGTTGGAATGCAAATGTTTTCTGTCTCCCTGGCATTTATCTTTCTTTTGTTCCAAGCATCTCACCATGAACTCTGTGAGTGCACTAAGGAGGGCAAGGGACCGTGTCTAATACTTGTATCTCTGATCTTGTCTAGCGCAATAACTTGTTCACGGTAGTTCAGTAATTATTTGTTCAAAGATTCCTATAAATTACCTGCCAGGAGAAATATTTTTTTCTACAGAGTTGTTTGCTAAAACTTCTTCATGAAATTGGTTTTTTCTCTTCAGTCTTTTACGAAATGTAATCAGTGATGCTTTGGTAGCATTAAACAAATAGGGTGAACATTAGCAAAATATTCCTAATTTTAACATATGGCTAAGGTGCTTAAAATATTTAGTGCTAAAACTTATTTTTATCCAAGTGCTTACTTGAACCAACATTGAGACTAAAGGGAAAAGAAATTACTCTTTGTAAATCTGTTACTTTAAACCTCTTATTCTCATGAGTTTTGTGATAGGTCCATATAGAGAAATTAATTTACAGAAATAGTCAGCAGAACTGCTAAAAAATGCAAGCATGAACCACTATGCACTTTTTCCTTTGTGTGACTTCTGCATATTTCAATATTCAGTTCATCACCTTTAAGATGTTCAAATTCACCAGCTGTAAGAATACTTATCAGATTATAGAGGAACACTAAAAATAAACTGATGTTATTGAAAATAAATGAGTCAGCACATTCTTCGCTGAATTGTTTTCTCATGCGACCCATACTACTTAACTCACTTTTTCTTTGTGATTGTTCATTTATCATATCAAAAGTTGCTCCGGACATCTGCTTCTTTGAGTACAAAAGCACAGGCTTGTTGAAAAATGTTCCGTAGAAGAATAAAATAACTCTCTGGTCTGGATTTACAAAAGCAAGACATTAATGAGGCCAGTTACTATGGGTTTAGCTAAAGATCCTTTTTCGCTTTTTTTTTTTTTTTCCCTAAGACACGAAGGAAGCTATATAATTTTCAATGTCAGTGCAGCCTGTTGGTCAAAACAAAAAATTTCATTTACATACAGCTCATAATAGTAAACTTCCAAAAGCCCTTCAGCTTAGTTTTGACCACAGGATATTTTTGATAGAGCTCATCTCAAAATCACTCGGAGTCCAAAGTGTCTATGCAAAACCATTAATCTCGGAATGTGTCTAAACACCAACCTTCAGACAGGCTGCAATTTACCGTTCTCTGTGACAGACAAATAGCTAGGGGAACGCTGTCATCTAACCTGGGCGCTTTCTTTAGTAGTCATGGAAAGAAAGGTTTTTTTCATACTGCCTTGTCATAAAAAGACTACAAAATCCATCAACACAGTATAACTTTACATATAAAAGTAATACTATGAATAGATATTTCAGTCATCATGTGAAAAATAAACAAGACAGTCTTTAAATCAATGTCATTCACAAGGAATCAGCGTGGACATGTATTGACTGATTTTATAGCGAAAATGGGAAATATATGTAAATTTGACTGTTCTATTTTGACATGGATGCTTTCGGCTATATCTTTAACCTGTACACACCAATACCAAACTGTGAAGGAGTCTCGTGTTCCAAACCTTGGGTTAGTCCTCTTTACAGATGTTTTGGACACTCCTATCTTAGTGCTGCTATGGGACGTGTATTCCAGAAAATACAGGTTCGTGCGAAAGACTGGCATACTTTAGGTTATGCGGTCAGACACATGCTGGTAGTCCTAGTGGGGTGGATTGAAAAGGTAACTCCTAAAATATGTACCTAGGATATGTATTGGTGAAAATATTAAAAGCCCCAGCAAGACAGATATTTATGTTTTTAATTTTTTTTTTCCCCTGGGGTAGGAACACATACCATGAGAACTACCCTCTTAACAAGATTTTAAGTATATAATGCAGTACTCTTGACCAACAGGATCATCAAATGCTTCATTTTTCATTTTATTTTTTCCATGAAAAGCAAATCTGAGTAAGAAGAAAATTAGCTGCGACCGATTTTGCATAACCCAGCAGCAATTACTAAATACATACAAATGTGGATACTTCGGGGAGCATTTCCTGAAATATTTGGAGGAGGAGATAATCACATTAGACTCTAATCACGTCTTGCAATAGGACTTATTTGTACAGTATTGAGGGTAATCAAAACTGATGTGTGAAATTCACACAAGGTCTGTGGTGACATCCCAGAAAGAAAAAAAAATACAAAAACTTAGGAGTCTTTTAAATAACTTTACAGTGGTTGGTTTTTTTTTTTTTTTTTTTTAAGTGAACGGAAGGTGGAAGTGTACCAAGATGGAGATTGTGTGGCTAAGAGAAGGGAGCCCCACCTGCCCCAGGACTGGGTCTGTACCAGTCTTGCATATCAGCTGAGACAACGCTCTCCATTCCTAGGTCATTGATCTTCATCAGGAGCCCACTTTCCCATCAGTAGCAACAGGAAGGCTGTACAAGAAACTAGAGGTGGCCAAGATAAGTCAAGGGACAAAAATCAGCTCCAACCCCATCACAAACCGTTTCCTGGCTTTTTCCTTAAAGGACTTCCGGTCAGCAATTCAGCGTGACCCAAATGTAGGCATTTTGTAGAAAATGACAATTTTATTGAATCATGCAAGTGAACTCTCCTTTGGTGAGTTTTACCCGAGAGACAAAATTTGAGCTACATCCTGAAATTTCAGAGATCGGTGACACATCGAGATATGGGACCCATTTATTTGCCCTCTCACAGTGAGCAAACAAATATATTTCAGTGTCGTCTATTACAGGTGCCACATATCTGAGGCGATGTGCACTGTCTAGGCAACATAGGCTTCTTAATTTCTAAGTATAGGTGATATATAATATTTCAAGGTCATTGGGAATTTTAATTTCGAAGCAAGTGAACATCAGAAATTTTCTTTTTTCGGAAACATTCATTTAGCTTATGTCAGCGATTTTAACTTTATAACGTTTTAAAATTCATCTTCAGTGTGTGTGAGTGTGTAGCAAGTTGAACTTTTATAATTTGGGATTTGCTATAGAAAATGTGCTTGTGTTTTAGGCACTTCACAAACTATCCCTAAGAAAATGCCATAGCACTCGTTTTGGAAACATTTTCCTTAAAATGAGTCTGTGTATTTATCCATAATCCCTTATACTTTCAGTTGAAGCTCTCTTACAATAGGGAACCAAAACGTGTTCCCATTTTACATAAAATTACCTTAATATTTATTTTAGAAATGTTACCAAAATTTTTAAAAAAGCAATATAGCAAGAAGTATTTGTGATTCTCTTTGAGCATTTGGGTAAAACTGGTTAGGAATTTCGACATTAATTTCCTTAGGTGATAGGGTTCGCTTCAACTACCGTAACAATTCAAATCTTTTTGATAAGGGCAAGGCAAAGCTTCAAGAAATCAATATGATAATCAGTGTACTAAAGCTTATTGTTCTGGAAAATCAAGGGGATCATACATTGAAGACATAGGGGTTAAATTTATACCTGCAGCATGAAGATTGCATTTATTTGCTTATAAAATGGACTATGTTTTCTGTTTTCATCTTTTGCTACTGGTGCTGGGGTTACACACACATCCCGGCACACGCCACCGACCTCCCTCCTTTTATTTTGCTTCTGTCCCACTCCAGACTCTCAGTGTCTGATTCTAGATACTATTTCGGATCACTTGGCCAGCTCTAGTTTCCCAGAAAAAAGCACTGAAGAGCTAAGATTTCTTCCCCCAAATTATTGTTTTAGCTCCTTCAAAAATAGGAAAAGGAAACCTATTTCAAACTTCTATCATCTGCTTTTCTTATACTCCAGAGCATCTTAATCATTTTACTTCTTCGATGATTAAAATGTTGTCCTTCATAAACGGAAAGGAAAATTTTACTAATCGCAAATTAGGAGCTTGAAGTCATTTCTCAGGGAATGAAAAACTAACTAAAAATTGGTTTGGTAAAAAGATTGATGTATTTCTTAGAGGTTGAGATATAACTGAAGAGTTGGGTCCCAGATACATAAAGATAGCAGTAGGAGAACATATTTATCAGTTTTATTATAGTTTTCACTTCTTTATTTAAAAAGTGCAAGAACACACTGACTAGTGGCCAATTTGCTTTCGTATTCAAAAGATGGTGATCTTTTTTTTTTTTTGCCCCATTTTTTACTTTCTATGTCTGAGACCCGTTTTATGCCCGGCAAGAATCTAAAAACCAATCCTGGATTTTATGAAATATATTAAGTAAATTACTAAATTGGATGAAATAAAGCAGGGTCAATATGTGACCTAAAATCTTATTGACTTTTTGATCCTTCTTAAGCTAAATTTTGAGTTTTTAAAAATGTAGTTTGTATGGGGCCCGAAATAGCAGATAGCTCCAGGAAGGAAACAGACCCTATCTCTTGATTTTCGAATGCAATCAATCAGTAATCATATAACTATCTATAACCTTAGAACTAGCTCTGTTTGGAGACAAAAATCAAATGCATCCCAGGGGAATTGAGTTCTTGTCTAAAAGACAAACAAAAAACACCCATCATATTCTTTCACTAAAAAGACCCACACAGTTTTGAGAGGTATCAATTTCTCCCCAAATTAAGAATGAGCAAAGCCCGAAGGCCTTAGAACCTGTTCTATGACTTTATTATGCATGAGATCCAGTCCTGGGCTTTGGGTAAGATGGCTCTTTCAAATATTTAACAGAGTTGGTGACATCATATCTTTTAAAATGTGTTTTTTAAAAAAAAACAATTCATCGGCGCTATCCCTGAAAACTCCAGGTTTTTACCTGGGACATAAAGGTGTCACGTCTCTTGGCAGAAACCCTCCAACAGGATTTCCAGCTTGTCTTGGGTTCCTCCAAGGGGAGATGGTCCTGCTCATTAGGGTGAAATTCATTCCGACCTGTCTGATCACCTAATGAGGCTCGTCGGGCTCAAGTAGGGGGAGAACCACCAACAACCAGAGGTCACATGAGAGATTCGGTTCCGGTTGGATAGAACCTCTTCATTTTCTTTCTTTCTGTATCTCCTTTCAATTTCCTCCTCTGTCTCCCCTGCCCAGCCGCCCCACCCCTCGCCCTCTTAAGCAACGTCTCCACTTCAACCTTCAAATATTTGATTCCTCTCCTGTCCATTCCCAGCCTCTGAGGTTCAGGCTTTATTCTCCTTCGGGATCATTCCTCCTCTAAACACTTACCATCCAATGCGCCGGGTAAAGAGAATTCCCAGCAGTAGATTTTACAAGGAAAGATAAAGTGTTGAGCATCTGAGTGTTTGCAGGTGTTGGCATCTGAACCCGCAGTGCCTCCTGTTGACAACGGTGCCCATCACTGGGGGCGTCCGAAATCTCTCTATTCTGTGCAGCCCTCAGAAATCAGTTGTGTCTGATTGTTCTTTCAGATCAAATGCGGTAGGAAGACAAAGTCAGCTGAGCTTGTTCATTCCCTCTGCACTTTGTTGTTGAAAGGGGAGGAATCCCACTAGGATCCCTAACTCACTTTTAGATATTAACCAAACTTTTGTGAGAATTCCTATTCTTCCTCCCAGTCCTACCTTCCTCTCCCCGCAACCCCTCACCCCTCCGCGTGCTGTCAGTTCTCCAACTGGGGCTGAATGGAATGTCTTTGCTCCCTAAAGCGTTGTTCTATGCTGCTAAGCATTAACAGTGTCTAACGCCAAGGCACGGCACAGATAAAAGAAACTAAAGGACATTTTGCTGTTCTGAGAGGGTGTGGCACATGGCTACCTGCATTTAGCTTAGAAAAGGAGAATTTCCCTTTTTTAAGAAGGATCCTTGCACATTTTCTCCCACCGGTCTAGGAGCTCATGTCATGGAGCCTTTTGAAACGTGGCTCATAGTGTGCAAAACGCCAAAGACTTGGGACAGACGAGAAGGACAGCAGCCAAAGCTGGCCTGTTTTATCAGGAGCTAACTCTGTCGCTAAGAAGATAAATGATCTTCTGAAGAAAGATGTGGCAAAGCGCCTGCCATTGAAAACAGCAAGGAAAATAACAGTGTAGCTGGCACGCCTCTTAAAATGTATTTCTTGTTGGACACAGGAAGTCGTTTTCCATCAAATTGGAACGTGTCATAATGTAACATGTCAAAGACATTGTTAAAAAACAAACAAATTGGAATTGAGCTGCTGTACCTCAGTCTTAGATCTCTCAGTCAGTTTCACACATTAAGACGGTCGAACATGCCGAGCTTATAAATTCTCCTGGTGGAGAGGTTTTTGGAGAATTTCACAAAACTCAGTGGGTTCTTGGTGGGGATACTGACATTTACCACTGAGTTCTTTAATGACAGCTAAACAAGAGAACACCACTCCTAATTTACTCAAGTAGAATTCAATATCATAACAAGGCAATTGCTGAACACTGTTCTTTTATGAAACCAAGTTCCGTGCTCTGGTTTTTAACTCTTTTATTTACCAGTGACTTTGATTTGCTTTCCAAAGCCGGCATTCTTATCCTGAGAGTGAGTTTTCTTCTACCCTTTCTCTGTTTTCCTTCTGTTTTCGGCATTTTCTGCTCTCGTTGCGTGTGTGCGCATATATATGTATATATATTTATACTTTATAACTCATTAATAATCCATGTATTTTACATTTCAAGTATAACACTTGTCCCAATCCAGCATTCCAGCTGAAGTCCTATGGCTTTATGGCTCCTGCCCATGCATCCCCCAGCCCTATGTCCATGTGGTCACCAGAGTGGCAAACAACTTTCCACTTTTTGATTCTACAAGACATTCCTGTGTCTGGCTGTGTCTCTAGTTGGAAAAAGATGGTGGAATAAACCATCAGGTAGTTAGTGCTGTTGACTACAAGGATGGAGGAAGGAGCACATCACCTGCTAGCCCTGTATGGAAAGCCCCCCTGCCTCTGCGGGCTGTTGAAAGCCCACTCTGCCCGACCACCTTTCGGAATGTTGATGGGCATGGAAGAGCGGACAGAAAGAGGCAAGGGTCATCCTTGCTCCGCTGGGGCAGGCTTCAAAAGTGAATTCGATATGCATGCTGCCCCCAAGGGCAAGACACATGACCTTAGTCTGAGGCAGAAAATGAGACCTGTCACAAGAGAGCAACCGATGGGGAAGAAGGGGATTCCAGGAAGAACCGTTTCCAGCTCCAAGGGCCAGAAAGGGCAGGTTGGTGGCGAGAAAAAGCATCTTGGAAAGAGACCTGAAGGCTTGCTGTCCTTTGCCCTGGGAGGCTCCTGCCTACAAGTCTCTCATAGTTTCAATTCTCAGCCTGAATGACTCTCCAAGAATGTCCATTGACTTCCCCTTCTAAGTAAGATTCTCCTGTTATTTTCTGTCATGGGAGCCTCTCAGTGTCCCTCCTTTGTAAATACTGAATTACATTATTTGTTTTATATAAAGCCATTGCTAATTAACTTAAACTCTTCAAGGGACCTTGACTCTCTTGGTCACCTCTGTATTTCTGGCGCTGAACTGTTTGACACTTAGTAGACACATAAGAAATATTTGTTGAGTGAGAGAGTGAATGAATCAGATGGATTGGGTTACGTAGAGGTAGGAGGAAGTGAGGGGAGAAAGGAGAGGGCATTCCTGGCAGAGCAAATGGTAAGCGTTTCTCATACAGAGTCGGGAAAATGATTCAGCTTGGCTGAAACACATGGTGGATGAAAATGAATAATGAGAAAGAAAATTTGAAAAGGTTAATCGGAATCAGAATGCTAGGATACAGACTCTGTACTTTACTCTTCAGGTAACTGATAGTTTTTGAGTGGGAGGCTGATGTTATTGCCCCTAAGAACACCTTAGGTCCTCAACCCACAGACTTTGAAGGAAGAGCATTTCTTTGCTTTAAGCAGATCTGGGGTCAAAGCCGTGAGCCTTTGGCGAGACCCATGGACCTCAGAGAGAGTGAGCTGGAGCTGTCAGGGGTCTTGGATTTAGACTGAAATGAGTTCCAATGAGTTGCTGAGTCCTACAGTGTGACGGCTCATCAGGCCAAGCCCAGCATCTGAGATCAATTCAAGTCAACAGATTAAATGCCTCTAGGGTGTGCTCAGCCCTGTGGTGAAATACAAAATAAATCAAAAGCAGGGTTCCCCAGCCTTGAAGAGCAGGAGAGAGCTATCTCTGATGGAATTGCTCTAAGTGACCTCCCCACTTGAAGGTGTGAAAGGGAATGAGGCAAAGCTCAGGTACCCAGGACCCCTCCCTGAAGAGCACGGTCTGTGAAGTGACCTGGTTACTCTGCGATCCAGGAACTGTTTGGTCCCACTGCAGATCCCCATGGCCGAGTGCCTGGCCTGGTCTGGACAGACCCCAAGAGATGGCATCAAAGAGCCCAGGTGACGAGTCAGCTGCCCAGGGCTCTAGATCTGTCACTAAGAAACCACGTTTCACTGGGCAAGTTGTTTTAATGATCAGCTTGCCTTACCATTGTCATACTTGGGCATTTGTTAATTTATCAGCTATTTGCTATGTATCCACTAAATGCCAAACACAGTGCTGAAAGAGCCCCAACTTTCCTGGGCTCATAGGAGAAACAAATGACATAATGGATAGGAAAGGCATTCTCCAACCATAAATCCCCGTACAGTGTGAATTATTTTAAGTTGGTAGGCGAGCTTGCAAAGCTGCCCAAAGAAGTCTGGAAATATTTCTGAAATGCCATCAGTAAGTCAGGTCCTAAAAAACAACAAAATACACAAATACACAAGTTGCTTAGAAAAATCTATTTGCATTATAATGGCCTAATGGAACCAGTTTGATCACCGTGTGTACAAATATTGATTTGGGGAAACGAGTCCATATTCCCATATTTGGTTTACAGAAGCACATTGTTCCCAATGGTCCTTCTGTCCTCATTTCCCATCTGCCATGACCATGTGGAGACTCAGGAGCCCACAGGAGAGAACCCAGCATGGGGAAGGTTGAGCAGGGTGAGGGAATGTGGTGCCAAGGGCGAATGGGGAGGATCTCAGAGCAGAAGCTCTGAGGTGAAGGTCCGAATGGAGGCATGGAAGGGCAAAGAAGCATGGTTGGCAGCTACGAACCCAAGAAGAAAAGGTGGATCTTTGCTGCCAATAAACAGGCAGCAATGGCTGGGGAGCCTTCAACAATGCAGCTGGTCCTTGAGAAATGAGACCTCTTAATTGAGCTCTACTGCTAGCCACCATTGTCTGGAAACCCATGCTCCGTCTGTTGACTGGAACCGCAGCCTGCCCACCTCCCCAGCCCCACAGAGCCTGCATTCTGGGTTTACTACCTCTCTTTCTTCTCCATCTCTTTGACAATTTTCTCTTCCTTCTAATGACATGACCAAAATCCACCTCAATTCTCTGTTTCACTGGGGTGCACGTTCCTTCGTAAGGGGTGGATGAACATCAGGCGTCTCCATGAGGAGTCTTCATTGTTTGCAATTAGTGACTTAAGGGATATGAACTTCAGCTGGGCTTTCTCTGCCTTGGTAGTACAGACATCATTTTGGGGGTGGGGGTGGGGTGGGGGGCTGTCCTATGCATTGTTGGGTGTTTAGCAGCAACCCTGGCCTCTACCTACGAGATACCAGGAGCATCTACTCCCCAGTGGTGACACGCAACAAGGTCTCCTGATACTGCAAAATGGCACCATGAGGGGCAAAACAGTCCTGGGCTGAGGACACTTACCTAGTCCAACAATTGGAAACAATACTTTAGATCAACCCTCAGTACTTTATCCGGGACATGACGTGCTCCTGAGGTTAACAAAATTATTCCAATGATCTTAAGCACTCAAAAGTATTTCAACCTTAACATTTTGAACTATTTAACTGTATTATACAGAGCAACCTTTACCACAACTGTACATTATTTGTCCACACCATATCCCATTTGTTCCTCAGAAGTAGGCACTTAGGAAATATTTGTTAAGTGAGTAAATGATTGTATTTAAGAACAGGAAAATGCCTCGTTTGTTTTTCACTCTGGTTCCAGACATCTTTGAAAATACTTCCTTAAATGCAGAAGGGCAGACATGAACTAAGGATACAACAGTGTGCGGGCATTTCAGGTCCCCTACCTGCCACTAGAACGTCCACTGGCTTCAGCCTGTGATCTCTGGACAACATTTAAATATCCCTGTGACAAATGCTTTACATGACAGAATTTTCTTTAAGAAATTCTGCACTAATCTTCCTTTTCCTTTTAATTCCCATGGCACGTCATGTGGACTTCTGTGTCACGAATCACTTTAATTGATGTGTTTTGCTTATGGCTCATTTCCTTTAAGAGACTGGGAGCTCTTTGTGGGTCAGATACATGTTTCATTCATTTTCTGTATCTTTCCAAGGCCCTAGCACAATGCCACACAAAAATAAATAGATACATATTTCAGGGTATGGCCCTGTCTTTAAGGAGTCAATTTTTGTTCTGAGCCATTCCCCACCCCCCAAACGCAGACCAGACAAAATGCGCACTTACCAAAGTCTGAGTTTTAACACTTCTAGTCTGGAAGGACCAGCATCAAGTTCTTCATTGTTCCTTGACTTTACATGATACTCCCCAAGAGATACTTCTGCATAACCACAGGTCTCACACGCAAACTAAGATACTGTCATCTATTATTTGCACTCAAATTCTTCTTAGATTTTCCTTTTTCCCCTTCTTTTAAGAAAGTGAGCTTTTTTTTTTTTTCTTTTAAGTAATCTCTATGCCCAATGTGCACTTGAACGCACAACCCAAGATCAAGAATCATATACTCTGCTGACTCAGCCAGTCAGGCGCCCTCCCCCGCATCCCCACTCTGCTACTTTCCTCCTCAGCAGTGATCAACTCTCTTTTTGAGTATCATTTCACCTGGATTTTGAACTTTGGCATTTAATGTGATTGTGATCTGAAAAATCCATCAAGAACAGGGATATGGTTCACACAAGTGCATTATACTCTCGTGCTTCGCACACTGAACTTCCTCGCTGAACCGATGGGTGGTGTCCAAGTGGGAGTAGGAGCTCATGGGAGGCAATTCCAAGAGGCACCAGGCTGCTGCCTGCTCTGAAGAGAGGAAGAGCCAAGGGCCTCCTCTGCCTACCTCTCCCCGTCCCTAGAGGAAAGGAACTCTTCAAACCTATGACAAACTCTACCAAGGTAGGTCTTAAGGTCAAAAGCTGATACAGAAGAGGGAGTCCTGATGCAGGGCTTTCTTTGCACATCTCATTCTTTGGATAAAGGCCTATTCCACTTTGTATAAATCTACTTGAAGAAAGTGCTCAGACCAAAGATCTTTTGTTCATGAAGTGTGTCAGTGGTAAGCAACTGATCAGAGGGAAGGGATGCTAGGTAGATCTGTAGCTGGACATATAAATAGACACACATAGGAGCCAGTTTACAAATTGCCTAGTCCCCACTGCAGAAGCTCTCCTTGAGCAACTTGGAGAAATACCAGCTAACGACTGACTCCCCCATGCTATGCAGGTCAGAAGGATGTGAGAGCCCAAATATATTAAAAAAAAAAAAATCACAGCAAAATGTACTAAGTTGATCCTAAGGAGTTACAGAAAGCTCCCCTAACTGACCACATCAGAGGAGGGTTTGAACTTCTTACATGAAAACAACTTGGTGTTCCTGGTGATAATGCCATTTACAATGAGGTTTTACTCTAAGTGTCGAAGAAGAATAGAAATGGTATTTTTGAATAAACGCCTTGCAACATGCAGGCAGTGTTTTCAAAAGTATTACCTGCTCCCCTCTTAGAGAGACAGGCTGCTGCTCTGCTGGAAAAGTGAGATTGGCTCTTATGAATTTTTTTCAATAAACAGTGTCTGGGAGAGAGGTTTTTTTTTTTTTTTTTTTTTTTTGGCACTTGAATGATATATGTGTAAAAAGAAGAAAAGTTTCCTTTATAGAGGTACAAAAAACATATATATCTCTTACCCTGAACATGCTATTCGATTGAAGTCACCTTTGTTAATTCAGCTGAGTTTTATTATGTTCACAAAGTTGATTTTTTAAAAAGTTGTGACATTTGACTCTTCTAAGAATTTGCTCTAGTGGCACAATTTATCACTGTTCGGCTCATCTAGATGTCACAAATCAACAAGGAGGGTACTATCTGTGTGTTTGGCTAAAGCAAAAATCCCAATATCTGTGAACTAAAGAAATCCTATTTGTCCTCAGGGGAATGAGTAAGGAGAAAAAGAGGAAGAGAAATGGGTGGGAATCTAGGAAATCAGTTGTTTACTTAAGTATTCACCTCTACTTGTAATACTAACAAATTAAAAACACTACGTATTATGTAACAATCCCTTGCTGGACTGCCACATTTTTTTTTTTTAAAGATTTTATTTATTTATTTATTTGACAGAGATTACAAGTAGGCCGAGAGGCAGGCAGAGAGAGGAGGAAGCAGGCTCCCCGCTGAGCAGAGAGCCCTATGCAGGGCTCGATCCCAAAACCCCGGGATCATGACCTGAGCGGAAGACAGAAGCTTTAACTCGCTAAGCCACCCAGGTGCTTCTGGACTGCCACGTTTTATCATAGTTTAGTCTTCATCATCATTTAAATTCTGGAATATCTAAATTAGTACAATAAGCAACTTCACTAAAATTGGGGGTGGAAACAGGAAAAATTACCTTCAGCTTATAACATTTAAAATGATTACATGAATTCTTGTATGATCAACTACTGATAAATTATCAGGGGCTGGTGAAGATGTCTATTTAGGTCTTGGCTGGATGGCAACTACGATCTCATGTGGGACATTCCTTGGGGCCACTGCTGGCTGCATGGATCCCAGGCTCCTTTGAATGACATTTCTTACATGGTCGAGCTCCCCAAGCAAAAATAAATGGGTTATGTTTAGAAATAACTCCACAGTGATAAAAGAAGTACATAAGATGAAGGAAAGAGGAGGCCCTCTCTAATCAGGCTCAGTCTGGAGACACACAGAGCAGAGGGATGGGCAACAATGCGCAAATGCAATGCTGAAATCCAAAACAGTCAAGGTCAAGTAACTGTGAGTGGTTGCCTCCGCTCAAGGTTAAGGATATTAGTCTTTGTTATTAGAATCTGTCTCTAAGAGACCAGCGAGTCTATTATTCCCCAGGAAAATGGTTGGTTCACTTATTCTTCCATTGAGCACATACTTATGGAACTTTTACTACTACTTGACATTGTACTCTTGCAGAGCTGGGGAGGGAGCAGCGTACGGAACAATCGCTGCCTTTCTGGTAGCGGTGTTGTCTAAGGCTACACATGGAAGCTTAGTTTGCTGCTATCCCTTCTCACCCTATTTATCAGGCTTATTTACTTCTGGTAATCTTCCATAAAGCAGAGCTTTCTGTTCCAGACCTCACAAGAAGGATGACTTCAAGAGAACACTGGCAATTGGCTACATTTCCTGGAGGTAAAACTTTCAACATTCATTGCCCTTCCCTAAATCTTCTCGTTGCAGCTGATCAGAGAGGTAGACTGCAGTTTCCTTGAATTGTGGCTGCTCTACTAAAAATAGAATAGAATGGAATAAAATAAAATAAAATATTCTCAGCAGTGCCTATTTCCATAGTTTTCTTCCACTCATCCAATTTAGAATTCTACCCCTGCTCTGTCGACAAAATATGATAAAATATAAGAACACCGAAATTATCTGCACCCTATCCCTCAATGAATGGGTCTTGGGAAAGGAAGTTCAAAATAGAAACCCATTTGTTTTGGAACATGGTGTCTTTGTGAAATAATTAACCCCCAGTAATAATAGGCACAACTTACTGGATATTATACTATATACAGGAAACTTAGTTTGATATATACAGCTATCTTAGTAATTAAATTTTGTCTTCATAAAATAATGGTAGAGAGGTTTATTATTTCCATTTTGCTGATTAAGAAACTGAGGAAGTGAGAAATGAATTAGTATTGCCTAGTTTTCCAGGTTAGGAAGTGATACAGTAAGAATTTAGACCTACATTCTTCAGCTCCAACGCCCATTCTGTCTTCGTTATAACAGCCCCTCCCCCCCATGTAGTATTGAACTTATTTGTTTTTACGGATTAGAAAACTGAAGGCAAAAAAGTAGCACCACTTAGAGAACACACACACACACGCACACACACACGCACACACACACACACACCACACACTTGTCCGTAGAATCCCTGAAGATCTATTTTACCCGATTCTTGAGTTCATAGACAGAAGACTTGTTTCCCTTTGGACCTCTTGCTTTGTTCCTCTCCGAACTGTTCTCTGCTGATGACGTTTTAAAGCTCGTTTGTTTACTTGTAACATTTTATAGTGTGGTCCTTATCAATGTCCAGGCCTGATCACAAAGTGGTTTCTAAAGAGCCTTGAAATCTCTACTGACTTTAAAACTCTGTGAGGGCAATGCTTTACCTCCGATATAAAATTCAACCGAAATGATGAACTTCAGCGTGGTACTCTTCCGCACGTTTTCAAGGGAGTTCGTCATGACTTCTCTGCATTCAACAGCCATTTCTGCCGTTTCTGCCGTTTCCTCCCTGGGACAGCCCCAACAAACCCTTTTGCGCACTACCTTCTTAATATAGAGAGTGAATTGCTTTGCAACTTGAATTCATGATTTAAAAAAAGCAGTGACCTAAAAAGAGGAATTTTTTCCCCTAAACTTCTTGTCTTTTGTTCTGATTCCCCCATAGGTTATACATTTTTGCAAGAAAATCTGTTTGTGCCCCTTAGAATTTTTCTTTTTTAAACTGAGGCAAAGTATCACGTAGGCTCTGTGACAGAGCACAGACCTGGACAGAACACCTCAGACCCTGTCCTGGAAGTCAGATGCAAACGGGAATGGTCCAAGCATTCTACATTCCCCTGAGCATAGGCTTCCCCAAACTCCGCCATCAGACTGGCAGCCTCAGAAAGCTGCCTCATTCTTCTTTACATCTCAGGCCAAACAGGTGGCCTTGAACCACACAGCTTATGTCCAGGCTCAGAGAGAACCTTGCTTATTCAGGAGGAAGGGACCAAGAAGCACAGTGGGAAATTAGCACGGTGTCTCAAATTTAAAACCCTAACTTTCCCGTTGTACCAAAAGATGTGTTTGCAAAATACCAAAACACCCAGATGAAAAGTAAAATCTGTAGTCAGCCATTCTGGTTTTTAATCCACAAGACAGCAAACATAGGGGCACTTATAATCATCAGACGTGCTTACAGTGTCATTGGACATGGCTAATTTATACTGTTGCTTTCATCTCTCCCAATTCTTTGATTATCTGCCAGATAGTAACATGATCTGCTCCCAATCCCAGTGGCGGCAGAGAGGGATATTTCAGTTTGGGGATTTTGTGGGTCCTTTGCTTTTCCCTTTCCCTTTTGGTCAACGTGGACCCGGCAGGAAAAACAAGGGATAAAAATTTTATACAAGTCAAAGTCTGTGCAATTTTGGGTTTAATTTTACAAAGGCCTAGAAAAGGGAGGAGTTTGCTGACTAAAACCGATAGCTCTGGCTTATCCGTGGACTTCAGTTATGGTGTTCCCTTTCTCCACTTCCAAAACAGACTGTGTAACATTTTACACATTTTCTGTTCTTCCTACCAATTCTTTTATTTATTTATTTTTAAGATTTTATTTATTTGACAGAGAGAGAGATCACAAGTAGGCAGAGAGGCAGCAGAGAGAGAGGAGGAAGCAGACTCCCCGCTGAGCAGAGAGCCCAATGTGGGGCTTGATTCCAGGACCCTGGGATCATGACCCTAGCCGAAGGCAGAGGCTTAACCCACTGAGCCACCCAGGCACCCCCCGACTCTTTTAAACAACAGCAGGGTTCTGTGCAGGATAAGTCGCCCTATGTCATGACTGTGCGTTTGTTTTTTTTTTTTTTTTTTGCAAAACACTATTTTGTAATTTTTTACATTTAGGCAATGTCTCTTGAGTATTCATTAGGCTGACTTCAAATGTCTGGGCCACCTTAGGAAATTGACAGCGGATTTACAATCACACTGAAAAAAAATTCTAGAATGGCCTAAAAGCACACTTACTGTAACTCATCTAAATCAGACCAGGCCAACCCATAGATAACAGATAACAGATGACAGATAATGAGGAATATTCCTAGATAACAGAGTTTAGAGAGAACTCCTTTAGGGAGGTTTTGCTTTGTTTGCTTTTGTTGGGATGTCTTTCCTGCATTAGAAAATGTTGTCCTGCGTGAAGGAGAAAGAGTTTGGGGGGGGGGTCTGTGAACTGTGGTTCCTTGGTCAGGATATACGCTGACAGGTGTGTTTGGAAGGCAGCAGGCTACCTGCACGGCAGCACCGTCTCCTACAAAAGCTATCATTCGCGGTGTTATCTCAGAGGAGCACTAAAACATTCACGTTTATGTATTAGCTATTAAAGACTAAATGGTTGTCCTAGAGAACCTCCCAGTATGGGCAGAGTGCTTTTCATGAATTGACAGGAGAAGAGTGCGAAGAGAGGGTACTTAAAAGACAAGAGGAGGTTGACATGTTTCATTACAGCGGCATCCAGAGAGAGCGCTTGTTCTAAGGTGAAATGCTGGAGAGCCCAAGGACCCTCATCAACAATGGGCTGCAGAGAACCAAGTCTTGCTTTTGCCCTGGATAAGGACTTAGATTTTTTTTTTAAAGATTTTATTTATTTATTTGACAGACAGATCACAAGTAGGCAGAGAGGCAGGCAGAGGGAGAGGAGGAAGCAGGCTCCCCGCTGAGCAGAGAACCCGATGTGGGGCTCGATCCCAGGACCCTGGGATCATGACCTGAGCTGAAGGCAGAGGCTTTAACCCACTGAGCCACCCAGGGGCCCCCAGACTTATATTTTTTTAAGAGAAAACACACAGGTGATTACCTTTCAGCCTAGAGTGCCTGAAATGAGGGGTGTGGCCCCCATAAGTAAGAGGAGCTGTGCACCTAACTCCTAGGACCCTTCAGTGAGAATTTATCCTAAAAATTTAATTTATTTGATGTCTATTCTAAAACCATACAGAGAGGCTTTTCACAGCGTGTGCCTTTGGCGCGATTCACATTTGACTGAAGGAAGTCAGGGGGAGGATTTGAGGAAAATATCCTCAAAGCAACTTAGAGAAATCACTTCTCATCCAAGCGATACACGAGGTACATACATTTCTAGAGTTTTCATTTCCATAGACTGTGTGCAAAACCCAATGTCCAAATTCTTTGAGAGGCTCTTAAAACTGAGGAAGTTTCTGAGGGTAAATGACAAGTCTGTTTCATACAAACTGTTTTGTCTTAACGGAAATCTCACCATTTCCCAAATTGAGATCAAGGGAAGAGAGACAGCGGCATGCGGGAGACGGCACACAGCACAGTCACTCTCTCCAGAGATTTATTTTAGTTTCTGCTAATTACACCCTTAGTTTGTAAGGATGGGTATACAGGCGAGAATTTTTCTGAAGGGCTCTCCTGTCACTTTTCCCTAGGATGCCCTTAGGGGGAAAGGTAAAAAGTCCAGGCCGGAGAGGATTACCCAGAAAAGTGTAGTTGCTATTGTTCTATGTTAACAACTAAAGCACAATTTTGTTCTTAAAAACCCGTCCTTCTCCATTCTCTTTGTCCTTCCACAAGCTGAAGACCCAAATCCTCTTTTACAAGTACTGAATGTGTGTCAACTTTTAATGTGGGGGGGAAAAAAAGATGACTTGTTTTAGATATAAAATTAATACAAATCTAGTAACCTGAATCTAAAATCACCTGAGCGACTCATCACGGCGACTGTGGCAGACCCTCAGAAGTAGGCACTTAACCTTTAAACTTCTGCCATGACTTCTTTTTTTTCATCTTAAAAAAGAACCAAATATTGTCTTTGAATGAAGAGCATCTAAAAGATACATGCTCAAGTCAGTCAGTTTTTTTTTTTGACGTAAACATGTTATCGTTCTTAGATATTTATATTTATCTTTTTTTTTTTTTAAGATTTTATTTATTCACCTGACACAGATCACGAGATACAGCGAGGCAGGCAGAGACAGAGAAGAGGAAGCAGGCTCCCCACCGAGCAGAAAGCCTGATGTGGGACTCGATCCCAGGACCCTGGGATCATGACCTGAGCCGAAGGTAGAGGCCCACCCCACTGAGCCACCCAGGCACCCCAGGTATTTGTATTTCATAATTATTTCACAACTTCAAAAGTCCTTCCCTCCAGGGAGAACTTATCACTGAATTTTATATTACAAGAGGAAAAATAAAAGTATCAATCAGAAGAAGGAAAAGAAACTCAAAGAACTTCTCCCATTAAGCCAGAAGAGCCACTTGGCGACGTATTTTCTCTGGGAAAACAGATCTTACAGGTACACTACTATCCCACAACCTGAGCAGGACACGTCTCAGGTTTTCTGTTGTAAATTCTTTTATAGCTTCCTGGTAGTAGACACTTTTCATTTTGTAGAAACCCCTCAGAATATGGTTTTAAATGAATCCATTCGCAAGGTTCAAAAGCTTTAAATTACTAGACCATGACTACCATTGAGAAGAGGCACTGACCTATATCTAGGACAGAAAGAGAGAGGAAAAAAAAAACCAGGTACAAGTTTAATTCTCTAAGGTTGCCATGTAAGTGCTGTTCAGAAAGGATTAAGACTTCCCGAGAACAAGAGAGCTCCCAAACACATCACTTACAAAGTGGGGAAAACACACACATGTTCTATAATCCATTGAGTCTGGTCAGTTCCAACTCGATAGAAAATCCCCTCTAGTTAAAATGTAGAGATTCTGTATTTTAGAATGTCCTCATTTATCTAATTTTCCATGAAAAAAAAAAAAAGGACTGACTGTAGAAATGTCATTGTTTTTCATATTAAGAAAGAATATGAAAATCAGATTAATTAGAAACATTTTTTAGAAACATTTTCCTCGAGCTGATTCATGAAAGTTAATAGCTTAAGAAATGGGCTACAGGGCACAGTGCAGTATAGTGAAAGTGTATCTTGACAAGACAAACAAGTTGCATATTTAAAGAAGCCTTTTTGTCTCATTTGGTAGGCCTGGGACTTACCTTCTCTTCTTCTTTAAAGAGGTGTTTAGTTGTCTTGGTTGTGCAGAAATTCCAAATCCCTTTGTTTTAGAAGGACAGGAATTCTAGAATAAAATAAATAAAATATATAAACAGAAAGAAAACTTGATTTGATGTGTTATATAAATAATTTCAGTTCTGAAAGTCTTTAAATATTAAGACATGCATCATAACAAAGAAATGCTGCCGATTTATAACAATAAACATAGACAATATTAATAATCATAAAAAGAATGTGTGGCTATCCTAGTAGTGTATTAAGCTAAAGTTTATTTCATGTATTCAAGTAATCCTTTTGCTTTTTTTTTTTTGTAGTAAAAGTAAGAAATTTATGGCATATTTATCTTGACGAAGAGTGAAATGTTTATGAATTTATCTGAGATCTGCCACCTTTTCTATCTTGTTGAAAGCCCCTCCCATCTCTGGCTCTGCTGCTAGTTCTGATTACAGGGTTGTGAGAGTTATGTCACCAGTAAGAGATAGTTTTAGTCACATCATATTCCCAGAGCTCAGGATTATGTTTATTACTGTGTGAATTTACAAATACTTGTTTCTGGTTCTGCTGAAGGAAAAAAAAAATGCGTGAGTTTCTTGTTTTTGCTTTATTTAGTCATTTTAAAGAGCAATCACAGAGAAAATGAATCCATTGCTTGAGTTTCTCATTTCAGCATTACACGGTCCCTTTCAGTACTTTCCAAGTGTCAAACAGTCCAATTCTCTCTGTTCCCTTTCTTTCCCTTTTTCTCACCCTAAACAACAACAAAAAGTAAACAACTAAACAAACAAAAGACAAGGAGGGTTTAAGATAGGCAAAGATAAGTTACAGATTACTTTTAGGATTTCAACCTTGTTGACTAAGAGATAATTGATAGAATCATGGGAAAAAGAGAAGTGGAGAGATAGAACTAGTTTTCCAGAAAGCTGGTATTCGTTTGTTTGTTTACATATACTGAGGGGCCAGATCAGTGTCTAGTTCATATATTAGCCGAAAAATTAGGTTATAAAGGTGGGAGTCTTGGAACAGATGTCACTCTTCAGGTGGTGGGGAAAATTGGTCTACACTTGGGAAATACCTACTAACAGAGTGTTGGGGGTGGGTGTGGGTGTGTGAGACCGGGGGGGGGGGGGGGGGGGGGGGGATGAAGAATGAGCCATAAAGGAGACAAGAGGACTGGGAAAGAGGAAGGCACTCAGGATCAAGCAGTCACCTTGGAGGCGTGGAGCAAATGTTCTGAGAAGAAGTAATTGGTCCACAGTTTTAAGTGCTACAGGTGGACTTGAAAGGCTGAGAACTGGCTGAAGATGACACGAGTTGATTTTGGAAAAACGCGTGTGACTTAGGAGACAGGTATTTTGGTCAGGGAGAGGGTACAACAGCCAGCTAATAAGAGGAGGAAAGCCAGATTATGACAGGAAGGGGAAAAAAAAAAAAAGTATGGTACAGTTGATGGTAATGGTGTTTCGGTGGTCATTTTCTTTGGGCTGCTTCAGGGCTGGCATCATCCTGGGCACGCTAATGAAACAGAACTGGAGACCAACGATGAAGGAAAGGCTGCAGGTGCTAAGGAAAGGTGAGGTGGGTGTGTGCGCATGCGGGGTGAGGTGGGTGTGTGCGCATGCGGGGTGAGGTGGGTGTGTGCGCATGCGGGGTGAGGTGGGTGTGTGCGCATGCGGGGGAGAGCGGGTTCGGAGCACATGTGGGTGGGAAGTCTGGCTGTGAAGGGGGAGGGACGCCACGCCATTTGATTTAAGGCAGGAAGGAGAAAGTCATTTGTGACTTGAGAAATTGTGAAATACGAAACAGGACTGGGGAGGCTGCTGGGGCAATACGGTTAGGTGTTAAAAATAAATGAACACACGAGTTCGAGTGGGAATCCACTGCCATTAAATAGGGTAGGGTTATCCTGGATCTCGTTGGAAGGTCTCCCTGATTTTCCCAAGAAACTGCAATGAGCCATCATCGGAGAAAATCAAAGGTGAGGCTAACCCAAGGTTGGGGACCTACTTGACAAAACAGAAAAACAAAACAAAACGAACAACAGCAACAACCACCAACCAGGGAAGTCAAGGGGCTACACAAAACGTGGAAAAGAGTAAAGAACTGGATGACTTAGAGGCTGGGCTGGGTGTTTCAATTAGTTAACCAAGCCCTTTCTTGTCTTCCTCCCTCCTCTCTCCCCTTCCCTGCCTCTCTCCCTCTCTCCTTTCCTCCCCTCCCCTTCTCTTCCTTTCCCTCTTTCTCCCTATCCCCTTCCTTACTGCCTTCTTCCCTTCCCTTCTTTTTCCTCCTTCCCTTCTTTTCTCCTTTTCTCCTCCCTCCCTTTCTCTTTCTTTTTTCCTTTCCTTTCCTTTCTTTTTTCTTTTCTTCTTTCTCTCCCTTTCTTTCTTCCTTCCTTCCCTTCCCTCCCTCCCTCCCTCCTTCCCTCCCTCCCTCCCTCTCTTTCTTTCTTTCTTTCTTCCTTTCTCTTTGATATTTACTGAGTCCTTTCTTTCTTTTAGGCACTGAGCTAGGCACCGGATAGGAAAGAAGAGGGGATGAGATAACACCTTAGCACATTTTCGCCATAATCACGTCAGCAACACTCATCTCATATATGTGCGTCATAAATGAAAGTGTATAATACGTCTGTATAAGCATCCACATATAAAATAGCATTATATGCGTTTGGGTTCTCTCTCGTGTAAATTCATCTCATCTTTTCTCACACTGTGGGTGTCACTATAGGTCCTCAGTATCTTTATTTCGTAACCTTCGTATCCTACAGACTGACTGCTGTGTATGTGAGAGGCTGTTTGACAGCAGCATCACTGTGGCAGGGCAGATGACCGCTGTAGATGAGCCCAAGCGAAGGGAGCCTTCGGTAAAGTATCAAGGGGTGCAGGGTGAGGAGTCATCCTGAAATCAGAAATAGATTTTCGAGCACAGAAAAATAGATCAGTTCTGCTGTGTGGTAATCTATGCCTACAAATCCATATTCCTTTATTGAAAGAAAAAAAAAACCCAAATCATCTTTTATCCAGGCAAACAGGATTCTAGCATCGGATGGAATTAATGTGGGGGCCGCCGTGCTGTGTGGACAGTGTGACTGGGGGTGAGCGCTGGACGCCGGGTGGTTCAGAGGACTGCAAAAGGCTCCCAAGGAGCAGGATGTTGAGGAAACTTTCTAGGGATTCTCGAAAGTCGGATTTGGACTTCATCTTTCAAAATGTGTATTTTAGTTTCTTGTAGCTGTCTGGCAGTTTACAGCTCTGCATGGGTCTTGAACCCAAGTGTGGGCAGGTGCTTCCCATGTCACTAGGGTGGCAGGAGGCTTGCGACAGAGCACACAGGTAAGGGGCCCAGGGGGGCTGTCGGCTGGGCTCAGACCATCAGCTTCGGGGCTGACACCTTTGGTGCTTCTCTCACAGAACCAGTCACTTAATGGTGACCTCTTTGGTGCTACTTCCTTCAACTCACATTTACGGAATGCTGAAGATGCCGGTTCTGAAACCTAACTGCTTGTGAAGGTGCCTCGGCTTGGCCATGTGACCGTGGAGCCTGGAGGACCTTGAGCAAGACACTCCATTTCTCTGTGCTCGAATCGCATCATCTTTAAAATGGGAATAAAAGGACACCTTCCCTTGGCTTTGTCATGAGGATAAAGAGGGTTAATATTTGTAAAGCACTTCGAGTGCTAATCCTTTGAGATACTTTTAGATTCTAAATTGTAATCATTATTTATATCTCTACATTGAAATACAAGTTTTGTCTTCCATGAGATGATCATTTTTTTAAGACTAGGAATAGAGTCTTGATTGGTGATGGGAAACTTTCAATAGGTGTTGATCCAGGAACATTGACGGTCGATTGGATTCAAAATGAAACTACTGGTATCCTTCCGGAACCAGCTACCTTCTCAATTGGTGTAGAGCATCCCGAAACACACAGTACAGGATAGAACACTTGTGTGGCGAATGCGCGTGCAAAATCAGGTAAAACAGAGAAAGTATGTGTCATTAGGTTTCGTCTTGTAGGTGATCAAACATTTCTTAAATCTTCAGTGTTCTTATGTAGTTAATATACCTTGTACTCCCCACCAGGCTTCAATTTTTTTCTTGAAACAAAGTACTATGAGCATAACAATAAGACGCAGATTCTTTCTCAAGTAATTGATTAGCTGAACACCACAGGAAAGAGGTATGTGCAAACAACATTGAGATCTGCCAATGCAGAGGCAAATAACAACATTCAAAGACAGTGGCTGCCTTGTCCTACACGTGGCATCTCACTCCTGCAAAGAAATGACTAAAGCCCTATTCTGCTGATATCAGGCAATTATCTACTATGAAACTACAATGGATAGAAAACCTCAGTAATGTATTTCAGAGAAGACCCTTAAAACCATACTTACACAATGTTTACTAAAGACATTTGGAGATGGGGAGAGTTGGAAGTATTTATAACTCAACAGAATGAAAGTATGTAGAACTCTGTTCATCTTATTTTCATTTTTTCCTAACTGATCACTGTAGATAAACATTTGGAAGACTGTTTTATGAAATACATAACATGCAAGAGGAGGGGACATCTTAGGAGATTTGAGCCATCTTTAGCACAATGAGAAATCAGCTGGCCAACACCACACTGAGGTCTGTTGACTGTCAAAACCACTGCAAAAAGCAAAGTGAGCCTGTTATAAAAAATACCAGCAGGATAAACAAATTAGCTCAATAAAGTTGTGGCCAAGCAGTATTGAAGAAATGTGTTTCTAGTTAGCAAAATTAATAGCATTTTTTGTTTTCACCCTTTTAATATCATAAACACATGAAAAAAAAAAAAGCAAGGGTGGAAGATTCTCCAAAAACTGTTTTAAAAATTGGTTCAAGTGGTCTTTGCATGCTGGGAAGCTAAAACTAGGTAATTGAAATGCTAGCCTCTTATTTATTCATTTGCTCGGCAGGCATGATGGTGTGTCTATGGCCAAGCTCTGCTTTAGGTTTTAGCGACATAAAGATGCACGAAATCTGACACAGCCACAGTCCTCATGCAGCTGAGATGGATACAAACTCCACCATCACAGAACTACAGCTGGAGACGTACAGCAAGGAAGGGTAAGTGCTGTGGGACCACTTGGCAGAAAGACTTAAGAAGCCCAGAGAAGGTTCTATGAGGAAGCTGGTAGGAGTTACCTGAACCCAGTGGAGCAAAAGTCAGAAATGGGAGAGGAGAGTCTTCTGGACAGAAGGAATCATTTGTCCAAAGGCCCTGTGATGGAAGGAAGGATTAGTATGAAGACTTGGGAGAAGGTCAATGTCGGGGGACTGAGGTGGGAGCACAGGAGGCTGGCGGGCCATGAGGGGGCCAGACCGCACAAGGTAGGGTACTGTAAGAATTTAGTTTTTATCCTGATTCCAATAGGAATATTCCAAGAGCTGTAAGCAGGAGGTGTCATGGTCCTATTTGTGTTTCAGAGTATTAGTCTGGCTACAGCTTGGAGGACTGGCAACCACTGCAGGAGCTAGAGCAGAAGAAAAAGAACCATGAAAACGAGAGACACCCTTACAGAGGAAAAACATGAAAAGGATTCAGGTGAAACTGAGAGGTGAGATTAACAATAGTCCATAGATAATGTTACACCCGGGTGCATGTGCAGAATTTTCAAAGTTGTTAATTCTGTGTGGTGATTTCCAGATTTCATTGTTTCATGAATGCTAAAGTTTCAAAAACTAAAGTTTGTTGCCCATCCTGAGAATAAATACTAGTACTAAAATGGCACGTGAGATTTTTTAAAAACATGATATTGGTTTTGCTGATTAAAGTAAGATTCCTTCTCAGTTACAACTTCATTGAACTATGTTGTTTATCTTGCTGATATATATATTTTTTAAGATTTTTATTTATTTGACAGACAAAGATCACAAGTAGGCAGAGAGAGAGGAGGAGGCAGACTCCCCACTGAGCAGAGAGCCCGATGTGGGGCTGGATCCCAGGACTCTGGGATCATGACCTGAGCAGAAAGCAGAGGCTTTAACCCACTGAGCCACCCAAGCACTCCTCTTGATGATATTTTTGATAACAAGTTCAGTCTGCTAATTTGGATTGTCTTACCATGACTTCAAGTCCATGAAATGCACTAGTAATGAAATGTAAATTTTGAACTCAGTATGTAAAACAAAATAATTTAAATAAAAAGTTCAACTCTGGAGTGATTCCTGATAGAAACAAATCTTCAGGTTTCATGATATTTGAGACTTTGCAACATGTTATTGTAGGATATTTCACTATATTCCAAGAGTGTACGAAATATGTTTTCTGTTGAAAATGAAGTTACCATTTAGACTATGCAGGGAAACTGCTAACCAGCTCCAAAGTGATCATTTATCTAAAATAAAGAAAGCAAGCACTTGGAGATTAGGGACGATCCAACTCAACCTCCATTTTCTATTACTCATCTTTGAAACTTGTATTAGTTTCTTCTAATCTTATGACGTTAAACATATTCTACTCCATTATATTTCCCTTTCACAACTCTCGTTTTTCATACAAATACAAGAATAACAAGAAGACTTTTGCAGTGTTCTACGTGCATCTCATAGTTTATGAATAAAAACGGAAGTACATTTTATAAATTAACGACAGCAAGATTTAGCTACCCTAAACATTTTTGGTAGAAAGCTGAGTATAAATAAGTACACCGTACATCACTTATTTGAAGGCAGAGTATAAATAAAGACCACATACATAAATGTAACACAAACAACACTATCCAGTTCCACTCCACTCCCAGAACAGGTAGAAAATATTTCTATTCTTTCGTATTTGAATTGCTATAGTGTCTTAACTTTTCCTTCCTTCTCTCTATCCCCATTATTAAACTTCTGCTGCTTGGAAGTATTTAGGATAGACATCAAAAATATTCACTGTCTTGTAAGCAAAAGGAATACAAAATACAACAACATCTGGTTTATTGATTGATTTCTTTTTTGTAAAAAAAAAAAAAAGCATAGCGTCTTAAAAAAACATTTCTCTTAGAATCCTGATTCTGCATTTTCTTTCTGACCAGTAGTTAATCTTTAGAATGACTGCTTTTCCCCCAGAGCTATAGTTTACATTCCCTGTTTATCCTTCAGTATTAACCACACACATTCAAAGAATGACATGTGTAATAGGAGAGCACCATTGTAATGCTCTCTGATGGTGGGTGAAATGATGCGACAGTCCAACAGTAAAGAATTGGTTCCCTCTATAAGAAGTGGCTCTGCTTTATTTTATTTATTTTTAGATATTTTAAAATTTATTTGACAGAGAGAGATAACAAGTAGGCAGAGAGGCAGAGGGGAGGGGGTGATGTGAAGCAGGCTCCCCGCTGAGCAGAGAGCCTGATGCGGGGCTCAATCCCAGGACCCTGAGATCATGACCTCGGCCAAAGGCAGAGGCTTTAACCCACTGAGCCACCCAGGTGCCCCGAAGTGGCTCTATTTTAGACTCAGAGTCCTGTGACCTCCATGGGACCTGGAACACTTTTAAGTTATTTTTTTATTAGTGCATGATATTCATAAGAGCATGACAACAAAGAGATACAATGACAACGACTTTTGATACAGATATTAATTTATGCTACTGGAAAATGCTACTGGAAATTATGTAAGTGAGAAAACATTTCTTTGATCTTTAAAAATAAGCTCCCTTTGTGGCCTCCTGTCCACAGAATTCTCCCCGGTCATGAAATGTTCAAAACAAACACAAACAAATGAACAAGCCTTTTTGCCAGATTCCAGGTAGAAAAACCTGCTGAGAGACAATTTTCTGTACGCAGGGGGCCAACGATCGGTCGCACACACTTAAATTCATCGGTGCCATAAACCAGAAGGGGTCAGTCAAAAGTTCCTCCCTGTGATATAATCTATGTTCAAAATTTTTCTGATAATCAGGGTAGTTCTATATCTCTTTGGACAAGAAAACCCAAATGTGTCTGTATCCAGAATGGCAGGAAAAACCTATCATAATTCTACCGAGGCAAACTCAAAACGCAAATGGTCTTAAGTCAATATTTCCCCTCTGTGGGCATTCTCTGATTCATCAAGCTTCCACAAAGATAAAATATTAAAAAATAAATAGCAGCCACTCCAAACCCTGAGTCTTTCAAATAACAAAGCTGTTGGGGATCTTTCAATGATGTATAGAACATATCACAGTTATTGGTTGGTGGAGGAAAAAAAAAAAGTTAAAAAGAAATATTAAAAAAAAAGAGAGAGAGAGAGAGAGAAAAAACATTTTCTTACTTAAATAAATGCAAGTCAGGAGGAACTTTCATGGCATGCTTTCAGTGCCATTTCAAAGCTCCAAATAGCCTGAAACAAATAAACCACCTCATTTTGACCTAGATTACTGTTTAAACAAAGGTACATATTCTTAATTTACATGAAAAGCAATTAGGTCTGCTTCTGACAGCACTGTGAAAAATGTCTCTGCTCAGGGCAAGCTTTTATATTTGGGGGAAAAAAAAAAGCTAGAAGAGGGTTTTCTTGGGTTTTGTTTTTTTGTTTTCTGGTGGTCCACCCCCTCCCCCCAAGCCTCAGCTAGCATCCACTGTGCCACAAATGCTGTTAACATTGCTAAACTAATTTGTGTGAAGAATTACTATCCACTTATACATGTTTAAAGTATGTTGAAAATTATTTTCTGATTCATACTCTGAGCCCAAATTTCGACATTTCATGTTGCATTTGATAGTTAAGAAATGGCTTAAAAATAGTCCCATTGTTTTCCTTCTCTGGAATGCTTTGTGAACAAGGTAAACTTAGAAAGGGAAAAAAAAAATGAATTGGGAAGAGCATAGTAGGAAATACATTCTTATTTATATTTACTAAAATACGAATTTGTTGGCCTAAATGTATTTTTAGAGTGTGTATTCACCTGTGGAGACCAATGTTTAGGAATTCAGTAAGTGGTACTTTTCTCTCTTTTCCTTTGGAACTTTTAAATTTTTCTTGTTAGAAAGATGATACTTGTTCTTTCTTTTCAATAAGTAAACATTGAAGGGAGAAAGTAAAAGACTGACTATGCTTAACATTTGGATATTATATTTTCTCACTTATATTTATTTCATTCACCAAATACTCATTGTTCACCTATTGTCTGCCAGGATGCTCTAGGTGATAGCGACATACTGGTCAACAAGGCTCTCGTAGGCCAAGGAGTCTAGAAGAACATGAAACCAGTAGATAAATACATGATAATTACACACAAGTCCCCCCCCCCCCAGGAAAAGAATGACGTTTTATGGGAGGGTATAATAGAGGGTCTATTCTAATCTTGGGTGCATTTTCAAGTTTTTCTGAGGACGTTGGAGCAGAGCTGTGGGGAAGTAGGGCAGTAAAGTGGCAGAGGACAGGCCTGTGCGAAGATCGTGGAGCAGAAGCTGCTGTGGGGTCAGGAACAGGCAGGACTGACTGGGGAGGAGGTGAGGCTGGAGCCCCGGGTGAGGCTGGAGCGCGGGGGAGGAGCCCACCTCCATTGAGCCTCAAGACCCACTGTGAAAATTATATTTGTGTGTCATCCTGGGAGTGACAAAAACCACTGGAGGATTTTGAAGCTGGTAAAAAACATGATTCAATTCCAATGATCACTGTAAGCTGTTTTAGAAGTCTAAAATAGTTACATATGTTCGAGCTGTCCCATAGCTGTCCCCTCCACTTCACCAGACCTTTCATGGCAGAGCAGAAGCTATGGATACTTTTGTAATGGAGCTGGTCAGAGACTTAGTTCTCTGAAATGACAGAAACATCCCAATTTGTTGGCTCCTTTCAGGCCTCTGGGTCTTATACAACAAAGTAAAAAAACCAAAACCGAACCAAAACCAAAACAAAAACAAACTCCCCATTCCCCCCCAAACCCCAAAAAAACAAACCCCCAAAATATTTTTTTCTACTGTAATATTTCTAACAGAAATGAGGTCAAGACTACAGGTCAGTTCTGGTTTGGAAGATAAATGCCTGCTTTGTTCAGTTTGTCAGTCTTGCTTTTGTTGTACCCTTTCACAACAGAATCGGTCCATGCAAACAAGACGTTTCAGTAAGAAACACTGCGTCAACTGGTCTACCTAGTTGAACGAGAGGTAATGGCAATCGAGTGTAGTGAAGCAAAGGTTCTGTGTGTTTAGCAGAGAAGGAAGAACATATGCAGTGAACTGTATAGCTCGTCTTCCTGCCTCATCTCACTCCCCCGCGTGGGACATGAGAACACAGAGAAGCAGCTCTTGCCACAGGCACTGGAACTGGCGAAGCAGCCCATGGGACACTGGCAGCCTAGGGTTAACATGACTCAGAGGGGATCTGCTATTTCTTTGTTCAGTTGGATATGAATCTGGAGCGAGGGGGGCAGATCTCCAAACCACAGGGGCGGGGGTGGCCACCACTAGGACAATAGGGTGTTGTGCAGACCAAGAAACACCCAATATCCACAAAACACTACAGCATGAGAGGAGTTTGAGAAGTGCAAAAGGAAGACCACTTTTACCATTAATGAGGCAGCTGCCTTGGGCAATGGGACCACGGGATCCAAATAGGACCATGGGATCCAAATTCCATGAGCTCCTTTCCTACAGTCCTTGCTGAGAGACACCTTTGACCTTGTTGGCTTTTGGCAATTTGGGGAGGTTGTGGATGTTTACAACATGATCTGAACATGGCCACTTACTCCTTGGACCATCCTGGGGGAACTTTCTTGGTCTTTTATGATAAACATTGGAACAAAATCCACACAGGATTGCTATAGAGATAATATATACCATCTGGCATAAGATGACTGCTCAGCAAATATTAGCGATCATTAGATCTCAAGATCTGTGGTAAAATGTGATTTCTCTGTTTGTTTGTTTACTGTTTATACAACTATGTGTAAGAAGCACCAAACTGGTCAATCAATCCTCTTTGTAAAGCATGTAGAAACTGAAAGGGAATTATGAACCAGGCAACAGAAGATTTTATCCAAGTAGATAAATACTACCTTCATTACACAAAAGTTACAGTGATGCTGGGGACTCAAGTAACTTGTCAAGGAATGTCTGAGTTTGAGGTTGGAATGCTGGCTTTCCTAGCTCCTACGAACACTGCTAGATAAAGGCTCTCTGAGGCGAAAAATCCCCATCCATTCAAATCATTTCAAACATTCCAAATGATTACAACTCAGCCACATTTTTTCCCCATTCATTCCACATTTCTTGTTAAACAAATAGTTAAGGGAAAAAACAACAACACGTACAAGTCTGTGTGTTGGTGGCCATGGCTCATCAGGGTGGCCGGCCGCTGACGGTGGAAGGCTCAGGATTCTGGGCAGAAATTCACAAGGCAACCAGGAGAAAGCTAACAGGTTGATCTCATACCACATACATTAATTAGGATTGAAAACCAAAAGAATCATCTCCTAAATGGTCCTTTATCTGAGTGTACGAACCAAATAACTCCTCATGCGGAATTAGACGTTCTCTCACCCCAGATGTTCATAACGCCATGTCCAGCTCTTGGGGAGTAAACAATGTATTTTCCTGCGTCACCATAAATTTCATGTGGTTGGCATTATCGTTTGATATAACATCATAAGCTCCTTACCTTAGTCAGAAGCTTTAAGACCTTCGTTCTATTTTCTCTTCCGCTAAAGACATCACAAATAAATCATAAAGTGTGTCTTTAGTTCGTAAAAGAGCAAGAGGAAATCGTCTAAGTCCTTCTCTTGGAAAATGCTGCAGGTCTCTTAAGAAGTTCCAGTTGGGTCTCTCATGGCATTTGGTTATGCAGATTCATACAATGGTAATTTACGGGCTTCTACCACTCCCTTCATATGGTCCTCATACACAGCATGCAACGACTAGAAGAAAAAGGCCTTAACAAACTTCCGTCGTTATTTTATTCTGTGGGAGCCGCATTTCTTAACTCCTAGCTAAGTAAGTTGTGTGTGTATCTGGATTTTATATGTTGCTACAATGAAACTTCCTAATAAAGAGTTTACAGTGAAGAAATGAGTCTCGGAAATGATATTCTCCTTTTGAAACAGGCAGGATGTTGCACCCCAGCAGAAACAGCCCCGCCTCCTTCAACACTGATCTTTACAACACCCATCGTCATCGCCATATAGAATGCGATCCCCGAAAAAGTGCATTTTACTTTACATACACCAGCAAGCTAATTTTCACCAAGTGTGACAAAAGATTAAAGACAGACAAAGCTCTCTACTAACCAAGTTCTTAATCCACCAAGCTTCTTACTGTGCTAGAATACGGTAAATACGGTGTTTAGGCAGGACTGGCTAGAACAGGACTTCATCCGTTAGTTCCTGCCATACTTGGGACGTCCTGGGACTGGATGAGGACGGCAGCAGGGGGCGCTGGCCAGCGAGGGAGGAGCTGGGGAAGCAGGACTGTCCAGGAGGGAGAGTGGCTGAAGGCAACCCATTCCAAAACGTGCTCTCTAAAATCGATCTAAAATCCCCAGACCACCTAATTTTGCATTTCGACTTGTCTCTATTCGGGATATGTAATAATTACAAGGCAAACAATGAGGGCATATTTGGAGGAATTTTATCATGTTTGGTAAATGAATTCCTGAGAAAATCCAGAAAAAGATCACAATGGCCCAAATCATAAATGCTATATTTTACATTTAAATTGTTCTAAATTGTAGGTTAATTCATACACTGGCATTACAAATTATTTGTTTAACATAAATGTATGCTGGAAAATAATCTGAAATACATATTAAAAACAAATTTCAAGATAATTTTTTAAAAAGAAATAAAGCATCTTTTTATATGACAATGACCTATGTTCCTTGCAAAAAAAATAGTTTTTGCTTGATGACATTATTATTTAAAGATATTATGGATATACTTGGGACTCAGTCACGTATTCCTAAAGCTATTTTAGGCAAGTAGAAGTTGCCTGTGGAGAATGTTGGAGACATAAGCTAAGCAAGTGGATCTTACCACACTCCCTGGTTAGACCTCCATGCTGGAATTGCTCTCAAGTCATTCCCTGAAGTCAAGGGTCTTCCCAGAGACCACACAGACCAGACCCAAAGAGCTTTGTGTGGGACATCAATGGGACTGAACACAAAGCAGTTGTGAAAACTGCCTTTATAAATATGGTATTCGGTAAAAATATAAAAACAAAAACATGCCAAGCTAACCAAGGCAGTAAGAGCAAATACCGTATTTCTCTGAGAGGATTTAGAACTAAGTACATTTTTTATAAATAGGGCAAGGAGTTTTATTGCCAGTAAAGCTTCCCTGGGTCAGTGAACCTCAAGTGTCTCGATTATAGTATGAGAAATTCAAGAAATTTGTTACAGAGAAAGAAAATCAGAGGAATGGATGTAATAATATTTTGTTTCTTGTAGCACATTTCTACACAGTTCCTTACTTATCTCCGTCATCTGTGTAATATCACATGGAAGTATAAATATCTCTAAAACAGGGGGGAAGAAAAAACATACCCCGAAGGAAACCGAATCATCAGGGAGGGATCCTTAACCACTCAGGTATTTTGAGTGGCTGAAAATATCAGGCTCACAACATCATCAATTAAAGACTAACTGATTTATGAAAATTTTTACTGACACATGCTGAGGAACATCCAAGATTTTTACAGAACAAACTCAGTGTTTTTAAAGACCATGCACGTTTGCTCTAACATGTCAGGGGCAAGGTAAGATGAACACAGTCATCTTAAAATGTGAGACTCAGAACGAAAAAAGCACAGCAAAGAAAGGATGGGGGTTTCGGAACACCTGCGCAAGTTTGGTGATAGCTGCCATTTTATGAATCTAGTAGGAAGTCCAAATGGAGAAAAACAAAGATGTTCAGGGTGCTATTTTAAGTGTGACTTTTCTTTTTACCACTGCTATTAACATTCTAACAAGAGGTAAGGGGGTTTAAGGGCTGTAAGACCACCTGGATGCCATTATGTAGAGTTGAGTTCTCAGTCATCACTGACAACTAAATGGCCTTTGCAGGAGAGTGGAGGCAGTTGGGGGCGGTCCCTGGGGAGACCTGGTCCCATGGGCCCCCCTGGAGACTGCTCGCACCTCAGCTGACCCTATAGAGCTCATGGGTTATAGTGACAAAGAAAGAAAAAAGTAGAGCAGCATTTAATTCCCTTGAATTCCCTTTCACAAAGGGGTATGTCCTGCATCCCTGAATTAAAATCCTGTCTCATTTTGATTATTTAAAAAAAAAAAAATGCTTCCTGGCAGACTACTCTTAGAAGTATAGCCAGGACTGGCTTGTTGGGCTTGATGAACTTTACCATTAATTAAACATTTTGTTAATCTCTCCACATGTCAGTTGGAGAGGCTGACCCCTTTGAGACGGGTCTTGGGTCCCAGGGCCTGTCCTCTGGAGCTCAGAGACTTCTAGAGAGCCCGCAGCCCCTGGTGCACCTCATTAGGCCTGGCTGCCTGGAGTCGAGCGAGGCTAAACGCCTCCCCAGTGCCTCATCCTCACGGCTGCAACCTATTTGTTTTGTTTCTCATCTCAGGATCAGCCTGCCTGTGCCTTCCAACATGACAATTAGCTAATTTAATAAATCTAATTTAGTCTAATGTGCTGCTGCGAGAACCATAGGAGGGGCCCTCTCCTCACCTCTAGGTCCTTTCTTTCCCTGCTAGCGTCCTCTTTTCCTCATAAAAATATCTCAATTTCCATAATAAGTTTCTGGAGAAAATAGGCTTATCTTTATTTCTGAAATGGCAAAGAAGTTTCATTTCTTTTTCTTTTTTGGGGGGCCAGGCTGGGGGTGCCTGGCTGGGATGCCGTGATGAGAATGGTGACATCTAGTTGGGGCTTTTGGGGAAAGGGTTTTTTGATTGATTATTGACATCCCAGTAGGTCGAGAATGGAGACCTTGGGTTTGCTCCGCTGGGTGTCTCCGATCGAATAGGTGGTTAATGGCAGCTACCTGCAGTGTGTTAGCGTATTAGCTCCCAATTTTACTAATTTTAGGGTAACCAGAGTTCTCAAAATTATATATAGAATACTTGACTCACAGAGAAAGATTTGGTCTATCATTAAAATGAAAATGCAATTTTAGACAAAATTTGACTTCGACTGGTCAAATTCAGAATACTCAGTTAATTGTATCTATGGTATTCATAGTCAATGATCCAACAGATTCTCCTTGAACCTCATCGCTTTTCTTCCCAGAGGTGTCGCTTTGGGTTCTCGACTGGTCCCTGGAAGTCCTTGAGCTGCTGACGTTAGCATCGGAGGGGAGAGGGAGGCCTGGAGTAAAGTGGCCCAGAAGAACAAGGGATGGGAGTCAAAAAAGAAGAAAAATCTACTAGAACGAGGACAAGTGTTCAATGAACACAAAGTAGTAAAACTGGTACTTTATTTTTACGGAGCTGAGCGGCTCCATCAGTTGGGTATCTGACTCTTGATGTTGGCGCAGGTCATGATCTCTGAGTTGTGGGACTGAGCTCTGCACTGGGCATGGAGTCCAGTAAGAGCACATGGAGCCTGCTTAAGGTTCTCTTTCTCCCTTCCCCCTCCCTCTCCCCCTGCTCACGTACACACTCTCTTTGTCTCTCTGAAACAAAAGACAGAAGAGCCGAATGGAAATTTTTCAAAGACATCCAGAGGGTCACCAGACATGAAAAGGTGCTCAAAATCACTCATCATCAGGGAAATGCAAACCTAAACCACAATGAGATATCACCTCCCACCTGTTAGAATGACTTTTACCAAAAGGAAGTAACCAGTGTTGATGAAAATATGGGGAAAAGGGAACCCTTGTATAGTGTTGGTGGGAATATAAATTAGGGTAGCCAACTATGAAAAACATTATGGAGGTTCATCAAAATAGAACATGATCTAGCAATTCCATTTCTGGGTATTTACCTGAAGAAAATGAAAACATATCTGCACCCCCCATATTCACTGTGGTATCACTTACAAAAGGCAAGGACATGGTGTCCATTAATGGATGGATGAAGAAAATGTGGTTTATTTATATAATGGATTATGATTTAGTCATAAAAACAATGAAATCTTGTCAGTTGTGACAACAGGGATGGACCTTGAGGGTATTTGCTAAGTGAAATAATTCAGACAAATACTTTAAGACCTCATTTATATTTGGAATCTAAAAAGTATAAAATGCAACAGAAAACCAAGCTCATAGATAGGGAGAGCAGATTGGTGATTTCTAGATCCTGGGGCCGGAGGGGAGTGAAATGGATGAAAGAGGTCAAAAAGTACAAACTTTCAATTTAAAAATACAATGTACAGCACTGTGACTCTAGTTAATAATACTGTAGTTCATTCTTGAAAGTTGCTCAGCGAGTAGATCTTAAAAGTTCTCATCACAAAAAAAAAAAATGTTTACGGTGATGGATGTTAACTAGATTCACGGTTGGCGATCTTTCTGCAGTATATACAAATACTGAATCTTTGTGTCATATACCTAAAACCAATATAATGTTACATGTGAATTAGAAAAACATTGAAAAACCAAACCACACCAAACCAAAGCTTCATATGAGTAACAAGTAGCAACCTGGGATAAGGCAAAGTATTAGGCTCAAGACTGAGATACAATTCTTTGGATATTGTTTCCAAATCGAACCAACCCCTTGTCTCTTTGCATACCCATCATTTATAAGGAAAGAAAAGTGAAGTAGTTTGATATGAGGGACCAGTAAATTGGTGGGAGGGTTATCTGGTAGGCTAAAAAATGCCTAAAATACCTTAAAGATCCAAGGTGAAATTTCTCTCACGATATACTGACACTGTAAGAAGAAACCATGTGTATGTGCTAGGGGAAAACTTATGAAAAGAAAGCACACACAAAAAACAAGACAGATTTTTCGATCAGTCATAAAAATTATTAAAGTGGTCCTATATCTCCTTACAGTTATTCCCAATAGTCTCTAAATACAGCAAAGGTCCTTCCTCTACGTGCCACAATCCTTATAAGAATAATCCTTCGACCACGGGGAATGGGCCACAGTGGCCACTGTTTGACAGTGGATTATCCTAACGTTGACCTGAGGGAAGGGGGGGTTTTGCAGGGGATAAGAAATTACTGAGAATTTTAAAAATGTCCCTCAAAATGATATCTGCACATATTCCTGGTCATGGCCCAGGAAATTTGAGTTGATTGCCTATTGTTTTTTCTTAGGTTTTAGTAAAATTTTTGGCTTCCAGGATGCCTGAGGCCTGTGTCTCATATCCATGGTATGCCAGATAATTCCATTATTCTTTACGTCTATTCCTTTGGTACAGGATGCATAGTTTTCTGGAAATGTGTTCTTCCTATGCCCCGTAACTATACTGCCCTTTGCTGAAACAGGAGCTGATTTCTGAAACATAAGGAAACATTAATTATTGATTACTGAGGATTTGTGTAAGAGTCCAGGAGAGGGAATGTTCTAGAGAAAAAGTGATATTTTAAGAGTGGGAGACTGAAAAAGGCCAAGATGATCATTCTGATTATCTAATGTTGTGTAACAAATCACTCCATAAATTCATGGCATAAAACAACCATGTGTTAATGTTTATGAATTTGGGGGGTCAAAAATTTAGACAGGACACAGTAGAGATGGCTTGTCTCTGCTCCATTATCTCTGGGGCTTTAGGTGGTAGACCTGAAGGAAACTAGAATAATCTGAGGGCCTATGACTCACGTACTTGGGAGTTAATGCTGACTGTTGGCCTCATGTCTCAGTTCCTCTTCGTCTAGGCCTGTCCACGAAGTCTCTTTGGAGGGGCTGGGTTTGCATCCCCCAGTGGGGAGCTGGGTGGGAGCAACATTCCTTTAAAATGACCTAGCTTTGAAGGTCCCACAGCATCACATCCGCCTTCTTCTATTATTTGCAATAGCCACAAGCCTGCTCAAGTGCCAAGAAAAGTGAAGAGACCCTACATCTTGGCGGAGAAGAGCAGAGAAGGGCAAGGTTCTAGAACAGCCTGGGTCTAGAGAGAGTATAGCGGCTACTTTTGGAAGACAATGTAGCATCAAATTGAAGTGCGGGGGCCACGGAGAAAGCGGCTCAAAAGGAAGCTACTACCAAGGTAGGCAGGGGTCAGATGGTTCAGAATACGGTGCATGACACTAAGAATGTCAGTCTTCTTTTCTAGAGCACATGGAAAGTCATCAGGAAGTTAATGCACGTGAATATCAAACTAAGTTCTGTTACAGCGTAGGGAATGGACAGGGTGCAAGGAGCCCAGTTAGGAAATTCTGGGGGCAAACAAGGCAAGGTACAGGGGTGTTTGGGCCAGGGCTGTGGCAAGATATAAGGAGCAGTGAATGGATTAAGGAAATGCATGAGTAAGAGGGTTGTATAAACTATGCTTCCCAGTATCTGTGGTGGGCAACTCTGAAGATGGTGGTGTCGGTCCTGGAGGAAGGGAAAAATGGAAGAACATACTGAGCTTGAAGGGAGAGGTCATGAATTCAGTTTTGAGCCTCAGAGAGGGAGGAACGGACACATGTGAGTGCAAAGTGGGATACTTGGGGCTGGGCTACCAAGAATAGGCCAGAGCTGGAGATCCGCATTTGAGACATAAAGATACAGATAGTAATTGTAGCTGCTGGCATGAAGAAGACTTCTTGGGCGAGTGTGAACATTTTGTACAGGAGGTCAACTACATTTGGAAAGACAGTTCTGTGAAGCAGCTATAACACACAGCAAAGAGACTAGAGGGAAATTGAGCAGAGCAGTGTCATGGAAGCCAGAGAAGAGAGTGCTGGAGGCAGGTAACCGCTGATGGTCTATAATGCAGAAAGAGCTCACATCATGCACGCTCTAAACATGCACACTTAATGACCTCTGGGATGCAAGTTCAACTTCTCAGCACGAGATATAGAAACTTGGTTAATAAATAAGAGTTTTAATTGCTGGTTTTATTTTTTTGAACAATTTTTATTTATTTATTTGAGAGAGAGAGTGCAAAAGAGAGAACAGAGGGAGAGGGAGAAGCAGACTCCTCACTGAGCAGGGAGCCCAACATGGGGCTTGATCCCAGGATCCTGGGATTATGACCTGAGCTGAAGGCAGATGCTTAACTTACTGAGCCACCCAGGCACCCCTCATTGCTGTTTTTAATTTTTTTAATATTTTACACTAAAAATAGAAGAGGAATTACTATAAAAGGTACAGATTTCATAAAGCATATGATACTATGCTATGTGAAGGGTCTTCCATTATAGACAACAGAAAGTAAGAGAATGTTTCAATGTTGAGTATCAGGTCTTTCCTCAGGAACTTAACCATACCAGTACTAATCTTTTCTTTTAAAAGTTAGGTTTTCACTACTTGATTTGAACCTACAACACTTTATATAACACATCAGTTGAGAGATGTTTATTTTTAAACTGCAAATTCCTGTATATGTTGAAATATGTGTAATGATGGGTGCAACATATGTCAACATTTATTCTTCAACCATATTCTGACAATTATTCTAAAACACATTTCTACTTCCAGTTGGTCAATTTTTAATATATTTGCATATCTATATGTGTATGTTTACATATATAGATTTTTGTATGCATGCAGAGAAAATAGTAAGCATAATGTGACCATCGTCTTTTTCAGAATGAAATCCAATTCAGTGATTCAAAATTAAAGAGAAGAACAAAGTGATACTTCATTATGCTTTTACAAAGAGCTATATTTTAACAAGACTGGAACATTTTTAACATAAGCCAACTACAATATGGTTATAGATCCAATATTCCTCATATCTCTTTACTTACAAAAAAGAATGTTCTTTTCCATTGATGTTAAAGTAATGAGAATAAGAAAACAAGCTAAGTTTTAAAAGGTCTGACTTCTTTTTTCAGTATTCATGAATGGATTAACTAAATAAAACCATATGTTAACTTTAACATGCTTATTGGAACAGCAAACATGTGTGTATTGGGAAATATTTTTTAAACTCAAGGATCCAGAAGGTTAAAAGTAGTTTTAAGAGAATTGCACATAGCAATAAAAGGGAGTAGGATTATAAATCTAATCATTGCTTTATAAAAAGTTGGAGCAATTGGCACATGTAGTGGCCGATAAACATTAGTGGGATATAATTGCCCTTGTCAACCTCAAGTACACAATGACTAAATAACAAGAAAACAAAGTCAATATGTCAATTGTGCACATAACAGTAATGTGTCTACTGCACCCAAAAAAGAAAATCATTATGGAAAAGTCTACAATCTTATCTTCATTTTACTTAACTTAAAATATGTTCTTATAATTAACCAGGAGATATTTTGCCAAAATAATTAATATGTGTGTATGTTTAGTTAGTTTTAAAAGGGTGACCCATGGGTATAATATGTTAGGTCTAATTTTATTTCGACACCCCTATACTGAGTTACCTAATTTCAGGGGATTTGGAAGGAAGCACTGGTCTTGGGCTTAGATCACAGTCTTCTAAACTACAGGAAAATGTTGGTAGCCCACCTGCTTACGATAATTGATGCATAGTATTCTTTCCCAAGAACCCTGATAAGACGGACATGAAATATAATTGTAGTTAGAGAGATGCTGAACTACCAGAAGGTGAATGTGGATACTTAGTCATCAAGAATACCTCCTGATTCCCAGGTAGATTTGCTACTTAACTTACCAGCATGCTGGGCAACCGCTATTTGTATTTCAAAATTACCCATTATTCAGATCACCAGTGGCCATCCAATTATAAAGAAATAATCAATGTATCCCACTTGAACAAGTATAATATGTCAATTGATCCAGTGACAAAGTTTATATAAAAAATAAAGTCTGTTGACATTAGTGTCAGACTTAATGTCATGGTCTATGTCGTAATAAAGGCAAGGTCAAGAGTCAAGGCCAAAATGAGCTTCTGTGAGAAGGCTGGGGGTTAAGAGACAATAGGAAAGCCAGCAAATATTGTGTTGCTTTCAGGAAAAGCATGCAAGAGTTGAGTTGTGAGGGTAAGTCCTCAGGAATGACAGATGCCTCGTGACCTACAGGTATGAAGAACAAAAAGCCCCAGTTCAAAGGCCATTACTGCTTTCAGTGATGAGGTTTTACTCAACAGAAGAAGCCCTTTCTCTCTCCACCTCCCGTGATTATCCGAGCCTTCATCAGCTTGAACCCACTTCAAGCACAGCTTCCTCTACTTCAGAGTTAGTGAAATATCAGAAAATGAGTTGAAGTCAATGTGCTTTCTCTCTATGGAAACTTGGTCTATTTTAAAAGAGTTTGTTTTTGGCAGGGATCTAGCAGAAGGACGTTGAGGTTGCTTTTTGAGACATTTATATGTTTTCCTAATGTAAAAGAAATGTTATTAACTTTTTTCCTCAAGAAGCCCCAAACCCAGAGAGGCAAAACAACAAGTTCAATTGGAATTTGGAAAAACATTAGTGCTATTTAAAGCCTTTGCAAAAAGTCCCTTTATTGGTATGTGAATTTTATACTATTATAAACTTTATTCAGGGTTCTATGCTGAATGATCTATGAATTTATAAAGTCGCAAATGCTGAACCAATTGTCTAATCTAACTAGCATTTTCTTATTCACTTCAGACATACTCTAGGTCTTGCGTATAGAACAAAACCCACCTAAGTAGTGTTGGGAAGAGGCTGTTTTCCAACTTTTATATGTTGTTTATTTCCCTGAATTTTTATTTTTTTTTAATTTTTTTAAAAAAATTTTATTTGACAGAGAGAGATCACAAGTAGGTAGAGAGGCAGGCAGAGAGAGAGGGGGAAGCAGGCTCCCTGCCAAGCAGAGAGCCTGACGCGGGGCTCGATCCCAGCACCCTGAGATCATGTCCTGAGCCGAAGGCAGAGACTTAACCCACTGAGCCACCCAGGCACCCTCCCTGAATTTTTAATGAGTATATATGCTTATGCTAACATTCTTTTAAGAAACCCAATGCACTTTAGAGACATACCTCTACATTCTCAAAGTACATGACTTACTCCTCACCTAGTCACCATGGTGATTATATTTTTTTCAAAAGGGGAAAGTAGGGAGTAGTTGGTGGGCCTGGAACTTACTGTTCTACCCTATTGGTCTGCAAGTCATTTACAGCTTTTAAAAGAAACAGCTTTCTTATGAGAAAGGGCTGATTTCCTGTCTCGTTTGGTTAGTTCTCGCCCAGTAACTTGGTGTGACATGTCACATTCAAGCTGAGGCAGGTCCATGGGGCAGACGGGGACGCTGACACCTGGAGTCCACTTGTGTTCAGCACCCACAGCATAAACAGAGAACAAGAAACAGAGATGGCTTCTTTGGAGGCCAAGACAAATGATAGTTTCAAAGGACCACCCATATTCGCTAACTATGTTATTTTGTTTCCTCAACATGCAGCCAGTATAATTTTTTTAAAAAGTTATATTCAAAAGCACCAAGGTCCATTAAGCTAGGGGAAATATTTTATCTTTAAACTACCTAATGTCGAATTGGTTGACCACAAACAGGTTATATAACAGGATGAAAGTGAGACATTCTAGATACAGGTTTCAATACAAATACGGTGGTGGGTTGTGGTAATGGTGGTAGTTCTAAAGCTTTGGAACAAATATGATTTTCTGGTTTGTTCTTTCACTGGAAATATTTTTTAAAAAATTAAAAGAAAGAAAGAAAAAAAAGAACTCTCTCTCTCTGCTTTGGCCAGTCCTCAGATGACTTTGATTAATTCTTCAAAGCATTCCTGTCACTGCTCTTGTTTTCAACTTTCGTGTTCAAAATTGTTAACTTAGGTTTTCCTTATTATGCAATCAGTCACCCCTTTTCGACGTCTTCTCTCTAATCAAGGCAAGATAATGGCCTTTTGGACTTGATAGATCGCTCTAACAGAGTCTAACTTATCACTGATTTTCCTTTACACTTTTCTCCAACCCAGGAAATGATACCTTTTCTGTCCTTGCCAGATCAGCTGTAGACTCTGGTTTCCTGAGAGGGAGCAAGAAATTCTTTAGACTTTTAAAAATATACTGTTTCTCATGTATTTACCCTAATGCCACATTTGTACTGGTTTAAACAGTCCAAGAGTTGCCTACGACAAAGCACACGCTAATGCCCAGACCTCGAGGGTTCCTAATAAATAATCCATCGAACCAAATACCTCGAACAGCGGTAGCACCTCCAAGCAAGAGAGAATGCTTGAAAATGTGAAAGAGACCAGTGGAGATCACCTTATAAATATCTGACACAGGCACATCAAGGAGAACGCTCCCCTAGAAGGTGATTCTACTGCACGAGAACACTTTTCCTTTCTAAGGACAGGTTCTCAGTTCTTAGGGAGAACTGATTTTCGGCCAGAGAAGGGCTGTGGTGATCAAGGAAGTCCCGGTGGTATAATTTTAGCTTTTGCAGAATTTTCCATTGCTTATTTTCAGCACTACTGCTATTTCATCATTTCAATGATTGCTCCCCCAACACTGACTGACGATTTTATTGAATGCAGAAGGGGTTGAGTTGGATTATATTTCACTGAACAGCTCCACAGCCTGTGTAAAAACAGTCTCTGGAAATGAAATAATCCCATCTAATTGACCACAGTGAAAGAGGAAAAACACAATGCATTGGTGTGAGATAGACAACACCAAGCAAAAGCAAAGACCGACTAAGTTTTCACCACATTAAAATCTCTGAACTTCAGAGACGATACTGGCCATCCCCTGGATTACAAGGATTACGGATTAGGAGTTTTGCAGGCTTGGAAGCTATGATTTCTTAGTATTTTATATTTTACATAAAGGTTAAACTCATTAAATACTTAATAAGCATAAAGTTTCTAGGAGTTAATGAACCACTGCTCCTTTCCATAATGAATTTATATCAAAATTGGAGGACTCACGTTTAGGTTGAAAATAAATTCCTCATTACTCCCATAGTGGATAAAGCATTATCCTATTAGCGTTTTCATAACACAAAACATCTTTATTAGACTTTGTTGTCATGTAGACATATGGATCAGTTGTGTTTTGAAGAGGGATATAGGCTATTTTTATATTGAAGAATATTGGAGGTTTTTTTTTTCCTCATTCTACTTCTGATGTTTTGTATGACATTTAGTAACTCATGCCATATTGTCATTTTCATATGCTAATAGAAACTCATATTATTTCTGGAACGCTCTGATGCTGACTCTATTCCATGCAAGGACTATATTCTCATTGCTTCACAAGTTTTGTATACGTGTAACATTCTTTCTCATCCTGCAAAGTCACTTAAAAGAGTCAACGACAAGGCGGGCTCTGGGGCAATGTCCAGAAAGTGCATGGAACAAATGAATCAGAACAGGAAATACCTTGGGTCAACCTCGGAATTTTGCTCATCTGTCCTGGTTCCTTTGTACCATCTGCATGGTTTGGGGATCCAAAAGTTATACATGGGTTTCTGACTGCGTGGTGGTGATGGGGGTGGGGGTTGATGCCCCTAACCCTTACATTTTTCAAGGGTCAACTGTATTTATTGGACATCCTTGTCCAAGTTCTCATGCCCTGGAACACTGTCTAGCCTTTAAGTTCTGACTTTTTCTTTTCATGCTCACCTCATCATTCACAAAGTCTGATTTTAGTAGGAGGGCATATAGAATGGTAAACGAAATCAAGCATATCCTCTACTAGGATGAGACACAAGATTGTTGGTGCTAGAAAAATCTGGCAATTGTTATAGGGGCTTAAAACCTCAGCTTAAAGGGAAAGACTCAGGAGATCAAAATGAAGCCTTCGTATAAGAATCAGAATAGCGACTAGCATTTAACCATGAGTCAAGAGCTCTGCTAGATGCTTTTCACACAGTAATTTTAATTTTTCAGAAGTGGGTGAAGAATGGTCTATTACAATCATCTTATCTTTGAAATAACTGAAGTTCAGAAAGGTTAAATATTGTTTCCAAGCTCACAGACTAGTCATTGATGGAGTTGGGAATCTAATCAGGTCCGTCTGATGGAAAGCTTATGTTCTAAATGGTATGGTATGCTCCCTCAAGATACCTCTAGAAGGCTCAAGGCTTTCGACAATTAAAAAAAAATAAAAAAAAAGCAAGAAAACCATTATTGGACTATGGTGGAGGTCCTAACAAGGGTAGGCTAATGATGATTGAGGGCCTGGTGAGTTCTGAGCTATTTCACTGAGATCACATAGAGGAACTGATCTCACCATCCAAGGTGGGTTTGTGTTGGCAGGTCTGGTTTAAGTAGTTTCCCAGAACCTTGGCTGTCTAGGAATTAGCGAATAGGGAACCAGGCAGTTAGTTATATGCATCATGAATAAGAGAAAGGTTATCCAGTTAGCCTAATTAGGTACTGTTTGGTGTTGATGCTTAGCTGGGGTCTAGGGAAATAATGTCTCTCTCTTGGATATCCTAGGGTCAGGGATGAATTTAGGTACAGGAGAGGACATTGTCTAACTGCTCAACTTTTGGAGCTTCATACTTTCATTTTTCAATTTTTAATGTTGGCCTCTGCAGATGATGTTCATCTAACTGCTCCTTGTAAGAGTGATCCCTCCTAGGTTGGCAAAATCTTTATTGTAGGGCTCAAATCACTCCCAGTTAACACACGGATCAATAGGCAATCATCAGCTAATAAAAACTTTTGCATTCTGTGCATGATTTTCAAAAGGGTCGTAAGCATGGAAATGATAATGACTCTCATCAGATGTTCGTGAGAAAAAACTGATGATATGTTCTACAGCTCTTTAGTGATTTAAAGAATTGTAGTGGCAAACAGCAATATTCCTCAAAGAACTGTTGTAGAAATCAATTATTATTTTGCCTACCTATTCCTTTAACTAGAAGCATCTGTAAGGATCTTCTTGTCCTGGTGAAATCTTAGAAAGCTTTTCCAATGGAAGAGCAGAATGCCCACACAAGTTCATTTAACTGTTTAAGTGAGATCATAAGCCTTACTCCTGCAGCAGTGAAAGTGGTTTGACTTTCATTTTTGTCTGTGTGAGTGCATCTGAAATTCGTTAGTTCCTTTTTATTAGTTAGTCATAAAAGTTCCTATGGAGTAGATGTTACTATCTCCGTTTTACAGATAAACAAACTGAGGAACATAGTGCTTATGAATTCTGTTGTGTTATGTAATACCTCTCTACCACGGCTTATACAAAAATTCCCAGCAAGACACCCTTCAGGCTGTGGATTACCTCAGGGAGACGCTCTGTCACTGACCTGACTTCCATGCATTTGGCAAACATGGCCTTATCCTCTTTCTCTCCTCTTGGCATTTTGGTAGGGTCTTTCATGCAAAGGAAACAGTCTTCCACAAAAAGCCCTACAACTAGGCATCCATATTCCCCCTTAGAGACCATGAGGCCAAGAATAATCTCATGATATCGAACAGAAACCTTCCCTTGGTCAGCACTTTAGGAACATTAAGCGTATATAAAGATGCCCATGTCCACCCGCCCCATTTAGCTAGTTCATGGTTTTCTTTTTACTTGAAAGGCATCACGCTTACACAGGCAGTCTTAGCCACCAAGGACTGAATCGCGAAATAACCCATCAAGAAAGAATGGCCACTGCCAGCTTTGCTCCACCTGGCACCAATAAAGGCCTATTATTTAGAAATCGAATGGAGATGTTTGACAATTTGTGATGCTGGAGGTGAAATGAGTGAAAACAATTAGAGATGAGGCTCTAGTAGGTGAAACATATCTCGATCATTACCCCTAGCTTCTTCCCCAAATCTATATATAAAAAGTGTTTTATTTCACTATCATAATGGTGAAAATTCCATCAAATAATGATGTCCTTGCATCAGAACTTACCCATTACAAAGAAGACTTCCAGGACCATGAGTCATCCCTTCCTCGTGGGTTACCCCAGCATAATCCAGTCCAAACCTACACCTTCAGGTGTCTTCTCTGTCAACACCACCATTATATACTATTTTTCAGACCACTCCACAAACCAAGTGGCCATTCTTGATCCCATATCCAGTACGTCAGCAAGTACTATTAATTTCCGTGTGTTCTTCAAAATACACCCAAAGCTGACCACTTCGGAGCGCCCCTGGAATGACCTTGATCTAAGTCACAGTTGTCTCAGCTTGAATTTTCCATCCTTCTCTGAACTGTTTTCTCATAGTCCGCTCTCCATTGAACAGACAGAACAATGAGGCAAAAGTAAATCAAAGCAGGTCGGGAGCTCTTCCCTAAAACCACTCTCATGGCGACCAAGACTCCTCTCCCCACTCGGTTTCGTCCGCCTGCCCCCTTTCACTCTCTGCTTCAGCTCCACTGGCTTTCTCTTTGTTTCTTAAAGCGATAGGCTCTTTCACGTGTTGCCTGGTGTTTTCTGCCGGTGAGCCCCTTGCCCAAGCCTTCAGATGGCTGTTGCCCTCCTTCACTCAATCTCAGCTCAAACTCTACCAGGGAAAGTGGGCTTCCCTCCCTCTCCTCCTGCTCTCCTACCCTCATCGGTCATCCTACCTTTTATTTTCTGCACAGCTCTGACCATTCCCTGTGTGCTCCTTTGCTTCTATGCTTACTTCTCTGACCACAGGAGAAGGTAATGACAGTAATTTCGTGTTTTTACCACCGTGTCCCTGGTTTCTCCAATGGAGCCTGATCGATTTTAAGTGTTCTGCAAACAGGGGTCCGCTATCACGGTGCTTTCCGCTTAATACTCAGCTGCGATTGGCCACTCTAGGTAACTGAGTTTGCCTGAGGGAGAAGGAAGTCCAGTGTTGAGTATGGAACCTTCAGGGAGGAAAGGAAAAGCCAGAGGTGTCACTGAGGGGACCCAGCACAGTCTCAGTCTACAGAGACACTTGGGACCTGTAAATCCCACTTATTTTTAATTTTGAGCCACACCTGAGTCAAGGATGGAGCCCTGCTGTTGAATCCTAAAATAGGTGACTATTTTATCATCTATGAAGTGGACAGAGCTATACGATCTATCTCATAGGACCATAAATGGGAATAAAATACTGACCACAGAGGCTAATCTATAGCAAGTGCTCAATTAAAGAAAAAAAAAAAAAGAACAAAAACCAAAACACAAAACAAAACCAAAAAAACACCTTCTCTCCTACCCCACTCACCCACCACGCACAAAAACACAGGTGATTGCTTTTAAGAATTCAATTATACCCAGGGTTAATTAAGCTTAAGCCCACCATTTAAAATAGGTTCTACGGGGAATTATACATCTGAAGGACCAGGTTCCATATAAATGCCTTTTGGAATACAACCTGGTTGCAACGGGAGAACTACTTGCAATGAAAAATGTCTGTGCTACATTTTGTCTCTAAGCAGATTCTATGAATTCACCTCCTAACCGTGCTGTTTCTGTCGCACTCATCCATTGTTACCGAACAATTGCCTCAGAGTGTATGCTCAGTGTACAATGGGACAAAGGCAGATGTGTAATTCATTCTACTTTTCTTAGAAACAAGAAACTAAATATAAACAAGAGTAATTCAATTCCGATGAATAGTCATCACTATGCTTTATAATCCAACTGAGACAAAAGGAATACAGAAAAAACTTGTTACATTCAAATTGTATCTGAAAGCCTTATGTGATAGGGCTGTGAAGAAGCATTACATCCTAATTTATTCTACTTTCTATTATTTACTCTGTTTTTCATTAGCTAAACATTCTTAACTTGTGAAAGCTGGTTTAATCTTGGAGACTAACAGTTGAAGGATGAGGCACGCAATTGAGTTTTTGCTTCTTTTGAGTTTCGGTGATTTCTTAATTCTTCCTTTTAGTTACACGAAAATGTTTAATTTATAGATTTTTATCAGTACACCTATCAGCTGCCTCAAGAAAATAATTCGAGGCTTATAGAGAACAAATTGCGTTCACCAAAAAACAAAAATAAAAATAAAACAAAACAAAAAAACAAGGCAAAAACAAACAAACAACAAAGGTTGCTTTTTCAGGAAGCTCCTAAATGATTCTGTAATACTATTCTGAGACTTTTTATTGACAAAATAAAAAGTTTTTCTGTGCTGAGAATAAAACAATGCATGTATACTTTTATTTTAAATAATTCTGCATTTTAACAACATTCTTACTGTATTTCCTTCCTAGTCAAGTATATCTGAATAATTTAATTTTTACTCCTTTGATTATCCGTTTAACTGTCCAACTTACATTCTTTTTTTTTTTTTTTAGGATTTTATTTATTTATTTGACAGATAGAAATCACAAGTAGATGGAGAAGCAGGCAGAGAGAGAGAGAGGGAAGCAGGCTCCCTGCTGAGCAGAGAGCCCGATGCGGGACTATCCCAGGACCCTGAGATCATGACCTGAGCCAAAGGCAGTGGCTTAACCCACTGAGCCACCCAGGCGCCCCTTACATTCTTTACGTGGGGAATTTCCTGAAACAAACTCACCTGAACTAATACTATAATTATTTTATTGCTTATTGTGAAACAATGCACTTTTGATTTTAAATAAATTCTATGATTTTATTATCATCTTACAATTTTAAGAGGATGTGGTTTTATTCAGTTTATTTCATGGTGACAGCAGAAATTGATATACTATAGAACTGAAAAGTAGCCCCAAAACAGAAAATGACTATAAGAATATAATGAATGTTTCATGATGTAAAGGCATATATACAAACTCGGAGTTAAACACATACATCAAATAGAGAAAAAAAGCACACCACTCTTAATATTACTCTTTCTTCCTCCAAGTTTCATCAGGGGACTTTGCTGAACCTTCTAAATTACTTGCATATATATATATATATATATATATATATATATATATATATTATATATATATATATAAAATCTGTCCTCAGAGAGCCAACTGGCAAAATTTTTAATTATATGTTTTGCTCTTTGCATATATGTAATTATTTTTCTTTATGAGAGTTCAGTGTTAGAAAATTTTACAGATAAGATAACCAATGATAAGAACTAATATAATTATTTTCATAGATTAGTTTTAAATAAATATCTTTAAATTTTGAGGCATGAGACACGAATGGGTGTGGGGGAAAAAAAAAGAGTTTATTTTCTATGCCTCCTGGCTTAAATGCAAAACATGGGCATCGGTTCATGGTAATTCTTATGACTGCTTTGAGGAGTCACAAATGACTGTGTTTCTGAAACCAGTTCATTAGTTTATCTAATTTATTATGTCCATACAGAAATGCCTTGCTACAGCAGAAACAGCGAAGCTGTTCTTTCATATTTAACTACTAATTAATTAGCAAGAATTCAAGTTGCTCACGATTACTACAACAGCAATGTAGTTTTTATGTTTGATAAGCTACATCATCTAATATTTCGAAGAAAGATGCTATTTAAGTTGGTGAGTCCAGCTTATCGCAAAGTATACTGACCCCTTAATAGGAACATAATGAGTGAAGTTAGCATCTGTACCTCCGAAATAAAAACTTAACATCAACATGCCTATTAACAAAATGAGAAAAAAACTAATTAAAGCAAATTAGCCTAATGTGCACATGCTGGATAAGACAGATTACTTCTAAAAATCCGAGAAGATAATGGTACCCATATGGGATATGTTTTTGGCATTTTTCATATAAATTGGACAGTTTTAGAGGATAAATATGGTACAAAAGTCCTTACAGGCAATTATGTCTTTACAATGCTGGTGGCTGACATCATAAAAGTATAATTTTAATTGCTATTAATTGCATTAAGTCTACTCTTATTGAATACTTAATGCTATCTCTGAACAGTAGTACTAATTTATATACTTTAATGAAGCTTCATGGTAGAAGTTGGGAATTATAGAGCTACTTAAACTATGTCTTAAATAGTACATTTTATCTGTCAAGAAGTTCTAGAAATAGAGGCATTTCGTTGGATTTTTTTTTCCTCTTGAAAACCAGGTTTTGCATTTACCCCACTTTTTTGTTTTGATAAAGTGATGTTGCCAGTTTGTTGTTCTTGTTGTTTTTGTAAGATACTTATTGAAAAATGCTTCTAGGGGTGTTTACTACACATTTAAAGCAGCTGCTGGCTCTCCGATGTGTCATGTGGTGAAATATACGTGATAAAACCCCAAGATTATGAACTCACAGTGTTATTTAGCTGCCGTAATTCCAGGCATCTGATCTTCAGAAGGAAAAGAGTCGTTTATGACACAGAAAAGGTAAAGTGACGCAGAGTATATAGTATCAAAAAAGGCGCAAAAGATTTTGAATAAAGCCACAAGGTAAGTAACCCTATACACGCTGCATCTCTCAGTTGGCATTTGTAGTAATTCCTCCAAGGCCACTAGTTATTGGCGGTCTCTGCTGTTCGTGGGATTTGCATTATTAAATTATGAAAAGTTCATTCATCTCAATCAGTGCTAGTTTCAATATTTGTGAATTAGTAATCTGGCTGGTTGCACTGATGGGAGAAACCATCCATTATTGTCTTTTCAATCTGTTTTCATGTTCGTTTATTCAAAACACGCTATTTGAAATGGTAAAGACACCCTACCTGGGCTGAACGGTATGCAAGAGAAATCTTTGTCCTCAGATACCGAGACTTTTGGTAAATTCTAGCCTGTTAATTCTGCTCAGAGAGGCATGCTTAATAAAGTGAAAAGCACAAATGTCAGGTAAAATATGCCATGTACTTTTCTATGCCCTATCGATTTTTCCTATAATTAAAGTGATGAACACACACTGTTTGGTCATAATGAAGCCAGGTCTCCTTTTGAGAATTTTTTAAAGGTTTAGCAAAGTTTGTTTCAGCCTGTTGCCTCTTAGTAGAATATCTTTGTTCAGACTTCCCCAGGGACATCCGAGTAAAAGACAGGACTGTGATGGGGTAGGGCACAGGATTTTAGAAGTCTGCAAGAGTTTCAGATTCCTTGGGTTTGTTCGGTTCCACTGCTCATGAAAAGAGGAGTTGTGCTAAAATCAACGGAAATGGGCGCTGCCATTCCCGTCTGGCATCATGGCCCGCACCAGAAGTCACTCCCCTCAGTGCGATGTTGCCCATTTCTACCCTCAACCTAACTCTGACGGCTATTTTAGATTTCAGTCTCTTTATTCGCTCTTTCATGCTGAGAATGTCAGCCAATTAGTGCTACTTTACGTAATGCTTTTCACGAGACTGACACTAGTCCATAAGGAATTAGACTGAGACCACCAACCCATTTCACATGGGCCAATGAGTAGCCATTGGACGGTGACAACTTTTGATCACAACCTGCGTTTGGGTTCAAACCAATTACTTAACGGTGACAGGTTCCATGCCACCCGATTAAGCCTGTGTGTCTTTCGGGGACCCAGATTAATTAAAACAACAACTAGGCGGAAACCTTTTACATAACTTATTTCCACTGCTCTGCCCACCAGGATCACTGAAATGGAAAAGGCAAGCTAGCGCAAGTCAATATTGAGGCTGAGAGTGGTTTCGTCGTTTTGTTTTGTCTTTTTTTTTTTTTTCTTTGCTTCCGTCTTCCTGTGGAAGAGAAAAAGGGTCAATCAACTCTGAAAGAGAGCACAGAATGCCCCCTCTCAATTTTTCATTAGGAAGAAATTAAGAGGTGTTCTTCTTCTTCTTATATGAGAAAATATTTGGCAGAATGGCTCATTTAATTTGTATGTATTTTTGCCTTAAAATTATTTCCTAATTAGGGAAGCAACTCACGCTTAATGCTGCAGTTTCAGAAAATACAGAAACGCCTCCCCCAAATGCTTAAATCCCAGCGCAGAGATAACAAATTATTGTTAACAATTTGCTGACTATTCTTCTCATTTATTTTATTCCTACACACTCTCACCACATGGAATTGTTTTCTGTTGCTCTATTGTCTGCTTGTGTCCCTCGGTAAATATTTTGTTCACCTGTTTCCTATCAATGATGCTACCCGACGACACAGGTATTTTGCTTCTAGTCCTTTTTTTTTTGTTTTTCCTTTTATTTAAATGGTCTACTTGGCCCTCTCAGGGTAGGAGGCAAGGAGCGCCACAGCTCGGTTCTGATATTTATTTATTACTATTGGTTTTCAATTTTCATGTTCCTTCTGTTGTAAACGTCAGGGAGTAGGCTATGGGTGGGGGGCTGTGAGCAGTACCATCTACTGATGAAGCCTCCTTCATGCCCAGTATGACGACACATTAACCCAACGGGGAACAGAAAGTTCAGTGGGATTTTTGTGCACAGTTCTCCCTGTGCTTTTAGAATGATCCCACATCAATCCTGTAGCATCAAGGGCCCAGATGCGAGGAAGGTAATATTTTTAGGTTTAAAGTAACATACCTCTGGTTTCTGTAAGTCTGTTGGCTGAGATGTGCTATTCACCTATCCAATCTGAGTGCCTAGGCAGGATTGCTATTCAAGCCATCAAGATCAGGGCCAAGTGCAAAAGGAGTAGAATTCCAAAAAAGAGAGGACAGGCGAGAGATGCCCTAATCATTAAAGGGGGTTCCACCGCCTCGGAAGCACCCTCAAATTAGGAAAGCTGAGTTGGGTAGTCTTAGGATACTGGTATGTCTTTGGTAGGGAAAGGTGTCTGGTGTGTCAGTTCAGTACCGATAAACTTGTCCCAATGTCCCCAAGAAAGGACACTATAAAAATAGGAGCAGATTCCCTTTTGGGTGTCTAATAAATAATCAGACCTTGTGCACTACGAGCAGAGTTGTGTGACCGTGAGCAAGTCACTTAACATCCTTATATTTAAGTTCCCGCCTTCCTAAACTGGGAGTAATTGCAATACCACTGTAGAAGGAGACTGTGCAGAGTTTTTGCAGGTTTGCCTTAGGCAAAGGCAGCGGGTGTGGGAAGAGCTGTTGCCGAGCGGAAGCCCGGGAGAAGTGAACGACCGCAGCTTACTGGAGGGTTAGCAAAATCTGATGGCTAAGGGGTCGCCAAGCGGAGGACGATGATTAGAAATGGAAGAATTTAAGCCGCTCTATTCTGTTATGAGGAGAGAACCAAGCTAGGATAATAATGGCACAGTAGGAAACATGATACAGGCAACATAAAATAAAGCACGTGGAATTAGAGAACATTAGGAAGTTCAAGAAGTAAAAAGATATGAGAGCGAAGGAAGGAGTCAGATGAAATGAGATAGGAAGGCTGCAGAACCCGGGGCACGAGGACAAGAAGCAAGGGAGAGATCCTATTTCTTTTGGAAATTGGGCTGGGAGTTCTAATTTCTTTTGACTCTCATTTTTTTTTTTGGAAAAAAAAAATCGATTTCCTTGTTTAACCCCCTACCCCCGTTTAATTACTGACCTACCCCTGTTTCCATTTCCTGCTTGCCCAGGTCAACAGCCTCTTCCACTTCTTTCCATTTTCTGTTCCTCCTGCGTTTGCTGGTCAGTGCCTTACCCCAGGCGCTCCTCCTCCCACTCCCGTTACGTTTGCTCCAACGCTGTCACTCACCCAGAGAAAAAAAGAAGATTTTTTTTTTCTTAGCACCTTTAAGCCAAAGGGAACTAGCAACGTGTACCTTGGCTATGACATTTTCCTCATGCTGTTGTCCGAAAGAAATTTCGAAAGAGAACTAAACCAAAAGGTAATTCTGCCAGAGTTCTGCATTTTCGGTGGGAGCTGGAAGACGGTGCTGTACGCATGTCTAGAGAGCGAGTTTCCAGTTCTTGAGGTTTTAATTGTGACCTGTGGCCAACCGGATCAAGTGAATAACGCTCGAGTCTCTGTAAAAGGATTGTCAACCGGAGAAACTGGGGAGCACGATTGCTTTGAATTTGTATCAAACGGAGAACAAGATTGTTTAGCCTTACAGTCAGGTGTACTGCAGGATGAAGGGGGGAATGGTCTTTTATCCCTCTCTCAGGGGCTCCGTTGGTTTTTATTCTCCTTGGATGCCCTAACACAATTGCAAGCAAAGCTTTGTTCGCATTTCCCGATTGCCCAGGTGCTTGGGACGGTGGAAAGAGCAGGAGGTTTGGAGTCGGACAGTCTAGATTCAAATCCCGTCTCTGCTACCTACTAACTCTGTGACCTTGGTAAGAGAATAGATGGCCGCATGGCCAGAAGGGGAGATTGAGGCCAAGAGCAAAACAGGAAGCATTAGAAAAGGATTCTGGTTAGAATTTGATGAATTTTGTTTTACCGTAAGTTGGTTTTGATATTCTGTTGGGACATCCAGGAAGATATTTTAATCCAAGATATGGATTTAGGGGTCATGGGCATTGGAAAAGCTTTAGGTGAAAACGAAACCCACCCATTTCTCCACCATTGCATTGTGACTGCTCTTCATAGTTTGATGAATTTCTTTATATAATTTATAAATTTTTTCCTCATTAAATACCTCTTCCTCAGTAAATACCTTTCGGTGTCTCTAGGTAAGTATCTGTAGTATTATTTAAAGGTTGTATATAACTTCCCATATTCCCCATTAAACCAAAGGAGGACCTGAAGCTCTAGGTATGATCCTGGAGAAAATAGGCCATTTAGGGAGAACATGGGTGATAGGAAAAGGGGCTGTGAAGGAGGGCAGAGAGAAGACACACTTGGAGCAAGATGGAGACCAAACACCGAAGAGTGCTGTAGGTTGGGATCAACCTTTAGGAAATCTTAGCGGGCTCCTGGAGACCCATGCTGAGGAAAACCACTCCCAGGTTTGGAGGTGAGGATGTTACTAATAGTTTTTGGAAAACAGTCACATTGGGGGTTGGGAACAAATGAGCTCCTGAACACGTTGTTTGTAACACCACAGAGCCAGGACACTCGGAGCACACTAAACATGCTGGAAAAATAGGGTCAAGATGGAACAAAATCATGTGGAATAGAGTATGGAGTGGGGTCAAAGGCACGTATATAATAAAAGTTGGGTTCAGCAAGCAGTGGGACATTTTGTTCCTCAAGGGTAAAAGAAGGAGAGGGGGTGGGCTGAAATGAATATTGCAATTTGGGATGCAGAAGGGGAAGATGAGGGCAATCTGCTGGCTTCACCTTGTCAGTACGATAGAGGGCGGACCTACTACGGGCTGGCAGACAGGTGAGCGGAAGAGCCACGTGAAACAGGCGCTGGGAATCCACAAAGCGAGACCAACAATCGTTTGGCGAATCAGAGGCCTAACAGGATGACGTCACTTTGTAGCCTGTCCAATCAGTGCGTTTTGATTTTGGCTAGGGAGTCCTGTCTAGGGTAGAGCCAGAACTCCTGGGTCAGTCCTAGAGTCAGGCATGTGACAAATGCCTGAAAGATGAAAGCAGGTAATTAGAGGCAGGTGGAGAAAGAGAAGAGACCTTAACTGGAAAAGCGAGGGGGAAAGGATTAACTAATACGCGGCAATTGCTTTCGACACACACAGAGAAACATTGTATCACTCACAACGTTGTAAGAGAGATACACGATGGAGTGTTATTCACATTATAGAAGAGTTCTTTATGCTACAGAAACAAAACAAAACAAAACCACCCCTTGTTTCTCTCCCTTGGCCCATTGTTTATTTAAAATACAATTTGCCTGGCAAAATATTCAACTGGCAAGCACTTTTTTTTTTTTTTTTTTCCTGAGACACGCCTATTATCCAAAGTGAGGTGTCCTCCCATTGTTCTGCTTATGCAGAAATGAAAGCAAAGATGGGTAGTGTGTAGATGTAGGACTTAGATCATCAGTTTCTTAGCCGGCTCTGCCTGCGGATGTGGTTTGCAGCGAGCCGTTTAAACTCCGATCCATTCCCCTCATTCATAAAACCAAGAGAATGATCTCTGCCTGTTTCAGAGATGAGGATTATTTTACCTAGTGATGATTAATGACCTGATACCAGTACAGCAGTCTCAGCTTCTTGCAGATAAAAAAGTAGGTGTCCCGAGATTCCTGTATTAGTTCATTGTTTTTCCTCCATGGGAACCTTAGCCGATTTACTCCAGTAAAATCCTGGGATGTTTCCAGGAGGCCTGTGATGTTCTGGGGGGCATGGGATTTTAAAATGTGTCTGATTTTTTTTTTCTTTCATGAATGTTACTGTGTAAAATGATGCGATTATAAAAAATTCTTCTTCTCTAATGAAATTTTTCAGAGCAGCAAAGTGTGCACATTTTACGTATTGTGTTACACTTCTGAAAGAAATGAGCTGTAGTTCAGGTAAAGAGCCAGTGAATAAGCATCTCTTTTCTCTTTTCTTAAAGTCTCTATCAATGTGTTGTCGTCCCCCCCCACCCCGCCCTTAATAGCACTCATGGCTGGTCAGTGCGACCATTGTGAAGAGGTCATTTTTTACCCCCACATAATTCTATTTCTCGGTTCTCCTGTTTATAAGGTTTCTCCCTAATCATCTCTCTAGTGAATTATTTTTACTTTCACACAGTAGTATACACATTTAGAGTCAAAATCATTTATTTCTTTTAAAGGGACACACACCTTGACTCCTTTTCAGGCAGAAAGCAAATCACGAACTCCTATATGATTTTGGCATTCCTTTTAAAATGTGTGCCCTGGTGCATAAATGCCACAGTAATCCCAAATATTGCTACTCCACAATTTACTAGAGATTACTTTGCTTTAAAACATGCTACTCTGCTCCTTTTGGCTTTAGGTTAATGGGCAAAACTATATGGTTTATTATCCTTTGCAAAAGGTTTTTTTTTTTTTTTCAAATACACAATGAAATGAAACACATATACACACCAATTGAGCAAATGACACAGAATGCATGATTCAAAGCAAGCTGAAACAACTCTCAAGAATTCCAGAGAGGAGAAAGAAAGTTAATTTTTCTTTCTTTGTGCAAATGTCTAAAAATCCACAAAACAGAAAATAATGCCATTTCTGCCTTCACTTATTTTATAGGACTATTATAGGCGTATGTTTTTGCCTGTTAATTGCGCCTTGGATTTCACAGTTAAAGAAACATGCATATACATGCTCCGATAAATTTGGTGCGTACATTTATTTACTTGTATTTGTATTAAATACAACGTATGAGCAGTAGAATGAATCCAAAGGAGAAAACAGTGGCCCAAGGGCTGTCAGGAACGAAGTGATGCTGTGTAACTGTTCTGAGATCAGAGGAAAATGCAAAGAACCGCAGAGGATTAAAGGAACTCCAGGAAGCTTTAGGAGACCCATAGAAAAAAGGGACAGAGAGAAGCAGGGGTGGGTAGAATAAGTGCAGCAACAGGAAGCATTATTCCATCACCGAAAAGGCAGAATAACACTTAAAATATATGGAAGAATTCATACTTGCAAACACTAGCATAATCAGAGTGAAAAAAAATTATTTCTCTTTCCAAGAAGTAGAAGACAAGGGGGCATCTTATCACATGTTTTAAAAACATCTCATTGGGTTTTTAATTTTTTTTTTTTTTTACTTCACAGATACAGAGCACAAAGATTTGGGAAATTGAGAGTTTATTAGATTAAAACTGAATTCAGCTGTGTCCTGTAGAACATTTTTTTTTCAAGTAGATATAAAGAATAAACATTATTTTAGCTGAAAAAAAAATCAGTCCAAGTGGATATAGACTTGTCAGTGAAAATAGAATATCATGAAGGAAATATCCTTGATAAATAACAGGAAATGGTTTAAAAAGTTGAACCCTCCTAAATTACAACCTCTGTGTACGGTTGTAACTACTGTCCTTAATAAGTATGTTGAAAGGGTAAAATAAACTTTGACCTCAACAGGGAGCCAAAATGAAAACAAAACAAAACAAAAAAACAAAACAAAACAAAATTCGAAGACATAGCAACCCTATATGTTTTAAGGAAATGGACAAAATATTAGTAAAAATGATCACACGTTTCTGTTGCTGAGATGGAAGATGTTGATTGTGAATATAACCACTTGAGATATACAAACAATTACATGCTAAGTCTTGGATTTCACTCATCCTGGGAAAGGGTATGATTGTCGTGGCAGTTAAAAGCTATCTGGAAAGTGTATCCCATCAAATCTGGTTCGTTTGTGTGTATCCCTTTACTTAGGTCACAAGCTCTTTCCATGTGAGAGTTCCCACTCTTCCTATAATGCACTGTCCATGGTACTGGGCAGAGAACAGGCAGAAGGGATTTTTTTTAAAAAATTAGTATCTACTGAGATGCTTCTGTTGACATCTGAGCATTCCTGAACATGCACACTGATACGCTCTGGCTGAGAATAACTTGGCATTGATTCATGTGTGAATGCCTTCCGATTCTCCTATTCTTCATCAAGCAGCCTGGTGTTAAAGTGCTCCGGTATGCTGAGAGGCAAAATACAAACATTTGTACACATCTCCAGAATGACCACTTCCAGAGTGGAAATAAAGACTGCTCCCAAATCCACTGGTTTCATGGTATCACTTGAGCTCTCTAAACCCCCAACCTTTGGGGAGCGAAGGTAAAATTAAAATAAAGTAGTTTGCTTTGGCAACTCAAGGCATCTAAGTCGATTTCTTGCAACGTCTTTTCGTGTAGTCCTACGGAAACAGATTACTGAAGGAAAATGTGGCAGTAGGTGCACATTTTTTAAATGAAAGAAATTGTTCCCCAGAACTTTTCAATAAGAGAAAGCATGTGACCTCCTTTCTGTGAGACCCACAGTACAGTAAACAATTGAATCCATATTCAGCCAGATGCTTCCAGTGTGTAAATTACTCCCTGGGTAAATGTTAGGCACTTTTGGAGCCGCATTAACTCTTTCAGGCTTCGAGTATGCAATTTAGTAAATTACCACTGCCTGTACGTAATGGGGCTCCAGGGACCGAAAAAGATTAATGTAGCTCTAGAAGTGCCCAAGTTCCTCTCAGGGAGAGCATCTGACTGAATGGAAGGAGCTCGCGTCTAATCATTCTTTGTAAAAGGAGGTATTCTTCACAATTCTTTAAAATAAAGTTACCTTCATTTTCAATGTTATCCATTCCCTCCCCAAAGCATACATACTAAGGACTTGAATTTTTTCTTTTTTTTTCTTTTTCCCTATTGGAGACAAGGTTTATTTTTGGAAAGGTTTTCACTAACCCCCTTCCACGTAAAAAAAAAAAAAAAAATCACAGTAACTATTAGTTCTTGTTCAGTGTGGTCTTTTTGTCATTTTGGCACAGTTGATTTCATTCTGCTTAATCGCTTCCCTGAAATTCCCTCCCCTGAAATCATCCCTTACTGCTTTTCCTATTACTTCTTTGATAGCTATCGTCTTTCTTTCATATTGTTTTCTCTTCTATCCCCACTGATGTTTATTATGGACCCCAGCTTGGCTCCCTCCTGGTATCTGTACCCACAGGGCTTTATTGATCTCTCCCAAGTTCAGGGTCTAGTGTGGGTGTGATCCGCTCCTCCAGGCAACCATCCACGTCCCGCTTTGTGCCATCTCAAATTCAATTTAAGTCTACGGGTTATCTTCAATTGGGTGTCTCAACACCGGTTCAGCACGTAATGAAAACACGGAGCCTCTCTCATGGATCAACTCATCACGTCTCATCGTCTCCAGCCACGGGGCACCTGTCAGAAACCTAGAGCAGTTGCCACACTGAAAATAAAACTAAACCTTTCCTTGTCTCATAAAACCAGCTGGTCAAGGACTTGCTACTTTTTCTTACATAGTTTTCTTTGCCCACCCTCATGATGATCTCTTGTGAATGTCCCCCATTCCTCTCTCATTCAGTGTCACTTTCGACTCTTTATATTGACTCCCTTTTCATGCCTGATGACAAATTCTCATTTTGCGTGATTATTTCTCCAAAAGCCAACCAAATTCCAACTCCCTGACTAGAGGGGGAGTGGTTTAATCCTTCTTTTCTAACTATTTTGATGAAATATGTGTTTCTTTACACAGAGATAGACATTGAAAAGCTTACATAATGTTCATGTCGTCTGTCTATAATCTTTGTCTTTGATACCTTCATGTGTTGGTATCAAGACATTTGGATATTTCGTATTCCTGCTGGCTTGAATTATGTTGATTTTTAAAGCACAGAAATCACACCTGTTACACCTTCATAATAGTTATTCATTACATAGGCCATCAAGTCTCCCTGCTGATGAGCCCAGCACTACTTGACGGACCCAAAAGCAAACAGAAGAACCAAAATGTGCCTAGAATATGCAAGAAAATAGAATGCATAGTGCGCCTAGGGGCAAAATGGGTGCTGATGGTGACAGGAACAGTGCAAGGTGGAGAGGCATGATAATAGAAATGAGTATGGCACATATTATACCATAGGGGCCATGGGCCTCCTCTTAGACAATGATGGGACTTATTCAATTCCCATCCGTGTTTACCTTGTTTCTCCATGTTTCTTGAAATACCATCTAAGGCATAGTTCAGTAGATTTCTTTGGAGCATATTTAATTCATTAGAGTAAAAACAATTTTGAAAGAAAACAATAGGGCTGAGTTTTAAGATTTTATAAAGATGAGAGCCAAAATCAAATGTTGTCTTCTATACCAGCAAAGGAATTACTGCACCTAATTCAAGGTAAGTATTTTCATTTCTATTCTAGTCATTGTTCAATAGTTAGTGGGCATTTTAGGTTTAAAATTAGACATATGGATAAAGAGTTGTGATTTTTATGATTCTGTGACTTGACATGAGTAAGTTGATTTGGCCCAACTCTACCATTTAGTAAGCATTCCAAGTGGGATTATGGGACATGGAACTATTAGACTGAGCATATGAGATTGCCACCGTTGAACCATTTTAATCTCCAAATAGCAATTTCACAGAGTTCAAATTAAACACTTTAAATAATCATGTTTGGATGTGAAATTTATTTTATAGATGTAGTTTTGTTCCACCCTTGTCTGGGCTCTCCTTCCAGATTCCAATTTCCCAGAGGAAATAGGACCATGGAGGAAGAAGTCTCCAGTGTGGGAAAGATGAGTTATGTGGAAAACAACCTTTCAAGCAAGGAGATGTGTTACCCCCCAGAGGAGACTCCATTTCTCTGTGAGATAACTTTCTACACACATAGACCCCAAATGATCCTAGGGATAAAAAAAAAAAAATTGCATTTAACATTGAGAAGTGGATATCCCTCCTTCCCTATTTTTAAACTAAAGACTTAGTCCTGTAGGAGCAGCTGGGTAGCTCAGTTGGTTAAGCCTCTGCCTTTGGCTCAGGTCATGTTCTTGGGGTCCTGGGATCAAGCCACATGTCAGGCTCCCTGCCCAGTGGGGAGTCTCTTTCTCCCTCTCTCTCTAAACCTTTCCCTCCACCACAGCTCATGCCCTCTCTCTCTTTTTCTCTCTCTCTCAATTAAATAAATAAAACCTTAAGGAGAAAAAAAGAAAAAAAGCCTTAGTCCTTTAAACCGAAGAAGTTGCCACCTTTGAGGTAAAGCTTTGGTAAGAGAGATCTGGGACACCAGGGAAGGAGGCTTTCTAGTTTCTGTTTGTGGCCAAGGCAGCTTTCTTCAAAAAGGGTTCAATCTGCCTGGTTTCCCAAGCCCTTTTCAGATCCTGGTTGTAACTGGTGGACCTGCTAGCCCCATAGAACCCCAGCCATAACTGGCAGGGAACTCATCCTTTGGCGTGGGTCAGGAGTAAGTAAAGAAAAAGAAAGAAAAAAAAAGGACTGCAAGGGGAGGAGGAGAGAACACCCATCTCAGTTTTAAATCTGGGTCTGTCGTGTCTGGTTGTGTGATAGTCAACAAATCATTTGACTTCTCTGAGCCTCCCTTTTTTTAGAAGGCACAATTTGCCACTCGTGTCTCACAGAGCGTTGGGCTGAGTGAGGACACGTAAGAGTGCTTTGTACACTGTGCATTGCTCAAGGGCTGTGCCAGTGCTGAATACCATGATTTCACCAAAATCCTGACAAACAACAACACTGATTCCCAAACAGGTGACCCTGGTCCCTCCCAGCCTATGCCTGGGCCAAATGCTCCCCCTGTTCCCCATCCGTCTCCAGAGCAGCTAGAATGAAGGTTTTACCACTCCTCTCAGGTTTTCCCCTTCTATGTACTTTACTTTTTCCACTCTATGAAGTGTTTTACTTGAGCCATAATTTTTTTTCTACTTTAGAAAGCCAATAAGAATTAATCAATCAGTAATTGTGTTGATGGGGAAAAAACCAATAAAAGTAGAACCATAAGAGGACTTGAACCTAATAACTTTGAAATATAAAGGGGAAGCTTTATCCATGGGAATTTACAGATATTATTTGGCCACCAGACGGCTTCCATATTTCTTCATTACTGCAATACAAACATAAGAAATATGAAGGAAAAAAACTCTATATAAGCGCTATAAATTTTGAGCTGAATTCCCTAGTCCGTACCATGGTAGTCATCCAAGGAATTTTTATATATATATAAAATCAGGCTTAATTTAGTGTATATTTTGCTTTTTCAACAAAAAATGTGGAAGAGTTTTATGCTTAAAAAAACCCCTCACAAATATACGTATGATTTCTCCTTGTACAAATAAGATAAGTATGAAAATTTTTTTACTTGACAAACTAATCTACTGTTTTCAAAGTCTCCCCAGTCCCAAATACTCAATTTTGTAGCCTCACACTCACCATACCTCTTCTCTAAGGTCTTCCTCGATCTTTTCAAACAGAGAGAGGGGCCCCGATTTCTGCTTCCCTCCTGCCCTCTTGTGCCTCATTTGACACTTCAACCGTTTCAGGTAGTGAAGTATCCTTTTGTTGTTTAGTTCCTCCCTGTACCTTCCTTCTAGACTCTGGAGTCTTTCTTGCTATTTGAAGAGAAACCTCCGTCAGAAAGTCCCTTTCCCAGTCATAGTGGATCCTTCCATGTCCTCTAGCCTTTCCACAAGCTGGTGCTCCAGCTGGAAATACTGGAGAGAAGGTGGGCAAGTGGCCAGTTTCACAGAGGCTCAGTTCCCCTTCAGGTACAAAACATTCAAGTAGACGATGCCCCAGGCCCCTTCTAGCCCTACTGTTTTAGGATTCTATGTGCGCTGACTTAATGTTCTCTTCCGGCTACTTGAAAATGACTCATTCCATCCACTTCCGCTCTCCATGATAAGCTTTTGAGCCTTCATCTACTGTCACGCGTGCTTACAGATCTTGTGATAGTGACATGATGTGTTTCACTTTCCTGAGACGTTACCTGGACGACCTTTGGCCTCTTCACCGTCACATGACTCCCCAAACTCCTCTCCTGGATTTCACTATTGTCTTTGATGCTGATTGTTCTGAACCTCCACCCTCTTCACCCTCTGATTCTCTGATGATCATTTTCAGTATGAACTTGACACAGATATTCCTGGTGATCCCACCTCTGATAATAAGGGCGGAAGGGTGGGGAAGACAAAGGGGCAACTCTAGGTGAGATAGGAAGGAAGACAATCCTTTATGTCCTTGACCCTGTGGAACATCGCCAGCAGGTGCTCTGTTTCTCTGACTCTCCTAAGCTTGATCTTTCCACCTGACGCCTCCCGGGTACCTCGGGCTCTCCCAGGGCTGCCTTTTACTGCTTTCACATTTACATGACAACTTATCCTCTCAAAACTTCCTTTCCTATTTAGTAAAACACCTTTAATGCAGCCTTTCAAATCTGTCTCTCCATTTTTCCAAATGATCAATTCCCTTAATTAGATTAATTAATCTATGCTAATGCTAAGGAAAGAGTCACATTTACTGTGAGGTGATAGAAGGGAGATGGGCTCTGAATATAGAAAATCTTAGGTTCAAATCCTCTCCCTGCTACTTAGGAGCAGTGGGACTTTTAGCAAGGTTTCTTCATTAGCCAACAATGCTTACAGGGTTTGCCGTATACCAGGACTGTGCAAAGCACGTTAAAAATGATTCATTTCTTGGGGCGCCTGGGTGGCTCAGTGGGTTAAGCCTCTGCCTTCGGCTCGGGTCATGATCCCAGGGTCCTGGGATCGAGCCCCGCATCGGGCTCTTTGCTTGGCAGGGAGCCTACTTTCTCCTCTCTCTCTCTGCCTGCCTCTCTGCCTACTTGTGATCTCTCTGTCAAATAAATAAAATCTTAAAAAAAAAAAATGATTCATTTCTTAAGAGTCTTAATTTATCTACATATGTAATCATTATACCAATCCTATAAGATAGATATTGTTGCCATTCAGCAGTTGAGGAAACTGAAGAACAGAGAGGTAAAGTATCCTGCACAAGATGGCGAGGCTAATGAGGGAGGAGAAAGCAGGCCCTGCAGAGAATGTTCTGAAGCAGATTACCATTCTGCCTTAGAGCTCCCGTGGGCTCATCTGAACAAAGGAGGACATTTTCTGAGTCGTGCTGGGGGAATTAGAGATACTGTGTATACAACATGTGGCCCCGGGCCTGCTCCTTCATGGGCTCCCAAATAATATCTTCCTTGCTTTTGCTACTACTGCTCACTGTTCCTCAGTCACCTTTGCTGGCTCCTTCTCTTCTCTCCTGTGTTGACTGTGAAGTGTCCAAGGGCTCGGTTCTTAGCTTAGCTTAGTTTTATCTCATCCAGGATCATGACTTGAAGTCTACTCCATCTCTACGCTAACAATACCCGAATTCTCATCTTCAGCCCCGATTTGTCTCTTGAGCCTTTATCCACGTTGACATCACGGTCTGCTTGCCATCACCACTTGATTTCTCGTAACACCTCAGGCTGACTCTGGGCAAACCTGTGCCATCCACAGCCTTCCGCATGCCAGTTGACGTCAACACCATCCTTTCAGGGGGTTGGTGCCAAGCTCTTGAATCCACGATTACGGCAGAATTGTGCCCGCCGTCCCCAAAGGTGCTGGAGTCCTACTCCCCAGTATCTGCAGATGGGACCTTACCTGAGTGTAGGGTTTTTGCAGATGATGACATTAAAATAAGATTGCAGTGAGCCCTATTCTAATATGACTGGTAGCCTTATGGAAAGGGGAATTGGACACAGAGAGGCGTGTACTTAACTGCAGACAATGTGAAGACACAGGAACATAGGCAGAATGCCTGAGGCTACTAGAAGCTCAGAACAGATGGTCCCTCAGAGACCTACGAAGGCATCAACCCTACTGACACCTGAATCTCAGATTTCCAGCCTCCAGAACTGTGAGACACACATCTTGTAGCACTCTGTCAAGGTAGCCCTAGGAGACTGATAGGGCCTTCATTTCTTTCTCTGTCTTGCCTTCCACATACAACTTTCAGCTCAGCTCCTTGGTTCTAGCTTCCATTTATATCCACAATTGGAATTCCTCTCATGTCTTCCTTTGCTACCTGAACCCCATCCCACTGGATCAAAGTTACAGCCTCCCCACTAATCTCCCCACTTTTACCCTGTCCCCCTCACAGTCTAGAGTAGCCAGAATTTATATTCCTTTTTTTTTTCCTTAAGAAAAGATTTTATTTATTTATTTATGTGACAGAGAGACACAGCAAGAGAGGGAACACAAACAGGGGGAGTGGGAGAGGGAGAAGCAGGCTTCCCCACTGAGCAGGGAGCCTGATGCGGGGCTTGATCTCAGGACCCTGTGATCATGACTTGAGCCAAAGGCAGATGCTTAATGACTGAGCCACCATGTGCCCCTAGAATTTGTATTCCTAAAACGGAAGTAAAGTAATGTCACTCATTTCTCAAAATGGCCCAGAGTTTGTCACTGGCATTAAGCTATTCCACTCAGTAAACAGCCCATGGTCTCATGGTTGATTTGACCCCCAACCCCCTTATTTCTCTGACCTCACCACTGCTCTCCCTCTTGCTCGCTCTGCGTTAGCCTCATCGACTTGGTTTTGTTACTTGAACATGCCAGGTCTTGAAGAGGACCCGGGCTCCCAGCTCCCAGCCGCGTGGTGCTCAGGTCAAGGCTGTGCTCCCACTTAGCCAGGGACTGAGCAAGCCCAGAGTTTGGGACCCAGACATTTCCTCTGCACGTGTGACTTTTTCATGAGCAGCGTGTGCTTGGGGGCTCCCCACTAACGGCACTGCAACTCCTCAGAGCTGTAGCGTCCTCTGACACTCTTGGTAATCCGTCTTCCTTCCTTCAGGGCAGCACTGTGGCGGGAAGGTTCTCCCTTCTTCCTCTGCCTAGCCTCACCTTTACTCTTCACAGGAGCTTCCCCCTCTGTTTCTGCATCTCCTCTCCCCAGAAGGCTTGCCCTCTAGTTACCTGCTGGGCTGACCCCACGTCTCTGCTGAAACGTCACTCACTTAGAGATGCCTACGCTGACCTCTGCCTAAAACACTGCTCTGACTCCATCTTCCCTGCTCGGCTCCTTGTGCTCAGGTCCTACTTTCTACTTTTTATCACTTGTCACTTTTTTAATTGTTATAATTTACCTGTTTATCATGTTTATGGTTTGTTTTCTGCTCTCCGGTATCTTTGGTTCACTGATGTAGCCCAGTACCTAGACCAACAGGTTAAAACTGGGATGCTGAGTGGCTCAGTTGGTCCAGCATCCAACTCTGATTTTCGGCTCAGGTCATGATCTCAGGGTGGTGGGATCGAACCCTGCACGGGGCTCCCTGCTCAGCACGGAGTCTGCCCAAGATTCTTGTTCCCTCCCCCTCTTCTCCTCCCTTCCACTCTTTTTCTCTAAAATAAATAAATAAAAATTTAAAAAACATTAAAACTAATATCTCCTGGTTATTTGTGAGTATGTCTAAAATTCTACTGTATAAGGTAGGAGCTAAAAACCAGTTGCTCATCTAACTGTGATGTCAGGCTTGGCATTTTGATGTTGCACCATTACTGTCGATATTTTAACAGGTAACAATGCTGACTGCCTTTCTTATAATCTATTTACAGCTCTTCATTCTAGTTTTGCCCAAAAGATGTTACTCGACCGGGACTATGAAAGGGCTGATTCATATCTTAAGGTCTGTTTAATAGTTGCCCTCCAGTCAGGGATGGTTCTGTGGCAAAACTAACTTCTCTTCTTATAAATAGCAGGTGAATCAATTAATGTGTATAACAATGTGTACTCAATACGCTCTTAATCCACAGACTTAGTTGAGCACAGACCCCTGTATTTCCTTATTTTCTCTATATGTACTTAATTCTGAATTCAACACTTTATTCCTGGGATCAGGAGACTGGATCTCAGTCAAGATCATGTTAAGGATTTGGGTCTCACAATGCAGGAAGGTGCTGGAGTAGATCCCTGCAATGCCTGGGCTCTAGTCTCGGATAATCCCTGGGCTGCCTGGTCTTCTTTGGTCTCAGGTCAATGGGATATAGGGTTTGAGAATTTTTAAGGAGACTGGAATTCATTGCTAATGGTTTAGCCTCACTCGAAGTGTCATCCAGCTGCCCTCTCTAGGATCTTTCTGGGGAACCCCAACTAAGATTTCTAACATTTCAAAAAACTATTCTGCTTCTAACAATGGAATGCCTCTTTATCACAGAGAGATTATACTTGTTTTCCTTCTCTACTAAGCCTCTGGAGAGTGATTATCTCCACTTCCTCTATAGCAAGAAGACAGAGAGAGAGGAAAAAAAAATGCTAGTTTGCTAAGTAATCTTTCCAGATGGAACCAGAAGTCACCTACCAATATGGTGGCACAGAATCTGGCTGCTTTTTCCTATGAACAAATTAATTCAATTATATCAGACGTATTTGATTCTTAGGAGCTATGTCATCTCCCCCACCCCTGGACATTCTGCATTATTAAGGGCTAAGAGGATGGGGTTCTCTTCTCCACGGGTCTTGTTAAGTTAGTTCATAGTAGCTCTCTTGACCTGGTGAGGCATTACCAAACTTGAGCTTATCTGGTTGCTTCTTCTTCTTCTTCTTCTTTTTTTAAAATATTTTATTTATTTATTTGACAAGCAGAGATCACAAGTAGGCAGAGAGGCAGGCAGAGAGAGAGAGGAGGAAGCAGGCTCCCCACTGAGCAGAGAGTCTGATGCGGGGCTCGATCCCAGGACCTTGGGATCATGACCCAAGCCGAAGGCAGAAGCTTTAAACCACTGAGCCACCCAGGCGCCCCTGGCTTCTTGATAAAGGGAGAAAGAAGGCCTTTTTTGATAGAAGAATATTGATAGAATGTAAAAAGCCAAACATTTTTAAAACGGATGTAGTTTTGCTACAGCTAGTACAAAGAAAAGAGTTGGGGGAAGCATCGCGGACAGGTTGGGGAGGCAGACACAGAGAAAGGATTCTGAATGAGGAATGACGAAAAGACTGAGTGGCTGGAACAAGGGAAGAACAGGCGAGAGAGGGGACTCTGGTGCCTCACCAGACACCTCGCGTGCCAGTCACAGAAGTTTGGGCTGATTCATAGGCAGTAACAAAAGCTCTGTAAATCCCGGCCATGAGCGTGCTGTGCTGTGCAGAGGTTGGTGTAAGCAGGAAGGGGAGCCCACAGATGACGATGATCAACCAGATGGAGGGAAGCAGCCCTGACCATCTGACCACGAAGGGCATCTGTGAGATGATGAAGGACCAGGAGCAGAAGGAACTGGGAAAGAAGGGGGATTTGCAGGAGTAGCAATGCGGGCAGGGCCTGGGAGGCCAGGTAAAGAGCGCCCCCCCACCATTATCCCGAGTGGGATAATAAGCATTGACAGCTTTTTTGGAGACTCACTCCGTGAAGATACGGACCGTGTATTCGCTGCTGCAGCTGTTATTGTTGTGATTGTTATTGGTCGATTTCATGATTTAGGTCAAGGTGATGAGAAACCCAGCCTATCTGTAAAAAATAAAAGGGTTTCATGGCTGCCAGTAAGAGGCAGTGTCCCTGTCCTGCCCACAGCCTTTGGGTGCCCAAAGTTCCTGCACTGGGTTATCTTACTGAGCTCACACCTGTCAACCCAAGGGCTCTGCCTGGAGGCAGGGGTATGGCAGGGAAACATGCTGGATCACAAATCCACGGAGTTAATGACAGATGGGAACTGGTGGATAAATCCTGTGGCTTTCTCGCCCTTCAAGTCGATAGCTTGTGACACATCAGCCTCCTGGAGCTAGAGGTCTGCAGTAGAGGTCCGTGCTCCGCATCCAGGGCACCCAAGGTAGTCGAGTTAACCTCCTCTTCAATCCGCCTCCCCTCTTTCCTTGTCTCACTTTCCCACCTCCCTTGGAGGGCTTCCTGGGGTCACTTTCCAATTAAACCAATCGCCTCAGGAACTACATTGATGGAACCCCAGCCAGAAGATGCCACACAATTCCAAGTACTTATGACAACCAGAATCCAACAGGACAAACATCCTGCCTTGCTGGCCCTGGTCACAGCCATGGCAAATGCCTTCTGCTTTCCATGACAGTATCCTTAGAATGTCTCTCTCTCTCTCTCTTTTTTTTTTTAAAGATTTTATTTATTTATTTGACAGAGAGAGATCACAAGTAGGCAGAGAGAGAGAGAGGAGGAAGCAGGCTCCCTGCTGAGCAGAGAGCCCGATGTGGGACTCAATTCCGGGACCCCAAGATCATGACCTGAGCCGAAGGCAGCGGCTTAACCCGCTGAGCCACCCAGGTGCCCCCCCCATCTCTTTTTAAAAAAAATACTTTATTTATTTGTCAGAGAAAGAGAGAGAGCAGAAGCAGGGGAAGTGGCAGGCAGAGGGAGAAGCAGGATCCCTACTGAGCGAGGAGCCGCATGTGGGACTCAATGCCAGGACCCTGGGATCATGATCTGAGCTGAAGGCAGCAGCTTAACCGACTGAGCCATCCGGGTGTCCTGCCTCAAAATATCTTAAGCCAGACTCCCCAAACCATCTTCTTTTCATATCTGATGACTCACTCACTCCACTAGTTACTGTTTTTATGTTTGGTAGAGGAGTGAAAGGGAGAGCTTAGCCTCTCAGTAAATTTTCTCTCTCCTTTGAAAATGGGGGACGGCTGCTGGGGAGGACCGTGTGGGTGGCTTCCTCCCTTTTCCTCGTCTGTACCTCCAGGATAACCCCTGTGACTTGCCCAGTTGAACTTCCTAACTGGGTTACACTGAGTAAGTCACTTCTTCCTCCTTGGTTTCAGGAGCTCTGCATTGGGTCTGGCCCTGGGGAATAGATAAAGGGTGAAGGAAAAAGGAGAGGGTTGGCTGGAAATAGTCAATAACACAAGCGATGGACGCGGCGATGATGCAATTATTAATTGTTTTAAAAACAACTCTATCTGCTGTTTATGTTAACCTTTGCTAAGTCTGTTAGATATTTATGACCATAATTGCATGCAAATAGCCAAGAATTTTTCCAGATGGTCTGCATCATGATTTTGGAGGAGGATGATATTTTGTGGTTGTTATTTTTCACTCTCTCCTCTTCCTTGACCCTTGCTTGTTTATTCCTTTAACAAATATTTTTTGAGTGCCTCCTACAGGTCAGGCACCCCGCCAGGTGCAGGGAATAAAGTGGGAAACAGAACAGTTCTAATCCCTGTCCTCATGGGGCTTGATTTCTTCTTTCCAATCGCATTCCTTATCCGAAAATATTACCTGCCGTGTTGGATAATAAATGCTCATTCTCTGACAAGCTCTTTCTCCCTATTTTTTTTTTAAATCTGCTGAATATCATTTAAAAATTGCCAATAAGGAACCTGTAGGATAAACAAATCTTTTACGCCCTCCCCTCCAACACACATCATTTTTGGCATTTACTATAGGACATACGTTTGCAGCTTACCGAAAATAGTGTTTATTTTTATTTATTTGAAAATCCTCAAATGCACACTATAGATCAAACCCAGAGTTATTCTTTCGGCTGAAGAGGCGTGCTGGCAAACTCTGGTTTGAGCAGCCAAAAGCAGACAAGTCCCAGGAACGCCGAGACAGAATGCATGTGAAGAGGAGATGAAGGAGAACCCACGGGGCTCTGTAACTCTGATTAGGTGGGCCCCTGAAATAACTTTAAAATGTAGACTTTAAAAGATATATCATACGATCACATAAAGGAGGTGGTTATGAATCACTGATGGTGGAAAAATTCTCAAGGAGAGTTCTAAAAACTGCTTGATGTTAAGCAGATGCATTATCCTTTGGATTGAACCACAGGAAGTGAAAGTTTTAAGATGATAGACAAAAGAGTATTTTTTTTTTTCTTTTATCTTGATGGTTGGGATAAAGTTTCTACCAGAAAGTCTAAAGTCAGCAAGGATAAAAAATAATTTCGGGTGGTTTAAAAACTTAATTATACCACTATGTAGCCTTTTAGTAAATATGCTATGGAAATTGACAGTGAATTCCCATTAATTATAATTCAGTTTTAAATATATTAGAAATTTCATGTATAGCCATTATTTATTTACATATTTTAATGCTCATTCTTATTTAAATGACTACTGGTAATTTCATTTTATGAATCAATAAAATCAGAATTTATGCCTAGAAGAATACTATTTAGCTTTTATAATAAGCAAACATTTGGGATGAAGGTGTTATCTGAAAGCTATCAATTATGGCTCAGAGATTTGTTTTCAGAATTATTCTAAGTGGAACAAATGAGGGGCTGTCTTTGAAAGTGATTTCATTATTAAAATCAGGCACAAAGAAACTCAATACTATTTATTTCTCTAAACCTTGTTTACTTTAATCTCACTAATAACTAAAGAACACAGCTTAATTTATCTTTAATTTAAATCCGGCAACAAATTAACAAATTAAACAGTGAGTTTCTTAATTGTTTTTTGTCAGGTGGCATCCAAACTTGCAAAATATTTACCCACCTGAGTGAGATTTCTGCATAGTGAGAAAAAGACCTTCCACTTTAATGTAATTACTGAAATAATAGCACCGTTCTTGGTTTGGTGCAGACCAATTAATTATGTATTTTAACACTATAGATTTTAGTGTCTTTCTTGTGAAACACTGGTAGATTTAATTTAGATAAAAATTTTGTTTTTTTTTAAAGATTTTATTTATTTATTTATTTGACAGAGAGAGAGAGAAAGAGAGAGATCACAAGTAGGCAGAGGGGGAGGGGGAAGCAGGCTCCCCGCTGAGCAGAGAGCCCGATGCGGGGCTCGATCCCAGGACCCTGAGATCATGACCTGAGCCGAAGGCAGAGGCTTAACCCACTAAGCCACCCAGGCGCCCCCCCAAAAAAATTGCTTCTTACTTTGTATTTGAGGTTTTCCCAGGCGCCCCCCCCAAAAAAAAATTGCTTCTTACTTTGTATTTGAGGTTTTCCTGAACTCGTTGATCTTTATTGCATTTAACATCCCTCATGTGGGAGATAGCATGGGTAATAAGGTTAACGCTCAGGGCATGTGAAACACATAAATACGCCACGTGTCATGCATGTCATGGTGGCAAAAAGTTGAGAAAAGTTGATGACTCATATACTATCATATTTTACGGTCAGTATGTATCGGTATTCTAATTTTAAGGGGAAGGCCCAGAAACTCAGAAATGCGATATACTTTGACGCATATCACAAGATAGGAAAAGAGGTTAAAGTAGAACTTTCCAATTAGTTCACCATAAAATCTTTGAAAAAGTCAAAATATTTGCACCAACTCTATAAAACCTGAATGTCCTGAGACACTTGTGGGCCCCAGTTGGTTGAGTGATGGACTCTTGATGTCCGCTCAGGTCATGATCTCAGGTCATGAGATCAAGCCCTGAGTTTTAGCTTTGTGCACAGCAGGGAGTCTGCTTGAGATTCTCTCCCCTTTTCCCTCTTCCACACACTCTTTTGCCCTCTCTCTCTAAAACAAATAAATCAAGCTCAAAAAAAAAAAAAAAAGAGAATGCCTTTAATCATTTTTAGTAATCAAGTTTCCAATTGATTATCAATAGGCACCAACTTTAGTGAACATTTATAACACGTTTAGCAGCAGAACAATGCACTTAGTTGGATTTTCTGGATCCTGTAACTTTTCATTCCCTGTTTTGAAGTTAAAAAATGTATATATCAAGTTTTCAAAAGATTTATGTGCAAAAATATATGAATGTGTATTTGTGCTTGTGGTGCATGTGTATGTGTATAATGATTCCAATTTTTTTTAATTGTAGTAAGAACACTTAACAGGAGATCTACTCCCTTAACCAAATTTTAATGCACAATATAGTATTGATACCTACAGACACAATGTTGTACAGCAGAGCTCTGGAACTTATAATCTTACATATCTGAAGCTTTGTACTTGTCAAATTGAAAAAAAAATACTCTGAATTAATAACTACGGTTACCTGTGGGTGATGTATTAGCCATTTATTATTATTGGGCATTCTTTCTTTCATTAAAAAAACAAGCTGTATTCTCTGTGGTTTTCTTTTTGGTTAATTCCAAAATTAGCATTCTAGATGCTTTTCATCCATGAGTTTTTTGTTTGTTTTTTTAATGAGCCAAGCAAAAATGCTTGATGCAAACCAAGAAAGGAAAGAAATAGATCCTATATTTTCTTGCCATTGGCAGAGGAGGCATCATGGTTTAAGAGATTCCTAACCCAGAGGTCTCCACTATATGTCAAAAGCAGGTACCCCCACCCGGCAATAGCCAATGACATATGAGTCCCAAATATTAGTTCTGCATTTAGATATTCTGCCTTTAGGCTCACTCGGGTATGGCTGGACAGGATCTACTGGGGGAAAACCAAGCCTGGAACTTGCCAGCCAAGAAGGGTTCTCTAGGTTCTGGGCAACCACTTTCCCCTGCAGGAGATGAAGAAGGCTTTAGTCCAGGAGATGTCTTCAGAAAGTATGGCATCAAGAGATCTGAGAGCAGGCAAACAGATTCTCAGGTGAGTGAAGGGGTTTGATACTCTCTATCCATCCTTATAGACTGGGGGAGAGAGGAAACAAAGTGATCCTCTGATAATGCTGGGACCTGCAGGCAATCTGTCAGCATGCAGCAAGGCTCAAACCAATGGATTAGAATTAGGGAACTGGGGAAGATAAGGCACATCCCTGCTTATAGAGAGGATGAGTTTGGGCTTTACAACAAGGCAGAAGTCCAATGGTGTCAAGTGAAGTGCTTGGACCGGGCAGACTGGCAGCCCAAAGTGGCTAAATCTTATAGGTTTGAGCTGGCCGGTTGAACTGAGTATCCCCAGCCTCGCCAGCGGCTCTGAGTAGGAAGACTCTGGCCTCACCTTATTTACTGAGCACCTTATTTACTAATTATAAATCTCTCAAATTCGAGTTTGTGCTATGCCATAGGTGAATATGTGAGAGATTTTAACCTGCTCTCTTATTCCTCCTAAGAAGAGACCATTAGATCAGCATCAGCAAGGTCCATGCCAACAATGAAACATGGTGACAAGGAAGGAAATGCCTTCTGCCCCATAGAAAGTGAGCATGGGAAAGGGAGGTCTTGCTTCAAGACCAGATTTGCTTTATGGTTAAATAAAAAATACAGTTTAAATTGCTTTTAGAAGTTGAATATTCTCTAAAAATAATAGTAGTAAGTAGCATTTATTGGGTCATTTCTTGAGTCTCTTCCACATTCTCGGCACTGCTCTGGGTACGCTGCACCTGTAATGTACAGACTCTGCAACAGTACTGAAAAGTAAATACCATGATCACAATTTTACAGGCAAGGGAACTGGGTAAGGTCATGGGACAGTCCGGGGCATGCTGGACTAATAGTAAAGCCCCATCCTCCCTGTGCGCAGAGCCTGTCTGTCGGTAACGTGGCTTTTAGTATCTCAAATGAAACTGCAAAACAGGAAAAGCATGGCATTCACAAATAGACAAATTATTTCTGTAATTGTAGATACTGGATAAGCAAGGAGTGGAAGAAAGCTTTTCACGCATCGTACCTCCTACTTAAATAGCTGCATTTAAAAAAAAGTCTATCTATATCCATATATCTGTATATGGATTGGTGTGGCAACAGAGAGAGAGAGAGAGAGAGAGAGATGATTCTGTCTTCACAGGGAGTTCCACAGGGGCCAAAGAAACAATATTGCGTTCCTAAAAGCTCTAATACGTGGCACAGGTGGGTCAAAAAAGAGTCTTCATCAGTCAAGTAAAGATAATGTTTTGCTACTTCTATGTCTGGTGGCACCGTAGGGCTGGGAGTCAATTTGCTAGCTATTGTGGAAAGGGCCTCACCCATTTAAGAGATGGACTTGTTCTTATTCTCTCAGAGATTAGGTTGGCATTAGTCCACAATGCCGTAAATTGTATTTGAAACAAGCATTTATTTCATTCTCTAAGCCTTTACTAATTCTTTGCCAGAACCTTACATTTGCCCTTGGGCCTTCTGGGAGATCAACTTATTTCGGCTCCCATTTTCTTCTTCGGGATCAGCTTGATTTGGAGAAGACAGAAAACACCCAGTAAAATCTTGAGTGGATTTCTCAGCCTTCTGCCTGCTGGACTTTTATATAAAGAGAGAGAAATAGGCTCAGCATTAGCAGTGGCCTTCTGAGATAACCTAATAGAGAAAATCTGTGGAGAGTCCCGAAAAGAACTTCGTAATAGAAAGGGAGGTCAAGAAAAGTTCTCCACCATATGGCCCTTTACCACGTAGCTAGCGGACTGACTCATGATGGGAGCATGCGTTTTTTCTTTTTAATCCCCACCATCTGAAATCGAATGAGACAGAGATCATTTTGATATACACTGGAGAAATCTCCTTGCTGACCCACTCCCCTCAACCCTTCCGAGGCGCCACGATACCTTACCAGGTCTGTGACTTCCTTTGGTGGAACAGTTACCTACTGTCTTTGTTATCTTTGGAAAGAGGGACACGGCTGGTAGTTTAGAGTCAAACTGAGATGCAGATTTTTTTAATGAACTGATAAAAAAAAATGACAGATTCTAAAAGTCACTATTTTGTAACACCCAGTGGAATCATGGGTCTAGGCAATAATCAGCTAAGGATACTAGGGACTCTGAGTAAAAAGACAAGGGCATTGATAAGGGATGGATCACGCATTAGGCACCAGAACCCGCTGATCCCGCCAGGGGAGGCCACCTGTGTGGAATTTCTTGCCTTTCAAAACAAACAAACAAACAAATAAAGTCTTGAATCTCAGCAGCAAATAAATGACATTAAGAAGGAAGGAGATTATCACAGAATAACAAAATACAGGATGAAAAAATATATATACTGTTTGGATCCTGATTTAAACAAACCGAGAAGAGACATTTTTGAGACAGTCAGAGAAATTTCCGCATGGCCGGAAGGTTAGCTGGTACTAGGCTCCAATCTGGTGTAAGCTGTGATAGCAGCCTGGTGGTATTCTAGAAAACCAAGGAGTAACGTAGTAATTAAGTGTCTTTATGGACATGTTAAAGTATTTGGGAATGAAATGATTCCCTTTAAAGTTCTTCGGCAATAAAAACGTAATAAATAAGTAATGGGGAGGGAATCAATGAAATGAGACTTGCAAAATACACTCTCTACTGTTGTATATACTTGAGAATGTCCATAATAAAAGCTAAAACATTCTGGGCTTTCATTGTCTTATTCAAAGTACTCACTCCAAAAAGAAGTCCGGTGGCCTCTTATCCATAAAGAGAAGCAGGGAGATGAAGGCACTAGTTCTCAGAATGGGACTTATATGATTGCCTTTTTTTTTTTTTGAAACTAAGAAGTAACATGTCACTTTTTCCTCCAATGGCTGGCACTGATTATGGCCTGTTTACCTATGTAAATGGATCAATTTTCATAGTTTTATAATTAAGATTTTTCAAGAGGAAACTTGCATCAGGAAATATTTAAGACATTTAACAGAAAAAAAAAAAGGTAAGACTTTTAAATTTGAGAATTTTATTTTTTAACTTTTATGTTCTGGCCCTCACTCCCCGAAGAACCACTCACTATTCACAGGTTTCACGGGCAGACAGACTTCAGGTCCTTAGGACCTGAATGTATCAAGGTCATTGATACAGAGACCGTACTGAGCATTTTGCATGAAGGGGGTGCTTTGCTTTCCAGATGGAAAATCCTGAAATCCCCCAATCAATGCAAAGCTCATTCTCCATTCTCTTTCCCTTTCGGTTTTAATTTTCCTGTTTGTTTTTCTCAGTGTCTGCCCCTGTATCTATGTTTACTCTCCCACCTGTGGCAAATACATGTTTTAGAGCTGAGTTCCTGCTGGTGCTTGTCCTTTGTTGAAAACACTAGGGTCATGGGCACAGATCACAGCATAGAACGATGTGTTGGGGGGTGGGCAGCGGGGGATAAACTCCATCAACATAGTCACAACTGGGTATCAGAATGGCTATTGTTTTCCGGGGACATTAAGGAACGTCAAAGAGAGCTGAGGGACAGGAGAGGAGGAACAGAGTTGAGGAGGGATGGCTGGGTTGGGAGGAGGCGATGTCACTATACAGACGCATACATGACAAAAGCAAACACAGCAAGACTTGGCTTCAAACGGAATGTGTATGAAAAGCTCATTCAAGCTGGAGCCATCTGACACACGCAAACAAAAGTAGCTGCCACCAGACAGATAGAGTTGCTTACTGGAGATTGAAGTTCTGAAAGCTTTGCAAAATTATCCTGCATCTATCTGACATCCCACGTCCCTATCTTACTTTGTTGGTGGACCGGCCATTTCCTGAGAGACTATGGCTGGGCGCCTGTCAGAGCGAATGCCTCTGTGGCCAACCCCCTTGGGCAGGAGATACTTCTATTTTTTTGAAACCATCCGGTCAGAGGCCCCAATCAGTCTATTTCCCCCCCCCCCCAAGGTATGTATCTTGCCCTTTAATCTTAGGAGGCTTTTTAGGAGAGACCTCATAAAATCAAAAGGTCATTGCTTTAATCTGAATCAATTCAATAGAAAATTTCAGAAGAGGTCAGCTTTTCTCTGGCTTTCTTGGATTTAGTGTCTTTTTCTTAAATTGAGTATAAAACACCCCATAAAACATAACAGAAGGGAGAGTTGGGCACTTAGCCTTGACCCACGTCTTTGAAGGGTCATCTTCATAGTGTTAACTATCCGAAATTAATTACTCATAACACATAGGACTCTTTATAAATTCTGTGTGAATACCTAAAGTGATCATTTTTCTCTGCACCTGCTTATACAACAAGCATCCATTAAGTTTTAATTATCTCTTCTCATGAGCCTTTCATCTTTGTGTTCCATCCACTGCTAGAGGCCTTTGAAGATGGAAATTTGGATTTCATATGTGCAGTTCATTGAAGGACTTACTTTAGGCCATACAAGTTCAGAGCTTGTTGATTGAAGCTATGCCGCCAACACAACCCCAAAATTCCACTTTTCTCTGAACTGAAACTACTATATTTTCTTAGGGAATCGGGGACAAATTTGGCCTGCAGTGTCTATATCCCTTCTAGAATGGAAACCTTATGGGGAGATCAAAGTTTAAAAGCAGCTTGCTTTGTTCTGGGCAAATTGCGCTTTGAAATTTAACATAAAGAAATATTGCTGTGTGTAGGCACTGGCTCTCCAGACTAGAAGGGAGAGAAAGAATCGGGGTGGTGGGGGGAGGGTAGAGTCTAGAAAACAAGAATTTGCATTTAGAATCTTCTTTATATTCAAGTAGCCATAGATTTATTTTAATATATTACTTGTCTTCCTGAAATATCACATTGTTTTGAATTTTATTTGTTTATAGCTATTGAAGGATTGGGCTCCCCATCTGTTTGAGACAGCTCTCGAACAAGTGGTATGACCAAATCTAATTATTTCTCTTGCTACAGCGGTAATAAGCTGTATCTTCAGAAGAAATCGATTCTAAAATGTATTCAAAGAAACCAGCTCACCATCCACGTCAAAGCATTCAATAAAATAAACTTTGCTGTCTGGAAAAGTCTTGAGAGACATTAAAAATCGAGGGCCAGGATAAAGGGGTAGAACCGGGCTCATTTGAGTTGCCGTAACAATTCGATATCAAAGAAAATCACTAATCACTCAGTAGACAGATGTACGTTCACTTAAAAAATCTTCACGTACCATTTATTTAGTTTTATTTCTTTTCCTTGAGTCTATGTGTTGATAAGGAAATTGGTATTTGAGTGCTGGCATTTGAATTTTGAGATGCTAAAACCTGGCAAGAACAAAGTATCTTTTATTTTAAGCACCACTCAAGTGTCTTACGTACAATTAGCTGTGACTGTAAGCTTTACTTTGGAGGCTAAGCGCAAGCGGCTAATTTGTGTGTGCGTGCTGTGTGTGCACATGTGTGTGTAGGTGCATGTGCGTGCATGTTTAAAGGCGATCATCTTGCCCTATGATTTGGGCCGGTTTGGTCACATGTAAGATAATGGACTCTTAAGCTGTACAGCTGGATATTGTCTGGCGTGGATACAACCTGTTTAATCAAAGCCAAATTCCTTTCCTTAATCCATTCAGCTGGGAAGCAAACTTTCCTGCATGATCTCTACTTCAAGCAACAGATACAGTAATACAAAAACTGCTACTACCAGCAGACTGACACCTTGATTGCAGGAAACAGGTAGGACAGATGCTAAGTCACAGTATGAAAGGTAGAGGGACCAGATCTGCTTATCCATCTCACGAGCACTTTACTCAACTATTTGCTGTTAATAAAATTCTGGAATTTGGATTTTGGCTGACATTTTCAAGCTTCATTTATATGATAAAAATGATTTGGATGCATTAAAATTAGGATGGAAGAGGCAATTAGAATAACTTAAAATATAGTAGGAGTATTTTATTTTAGGTGCCTTGCCTATGCCTAGTTTATGTTAGTTAGTCAGTTCTATGCACACAGAGATTGGAGTACTACCTCGTAGAGTGGAACCCGCCTCTAAACGATCTTTTGCAAAGTGGTAACGCAGTTACTGTAAAAATCTTTCTCTAACCATGGCAGCAAACTAGTGTTTTTCTCCTTTATTCCTTTAATCTTTTTGTGTCTCTCTTCCTCCCATTCCCAATCTCCCCGATCTGTCCCTGTTTTGGTTTCACATTTCACTTACGCCGAATAAGGATTTTGGCTTATAATTTAAATTTTATCTTTCCAAATGCAATGTTAACAGGTCACCATTACATAAGAAAAAGTGAAATTTACCAGCGGGTAGCCAAGCCTAGAGCGAGCAAGATTTTTCCTCTTTCAAAGCAATCTTCCAGAAGTTGTATGAACCAACCTTTTGAAATATCCCAAATAACAGATTTTATAGGAAATCCTATAGAGACAATATACTTTTACTGTTCAACTCTGTTGAAAAAATCTTCTAAAAATCTATTTTAAAATTATATTTGGTAACCTGAAAAGTAGGCTCTTTCTCACCACCCAGATTTCTGAGTGCAATAATCCACAGTCATTTTAAGTGATAGAATAATCAAAGGCACCCTATAAAACAATTGGAAATAGTTCCACAGTCCCCCTGAAGTCTGGCTTGTAAACATGGTGCCTTGACCTTTCTTCTCTCATTTTGCTCAGTGCTAGCACAGAAGTGAGGATCCAAGGTGAGAACCGGTGTCAGGCAACGTTAAGCAATGTGCGCAGTGGTTCCAATTATTTTAAGGTAGTATGTGCCCCATGGATAATTGGTTATGCATTTACTTATTCCTAATTTGGGTCTCACTGTTCCTAAGTAGCTTCATCATACCCTCTCTGAGCAGGCCCTTTGCACCCCTGGGCTACATCAGACATCCTAACTCATCTATTCACGAGTGCAGTGTTACCATTAGCAATGTACAATGGCTGTCACTGGGCTCTGGGATCAGCAGGTGGTATTCTGCATGACCAAGGTTGCTGGAGAGACAACACAAAAATAATCTTCCGGGAGAAATAAAAGTAAATTTGTAATGAAATCAGTACTCTAAAAAAATAAGTGTTCAAGTAAGCTTAAAAGCCCATTTATTATACTTTTGTTCCAAAAAAGTATCTGTAATCATTTTATGAGCAGCTGATGACTTGAAACCAAGACCGTCTGTTACAGTTATAGTATACACAAAATTATGGATATTGGGACATGTCTCCATTGTTCTACACAGAGAGTATCAACCCGCTTTATTTAAAGGCCAGTATATCCCCAGGCAAATTGAGTTTCCATGCTCAGTTGATTCAGAGCCTATTTTAAGTAAACGCTGCCGACTATGTCAAAATGTATACTGATTTTGTGATATACATAGTTTTCCAAAGGACGGAGTGAGATCACCAGTCTCAATCCATTTGTGACTTGTCTTATATTTAAAGTTGCCCTCAAGAAATAGCTAGCTGGTATATAAGAGCACTGAAATATTTTACATTGAGATAACTTTCTCCTTATCCTTCAGTTTTCTGATTGTGAGTCATGAAAATGGTCTTGAAAAATTGAAAAAAAAATTCTATTATTGAAAGGATTCATTCTATTAGTAAAGGCAAAACAGCCTACTTATAATCAACCATACCATTTTGAGTACTTTGTTCTCTTTGACGTTTTCTAAAAGAATAACTCTCCCTACATTAATCCTATAACAGACAGAAAGAGTATGAAGTGCAAGAAAATACACAAAGTGCCTTATAATTCCTATTTTTCTTTAAAAAAGATGTCAAAGATAAATCTAAATGTGGTTTAAATATACACTTTGCTTCAAATGTTTAGGAAATGATGCCTAACACAGAGAAAAATAAAGCCATTAATTTTCCATTTGCATTACTTGCCCTTGAACTTTATTTGACATTTCTCATTTGCTTTTGCAATATCAAGTCCAAGATTCCAGTTTAAAGGATGTAAATGTTAGGTTTTTGTTTTGTTTTTGCATTTTTAGGGTATAGGCACTCATTTTTCTTAATGCCCCCTTTATACGGACAATTTAAGTACTAATTTAAGTTGTATTCACAACTTAAATAGTTCACATCTATTACCTTTCCAAACTCCATATAGCTCTACTTCTGAAGGCTTTTAAAAAATTCTACTTGGACTATTTTACCTGAGAATATATCATCCACCATGTAAAATTTGTGGTCTGAATTAATTTTTTTTCCCCCTCTCAACTTTCTGTTGGAATACAGTTCCTCCCCACCCCTCCATGAAAAGAGAGGGTACAGATGTGGTATAAGGCGCTCATCTACAGGTAATGTACGAACAAAGTCAATGGCCTTTGTGGCTTTAATGGAAGCCTGGATTTATCAAATTCACTAACAATTTAAATTTAAGCACATCATTTTATTCCTTTCTCTCTCTCTCGCCCAGCTCCCTACCTTATTCTGTCCTTCCCTTCCTTCTTTCTTCAAGCACCCTAAACAGTTCCTGTTGTACTAGGGACTGTGTGAGACACGGGAGCCATAGGGTTATCAAAACGGAAGCTTCCCCCACCTCCGGGATCTCGTCATTCAGTGAGAAAGATGGATGGTCAATAGATACTCATAAAGTCCTACAATTACAAGAAGGGGGGGTTAAGAGAGTGAAAATCGCAGGGACCAGGAGCGAGTAGGCCAGGACAACCCGTTTAGGTCAAGAGTCAAGGAAGGGCTCCTCTGAGGAAGGATGGCTGAGTGTAGTGCCTTGCTACCAAACAGCAATAACAACAATGTTTTAAGGATATAATATGTGCAAGTTTCTATGCTGAGTTCTAATGTTAAAATTGATAATGGCCAAAAAGCAGACCCAAACAAACAAATAAACAAAAAACAAAAAAAAGCAAAGCTCTGATTCTTACCCTCAAGGATTTGTATGGTTATACGTGGGTAGTAGAATCTTAATAATGAATTAGTGCATTGTTTCTCTAAGCAGTCTTCCTAAACACCTTCATATTCGTTCTTCTTCTTAACTGTACATTAAACCTGTGCACTGAGTAGGTAACGGGTAGTCATTTGTCTAATCAATATTGATTTTCTATTCTGTGTCATAACATGTATTCCTCTGGACTCTGGAAATATGATACCGAAGGGGAGTCTGCTGCTGGCTTCAATAAGGTACAATCTAAGAGACACGCAACTGGGAGGGAAGTGCATTAGCCAAATTTCCTCTTGGGAAAAAGCTGAGGGTGGTTTGGAGCACATGGGAGGCCCACACATTCTTGGCTTGAGGTCAGGAGAGACCTCCTGTGAGGCAGTTACCAGAAGACTCATTCTAGAGGAGCAGAAACTGGAGCCCAGGAATGACAGAGGACTTGCCCAGTTTCAAATTATTTAAACATTTTTATCTGAGACAGAAGGAATCAAGTATTCTTTACTCAGATCACGACTGTCTTACTGGTATCGTTAATCTAATCTTAATTTAGGATGATAGTTACATTCCAGTTTTCGTAGCTTTACAAACTATAAGGCATCTGGAAAGGCAAATTCTCACTTTTTGATGACAAGAGTCCTAAAAACAAAAATAAAAGGAAACAAAAAGACCTGTAAACCTAACATCTAGCTTTGAACTTTTTCGCACACCAACCTTCTCCACCAGAGGATTTAATGATCCCAGCAAACCACCCGTTTGGGGGAAGATAGAATCAGGACAGGAAGGAGTTTGTGACCATATTCAGAAATAAAGGAAGACAACTTTCATTTAAACATTCTTATTTAAGTATAATCTTTAAGTATAACTTACATTCTCTAATAGCATAAAAGAAAGCCTGAAATTTGCAAAGGAATTTAGCTCAATGGCGCTTCCTTACGGAGTTTCAGCAAAGAGGGTTAATTTCTTCTAAAGGACTTCATAATATGATAGGAAAAATGATCAGAGATAATGAGGAGAAAATGGCATTGCAATCCCAGAAGTAAAACACCTTATAAGAGATCCAGAAATTCAGCACAATCTGGAGTTAGAATCCCAGTTGGGATTGGCATTTTTGCAATGCATTAAAATGTCCATGATTAGTGCATTAAGCCACAAGGCTGACTTCGTCGATCATTCTCCATCAAAACTCACATTTTTAAATAACAGTATACCGCTGGACCCAAATTCAGTGGTTTCCCAGAGACCAATTTTTACTGTCAGATGTTAATAAACTAGTGTCAGCATAGTCAGATGATTTAGATGTGCCTGGATTGTTAGGATGTTCAGGGTGGTTCATCACCATTGTAAATGACAGAGTTCACAGCAATGATAAATGCCTCCCGTCTGCTGATATACGGGCACATTTAAATTATGTTGCATGCCTATTCTGTCTCTTTAAACAAGAAGGAAATTAAGCTTCAAGTTTAATTAAACATTATTTTAAAAATTGGGTTTTGGTATATAAAATTCACCCTGTGATTCTTCCAAATTCTTTCCTTGAGAAAATAGATTGCACGTTTCATTGGGATTTGACCTTAATTAATCCTGTACTTTGTGATCCACCCCCTTGCTGAAATAGTCTTATCAAAAGGAATGCAAGCTATGGGCTAAGATAACAATCGGTCATTAACTTCTGTGTGTAATGCTGGCTGTGGTCCATGGGCAAGGAATTCAAAACCCATTGTACGCGGTAATGTCCTGGGCTTAGTGCTCTATGGCCGAGAGACAAAATAAACTATGCAGAACAGCATCTTTACACAGTCTACGTGGATTTACACTAGAGCAAACGGTCTGAAACATTCATAATGCAGTGTGTGCGCTGGCATCCAGTCCTGCCGTGTCAGATGACACGGGAGGTAGGTCATTCCAGCAATGCCAAGTGAAGTCAATAAGGGAAAAATGTTACTTTCCAAATATCACTCTTTCAGTAAAAATGACTTACAAAGCTATGCTATCACTGAACATTGAAAAGAAACCGACAAGCTGTTTCTGCTGTTTTAGATGTTACCCTAGAGCATTAGCTCCTCTTCAGTGATTGGGCTACTTTCTAAGTAAGAGAAGGATTTGAATTCGTAAATACGTGTGGCCTGTTGTTCTGAAATGTACGTAGTCCAGGTAAATATAATACATGTTCAGGGTTATTCATCAAGCAAATGCCTGTAGCATCTGAAATCTATTATACAGCGTCAATTTTTTTTCTTGGCCAAGACCAAGAACACAAGTTTTAGCTTTGGAAATCTGAAGAATGCCACATGAAGATTTCTTTACATTTGTGCGATCGGCCAAAGAAACATCCTGTAAGCCCCTTGCACAGTGATGATGATCACACGTTTTTTAGTACCCTTTTCAGATTCAAGATGACTGTGCTAATTTTTGAACACTTGCCATTCATCTAACATTTACTAAATACCTATTATGTGCTGGGTTCTCTTCTAGATACTCAGAATATAGTAGGGAATCAAATTGTAAAAAAACAAAAATAAAAACCCAAATCAGAAACCAAACAAAGAACAACAACAACACAAAAACCCATCTGCCTTCATGAAAAATACATTACAAAGGTATAGAGAGACCATGAGACTCGGGCATGCAACTTTTGTCATTGATGAGTGTCCAGTGGAAACTGAAGAAACTTATGGGATATTATAATAACATAAATATTGTTCTTATATTTTAGTTACTGAGAGACACTGAGGCTTGACATATCATTCCTCCTTCTTTGATTCCTTCCATTCTGGTCTCCACAGAAACGGTTTCAGTCTACATCATTATAGTAGCCTCCCGATCAGGTACCACCTAACCCTTTCTTGATTCAAACTCACTTAGAAAATTAATTTAATTAAAGAGTTAATTATTCAGTGATGACTATACACAAGACGGCTCTGAATTAATCTCCTTAAAATATCCTTCCTATCATGGCAGCCATGAGGTAAGTGGTTGCCCGCTGCCTCGGGATTCAAACTAATCTGCTAAATTTAGTATTCATGCCCCTTCATAATTGCACCCATGTGGTCTTTCCAAACTCTAACCCTTCCACCTCCCACATCATATTGTCTACAACAGTAAGACCATCCTTTCTTTCATAAGCTCCTTTCCCCATGCTTAGATCCACCTCCAGGAATCCTACCACAGAAGCCCTCACTGGCTGATCAGAGGACTTCAGTTCTTTGTACTTGCTATCCTTCTGCTTGGTACAGTCTGACAGATATTCTCCAAGATCGTTCTTTTCAAGTGTGGGCCCAGATGTCACTTGTTCAGAGAGCCTTGGGCCTCAGGCTCACATCCATTTAATTAGCTACCATCTCTGTGATAGGGAAGGGCAAAGAAGGAGGTGAGAAGAGAAACTAGAATTGTGTGCAAAGAAATGAAATTCTTCCCTCTCCTGCGCAATGGGATAATCAGTAGAAACTCCTTATCTGGAAATGTGAGTAATAAGAATTCCTTCAAATCTTGGATTTATTAATATCCTAGGATAAGAAAACTGTGACTTTTGAGTTTGGCCTACTCAAAATCTGGGAGACAAATTTCTCAGTTAACAGTTAAGAAGATTAAAAAAGTCTCATCCAATATTTATCTGTAATGTTTAAACTAAAAATACCAACCTAAGAAACAGAGCTATACACACATGGTCAACTGATTTTCAACAAAGGTGTGGAGGTCATCCAATGGGGAAAAAATACTTTTTTCAATACGGTGCTAGAAAAATTGTATACCCTTATTGGGGGAAAAAAATATATATATATATAAATATATATGTGTGTGTGTGTGTATATATATATATATATAGCTAAAATGGATAAGCAAAAATTAACTCAAAGTAGAGTATAGAAACTAAACAAAAATAATAAAAATTTAAACTATAAAACTTCTGGAAGGAAATATAGATAATCTTTACAACTGTGTGATAGGTAAATATTTTTTAGGACACAAAAGGAAGAAACTATAAAGGAAAAGAAATTATACTTTGTCAAAGTTAACATTCAACAAAACTAATCATTAAGAAAATTGAAAGTTAAGGATACTTGGATTAAGGATACTTGGATGGCTCTGCCTTCGGCTCAGGTCATGATCCCAGAGTCCTGGGATCAAGCCCCACATCAGGCTCTCTGCTCCGTGGGGAGCCTGCTTCCCTTCCTCTCTCTCTGCCTGCCTCTCTGCCTACTTGTGATCTCTGTCTGTCAAATAAATAAATAAAATCTTTAAAAAAAAAATTGAAAGTTAAGCCCATAAACAAGGACTAGTATTTGGTAGACTATATAACAAATGCTTTTTAAAAAATATTTCATTTACTTATTTGACAGAGAGAGACAGTGAGAGAGGGAACACAAGCAGGGGGAATGGGAGAGGGAGAAGCAGGCTTCCCGCTGAGCAGGGAGCCCAATGCGGGCTCAATCTCAGGACCCTGGGATCATGGCCTGAGCTGAAGGCAAACGCTTAACAACTGAGCCACTCAGGTGCCCCACAAATGCTCTTAACTTACTAATAGGAGACAAAGAATTTTTTAAAAAAGGAACAAAAGATGTGAATTGACACTTGCAAATATACAAATAGCCAGTGAACACAAGAAAAAAACTCCCAAGCCCTCAATATCAGTAGTCATCAGAGAGAAACAAATTAAAGCCACAATGAAATACCACTGGAAAACTATTAGAATGGCTAAAATGAAAAAGATTAACCAAATACTGAAGACAAATACTATAGGATTTCACTTATATATGGAATCTAAAACAAACAAACAAACAAACAAATTAAGCTCAAGGATACAGAAGAGATTTGTGGTTGCCAGAGGTGCAGGTGGGGAATGGTGGACAAAGGGAGTTGAAAGGTAAAAACTTCAGGTAATAACATAAACAAACCAGGGGGATGTGATGTACAGCATGGTAGCTATAGTTAATAACATTGTATTGCACATTTGAATGTCGCTAAAAGAGTAAATCTTAGAAGTTGTCTTCACAAGAAAAAAATATTCTGTGGCTAAGTATGATGGTGGATGTCATCGAGACTTATGGTAGCAACCATTTTGAATATATAACTAATACTTGAATCATTATGTTGTGTACTTGAAACTAATGTAATATTGTAGGTCTTATTATACCTAAAAAATAAAAAAAAAGTTAACAAAAAGAAAGACTAACCATACCAAGTGTTGGTAAGATATGAAACACCTGGAAGTCTTACAGAATGCAGGCGGGAAAGCAAAGTGTTACAACTACTTCAGAAAAACAAATCACCAGTTTCTTTTTTTTTTTTTTTTTACATTTTATTTTATTTTACTTATTTTTTTATTCAAATCCCCAGTTTCTTATAGCATTGACTTAGACTTACTATATGACTCAATGACTCTAGCTTTAGGTATACCATACAGAAGTGAAAATGTATGTCCTGACAAAGACTTCTACACAAAGGATCGTAGCAGCTCTATTCACCATAGTTAAACTGGAAACAATGGACTACCCATCAGCCAGTAAAAGGGTAAACAAATTGTGTTATATATTCAGTAGAATAATACTCAGCAATAAAAAGGAATGAGATACCGACATTCAACTCCATGGACACAGAAGTATATAAACGGTATAAGTCCATTTTCATAATAGTTTGGAAAAGGACCATCCATTGTGATAGAAGGCAGATAAACAGCTGTCTGCACAGACAGAGGCTGGGATTCACCGGGAGGATCAGATGAAAACATTTTTGGGGAGGATGAAATGTGCTACACTTTGTGGTAGTGGTTATATGGTGTACAAATGTGCCAAAATTCACTGAAATATACGCTTAAATGAGTGAATTTTATTGTATGTAAGTTACACCTCAATGAATTTGAATAAAACATTTTTAGACAATACAAACCTGAGTTTGTTTTGCCATTTGTGGTTTAAAAATTTCTTCACATTCCTTATTTTCTACCTTAGGCGTGTGGGGTTTAATATGAAAAGGTATTGTTTTGTTGCCATTTTGCTGCATCTATCCCCCTGGGGGTGCTTGTTTATAGTGCCCTGGCTTTGCAAAGATGATGATGATCATGATGATGAAGAAGAAGGAGGAGGAGAAGAAGGAGAAGAAAATCCCACATACTGTTAAGAGCCTCCACCTCATGGGGTTATACTGAGGATAAAATTTGATAGTAGGTGCAACATACTTAGGGTAATACCTAACAATTAGTAAACACAAAATTCAAAATGGCGACTACCTTTATTAATTCGATGTCACTCATTATACTTCTGTATCTTTATAGGTCACATTAAGATAAAAGTAAAATTTAAAAAAAAGAAAAAAGACTAAAGTGAAATGTACCTTTCAAGGTTGTTATATGCATCAAATGAATTCAAGTAAGTTATTTGTGTGAAATCGTGAGTATCAGTAGCCCCCAAGGGATCATGGGGAGGGGGAATGTGGGATGGATATCATCATGGCCCAGGGCAGAAGATCCTTTTCAGGTAGTAGGAAGACTTGACAGCGCTCACGAGGTCTGTTTCCCAGCTGAGAAGTCTACGTTAAGAGAGTAAGGGCTCTGCTGGCTGAGTGTTCACTCCGTGCCAACATGACTGAATCCCAAACTAGAAGTCTTTCTCTCGAAAAAAAACCTAGAAACTTGTATCTTGATCCCAGATATCCTTTGCACTATATCTTGGCTGAACTGAAAGTAAACCAAAGTGGAAACAACTTCAACCAAGTCTGAGTCCCTTCTTTTTAGTCCTTTGTAAGATGACCCAGCTCAAGACCTAATGTCTTCTTTCTTGGCTTCCTGATCTCGGTGTCCATCATTTTATACAGTTTTGTCTCCTCATTCTCCGTCTGTGGAGAGCCTACTCTCAGGAACATGAGAACATAATTTAATTGCTCCTGCTGCTGCTGCTCTGGATTTTCTTGGCTTAATGTGTTGTGTGGTAATTCAATTAGCAGTGTCAGGCAGGTAGAAACCTTCCTCCATCTCTTCGTTCACTTTGGAGGAGAAAGAAGAAACTGAATTTTCAGGTCTACCTTAAATGGCTCATGGCTCTGCAACAATTTCCCGATAAGGCTCTTATTCATTATACAAACAAAGAAAGCACAACCTCTAGGATTTAGAAGAAGAAAAAGACCCCAATGTAGAAACACAACGTAATTTAGTTCTAAAAGAAAGGCAATACAAATAGCTTTATAATAACGTAGAACTATTTCCATAGATCACATCCCTAATTACCTTTATGAGTTTAAAAGCTTGCTTTACTCAGAGTAGGTGTTATGACAGGGACAGAATAAACCACAGTTCTTTATAAAGTCTGATTCTGTACTAAAACACCATACAATACGATACGGTAATACTGTAGACTTTCCAGTAAATATTTCTTGGAATAAAAAACTAAATCCTACTAGACAAGCAACAAGCATTTAAAAAAGCCCTATAATATATAAAGAAAATTTCTCACCCCTTGAATTCTTTCACCAAAGTTTTACAGCTTCCCATCATACTTTTTTCCTGAACTATTAAAATCAGAATAGGCATCCTCTCTTCTTGTGGATACATTCTCTCCCTGGTTTTCTCTTTTTGCTTATTTTCTAATACATGTTATTGTAATTAACAAAAGGACATAAAAGTTTGGTGATAAAAAATGTACTTTTAATTATCACAATGAGCAAAATGCACTTAAATGTGGATGGTGAACAGACACCTTGTTTAAGCTTAAGTGCATTCATTTCTGTGCTTAACAAAGCAGAGGGACACTGGGTTCTATAGAGCGATCAGAAATGCTTTAGGCTGCCACAGTGCTGGAGTATAAATTTCAAATATGGACTTTGTCAGTCCTCCTTTATTTTGACTGCAGAATGAACTGCAAGTCTTAATGCCAGTTGACAACTACACGGTACTCACCCACAAAGTGTCAACCTCTGTCAACATGTCACATACAAAAACTGGTAGGTTGCATAATTCAGGTCTGTACACTCATGCTAAAGCTCCTGTTTCTAGCACTTGTGATTATGCTATAGAAGATATTAGGTCTTTTCTCTTTGCAACCCTGATTTTGAGACAGGTCCAGGGTTAACAAAAAAAAAAAAAAATGATGTTACTATGTCTATGCAAGGTTTTGTTCAATGAACCTGGAATGAAAAAAAAAAAAATGCTTGACCTTCAAGTAAGAAAGATATTTAACAATAAGGAGTACTGGGTGCAAAGGATATTTTTAAGCAACCAACGTGGGAAGCAATAAAGAAATCTGGGATCCAAAGATGACCTATGGCTATATTTCTTATATAATCTCTTGAGGTAGTATGAAGAAAATTCCAGATGCTGAAGAAAATGGGTGCACTGTTGGTGTCTGTTAGTAACAGAGAATGAATACAGTGTATTCTCAACTGCTACAGTATTTAACTTCATTCCTTCCAGAAAGTTTTGTTGAGTGCCTACTATGATTTGCACCAGGTCCAGGGTTCTGGGTCAACAGCAGAAACTCAGACAGAGTACTCTCCTCATGCAGGATACATCCTACTGGGAGCAGACGGTTGCCAACACGTGGTTAAGTGTGTACTTGTTATGAGGTTATGTACCATTTAGCCAAATAACACAGAGAAAAGCAGAGTAAGGAAACAGGGAGGAAGGTCAGGGGAACAGTGCAGGGAAAGGCTTCGAGACCTGGGTGCCTCAGTGGGTTAAGCCTCTGCCGAAGGCTCAGGTCATGATCTCAGGGTCCAGGGATCAAGTCCCGCTTCAGGCTCTCTGCTCGGCGGGGAGTCTGCTTCCTTCTCTCTCTCTCTCTCCATCTCTCTGTCAGCCTCTCTGCCTACTTGTGATTTCTCTGTTAAATAAATAAATAAATTCTTAAAAAAAGAAAGAAAGAAAGGCTTCGAGGCCAGAGAGGATTGGCATGCCCGCCGGACCCCACGGGGGCCTGTACCAGAAAGACGTAGACTGAGAAGGAGACTTGAAGTGTGGGAGTTCACAGGTTATGGGTGGGGGTGTGCTCTACCTTAAGGACCACCGTGCCAGCCCTCGCCCTGAATGAGCTAGCCGGCCAGTGAAGACAGTAAGGAGAGACCGACAGACTTTGACTTTGATATTAAAAGGGAGATTGTGGCCTTTCCGTGGTGGTGGAGAGCAGCCCCAGTAATGGCTGTTAACAATAACCGGGGTGAGACAGGCATTGACTTGAACCGGGGTGGGAGAGGGGCCGCGGAAGCAAAGCGCTCTGATTTCCCATTTCTTCTAAGGAAAGTAACAGGCCTTGCTGATGGGTTAGATATGGGTCACGTGACAAAGAGGGGCACCGAGGATGACCCCAGGTTTTTGGTTTTATTCATAAGCCGGATCTTCAACAGCAGCTCTGTCTTTTGATCCTCGTCTTCCACCTTAAAGGCAAACATGAATAAAAGCGCTATCCAGCCTCCAACTCCTGCCGTTGTTCTATTAAGAAGATGACGGACAGAGTACATCTAGGGACTAGAAATAAATCCAGTTTGTATTTAATTCATTGGAGAAATTGTTCATGAGCAGTTACCCTTCTATACATCCTGTATGTAATGCTGACAAGTTCAATTTCTGCTTGAGTTAATGGCCACATAAATGTCTTTTACACGAGTTAAGGTTGCTTGGAGGCAGGAAGGATTTCTAATTTTTTTTTTTTCCCTATGTTTTGCATTGCTAGATAGGATTTCTCAAACTTGCTGTTTAAGGTCTAGCCTCCCCTCTGTACTGGCGGGTAAATCTAATTAACATTAATGAGAGTTCTGTGCACATATTGACAGGATAATAGACCTTTTAGGATGGTTCCTCCCCTCTTGTGCTACCACTCCCCCTCTGCATACTAGCTGATTATTTCATTAGGCAGCAATATAAACCCATGCAGGAGAACGCACCCTTGGTGGAAATTAAATGGAAAAAATCTGCATCCATCCACACTTTCACTCGCATTAGGGTGAGGAGAGTGGGGGGCACAGCACAGCCACCAGAGAATCAAGGTCTCTCGAGAGGAAGCTTTTATAGTTTTCCCAAGTCCACTCGGAGTTGCGCACTTATCTACGGTTGTTTTGAAAAATTGATGGTGACCATTACATCTGATTCTAATTTTCACGACTCTCAGCAAATTGATAGAGAATTGAGGGGGATATCAGTAAGGCATGGGCACTTATAATTAACAGACCAGTGCGATGTATTCCTAATCTATGAAACAACTACGGGAATGATACAGGCATTAGTGTGGCTCTAGAAATAAAGGATTTGTTTTTTTCTCTTTTTTTTAAGATTTTATTTATTTATTTGACAGACAGAGATCACAAGTAGGCAGAGAGGCAGGCAGAGAGAGAGGAGGAAGCAGGCTCCCTGCTGAGCAGAGAGCCCGATTCAGGACTCTATCCCAGGACCCTGAGATCATGACCTGAGCGGAAGGCAGAGGCTTAACCCACTGAGCCACCCAGATGCCCCCAAAGATTCGCTTTTTTTTAAGGTAACTATTTACCAGTTGCCTATATCTGCTGATCAATGTGTCTAAGAATTTCTTTATTCTTAAGGCTACAAGAAACCGAATTCAATTTATACCCGTTTATCCTATTCACATGTTCTGCATACGATTAATGGAAGCATTGTACTCTACATTTTCCCCCCTTGTGCATCAAATTTGGCAAATGGATAAGTTCATTTTCTTCTTACCACTGAAGTATATTTTGGAACATTCACAGAAGCTGGAATAAATTATTGTAGGCTTGAAGGCAGATTAGTGGAGCTGGTTACATTACTTCAGTTACCAAGTAAAACTGTGCCTCCCTGAGCTGTTCGGTAGGATGAGCGGTGAGTGCTCACTTTCCTTTAACAAGGCTGGCTCAGAAAAGAAGTTGGGATTGCGAAGTTTTTTTTTTTTTTTTTTTTTCCTTCCCAAAACTTGAAGGCTGTGAGTCTCGTGGAAAAAGTGTGATATACTAGCAATGTTGAAAGCTGGCAGGTTTGTGGGAATCCAAACTTTTCGTCTTTTGGGTGTCATCGGTTAAATCCATCAGTTAAGTGAGCTTGACCCATTTAGCCATGCAACAGCTAAACCCTTAATCCTAACAGATTCATTTTACAGTTCAGATTTTGCCACTGATACGGCACTAATTCAGACCCAAAGGTCAACATGTTAGAGCGAAAAGGGCATTTTTTCCCTTTTTTTTTTCCCCTCCCGAGAACTTTAGGAGCAAAGAATTCCCATCAAAACAGGTACAAAGATCCCTAAAACCTCATTATTTTTTATCCCATTCACTGACCTCACATTGCTGCAGTTTTATAAATACTGTTTTCCAAACACACAATGAGATGTTTAGTATGTAAAGAAGAAAAGGTGGGGCGCCTGGGTGGCTCAGTGGGTTAAAGCCTCTGCCTTCAGCTCAGGTCATGGTCCTAGGTAGGGTCCTGGGATCGAGCCCCGCATCGGGCTCTCTGCTCATCGGGGATCCTGCTTCCTCCTCTCTTTCTGCCTGCCTCTCTGCCTACTTGTGATCTCTGTCAAATAAATAAATAAATAAATAAATAAATAAATAAATAAATAAAATCTTTAAAAAAAAAAAAGAAGAAGAAAATGGGTGATAACCATTCAGCATTTTCATTGTCTTAGTATACCATCTTTAAAATATGAAAGAGTTAATAAAAAGAAGTAAGGGGAAATAAAGGAAACAGATCATAGAAATACCAGTGCTCACATAGGTCTCTGAACCAAAAACATTCATGGAAAATATTTAGCTTATGGTTTAAAAATCTTGTCTATTAAAACAATAAACATTTGTCTTTTATAATGGGATTGAAAATGTTCAATAAAAGACTATGTATTCAATTTTTTTTTTATAAGGAAGAGTAGACCTTGTCTCAACTGTATAATACCTCCTTGTGCATAGACATCAATTATTCTAAAAGTGTGTTCACATACATGTCTTGTGATTCCCACAATGTATTCATATTTATTGCCTCTGTGCCTGACTCACAGTAGACACCTAGTCAACACCTCTTGTGAAAACAAATAATCATCTTTCAAGTAATGAATTTTCTGAAGTCACAAGACAGTAAGTGACTTACATAGGATTTGAACTCGTTTCTGATGCCAACCATAGTGTTCACTGTACTTCATATACAATAAAAGAATTATGAGTTAGATATTTCATTCCATGCAAATTAACATGTAGGTATATTTAGACCTAAGAACTTTGGGATGGATTTTATATACGGTTTCTTCTGACCTGATGATCCTTTTTTGTATTCACTGTTTGCTCGGTCTTCTCAGGATAAATCAAAATGTTCATCATCAGTAGCCATCAGGGAGATTCAAATCAAAACCACATTGAGATACCACCTTACACCAGTTAGAATGACCAAAATTAGCAAGACAGGAAACAACATGTGTTGGCAAGGATGTGGAGAAAGGGGAACCCTCTAACACTGTTGGTGGGAATGCAAGTTGGTGCAGCCTCTTTGGAGAACTGTGTGGAGATTCCTCAAGAAATTAAAAATAGAGCTTCCCTATGACCCTGCAATTGCACTACTGGGTATTTACCTAAAGATCCAGATGTAGTGAAAAGAAGGGCCATCTGTACCCCAATGTTTATAGCAGCAGTGGCCACAGTCGCCAAACTGTGGAAAGAACCAAGATGCCCTTCAACAGACGAATGGATAAGGAAGATGTGGTCCATATACACTATGGAGTATTATGCCTCCATCAGAAAGGACGAATACCCAACTTTTGTAGCAACATGGACGGGACTGGAGGAGATTATGCTGAGTGAAATAAGTCAAGCAGAGAGAGTCAATTATCATATGGTTTCACTTACTTGTGGAGCGTAAGGAATAACATTGAGGACATGGGGAGATGGAGAGGAGGAATGAGTTGGGGGAAACCGGAGGAGGAAACAGACCATGAGAGACTGTGGACTCTGAGAAACAAACTGAGGGTTTTGGAGAGGAGGGGATATAGTGTTGGGTGAGCCTGGTAGTGGGTATTAAGGAGGGCACATATTGCATGGAGCACTGGGTATAGGGCATAAACAATGAATTATGGAACATTGAAAAAAAATTAAATTAAATTAAATTAAAAAAAAACTAATGACGTATCATATGGTGACTAACATAACATAATAAAAAAATTTAAAAAATGTATGCAACAAAATTTCCTTATCAAACATTCTTCATTTATTTTTTAAAAATCTTTAAGATTTTACTTTCAAGGAATCTCTACAGCCAACGTGGGGCTCAAAATCACAACCCCGGGGTCGAGAGCTGAACTAATGCTCTACGGACTGAGCTAGCCAGATGCCCCCAAACATGGTTCATTTAGAATAGAGGTCCACTCTTTCCTTTTTTCTTCTACTGTTCGTGCATTTAATTTTTTATTTTTATTTATTTATTTATTTATTTATTTATTTATTACCTCCCAGCTATGTATAAGCCACGAAAACAAGGGCCTAAGGGCGTGTAAAGATGAAGTGGACATAGAACTTGGCCTTGCTTTCAACCCAGAGGCAGAGTGAAGAATACACACTAATAGTAACGATAATACAGAACTGAATGTGACATGTAATGAGGCAGGGCTGGGCACATCACTGCCATGACCCAGCCATGTCCCAAGTGGCCAGGGAAGGTGTTGACGAACGTGATGGCGTTAAAGCCAGGCCCTGAAAGACAAGCAGCTTCTGATAAACACAGAAGTGGTGACAATTTCTCTCTCACATTGCCAAAAGGTAAAAAGGAAGGTGAAAGATAGAAAGATTAAAAAGATCCATTTTTGATGAGGGTGTACTTTTATATGGGTATTTTTAGGCACAGTTGATGTGAGGGTAAATTGATAGAGTCTTTTGGAGAGAAATTCAGCAGTCGCTGATAAAACCTAAAATACATACCAACCTTGCCTTAGCAATTCAATTCTTGGAATGTATTCTAGAAATATACTCCAATGGGTATGTGAGAGCATATAAATATAAATATTTTAGGGGGCACCTGGGTGGCTCAGTGGGTTAAGCCTCTGCCTTCGGCTCAGGTCATGATCTCAGGGTCCTGGGGGGGTCCTGGGATCGAGTCCTGCATTGGGCTCTCTCCTCAGCGGGGAGCCTGCTTCCTCCTCTCTCTCTCTTTCTCTGCGTGCCTCTCTGCCTACTTGTGATCTCTGTCTGTCAAATAAATAAATAAAATCTTTAAAAAAATATATAAATATTTTAAAAATATATATAATATATAATATTTTAAAATTTAACATTATAAATATTTTAAAATTTACAAAACTTAAAAATATTTTAATATAAAAACCACCTATAGAAATGACTGTTAAGTGAATTGTATTATTAGAAAGAATGAATATATATGACGTAGAATTATCTTTAAGACAAACAGGAGAAAGTCTGAACTGTAGAAGAAGGAGCCTATTCATATATAGAACACAGAAATATCACACCTATGAAATGACGATGACAAAATATGCATATGCTGTCTGGACTGCATGGCATGTGTACAAGCACACGCATGCGTGGATGTAGAGATGGGTGTAGGACAGATTGTTTGCTATTTACTAACCGAGCTGATTACATTCCTTTCGGAACAAGTCAAGAGCTTCTGTTTCACCCGTTGGGAGTTTTCTTCCCTGATATCACACATGTATTTTGCAGATAATTAAAGAAATAAAAACTAAAATGTCAATGCTCTGTCGATGCCTGAAAAGAACCTTCGCCGTCTTCACAGAGCTGCTTGATTCCACTCTGCCTCCTGCCCCTCAGGTAAGCACTTCCGACCAAGTTACCTGGTTATAGAAGCTGTACGTCTCCTGGAGTCTCGGTCAGGCAGTCTGAGCTAAAACTCGGGACAGCAGGACCAGACTATAGACATGATTCAGTTACATTTGTAATTAAGGCCCTCATCCTTTAAATTCTCTCATGTCAACTCACAGTGTGAATGAGGAAAGAAAAGTCTTCGCAACCATTACCCCATCCTAGGTCTCCAAACGCTCTAAGCTGCCATCTTGTTTTTTAGATGAAAACAGGAATCTTCCGTTTACTGTTCTCCATGCTGTTCTGAATTATTTTAGTTCTCTCTTCCTGGTGCGTCTCAGGCAGTTTGCCCATTTTTTTTTTTCTCTAAGAATATTTACTGCCTATGGAGGTGAGCTCCATCAACCCATTCTTAACTCTTAATTTTAAATTTAGTTGCCTTCTGTACCTTATACATCCTCCCAAAACACTAAGTTGCTTCTCTTTCACTATTTAAACAAGCCATTCAATTTCCCTTTCTCAAAATTATTGCTTTCCAAAACTGGAAGTGAAATAAATGGTAATCTCCCTCTGATTTAATCACATTAAGGTTGTTATCAGTAGGGGAATAAATGCAAAAACTCTCTTACCAACAATATATTATGTCAAATCAATGACAGTGTTTTCCCTGAGATGCAAACATGTTTCAGTCACCTGACAAATAAATGGGCTGTTTAAATAGACGGTTCCATGAGGAATTTTTCAGTAAGGATTTTGTTTTGGTTGGAAGAGAAAGAGAAGCCAACACTTGAATATAAGGGATAGAAAGGGGAGGCAGGAACAACAACAGCACAGTATCTGTCTCGTACTGGGACCCAGATTCTACCTGCAAACGCTTAGAAGGGTGGGCTTCTGGCAAAGAGTCAAGTGGCTATGAATGTGAGGGTCACTCTGAGTCACACAGGAACACAAAAAATAGCACAGCACAGAGTGAGTGGGAAGGGGGCTGCTGCCTCCTCAGAGAGGAACATGAAGGCTCTAGCATGCCATTAACCATCCACCGGGCCATCTCAGGGCAGAACTGAGGGGTAACTTTATATCCCCCAATGCCTTGAAACAAATGGGTCATGTGCAGTGGACAGAACTGGACAAAGTTCTGTGGGATCCGGTTTCTTAGTGAGCATAAGAGAGACACAACTTGGGACCTTCCATTCTCATTTGAGGAATATTTTATTGGAGGCTAAGGTTCTGTGTGATGGACTTGAGGGAAGGGAGAGTTTGAGTGGTAATGGTTGTTGGTATCCCCTCCGTAGCCAGAGACTGTGGGCCCTGGAGAAACTTGTTATATTAAACAATTGAATAATTGGGGTGGTGGCTCTTACAGAATTTCAGCTGATTAGGTGACAATAAAATTGAACCAAGGTTGACTATCAGTTATAAAGCCTTTACGCATTTGTTCGTTTGCTTCTACAGTGTGTAAAACAGTATTTTTCAGCATTTAACTCCAGATTCTGGGAAGGCAATCCCCAGAATCTGTTTATCTACCAAAGAAATAGATAAATAAATAGATTTGATTAATAATGGCTTATACACACCGCTATTTTTCAATACATATTGAATTCACATTGAAATGAAAATTTAACTACCACAATTACTGAATTCATAGTGAATTTTTTTCCTAAGGCTTTTCATCACTAATGAATGCTAGAAGAATAATCTTTGGAGCCAGAGGCAATTTTTGACAACATTTTGGACTATCCAAATGAACTCAATCTCTTGCTGTAATCTTCGCTTGCAATCTGATTGGGTAAGGGCTGGAAATAATTGACAAGTAGGGACAATCCAGGATAGATCTATCTTTTTTCTTTCCCCAACTTTATTGAGGTATAATTGACAAGACATTATATATTTAAAGTGTACAACCTGATTTTATATATATATATATATACACACACACACACACACACATATATACGTGTGTGTGTGTGTGTATGTGTGTGTGTGTATATGGTTCACATAATTAATTAACATATCCACCACCTCACATAGTTATTTTTTTAGGTTTAGGATCTGCTGTCAGCAAATTTCAAGTATACATTATCATTAGCTATCATCACCATCCTATATACATTAGGGCCTCAAAACTTATAACTGAAAATTTATATAGAAAGGTCCTTTAAAATAATTTCCAAGACAAGGCAAACACAGTATCGCCCAGCTCTCGGTATAATTGATAACCTTCTCATTAAACTTTAAATATTTTATGCTTAAATACACAGGGTTTTACAATTTACTCAAGATCCAGGACTCACCCACTTTCAGGATGTAAAATCTCCTGCATACCAAAAACCTTACTTCAATCTACAGATTTTATTTGTTGACTTCCAACAAAAATTTATCCAAAAGATGTTTTTGGACATCTTTGGATTCCAATATCCAAAAATATTGGAATCACAATTCTTACAGCTGTAATCTATGTGATTCTTTGAACATGCCAAAACCATCTTCCTAATTTCTAGAAAATAAACACCAGTATCAACATTATTAACCTATTTTCAAAGGTACGTATTTAATGATTTTCTTATTGTAATTAAATTTTGAAGTGCCTGGAACTAATTAAAATGAGGCAACTATAATCCTAACTACCTTCACAATGTGTGTTTTATTTTGCATTGGAATGAGTACATGAAATTAACTTTCAGTCTTAAAAATAGTTTTTCCCCAATTCAATCTTCTTTCAAGAACAAAACAGTCTAAATACACGTTAAGAAAGCTCTGTGTAGTTTTGAATAATTTAATGACCAAATATTTTTCCAAGTCTTTTATCCCCTTGAGGTAGTGCTTTTCCTTTGAGCTCTTTATCTAATTGTAATAAATGACAATATGAGTTATGAGTAGAGAACAATAAGAAAATTCACTAATGCTGTGTGATATTTGGTTGATACACATACATGTGAACTGTACTGGTGGTTAAAATATTGAAAGTCTTGGGTATTGGTTGATACATGGCCACCACCCTGGTCCTTCCCTCAGGATCCCTGACTTCCCTACAATTCAGAATTTTGGAGTGCTTGATGCACTAATGTTTTAGGGACTCAAGAGGCCTAAAGATTTTGTGTCATACAGACTTTTAAATATGAATTATATTTAGTGACTTCTAACTCCAAGTGGGTGGGAATTCTGGATAAAAGCTAACCAAAACTTTAAAATAAGCCATATACAGATCAAAAGAAAGAATAAGCAATTTCCAGGTTATTTAAAAAAAAAAAGGAGAAAAGGATCTTAACTGGACACCAAAGTCCTCTGGGGCGTATCAAGCACACATTGGCAGATTGGCATTTAGAGAATGAGATGGACTGTCCACAGAAGGTCACGATTTCTATGTGGTCACTGTCCTCACACTGAAAAGGGAAGGGAACCAAGATCATTACCTAAAGCAGGACACTGGGAAGACTGCCCTTTTGTGAAATAGTCTACAAAAATGTTCCCCACTCTCCAATAAGGGGTAAGGCAATCTGTTGTCTTGCTGGTGGTCTGGTGGAAAAATCTTCTGTGACAAATTTTAACTCCAGTCTTCTTGAAGTGCAGGTATGGGGGTCAGATTGAAAATATTTACTCAGGGTCTGGAAGTTCCAATTCCAATACATTAGATATGAACTAAAAGATTCATCTCAGATGTGTAAAGCCCCTGAAGCCTTCAGTGATACAAAGGTCAAACCAAACATACAGAATAATTTCCACCGTCCAAGTCCAAGGGACAACTATACTCTTGATGACCTCAGAACAATGACAACAAGAAACTGTCAAAGAAATCATTCACAATGAGGTAGAGTGGTCAGAGGTAAGGAAAAGGAAAAATGAGCATCTCAAGGAACAGATCATGGAATGCTAAGAACACAGAAAATAATTTTGGTTAGAACAACTGAAGTGATAAAACAAAGAATAGAACACATCGATCTACAAAAAGAATGGATAGATATAAAACATCAAATATAATATTTATAAGTTAAAATTATAGTCATTGAGATTAAAAGTAAGTGAGATTAATAGCAGAGGAGGCAACAGGTAGAGAGGACTGTAATTTAAGAGATATATTTAAGGAAATCATCCAGAATGCAGTGCGGAGAAATCAAGAAGTGATAAAATATGGAAAGAAGCATAACAGATATAGAAACTAGTAATACAAGTTCTGGAAAGAGAGCAGAGAATGGGGAAGAGGTGATATCTGAGTGATATTTGTTATGGATATTCCAGAATTTAACGATGGGAGTTCTCAGATTATAGTAGTTAACACTGATGTAGGGATGTACATAAGGCACGTTCATCATGTCTAATGGGAATGTAAGTTTTCACAAACTCCCTACAGAGGCTATTTGCAATGTCTGTACTTCTGATTCTGCTGCTCACTGCCTATCATACTGTCTTTCGAATCTTGGGCAATGGTAACTTCATCCCTCTGGTTACTCAGGCCCATGGCCATGGAGTCATACCTGATTTTCTATTTCTCGCACCCCATATATATCCAATCCATGTGGAAGTTTGGATGGATCCATCTTCAACACATATCCAGAGTCTGACTGCTTCCTAACGCCGACACTGCCGCCCTCCCTGTTTTGAGACCTCATCAACTCTTATGTGGGTTACTGTAATACTCCCCACATAGATTTCGTTAATTCTGCCTTATTATTAACACAGGCAGCCTGAATGACTTTAAAAATTAAAGTTGTACCATATCATTCCTGGGCTTAAAACTCTCTTGTGGCTCCCCATTTCACTCAGGCTAAAAGCAAAGCCCTACAATGACCTATAAGTCATTACATTACCATTCAATAACCTTTAAGGCAGTTATCTCTCTGACCTCCTTTTTGGTCCACTTTCTTTCACTCTATTCATTTCCTACACGCTGGCCTTGGAAGCTGGCTACCAACAGGTCGTTGTACTCGTTCCTCTGAAATCTATATGGCTCACTTCTTCACTTTTTTTAAGACTTTGCACAAATGTCACTCTTTCAATGAAGCTACCATATATAAAAATTGTAGCCCTACTCACATGTCCTGCCCCGGTGTTCCCAATACCCTACACCTGGCTTTATTTTTAGAGGGCTTACCTATTCCAATATACTATATAATTCATTATTTGTTCATGATCATTATTTATTATCTGTCTTCTTTTACCAGAATGTGCATTCTACTGGACAGGAGTTGTTTTGTTCAGTACAACAGTACTCAACCCATAGTAAACACTCAATTGATTGAATCAATAGTTCTGAGAAGCTAAATATATGCATGCCACACAGCCCAGTTGTTGAGGAGACATCTGTATTTTCCCATATGTTTGAAGTATTTCACTAGTAAAACTCATTTAAATTTCATAAGTTAAAAAATATTAATGATCAGATCACGAGGAAGGGGGAACTGAATACTTTATATTCTTACAAGGAACACACCAACTGCACATTATGAAAACCAAACAACGTGCGTATTCAGGGACATTATATTTTAACTGAGTGTATTTTAAAATTATTATTAACATTATTTTTTATTGGTGGCTTCTTTTCAAAACAGGGCAGCAAAAATCCCCAAGAAATCTAGGCTAGGACACAAAGAACATCTACATGCGATGGGCAGCTTTGCTCAGATTCCTGCCGCTTTCAATTCTTCTTTCCTTAGTCAACTGCCTGTCGTTTATTTTGAAAGTGTTTGTTATTGAGGTCAAGGAAAAAGGAAGGAGTATTTGGATTATAACTGGAAGCACTGAGATGAAATACTGATTGGTGAGGAACATTAGACTTTGTAAATTACTAACGCAATACCAAGACCCTAAAGGAGTCACCATGGAGGGTTCTGCTGGTACCTCTCTACCTTGGGTTCCCTGATGAAGCGGAGTGTCCGGTCACCCGGATCCAGCACATTCTGTCCTTCCTCTCTCTTCCCTTATATATGTCACCCGAGAATAGACAACATCTCTACCCTCGTAGCTCCACTGAGGTTGGGGAGCTTAAAAACAAGGGGGAAAATGAAGAAATACATAGATACCCTATAAGAAGCATAAAACAATTTTGCTTTTAAGTTTCTCATCTTACCATTTTTGCTCTCTCCTTGGCTTAGAGGCACTCCTGGTTATAAGAAAATACAGGAAGATGGGCGCCTGGGTGGCTCAGTGGGTTAAGCCCCTGCCTTCGGCTCAGGTCATGATCTCAGGGTCCTGGGATCGAGTCCCACATCGGGCTCTCTGCTCAGCAAGGAGCCTGCTTCCTCCTCTCTCTCTGCCTGCTTCTCTGCCTACTTGTGATCTCTGTCTGTCAAATAAACAAATAAAATCTTTAAAAAAAAAAAGAAAAGAAAATACAGGAAGATGAACACGGTCACAGCTTTTTCCTCTGGGTTCTTATTTCTATCCTCCTGGCCTATTCCTCATGGAAGATATGACTTCATAATCTCCAGGAGCTTTTCCTAGGACTACTTCCAGCTTTTTGGTGAACACGCAAGCTACAGGCCTACTCTAGAGCACACTCAAGTGGCTGATACCAGAAATGAGCCTCCTGGACCCCGATCCGGGGACACAGGACAGCCCTTCTGCAGAACGAGGGTTCTAGCCACACCTTAGTATAATAAAACACCATAAAGTACACAAAACAGCAGCAATGAAAGAAGGGTTTTCCTTTTATGTGCAGAAATGTAGATTTTTTTTCCTTTACACTTTAAGTGTGGAAATGCCCACAACTATTTTTCTAATGATTGTGGTTATCTTCATTGACTCTGTACCATTCCTTTCTCTTATGTCACTTATTAACCCCTAGAAAATATAGTTGTCTGTGTGGCATGTTCTAAAAATGCAGGCTGAGGCAAAAGAAAAAAAAAATCTGTTCTTTAGGGCTAACATACAATTTCCAGCAAAAAAGAAAAAAAAAAACTAGGACAATGCACCATTTATGTTTTATATTGCAGCAGGACTTCAAGCCTTTTCCAACAGCTCTTTCACAAAATTGATAGATTATTCTTCCTATTAAAAGAGTCTTTTATTCTGGGTGCCAGACCCGGTTCTCAGGTTGAAATATTGCTTTAGCCTCTTTGCTACCACAGTGGCATTTCACTGCTGAATAAAATTACGAATTGTGTACCCGATTCTCCAGAGCACAGAGGAGTCTCAAAGGGCTTGAAATGTGCACAAAGGGGGAATACATTTATTTGTTATTCTTAAGAGACCTGATAAGAATCCACGAACCCATGAAAATTTCTATCTGGTTCTAGGTTGCATAGAGAGAGTTGGAGGAGTTTGTGAAATGTGGGTTCTAGGCTCCCATTGGCCAGGTGGCCTGGTCACTTTAGTAATAGAGAAGAACAAGAACATATAATAACAGTTGGTATTTACTGAGTGTTTATAAGTTCACTGGTACTAATTGCGCCCCGGTCAACTATTCTGCGAAGGAGGGATTACTACCCCGTTTGAAAATGAGGACACTGAAGGAAGGTAGAGAGATTAATTTTCCCAGCTAATAGGAGATGTGGTTAGAGTTAGCGTCCAGACATTTCCAGTTCCAAAGGTTATTCTGGAAAAGAATTGATGTCCTCCAAATCACGTTAACTTTGTGCATCTTAGTTTTCCCACCTACTTAAGGAAGGTGTTAGGTAACATGGCATCTAAGGCTCCCTCTACCTGGAAGATGTTACCAAGTCCAGCACACAAACAGTGCCTCATGCAGGAGCAAGCTTAGATCCAAGTCAGGATTCACTTGCGTTTTCTTATTCATACAACCAGAGTCAAAGCATGCTAGGAGCTGGAATTTAACAAGGGGCAAGACTCTTGCATGTGCTCCAGCTGCTGCCCGTGGTGGTTTTCCCGCACACGAAGGGCCTGCGGGAGTCCCGCATGGAATATGCAGGAGATCATTCAACGGCATCCCTTCCTGCTCACATGAGAACCGCATCTTATACGAGGTCGGGATCTTCTCATGGGGGGCCGAGGAGGTCTGAAGAGGCTCTTTTCAACTTCTATTTTGGGAGAAAGGTAACCAGGACAAGTGAGAAGCCAAGTTTAAGACTGAAGGTGACATTGACATCAGAATTCATAATCCTTCTCTTCCGTGCTGGTTTTAAGGTCTTAAGAGATAAATATATAAGGAGAATTCCAAGAAAATTCTCTTCTCTTGTCATAGGGCCAAGAGAGAAAAGAAACAGCCCCAGAACCAAAGAGGCCCAAAGGGAGGAGTTAGCAGAAAGACCTTCCCTCAGAGCTGATAACCGCTGCCCTTAAGCTCCTCCGTGTTCTTCCGGCCAAACCCCGGTCGGATCCCCATCTCCCTCTCACTGCTCTCCCCGAGCATGTGTGGGAGTCTTCCACTCTGATCTCGGCTCTTCCCACCCACTTCTAAGTCACCATCATCCCGGTGTCCGGTTTCTAGTCTTCCCGCCCCATCTGGCAGAAAGGAAACTCTTTGAAATATAAGCTTGGTCACGCCACCCAGGCAGAAAGACCATGAATGGTTTCCCAGGGTGCTAGGGAGACAAAATGAATTATTCTCTTGGCTTATGAGGTCCTCCGTGGTGTGCTGAAGTCTACCTTCCTAACCTCACCCCGGGCCAGCTCTGCTCTCTAGCCACATTGGCCTTCTTTCTGTTCTTTGAATACTCCAGATTTTTTTCTCCCACCATCAAAGCTTTGCATAGGCTAGCCCCGCTGCTTAGAAGGCTCTCATGCCTGCTTTTCCCCTGGCTGCCTCTTTCTTATCCTACAGATCTCAGGTTAAATGGCACCTGTTCCGAAAGTGACATTCAGGCCACCCTATGTAATGAGATTTCATTCCCCCCCACACTACCTTCTTATAACGACAAACTGCTTGCTTCTTGTTTTCTTCATTGTACTTATTGCAAATTGTTTTATTATTTATGACCTCTGTGGGGGGGAGAGACTTTTTTTTTTTTTTCACCTTTGTGCCTGGAGTCTGGTATGGGCCCCAAGAATTATCTTGGCCCACCTCCCTCCCCTTCTGCTGGGCTCACCCTGTGCTTTCCTTGGGTTTTGGTTTAAAAATCACTTCAGAGAGCACTTCCCTCACCCCAGACTAAGTCAGATCCCTGTTCTTTGCTTCCATAATCCTCTGAACAGTCACTGCCATAGTGTTTACCACATTTCACAGTCATGATTGCTGTGCTTGTCCTCCTTGATCTCCTCCAAGATTATTATCGGTTGTGATACGTGTTCAGCCCCAGATCACGGGTACCAATGTCATACTTGACACATAGTGAGAAATCAGGAAATGAATATTAGAAAGAAATGGTCCATGAGAGAGAGTGTGGAAGTTGGAAGAGAAAAAAGGGTTTCACAATGTTTTTAAAGTAATTGACTAACTTCCTAATCCACTAATTAATTCAGATGTGAACTACTGATGGCCACTTTCTCACCCTGATTCCTAGTCAAGCAAGATATAGCACTTCGCACCGACCAACATTTAGTCATGCAACAAACACCCACTGATACCTACATACTGATTAGCGATAGGAGCCAGGCCCAAGATACCTGCTGAGGATATGAACAGGAATGAGATATAGTAGGGAGAAGAGACGTGTGTATGAACATTTATGCTAAAAGGCAAAAGGGTCCCTGGCGTATGACTGTCGTAAAACAAATGTATTTAGAACCCAGAGCAGATACGGAAAGGGATGGTCATGGAAATGGCATGTGTTGCAGTCTTAAAGGATGGGAACATTTCTATAAGGTCAGATGCAGGTAGAGTGTAATCCAAGGAAATGTAAAGGTACCAGCGTGGAGGAAGGAATACCAGAGCAGGGCAGTGAGGGCTGGCTGGGATGTGGGTGTTTTGCAGACCATGGGCTGTAAGTCTGGAAGGGAAGGCGAGGGCACCAGATGTTGGAGCGCCCTGCATGCTGAGATGAGCCTGTGGGATTGTACTCAGCAGAGAAAGGAACCTTCTAGCAGGTTTGAGGTTGAGGGTGGCCTGATGGGAGGTGCTTTGGGAGACAAATACAATAGTGGAGCTGGAGAGGGAGACACGACATTGCATTTGAGAGGCTTACATTGGAGGCATGAGGGATCAAGGGTGCTCTCCAGAAAGAAGCAAGTGGAATGGGAAAGGAAGGAAGAATGAGAGAGATTCTCCAAGGCAGACTATGGTAGCTCCTAGCTCTTGGGACAGCGCTCAGAGCAAGAGGGAGAGATAAAATGAATGCAATATTAATACCTAATGTTTATAGGAAAGCATTGTACTGTGTGCTTGCCGACATTACTCTAATTCACACTATTTCTCTAACATGGGTACTATTATTATCCCTACTTTTACTACTTCCCTACTTCCCTACTGTTAGGGAAATCGAAACACATAAAGGTTTAGTGACTTGCTCAAGGTCATACAGCTTTCTAATTAAACATTTGTCAGTGAGAAAGTATGGTAAATTATCTTGGTTTTTGTTTTGTTTTGTTTTGTTTTAAACTTATCTACCATGTAGAGAAGTAATAATATTTCTGTTACTTCTTTCTTATTTATAAAATGACACTAATAATTCCACAGATTTCTTTTCTGGGAATACTATCACATTTTAAAAAACAATGATAAATCCTTATAATTCCACAGATTCACAGTGTTGTTATTAATGAGTTGTCTTTTGATTTATACTTCATTTTGCATCTTAAAAATCCCAATAAAACAAATGGGAAATGAAATGTCAAGAAAGTGACTTGGATGGAGTCTCTTAATTCACTGAGTAATACTTATATGCAATTAAGAAGTTTTCCCCAAAGATAAGGGAAGTCCTTTCATAGATTTCATAGATTTCTTAGAAAGGAAGCAGAACCCAACAAAGCCTTTTCTGTTTCACCAAAATATAGAACTTAAGCAAGTTAAATTGATTTCATCTAATATCACATCAACCTAAAACAAATGGATTTTTAATATTTTTAAAGTCAACCCATTATTTTTGATGCTTATACTACTTCAAAGTAAAATAAATATAAATTAAAATGTAAAATTTAGTCCCTTCTCTTCTGGCACTTGAACACCCAAGATCCTAATGATTTTTGAAAACAACACTCCCACTAACTTCATACCATTAGAAGCCACCTTACTTCTGTATCTTTCAGCATTAAAAAAAAAAGAAAAAGGAAGAATCCACCTCATATAACCTCTTACTGATAAATTATTTTAAGATTTGAAGTGATGGTGAAAATCATTTTTTTTAACCTTGGTCCATCTTTTATTTCCTGTGCTTTATAGTAGACAAATCATTTATTTTCTCATTCAACTGCCATCCATAACAATAATTTAAAACCAGCTAATAAACATTATGGTTTGTTAGAACTGCTACCGATTAAATCTTAAGTGTCTAATACATACAAATATAAACAGAATGTAATTAGAGCTATTTAAAGAACCCATTTTTAACTTAGATTAACCATACTTTCCATTTGCTGAGGATAAACACTCATAAATGAAACCCATTGCTGAGCAAGAAGCAATTACTTCAGTTTAAAATATTAATATGCACCGCCTTTTAAAAAGCCATGGAAAATCATTTATGTACTGCACTGTACAGACTCAAGTCATACCCAAAAGGAAGAATGGGGTACATTCTGTGTCCTAATTGAGAAGCAATCAACTGAGGTATGGCGTGTCCTTACCCTTTATCAGGCCCATTAAACTCTTTGCTTCGATTAGTGCAGATTTCCAACCTCATATTCCTAAATATGTTTAAGTATGATTTAAAACCACACATACACAGACTCAGAAAGAAAGGGGGATTTTGCTGTTGAAAAATCAACTCAATCAACCTGTTTCAAGGAGCAAGTGAGACACATTTATAATCTAAACTAATAACTTGCTTGAACATATTGAATATAGACAGTCTGGAAGAGAAGGAAATGCCGACAGCCCACAAATCTTAATTGCACATTTCTTGCCTAAAAATACACAAAAAATATATTGAGTCCAATTGAATGCAGCTAGCTAATCAATTCCGCAGTATATTTTGTGACATCAGTAGGCTGACACACACAGCTTGGTTTGGGCTAGAATTCTATTTAGTGTGGTTAAATGCATGCATTTTTAGTCGCTGCTATGAGTTAACCATGGGTCAAATCCAGTTACAATGAGCACATTATCACCAAATGCTTCCAAGCCAGTCCACAGAGTCCTCAGAATAGTGCTTTGTTGATTTCATCACAGCGACACTGCTCATGGGAGAGCCTAGACAGACCTATGAACCCTTGGGTGCTTAAATGACCACAGTCCTTAGAATCATTGACTAGGTCTCTGAATATAAAATGATGCCAGGTGGGGAAGTGGGTATTTTCAAGATCAATAGACAAAAATCCCCAGGATAGACTTGCCCTACTAATGGTTCGTACCTGCCGATGGCTATGTGTGTAGTTGGAGTATAGAACCGAATTTCATGCTGATGAATTCAGAGGATGATTGGCAGTTTTGGTGATATGGCTTGAGATGTCAATGACACCTATGATTTTAGCATTTTATCATTTGATTCAACTTACAAAATTATAGCCAGTTATTTTTATTCTGAATTACGGAAAGTTTTCATTTTCACTAAAGATATGGAAGTGCTACAGATTTAAGGGCTGGATGAAAGAAAAATCTTAGCAGGGTTGTTTTGAAGTTGGACTTAGGTTAAACTGCCATGCAAGGGACATCTGTTTTTGGTGTCAATCTCCATCCTTCCCAACGATTTTGTATTCCATCCCGGTACACAGAGACTTCGTGGGGCCCTCTGGGCTCCTAGAGACCTCCAGCATATGTGCCCCTTTTGTTATTGTGCCCAGAACTCCCTGCTATCATCCTTCTCTTCTTTGTTTCCTGACTGGGTTTATTCCATGTCTCTTATTTACTCTTTCTGCCTGATACTAGCTCATCTAAAAATTGAATTCCCCTGAATTCAGGAATAAGGGCCATCGATTCATGTTTCAACCATGGTACATGGCATATTTGCATTTACAGAAACTTTCTGGGGGAATGCCTAACCCAAAGCACTGTTTTCCATTAGTAAAATGACAGGTTGGTCCAACATCTCCAGAGGAGATGTTGAGGCTTGAAGACCTTTCAAAACACGTCGTACAGGTGGGCTGCGTACTCTATGGAACATTGAGAGCCAGTCATGCATCTTTCATTAGTCATCTTTAAGTACAGTGGCCAAGTCATGTCACTTTGGCTTATAGTTATTTCATGCCAAAACAAGGCTTTTAAGAAACTTGAAACAAAAATTCAGAATAGTGATTTTACTAAACTAAAACTACACCATCTTTCCCAATTTCCAGGAGCAAAGAAGATTCAACTGACTGAATTTTTCACTGCTTTTCACTGTTGAACCTACAGAGTAGAGTAACTTGAAAACTGTAAAAGTAGACAAGCTCCTTTTGGAATAGCATGATAAGCATCCTGGCCCCCCTCTCCGGCACCGTCCACCCCTGCACAAGAAGAGATTACTAAATAAAATGCAGATCGGAATGCCAAGATTAAATTGAAACAGAGACTTATCAATGTTAGCAACTCAAGGAGGAACTAGGCTGTACTCCATAATTTTATAAAATTTTACAACTCACCAACTAAATAGCCTAAATTAGTTGACTTTATTGTTTGGTAAATGCTTGATAGCCAATAGATTTAATACATTGTTAATTATCCTATTCTCCTTAAAATAGTATTTTCATTTTTATAACCAAGAATATTTAGAGGCTAATTAGAAATCCAGTAATGTGAATTGTAAATTATGTGTAATTACAATAAAACTACTGAGGAATAACACACATTACTTATAAATTGTAACACTGTGATAAATTAAAGCAATTACAGGTAAACCAATAATGTTCTTTAATTAAGTAGTTATGAATGAGAATTTGTGCTTTGCATTTACAATAACCTATAAGATTGGGGATTGCAGTTACAGCTTATGCAGAAATCGATTGCACTCTGCTGTGATCCTCTGCTAAGAATAACTTCTAAGTTCATTACTGTCATTATGCCATTATCACGTAAAAACACCCAGGATTGTTAAATGTAAAGTATGCTGACAACCAATCAACCGTATTTCTTAATATAATTATAATTATGTCACTATCTCTTCTTCGGCCCTCATGAATCTGACAGAAAGTTCATATTTCCACAAGTCTTCAATATTGGTTGCAAAGGAATAGGAGATGCTTTGTTGTAAGTTTATTGAGAATACTATCGTGTCTGACGTTAATAAGGCCATTCATCCTCATAATTATCCTAGAGCAGCCTGCCACGTATAAGACTGCAAGAATAGTTGTGTATCGCCGCATCTGTTTATTATGTTCTAGATTGCATTCATGTTGAAGTAACTCCTCGACATGTACAAGTTGCAATCAATGTCACAGGATGAATAGAGACCAACAGATCATCTTTCTGTCCTTAACTCAAGTCACGTGTATTTGTGTGGGCGTGCCTGAACAGGTTTCTGGAGGAGAAAGAAGTAACAGAAGTTGGTGGAAGGGGGAGCAGCTGGAAAGTCCAGATGATAAGTACATGCTGATCTGAATTTAGAATATCTTGAGGCTTACTTTAAAGATGAATATTTAAAGGATGAGTACTCGGAAACAAACAAGTAAAAAGAGGGCTTTGACTTACCCAGGTATACATGTTATGAATTTGTTTGAGGCATTAACAGTTACAGGGTCCCCCAAATTAAGGACAGTTTAGATTAGCAACATAAGAGCATTCCAAATATAATATTTTGAATACCTTCGAATGATACACCCAGCCAGGGAAAGCCAGTAGAGACCACACCTCAGTGAAGATTTACCCTACTTGCAAGCTAGTAAGTTTGGCTGTTAACACTTCATGGAAGCTGGGAGAAGACACAAGACACCCATGTCAGTGATTCTTTCATTAGATGGACAGAAAGAAGCAAGAGCATCATCAAGTTTGTGCTGGTTTCCCTCATCCTTGCATAGGGGTGCTGTGGAAGGGTCCAGCTCAATGCTCTACACACAGTGGGTTTGCACCACAGCTGAAAAACACTGCTTGGGGAATGCATCATTTTTATAGCAAGCAGTAAGCAAACCTGTTCTGGGTTTCAGAAGCAGACATTACATCATCTCTTAAGACTGCTGTCTGTAAACATGACCTTGAGAAATGGCCCCGGCAGAGAGCAGTCAGGGCTTTGCCTAATTGACAATGTCAGTAAGATATGTAGGAGCCCAGAGACCTTTGGAAGACTCCTTTTATCAAGTCAGTATAGATATATGCAAGAACTTGATAGGCAACTAGGTAGAAAGACAGCCTTCATCCATTGGTTTCAAGTTAGTATTTTGTTCCCAGGACCATGGTTACCTCCATGCGTTTACGAGCATTCAAAATAACGCAAGAAACTCCTGGAGAACTATCGTTTGATCTACCTCTTCTCTGAATTACTGTTCAAGTGATTGGCTTCTAGTCTGTTATTACTCTGAAACGGTCTACTCACATCATTTCATCTCCTGGTTTCAGTTCACTTCTCTTAACCATTTAACTTTAGAATCCTACTCTCACTGAAACAGTAGTTTGATATGCTTCTTCCCATGTTGACTTACTTGGTAGATTTAATTGTGGCGGCTGATAAGGCAGCTTGTAGACCATTGTATCCATACTTCTTAAAGAAAAAGCAAAATACATGAAGCCATAATGCATTTTTATTCTCATATCCAAAGACAATCTCCAGCTTTTAATTAGTTATGCAGAGTGACCTACTGGAATATTTGGGCAATGAGCCACACCCTGGTGTACCCACAGAATTCTATGTCAAAGGCTACAGGAATCTGTAATCAGTGTCCAGCACTATTTTAATTCTTTATCCTTTTGCACAAAAATGTTGTCACGCTTTGCAATACACACTCATTTCTTTGCTTTGAAATAATTTTCTATACTCCATGATGAACAGCCTTGGCTACATCTCATGTTGTATAACGTCACTAGACGAGTGGGACTAGGAAGGGCACTGAAAGAAAACGTTAACAATTTCCCTCTCTGGTCACCTTTCAACCTACTCTCAGGAAGGCCGTATGTCTAGGACTTGGGCTGAAATTTCAAATAATTTTTTACATTTATGATTACTCTCAGATAATAAATAAATAATAAAAAATAACAAATAAGCCTTATGCAAGGCTTTAAAAAGTTGAATTTGGTGTAAAATCAAAACCTCAAATCTATTTAACTTATTCTTCACTACACCCACATGCACACGTGCACACACACACACACACACACACACCCTTGGGGACTATTGGAAGGTCTAAAGTTGGAGTAGGGGGTCTAGAAGGCTCCTTCCCTCTTCCTCACCATATCTCCTCCCAGCCCTGGGCTGCTGGAAGGGCCCCTGTTGAAGGGTATGTAGTTCACTTTTCCACTCAAGCATTTTCTGTCTGGGTTGGCTGTCTGGATGGTTATTCCCAAACCTCTCAATCTTTAGACCACTCCTAGAAAAAGTCAGACTTCAGTCCCTGGGTACCTTGAACACCAGGAGACAGAACCTCAACTTTTTGGGTGACTATCTTTAAGTTCCACTCAAGCAGATTCGGTTTATGAAAAACACTCCCCTCCTGAATATCATGGTACCACAGCTTACCATTCCACAAAGGAATTCTTATCCTCTCTAATCTGGTCAATCTTCAACTTTTCTCTTACACACTTAAGGGGGCGGCATGTGTACAGCATTGATGTCAGGGTTTTTTGGGGGGGAGGGATGTCTAATCAGTATAAGCAGAGGAAATATGTTTATTAACTCGTTAAAGCTTTTCTTTTTTGGTCTTTAATTTTTTTATAGATTATTATTTATTTCTTATTATATTGCAAGCTTTTTGAGAAAGTGAGGGGACACTTCTTTTACTTTATTTTCTGGATCAGTGGATTCAATCTGTCAATTTATATGCCTTCAGAGAGAGAAAGAAGTGATAAGATATATGAATAAATGAGGCAACCAGAAATGAGGGAATGAGAGGTATTGAGGTTACTTTTTATTTTTAGAAAAGCCAGGAATCTAGAATTTTATGGAACTGATTGATTCATTAATTGAAAACATATAGGCACCTTAAAGTCAGGTCTGCAAAAAGTCAAGAATAATCAGTACTTTTAATTTATTATGAAAAAAATCACTCCACTACTGGGGATAAGGAAAATAATAATGAAATGTTCCACTTCTAAACTTGTTGTGGTTAAACTTCAATTAATCTAAATAACGGGATGTACTTAACAAATTTTTTTCAGCTGAAAAGATAATCTTCTTGTGGACAATGAGTGCATATTGCAGAGGATGACAAAATTTTCATGTAAGAGGATAAATGAAAGGATTAATTTATTCTTTTCCTACTGTTTAAACTATGAACAAATTTAAAAAAATATGTTTACCTTCTGTTTCAAGAAAGTCAGTTTCTAAGTAAACAGTGTCTCAACAGTTTGAATTGTTCCAACTGTTTTCTAAAAGTTGAGAAAAAACTATTAAATATTTATCATCTTATATTGTGTTATTTACTGTTATGATGAATATGCAAATTTTATTAATGCTATTCAGAAAGCCATGAAAAAATTATAATTCATGAATGAAAAATTAAATGTAACAAGCTAGTTGGAAAAAAATTAACCTACATGCGAAATACATTGTCTGGTGCTTTCATGTGAGTAAATAAGGCCATGGAAGATTTTAGGGACAAGGAACTGAAGAAAGTGACAAGTAGGAAAGTAGCCTAAGGAAAATATTTATTATTTTCAGGAGAGCAAAATAAAGGAATCATCCAAAAGTGTTAGAGCCTGAGATGCTACATAAGGGGAGGTGCGGAGAGCAGTGTCTTTACCAAAGGGCAGGGGAGGAGCCGGTGGTGTTGCTGGTGTGGGGCCCCCTCCTCTCCCTCACCCTAGCCAGCTGCCCAGGAAGGAGACGTTCTACCTACTGCTGCTTTCCTGCTCTTGAAGATATTCTCTCCAGGACATAGATGAGAAAAAGAGCAATTATATTTCATCAAATACCTACAATTGGAAACTTTCTGGGTTTCATTTAGAAGCAAAACAATAAAACAGAAAGGCTAAAATTAATATATCTTATGTGCTGTAGATAATGGGTGTCATGCCCCTGGCCTACTGTATGGATTCTGCCTTACCTCACTCTACTTTCCCTTGTTCCACACATACAGCCTTCAAAGAGATAATATAATACATTCATATATACTGTTTACTCTTTATTTTCTGCAAAATGAGGCAAACTCCATGAACGTAGGGATCTTTGCTTTGTTCACTGACATTCAAGTACCCAGAAGACTGCCTGGCATAGATTCTCAATAAATATTTATATAAAGTTCTAGAAAAGATATGTAGGAAAAAAAGAATTGGTTATTCAGAGATTTTGTAGAGCTGAGAAAGGATTCCTTCAAAATCAGGCAAGTTGGGAAAATAATGGAACTTAAGTATTATATTGAGCATAAAATGTTAATATTATATTAAATATGAAATATTTAAGGAAGCCTGGTGGCTCACTTGGTTAAGCCTCTGCCTTTGGCTCAGGTCATGATCTCAGGATCCTGGGATTGAGCCCTGTGTCTGGCTCTCTGCTTAGTGGGGAGTCCGCTTCTTCTTTTCTCTCTGTGCCTCCCCATTCTTGTTCTATTTCGCTCTGACAAGTAAATAAAATCTTTACAAAAATATCAAATATTTATTATTAAATATATCTATAGGGTCCCTGACATTATTTAGACATAATCCATCTAATTAATCTCCAACTTCTATTGCTTCTAATCCTAAAATACCTTGTAAACATACGTCTCTTTTTCTATGTGTATTACATCTCTAATAACCCTTCTTCTGGACATTTCAAAAATGTCCTGCTTTTTTTTTTTCCCCTCTAGTCCTTACCTCAAATAAATCATCTCCAATGATCTAATTGATCCAATTTATGTATTTCTCTCCTGTATTAGATCTGGGGTTTTATACAGTCCCTGCTTTTGTTGAATTTATAATTTAATTTTGGATACAGGTGTTAAACAAGTAATGACCCACGTATCTATAGAATTATAATTGTAATTTGGTGTTGGAAAATAATATAAATAAAGAACTAATCTAGCCTAGAATCTCAGAGAAGAATCTTTTCCTGAGAACGTGAGGGATAAGATGAAATTTGAGAGAGAGAGAGAGAGAACATATGCTGAAACTCTGAGAAATGGAAGTGGTAGAGCAGTATGATTTATACCTGGAGTGTTAGGTGGAAACTAGATGATATGTGATTGAGGGTCCAGAGGCAGATTTTAACCATGATTCTAATACCAAGGAGAAAGTGCCATACGGTTTTATTGGGTGAAGAAACTTAATCCAATCTGTAAAATCACAGTGAGTCTGGACTTTTCTTCAAGCCTCAATGGCTCCCTATTGCCCACTGAGTATAGATCTTAGTAACACCTTAGCTATAATGAAAAATCTTACACCTTGGACCTTGTCATTAATGTGGGCCTTTTCCTGTTTCTAGGCGCTGGACTAGCTCTGGCTCCCAGGACCACCTGCCTGCCCCCTCAGTCTTTGTCCCATATTTTCTTTCTTCATCTCTCTTCTCTACCCCTTTCCTTCTCTTCCCTTCTTTCTTATGGAATACTTTTTCCACACACATGCTTCTCAATAGCATATGTCCCACCTAAACTTTTAAGCTCAAATCAATTATTGCATTACTTCAATTATGTTTGAATCACTCCATAGCATGCATATTTTACTGCATGGCATAGTGATTTTTTTTTTAATACCTAAGCTCCATTAAAATATCTTTTCCCTAAGGACTATACCTAATTCTGTTTTGGTATTTCATCGGAAATAAACAATACTGAACACTAGTAGCACATGCTCCGTGAATATTTATAAAATAAATTAACCAACGCTTTCTTCCTGAATCTAAGGAAAAGTGCTGAAAATACTCAGAAAATGACTATACACCTCGAAACATAATAGGTACCTTTTTTCTCTTAGTTCAAATGGTGAATGTAGTAAAAGAAATGATTATATTAATACAAGCAGCATTCTGGTTTCATTTGCCTTCAAACAAACCCAGTGTGGACTCATTGTAGGTTATTTTAAGTCTGCCTTCTAATAATCTAAGAAGTCTTGTTCTCCTGATAGCCTATGATGCCCCCAACCAGGGCCAATTTTTCTGCATGTCTGTAGAAAGAGCATGAGCCTTGGAGGAAGGAGCCATGGGTTCAACAAAATTTTAGCTCTGTGATTATGACCAGGTTCTAAAATCCTTTGGGTTGGTCCTATCATCTGTAAATAGAGAGGTTACATGGTTTATAATGATAAATGATGACCACAGGTAACTAAAGCACCTATCACAGTACTTGATACATCATTTCACTGATGAGCCCCTGCCCATGGTCCCCTCCTTCGGGTGAAAAGGTGTCTTTCCCTCTCTCCAAGAGTTACTTGGATATCTAAATTATTTATGGGACACATCCTGATTTCTTTAGGACATAGCTCCATTAGTTACCTCCTCCTTTCTCTCTTAGCTTCAGCACTCTCTTTCCCTTTACCTACTCCTCCTTCTGCTTTACTCGCAAACATGTTCAGCTCTTCCTATCCCCAAACATCCTGCATTTTAGTAGCTACTTACATCTTCCTTCTTTCCTTCATTCAAAAGCAAAGAAAACTAACAATGCTAGGTTCTAGATTCAAAGAAAGAATATGACACTGTTTTTAACGGTACCACAGTAGAGGAGACAAGGTGTGTGATCAAATCATTGTTCAGTAAATGTGATCTAACAGCATAGGTGGGACCCCTGAAAAGGCCTATGGAAGCACTGAAGTGAGGAATCTGTTCTGCCTGGAGGGCTTTAGCAAGGAGATGACCGAGGTAGACCGAAGACACATTGGTAGGTATTCTATTAAACTGCTCATACTGCTCTATTAAACAAACAAACAAACAAACAACAACAAAAAAACCCCACCAGCATTAGCAAAGGTAAGAAGCATAAAAAGTTGACACCTGTTTAAGAAGGGAGAACAACATGCAGCTGATTCAGCAAATGGTGTCAGTTTAGTGAGGCCCCAGTTGGAAGAGCCTCAAAGTCTGTAGGCCATGGAAGTCGTTGAAAAATATTCACCCAAGTAATGACATCACTAAATTTGGATATTAGAAAAATAATTTTGGATAGAAAGAAGGATGGTTGATAAGGGAAAGGTTGGAGTAGGAAGCCCTGTTGAAAGGTTATTTCAATAGACATGGTTGAGATGCTCTTTGCTCTTGCTGCCACCATTTTCTGAAACCAATCACACCCCACAGAGAGAATTCAATGGTCTTTCCTTAGATTTCGATCTCTCCTGTGTGTATGATTATTTTAAACCTTGAGTGATCTAGTTGTTCTCAACTTTCCTTTCTGTCCTGGCAACTGTGTTATTACCTGGGCTCATTGTCCTTCATTCCTATGATTCCTGGACTCCTTGGCTGCTGCTTCTTATTCTTGACCCAATGAGATGGTCTGCTTTTTTTAGCCTTTCTGTGTTAACCTGCATATTCTCCTATCCTCATCCATGTGTTCAAGTAACATTTCTAAGCAGAGAAAAATCAATTCCAAACATACAATCCTAGCCGTATTATTGATTTTGAGCTCCACTGATGTATTTCTATAGGTCTGCTGGATATTTCTGCATAGAAGCCCCACCAATGTTACAAATTCAACATGTACATGTCCTTCAGACTCACATTTCCTTGTGTCTTCTCTAACACCTCATTTATCAAGTTGAGGTTCAAAACCATATTTTGAGCTATGCCTCTTATTTTTCTTCTTAATCTCTTTCTCACTAACCTTAAAGTCTCATGTCATCTTTTCCTGAGCAACAGTTCTTTAATCACTCCATTCTGTCCCATCCCCACTGCTACTGTTCTAGGTCCAAACTTCGTTTCCTGGATTATTTTAATAGACTTCTTCCAGAACGCCCTCTTTCCAAACCACTTTGTTATCATCACAAGAGTAATCTTCCAAAAGTGCCCATTATAATCACATTGGTCCCTGATCAAAATATTGAATGATTCTCACTGTCTGCTCAATTAAAATATAAATTCCTTAGCCTGACAGCCCCAAACCCTTAAGAGTCTGATTTCTTACTATATTACTTACACTTTAGCCATTTTGGACTATTTCCTGTCTCCCAAATATGTTTTGTACTATTTTATTTCTATGACTTTGCTTATGTTATTTTCTTTACCCTTCCTTTCCAACATCATTAATATCTGTCGAAAACCTTAACATACTTCAGGGCTCAGTGGAGTACACTTTTCAATGATATTGTCTCTGACCACTTCCACGCAAAGTCTCTTGTCTCATCTTTATCTGCAGGTCAATGTTGAGTCCACTGCCTTACATCACTTTTGTTGCATTTTGCTTCCTATTAGGGAAATTAGTGCATGTACATCATATCCATATCCAGATTTGAAGCATCATGAGGAAAGCAGTTATCGCCCTAGGATCCAGATGGCCTAAAGAGGTTTGGAGGCCCATCATGCTAGAATCCTGCCATGTAAATTTCTCCAACCAAGTGTTCTCTTTCTCTTGACTTCTCCTCTTTTTGTGCATCCCTGAAAGCTCTGTTGTGGGACTTGAGCGGATATCTCTGGGGCTCGAAATCACCATAGTTTATGTCATAGCTTTCCAAAAGACCGCTTTTGTGACTAAATGACCTTGGTGCTTGGCCTTGGCCCACCTCCATCTCTGTTCTCATTATAGCACCAAGTTGCTTCACTTTGTAGACAGCATCTCTGGTGTGTGATTCTGAAATATAGTTGAGGTACAAAGACTCTGTGTCCTTTTTGGGTCTCAGCAAAGTGCTTTATTCGTGGTAGGCCATAACTATCTGCCGAATGACTAGCAATTTATCTAATCTGATTTCGGTGCGACTGGTATTTGTATGTGTTATTTGTATATTTTAATATACATAATTATTGGAACGTTAGCAAGTCTTTTCTGCCCATTTTAATGGCTCATTACCTGCTATAGCATGTTATATCCTGGTTTATATAAGAACAGCTGTGTCTAATATATTCCTGTAAATCATCCCCGTTCATTTTCATAAGGATATTAGACTCAGCAAGTATGTGTCATGTGGATTTTTATGTGCCAGTCTCGGAACATCACAAAAACTTCCCAGAGCCAGAGATAACTGTCCTGAATCAGCTGTTCCCAAGTTTACTTTTAACCATTGCTCAAATTAGATATCTATGAGCTCCCCTTAGAGTCCAATCCCGGGCTGCCAGCTGCTCCAGATGTAAGAGGCTTTTATAGCCTTCAAACACATTTTATCTGTCATCATTTTCATCAACAGGAATATCTTTCCCTCTATTCTCTTTCACAGAACCTGGTAAACAAGGAAAGAGAAAAGCTTGCCTTTATTGTAACTCCAAAGATGTCCGTGTGGGAGAAAAAAAGCACAGTGTGTCTTTCTCTGCGTCTCTTTCTATGCATTTCTTCAAAGGCCTTACCAGCCACCACCTTAATCCATCTGTGGAAGATGCCCAATTTTTTCAAATGACCTTTTCTTTGGAATTCATTGAAAATTCAGTTTGAGGTGACAGAAAGAGATGAAGAACCTAGCGAGGGATATGTTCTCATTTTGTTTCTACACTTACTAATCAAGTGTCTTTACTGAATTCCCCATTTTTTCTCATCCGTAAAATGGACATTGATTCTGAGAGAATCAGAGATTTAAAATGATTATAAGGCCTCTCTTTAAATAAAATAAATTGGACATGCGTTTGCATATCTTTTGTTCCCAGTCACAGACCTGGGATATACTTACCCAAGTTTGCCACGATACCAGTGAAACGTGTTCACCACAGTGTTGTTCATAGTAACAAACAACTGGAAAGAGCTACGGGGCTTATTAGAAAGGTTTTGGATGGAAACTGTGGAATAGCCATACAATGAGAACACTAGGGAGCCGCTCTTTAAAAGTTGTGTGGTTGGGGCGCCTGGGTGGCTCAGGTCATGATCTCAGGGTCCTGGGATCGAGCCCCGCTTCGGGCTCTCTGCTCGGCAGGGAGCCTGCTTCCCTCTCTCTCTCTCTCTGCCTGCCTCTCTGCCTGCTTGTGATCTCTGTCTGTCAAATAAATAAAATAAATAAAATCTTAAAAAAAAAAGTTGCGTGGTTTTGCACAACTTTCCAGGAAATATGTCCAAGAAGTGGAATTAAGAGTAAAAAAAGGAAAGGCAGAGGGAAAGAGACCTTATGTAGACCTATACATCACGTAGACATTATACACTGTAAAAAAAAAAAATCTGTGCACATATGCTGGGTTTGCATAGACATTTTGGACTAAAACAGAAAACTGATAAAATGGCCAATCTGGGGTTGAATAACTGCGGCGAGGGAAGTGTCACCGCTACACGTTGCCCCTTTTTACCCACTTGTGTTTTATTTTCTTTATAAAATAGCGAATGTTGTGTGAATGATAGGAAATGGGACTTTTCCTTTATCCTTTGTATATGTTTAAGAAACAAAATACCTATTATCTAAAAACTAATACTTATTACCTAAGGATAGGTGGAAGAAATTTTATAAAATTTCAATGGCGATAGTGACATAAAAGATTGTTTTACCACACAAATAATATCAAAATGCAGCAGCAGACTCTAAAAATTTAGCCTAGAGGATGTGTTGCTTGTAAAAACATGGTATCGAACAGGTTAATGTTATTTGGGATTGGGTCATGGGGAGAATTTTCATGTAATTAATTTTTTTTTCTTTTGAGCACCTATTTTTTTTCCCTTTGCCTTCAAAACCTACTTTTTAGGCACAGAAGGCACAACCTTGTTCATTGAATTATACTGGTTTTTAAAATCTGAAAAAAAAAAAAAAGGTTACCAGGTAATACATGAATTAATAGGGCAGAATAGGGGAGCATTCTCCCCAGGTAAAAAGTATATACAGAGCTGGAATAATAAAGCCCATTCATAGGGTTCTGGAAGCCAAAAGAGGCCTCAGCATCTACCCCTTGAGTTTTTTGATAGGATAGTTGGACCCAGGGAATTGTGATGATTTGTCAAGGTGAACGAGATGGGCTGAACGTGGTCTATGTCTCTGACTACCCCGCATCAGTATGATACTTTGTCTATGTGAATTAAGTTCTGCACTCAAGTTGAGTCACTAGCAGGTTTGGGGGAAATTAAATTTTGAGTTGCATCATTAAAGAAGGTGACTGTCTTCCTTCATGAGCATGAACTACACATCCGGCACTGTGATCCTGCCTGATCTAGTCCCTACGATAATTATATACGGTATTTATTTTGTGAATAAGGAAACTCTGACATTAAATACTTTACACAGGGACACAGTTTGTACATAGCAGCACTAAATTTAAACCCAAGTCTGACTCTGCTCGTTGCTGATGGCCTCAATAATATGACCAAGGATATGTAAGTGCGGATAAAAAGTGTACAGAGGACAGAGCCAACTGAAGTCCTGTTAAAGTGCTAGAAAAAGCTCCTCTAGGTACTAGTAGTCAGATAGTGAGAAATGAAGCCAGAAAGGAAATGCAGAAGTCAAGTCAGAAAATCAAACAGATAAAAATTCCCTGTACACACTACTGAGCTGGCTTACAGACGTTATGTCCAAATACTGCAATACCTGTAACCAAATAGTGGGAGTGTTAACAAAATCCTTTACATCGGCTTGCATGCCTTTCCCCACAGATCGAGTCTGTAACCCACTTTAAGGTTAATAGCTCTGCTTTTGAGGTGTGCTGGTTTCCTTGCCTATTAAGGGTCATGCAAATAACTGTGATGACCTAATCTATCACATACACTGGGTAACACTACCTTTTACTCTAAACAGAAAACGAAGCTCTCTGCAAAGCTCAAAAAATCTTGGAATCCGTGCAGGATGGAAAAGCATTTTTTGCATAGTGACAGGTTTAATTTGGTTGATCCTGTTAGCGTCTGTTCTTGAAAACTAGGCCCTGAAATTTCCTATTTATGCTCCTAAATTCAGAAGAGTCTAAAATGTCACTTTTATTATTCCTTATATTAGAGTCCTTAAAATTAAAAACATTCATCAGAAAATGGCTGTCTTCAAAATATATTGTCCAATATGGAATGTAAATATTAAATTTAAATATTTTAAAATTAAATTATTATTTAATTTATAATTGCAAGAGCACAGCGTCATTAGGCTATGTGTGTGGACAGATCTGTTCACGTGCAGAAATATGTACCCCAGCATCACTCTGAAAGCCACATGCCAGAAACATTCAGCTACTGGTCTGAAGAGAGGAAGGTCATGGAAAGCCAGGGAGAGACCATTACTCCTGGACATTTTTCAATCAGTTCCTGATCCCTAGAAGTCACTTTCAAGAAATGGACCCAAAGAATTGTCAAAGCTGTCTCCACGTCACCAACAAAATGAGAATCAACTTAATTTTTTCACATGAAACTTGCAAATAAGTGCAAGGAGGAAGAGATGAAAGAAATTCATCCCCCCGCCCCCCCGCGGGGTATGAAACAGAAACATACAAAGATTTTAAGTGGAACTTGCAGACCTTAATGCCCTCGTCCTAGAATGTAGTTGGAATCAAGAACCTAAAAAAATACACTTTATCTTCAAGAGATGGTGACAGAATCATTCTGTGCAAGCACTGGATTTTCTGTACGTTTCAAATATTTTCTGTGATGCCAGTTCTAGTTTGTAATTAAGATTCTTGAAATGTGTACACGCCTCCTGTGTTTTGGAGCCTTCCATGTAACTGATGATGTGATCTGAAGCTTGCAACACTGATGTAAGCATCTTTCCATACAGAGCAGGGTCTGTTCAGATAGTACCTGTTCAGTGATTCTCTGACCTCCCCCAGATGGAGTAATGCCCCTTCCTAAAGCTTCGAGACTTGATGGTCTCATATGGCAAAGGCGTTACCTTGTGTCAGCTTCTCCCTCCTTATCACGTGTCTGTGATGGCGTCCTGTGTACCCTCTCTTCCCCAGTCCTATCCCCACCTCTCACCCCTTAGCTCTAATACCCAGCACAGAACTTTGGGCAGGATGTCCATCTAGGAGGCCTGGGGGCCGGACATGACCTACAGAAAGGCTTTGTGCGGTCTCAAGGGCTTGAGAATGTTCAACGACCATATGCTACTTTGGGAAATTTCATTTAAAAATAGAGATTTCTCCTTTCTTTTGAGAAAGTGGGAAATTGGGCACCTCTGGATGCAGATTCATTATCCCTACAATTGGCTAGTGCCAAGCCACTTCCTTCTTTAGGATGTGTCTGTGTGCTGTCTTCCCTGCTCGCTGTTGAAACCTACTTTGAAGCATCATCGTGAATTCATGACTGTTTCTTTTTTTTGCCCCCATGGCAGAGGAATATTTATCTGTGCCCAGATCTCTATCAAAAGTGAGCTGACAAAGGAAAGTAAGAAGGCCACTCGGTGGTTTCCAACATGGATTGGCCTTTGCAGGCATTTGAGTCTGGGCTTTGTGTTAAAGTAGAAAACTGAAGTACACAGTCTGTGTCGCCCTGGGTAGCCTTTGGATTTTATACCTGTTTTATCACTTATTAACTGTGAAGTCCATACTTCTTGTCCCTTATCTCAGAAATGGAAGTAATCCCAGGTAGTTTCCTTTGAGGATTAAGTAAGGCAAGTAAATAATAAATACTTAGCCCATTATCTGCAGCAGAGCGAGCACATAGTAAATAGTAGATATTGTGACTCCCCTGACCACGTTTAAAGTTGAGAAATTCTTTTGAACTGATCTCTCACACAAGTGATCTTAACCAGCAGCATAGGTGAGATTTGCCCAGTTGGCTGGAACTCATGAATTAATACTGTGAGTCACTCATTTAATGCATATTTAATAGACAATGATTGTGTACCTGGTATTATTCTAGACATTTGGTATTTATACTGTAAACAAAGCAGACCTATCCCCTGTGCTAATGGAGCTTACATACTGGAAGTGGAGACAATAAATGCTAAAAAAAAATAAATAAACAACTATGTGATATCATGCCAGGAACAATATGTGTTGTAGAAAGCAAGGCAAGGCAAAGGTGTAGAGAAAAAATGGAGGTGAGCACTCTTTCATAGAGTGGACTACAGAGGTGGTTTCAAGCAGGAAGATGAATCAGGGGAGATGAGAGTCACAGAGGCCCTTGAGGGGAGAGCTTTGCTGGCAACAGGGGCAGAGTCCCCAAAGTGGAGTGTGCTGGGCCCTATGATCAATTATAAGGAGACCAGTAAGTGAAACACAGCTGGAGAATTTTCTAGGAGCCATACTGTGTTGTAGGCCTGAGGTGAACACTTGAGGGAAGACCCTGGAGTATTTCAACTGCATAATTTACAAGATCTGTTTTGTCTTAAAAGTCTGCTGTGTGGATCACAGGTGGTGGGGAAATGTGAGATCAATCAGGAGTGTTTGGTCATAGACCGTGTGAGGGCTGCCGGTGGCTTGAGCTGGAGACAGTGGCAGTGGAGGGTGTGAGATGGGTTGGGTTATTAAGGCAGCCCCTTTGCTGGGAAATATGGGATATATGCAGAAGAAAAGAGCAAATGATGCCCCTTGAGTTTTTGACTCAGGAAACCCACTGGATGGTGGTACGATTTATTGAGATCTAGAACACTGGAAGTGCACGGAGTGTTCTAAGTGGGGGGGGGTGGATATCAAGAGTTCATTTTAGACACATTAGGTTTTAGATGCCCAAAGAACACCTGAGAGGAGATGTTGGACAGGCAGCTATCTAGAAGTCTGGAGTTCCAAGAGAGATTAGGGCTAGAGATGGTTATAAATCTGGAAATCATTACCTTGTAGAGATGGCATTTAAAGTCATGGAATTGGTTGAAATCCTATAAAATGAACAAGAAGAGGCATGAGCCTTGAGCCCTGAGCTACTTGAGCTGTTTGTGGTCAGGCTTAAAATGAAGAGCCATGAAACGAGATGAGAAGGACTGGCCAGTGTAGCCGGAGGGAACCCTGGTTTTTGGCCATCAGCTGGACCACAGATTGTGTTCATATCTTCAGATGTGAGGAAGGCTAGCTTGTCCTCCTTGGTCACGTAATTTTAGACCAACAGCATTTTCAATATGAAAGGACCCTAGCAATAATATTTTGCAGACCCTGTACTTTATAGCAGTTGGGACTGGGATGTGGGAAGGTTAATCACCCAAAGTCATGTAGTAATTGGTTTCAGTCGATTAGGGATCATGCTTTCAATTGGAGGGATAAAATACCCGGCCAGAGGCAAGAACCCCACAGTGAAGTTGGAATTGTTAACAGTCGCTCCCATCTCTGGGCAGGAAAGGGAGGGACCAGGAACAGTCACCGGCATCTGATGTAGATCCTTTTTCTCAGAAACACTCCTTCCCAATGATCAGCCAGAGCAACTTTCTATGAAGCTATTTCCGTAGCATGATACAATTCAGACAGGGGTCAGCTGCCAAGGAGGAAGATAAATGTGCTTTCCTCCAAGATTTTTACTCTTCTAATCGGTAGAAGAGGTCAACGATCTAGAGCAACTATAAGTTTTCACATAAAAAATAATTCAGAAGTTAGGCTTTTAAAAAATCAGAAATAAAGCAGACCCTAAAGCAAGCAACGTGGTTGCTTCCATAAGGAAGTACAGTGAATAGGTTCACTAGCACAGAATTAGGCATTCAATTAATATTTACTGAGTAGATTAGTGCCTTCTGCTGCTTCTCGGTAAGAGACCACTAATGGGATAAAACAACCAAACTGTGACAGAACATAAGGATTTTTCCAAGAATTTCAAATTAAGAAGTTATATGCATGTGGGTGATGCTGAGAATAATTCCTATTGTAAAACAGAATTTTCTCAAATATTCCATGACAAATAACTTCTTTCTGTTTATCTTCAATCTATCACACCGTATCCCATTAAAATCCCTCTGTTCTCCTGGAGCACATACTTTGAAAATCTAAATATGCATGTGGCCACCTCATAGAGCAGGGATGTTGGGCTTGAAACCCAATGACACTCACAGAAACAGTATATTTGGGGATCACTTGTAGTATTTTAGTGTATCTTTTTCCTTTTCTCCCTTTTATTTATTTATTAATTTGGTTTGTCTCATTGTTGTTTGTTTTCATTTACTTGTTTTGTTTTCTTCGACCACAGTTGCTCTTTACACTGAAGTCTCTTAAATTTTTAATTCTGACACAAAGACAATCTTTCTTTCTCACATTGGAGGGTGACTTTAAAAATGTGGCTATAAAAATCTAAGTTAGTCCCTGAACATCAAACAGATCTAAATTGTCAAAAAGGAAGAAAGGAAACATCTGAGACTTTGAAAAATGACAGCATATCCAAATTGTGTGTGTGTGTGTGTGTGTGTACATACATACTCCCTCTCATACACACACAGTTACCTCTTTATCTAGAACATATGGACTTACAGATTTTTATGCCAAGCCAAACGTTTCTGTCTGGCATCATATGGCTCAAATATGATTCAAACCATCCAGGCCTGTGACATGCTTCTTTGTTATGTATTATCTGAATCACGTGAATGAGAATTCCCATTAGAGCAGGAGGAAAAAAAGAACTGCTATAATGATCCTTTTCCAGTTTGTTTTAGGGAAGTGAAAGATGAGAAAACTTGATGGAAACATAAAAATTTCACTTTATAATAATAATTGGATGATTCTTACATAACCAGTAGTTTTGGTGGGATTTTATACTTTAATTCATGACTTTTCACAAAATAAGATGCAAAAGTGGGAAAACATCGTGGTAAAATTCTGTGATTTTAAATATAGCGGGCAGCTGGAAAGGGTGTAAATGTGTGTGATGCTGTGAGGGGTGTGTAAGGAGCTTTCAGCTGTGAGTATTTTTGGTAAATATTTGCAAGTCATCGAGAAGATGTACACTAGGAGAAAGATCACAAAGCGTAGAGAGTCTCACGCCAAATAGGCAGATTCCATGGGATATCTCGTGAATAATTCTTACCGAGAAGATGGGAGACTCACCTAAAGAATTTCTGGTTGGGGCACCTGGGTGGCTCAGTGGGTTAAGCCTCTGCCTTTGGCTCAGGTCATGATCTCAGGGTCCTGGGATCGAGCCCCACATCGGGCTCTCTGCTCCATGGGGAGCCTGCTTCCTCCTCTCTCTCTGCCTGCCTCGCTGCCTACTTGTGATCTCTCTCTCTGTCAAGTAAGTAAATAAAATTTAAAAAATAAATAAAAATAAAAATTTCCAGCTAACCCAGATTCCTCTTCCTTTCACTTGGCAGTTCAGGGATTGAATTTAGCCTCAAAAAAAGATCATATTCTCAGGGGCCCCGAGAGAACAACTGAAGAGGTCGGTTTTGTTTTTTGTTTTTGTTTTGTTTTGTTTTGTTTTGAGGGGGGTTTTATTTTTATTTTTGTTTTAGTTGTTGTTTTCTTGGCAGCAAAGGAATTTAAACATCTGTTCCCAGATTCTTACTAGGGTGGCACGGACAGTACACGTGGTCACTCAGTGAATAAACTCACCAGACCACGTCGGCTATGGTATCCCATCCCATCCCATAATTTTGATTCATCATTACAGACAGATGCTTATACTTTGGCACAGACGTAGAATATAGATGTGACTCCTCACAACAGTACAAGTTGGGTTTTTGTTTGTTTGTTTGTTTGTTTGTTTTGTTTTGTTATAAAAGGGTTGCAATTTGGCGGGGGGAAGCTTAGTGTCAAATGCTTCCTGTCTCTTGTCCTGATTAGGAAGGGATGTTGCAAGTCAACAATTCTGGTCTCCTCTTCGTACTTCAAAATTGAGTTCCAGTCTTCATTGGGCACTCCCACAAGACTTATTACCCAGTTCTCCTGGCAGCATATGGCTCTCTGAACCAGTGTCAGTGCATATCAGGCACTCATCACAGGCTACCTGTCTGCCATTTTGAAATGTTATTAACATCCAACCCTATTTATACTTTGCCTGGATATCCACAGAGTTGCACTCTACTACCCGGAATAGAAACTATTCTGATGGCATTGTGCATTTATGTATGCTAAAGAAAAATATAGGCAAATACGATATTGTCATTGTAAATTTTCTTCTGATTGGTTTTCTACCACTCTCTTGAGTAATAATGATAGATAGAAAATGGCTAATGATCAGGCTCAAAATAGCAACCCTAATGTTGCTTTGAGGGAGTCTGATGCCTTTAATTTGTACTCTTCTTTCTACTTTCTTCCAACTTGCCTTCCTATAGAGAGGGTTTGCTTATTTTTTCAAATTAATGAAAGTAATTTTTGCTGTGATCACTGACATGTTAAGAGTGTTTTGAATGAATCTCTACAACCACAGAAATGAGAAATAACTGGTGGCCTACAAGAGGGGAATTATTTGAAAGAAATTCAAAAACAGGAAAGCTTGCTTGCCATGGGGAATCTGATGGAGACGAGTACATTTACATACACGGGCAGGTGCATAAAAGCTCAGGCAGAAATAGACGCACAGCTTAGTGAGGTGATTTGCCACTTGAGAATAAAGATACCGGCAATATTCCGATATTTACTTCTGCTCCCAGTAATACTACTGGAAGCTTTCATTCTCCAGGGGAAAGCCGGGGAGCACATCTTTCCTGTGCTGAAATGATGGAGAAGGACCAAAGCTTATTCTCTGTTGCACTTCACACTGAGTGCTTTACACACAGCAGAAGCCCAATTAATGCTTGTGGAATTGAATGTATTGACTTGCACTGGAGGGAAGAGAGGACTCAAGGGATTTGGGGGCTCTAAGGGTATACTGCAAGAGGGTCAGTTTCAGGTAGAGACTGAAATTTTCTTTCTCCGGATTTGTCTGTCATGAATTGGAAATATGTATCTTGAATGGAAACAAATAACGAATCTACATATTGGAACTGCTGACATCTGGTATCATCCGTGAGATAGCATGGGCCATTTATTCACGTCATGTGAAAGAATCGTCTACACTATTGTAATACACCTTGAGCTGCTATTTATTTTCCTTTAGATTTTCATGAATTTTTGAAAGGTGGAAACCAGGTAAAGTGATAGAAAGTGACATATTTTTCAGTTAGTTACTGAAAAAAAGTTTATCTACTATCACTGAAGTTTAAGTTAAGCAATATTTAAATTTAGATTAATCTAAACAGCCAAAATATTTTTGGCATTGGCAATAGAAGCTTCTTTAAGATGTTCTCATGAATCCATTAAGAATTAAGGTCTTCCTCAAATTTTCAAGATAAACTCATATTGGGGTTACGATGAAGTGTCAAAAATTTCAGCATGAAAGTGGTTGTTTTCATGAACTTATGAGTGTCTGAGAACACATTTGTGTGCTAAATCAATTAGAGAAATAAATATTACAACCAATATAAAATGAAGTGTTGGAAAATTTGTTCTAAAATTTAAAAAATGAGGTCTATTTCAACAATAAAATATACAGGGAAGTTGATGAGATACTTTTAGAATCCTATTTAAAAAAAAGAATCGGAAAAATTTGTTTAAACCAGTTCTGTTGGTTTTATTTTAGTTTTGTATACATGATACTAAGTATTTTTCTTTCTGTGTTTCTCTAATTCCTGCAATTCTTAACTACTCCTTTATTTTTCACTTGTAAGCAAATAACTACAAAAAACAAATACAAAACAAAACAAACAAACAAAAAAAAAAACCCAGAACACAATGCAACAGAGTTGCTTTACCTAAGTCTCAAGGACACAAAGATAATATATTTCTCAATATTTGATTTTTTTACTTCTCAGATAACATGTGGACCTAGGACTCGTCTTTTATTAAATCTAGTAATTTTAGTGAAAAAAATACAGTAGTTTTTGTGAGCTGAGGAGGGATCTATAAACAATAACTTACAGAAACTTAACATTTTCTCTGACAAAAAAATAGCCAAATAATTTGTGTTATTTTAATATCAAATCTTTGGAAATAGTCAACATGAATACTTAAATATGTAAAACACAAAAATCTCTGTTAAAATGTATCAATATAGTAAGGTAAAAATGTTTTTTGATTAAAAAATAATACAAAAGTTAAATGACCCAGTAAATATCACCCCCTAATTTAGTGACTGCTTCCTCTTTTCAGCTGAGTATTCTTTCTTTGAACCAGTAGACAACAAAGTTATCAAGCGACAATATCTTCAGAATGCTATTTTTATTGGAAAAAATGTAAATAAAACATATTTAGGGGTGACTATTTTGCAATATTATTGAAGCTGAAAGTTCGGGCACTTGGAAAGGTATACACCTGATGGATGAAAAATATGAAGGGAGGGCTATTTCCTTGGCAAATATTTAGGAAGAGATCTGGCCCGACATCGTTTGGGTTATACTGAAACCTTAGGTGACTTAATTAAGAAAGAAGAATGCCAGGAAGCTTAGTGAGGGGGAAGATATTGAGTTTGTTGAGTAGAATCACACAGCAAAGTGGATTTCAGTGAGACTAGAAAATATTGTAGGGGTTATGAAAACTTGCATAAGCAAAGATGATAGGTCTTAAAACCTTCACCTTTCATGTTAATAATTAGAGGAAATTCAAGCAATGGGCAAATAAACCATCGGCAGACATTTGCTGTGATGAGCAAAAATGTGGAACAAAACAGTGAAAACCCTAAAATAAAACACAGAAATGGGTAACTTTATAATATCTGTTGCTAAAACTTCCACAAATGGTGTGTGTGTGTGTGTGTGTGTACACGCACGTGCGCTCATGTGTTTAACCACAGACATATTGGCTTATCCACTTCCACTTTTCCAAAGATTATATTTAAAAACAAGTGATGAAATAACACTACGCTATTTTTAGTATAAACTGTTCCTTTTCCATTTTCTCTTCTCAATGAAGTCAGATTGCGGGAACTCAATAGGCGGTTTCACTTGATCTTATCAGGCTATGGCAGATGAAGCGAGAATTTTCTAATGGCACCCGTGTCGCTGACCGCAGTTGTTAGAGATGGATTTGTTGATGAGTCATAGGACTACTAAGTTGCTCAAATACGATGACAGTGCTGGTGAATATTTTGAAGGTAGAAGAGTCCATGAGGGCAAAGCAAGTCTTTAAAGCCCATTTTTGTTGGAAGCGTAACTATATATGTATTGAATAAGGTGAAGAAAAGAAGACTGAAAAGGCAGGCAAAGACAGTATATTTCATGATCAGTATAATGCTGAAAGCATTTGAAGATGCCATCCATACAGTTATTAAATACAGTTATTAAATATGTTCTCTAACAAATCTATCAGTAGCTTTGACAGCACAGAGGTTTTCTTCGCCCAAGAGTGATTCTGCAAACACTTGAAGTTGAAAGAAGAGAAAGCTCAGTGTTTCCAGTGACCGCCAATATCTCCAGATGTAGATAATAAGCTTTTTGAATCAAAGTCCTTGATCAAAGTTATGAATTTTGTTCTGGAAGCAGAAGTGGACCAGTGGGAAAACCACGGTGCTTCTAAATTTTCATTGAGAGTCAGTATCCTAGGAATGTCTAGTTCAAAGGTGGAAGCTACCACCTTTGGTTACTACGAAACTGGTTCAGAAGAGCCTGCTTGGATGTACTGACTTACAAATGTGTTCCTGGATACACAGCCAGAAGAATGATGGAGACACTCTTCCTTCGACCAAAAATAGGTTTCGCGCTCTTCGGTGTGTCTTTACATCTGTGTCAAAACTGAAGTAAATGAGAGATCAATAAAGGAGGGGGTGAACATTGGAATATGTCAGGAAGAACCATTCCACTTAAACATGACATTCGTGGCAAAATAATTAGTCTGCAGTGTGGAGTTCACACATGGAAATTCGGGGGTATAGATCTGGGGACAGAACTTGTAAACATCGAGTCAGCCAGCTTTGAAATTGGAGGCTGAAAGAGAGAAGGAACTAGGAGCCCAAGTGAAACCTGATGTTGGAATTGGGGTTTTTTGGGAAGGGGCTAGCAGGGTGAAAAGGAGAGATCTTTCTTAGCCTGTGAGGAATCATAAAGCTGCCCAAGGCAGGGAACAGAAGTTTGCATTTCTGAAGGGTGAATTCCAAGAAGAGTGTTTCTCTGTGTGGAGATGGACCTTGGGTTTTCTCGTATTGGTGTTTACCAGTTGGAACTCGTCCTGCAACAGGCTTGTGACTCCACAAATTGTTACCATCAGGCAGGGCCTTTGTGATGAATCAACACCCCGCTGCATGAAAGGGAATGGGTGTAGCATCCAGGCGAAGCCCAGCAAAGGGCCTGGAGAGCTGGTGTCTATTTACAGGTAACACTCCTTCAGAAAACCTGAACCCGCCGCTGTGATGACAAAGAAAAAGGAGCTGGAAACCATAAACCCCAGTCCTCAAGGTTCATGAAATTCATCCCGCCATCCAATAAACTTGTCCACTTTTCAAGAAACAGCCCCAGCCTCTTTGCCCCTCAGAAAGAATCGTCACTCTTCATGTGTGTGTGTGTGTGTGTGTGTGTGTGTGTGTGTGTGTAGCATGTTCAATGGCTCCAGAATGTTCGCACTTCGACGTTGCCATCTGGCTTCAAGATACATCTGGGAAAATGTTGGAGCTGCCGTTTTCCAATATGAAAAGCAGAAGCTGAATTTTAATTGTTAGAAATATCAGGGTGTTTTTGAGAACATTGTTCTCTCCTTCAGCAAAACTTTCCAGTTCTTTTAAAACTTCTTTGCATGATATCTCAGAAACACGAATTTTAATTTTAAAAGGGATCATGATGAGCTTATTCAACTCTTTCATTTTATAGGCAATGAAATGGAAGTCTAGAGGGATTAAGTGACTTGCCTTAGGTCATTTTCATAAAAATGGGGAAAAAAAAGTCTTGAACTAATTCTCTAAATTTTAGATTGAGTGCAAAAAAAAAAAAAAAAGGGGGGGGGAGAGAGAGCAAGAGAGCGTAAAGACCGTTTCTGTATTCACTTCCTAACAAATCATTCACTCCATCTCCCAGAGTTCAAGGTTTGCTCTCTCCTGATGCCCAATGTTCCTGTGTCCCAGAACTGGACTGTAAGTGGAAGGGGGAGGGAAGCCTATTGAAGAGTAGAGACTAAAAGTAGTACCTGCATTTTAAACACAACACAAATAATAGCAGTAAAATGATTGGTGGGGCAGGGGAAGTCCAATGTAAGCTTATGAAGTACAGCTACCTTTAAACAAGCCGAAGAAAGCAAGGCTATGTTACAGGCTTTCGCTAACTTTAAAAAAGTTCGAGGTGGGTACAGTAAGAGAGAGAGAAAGAGAAGACATACACAAAGAATACAGTTGAAGAATATTGCATACATAGAAACAAAATATTGCATGCCTGCAAAGGTGAGTGTGTAGTAAATCAACGTGTTTAGGCTTTGTTCCGTGCTGGTGTCTGGTGAGTCAATATTTGTAAATGGAATAGCTAATAAATAGTAAATTAATAATAATAGCAAATTAATAGGGATTCAGAAGGAAATTTATTATAGAGTGACCTAAGCCTTTTTGAAATGTTTAAATTTATAAAAATGCTAATTTGGGGTAGGTTCTCGCTAAAAGACACAAAGCAGCCAATTGTCACATGGTTATAAAAGGCAACCATGTTATTTCTACTGACAGGAAATGAAATCTAACGAAGTTAATAAGTATTTATTCATTTAATGGTTTATGTTAATGTGTTAAATCTCACCTCCTGCTCATTAGAATGAAATGAACGCATTATTAGAAATCACATTTGAAAAAAATCACATTTTAGATCAGGCAGAAGAAATACAGGAGTATCTGCAGATGGGCTTTCTAAAGGAGATATCAGTGGAAACAAATGATTCAAGTTGACAATGGAATTATACAAAGGGCCCTAATTAATGTTCATGTTTATGAACATTAGACCATTTTTAAGCATATTTGTGCTTAAATATGCATGCGGAACGAGAGACGCCAGTAATTGGACGCAAATGATGTTTAGATACCTACTCAGTGACATGTGTTTTCTGACATATCATTGCATCTTAAGCTCGGAAAAGTTCTAATTTCCTGTGTGTGTGTGTGTGTGTGTGTGTGCGCGTGTGTGTGTGTGTTTTACTGTCACTGCCTTGGTGACAGTTTACTTGGCAAAACCCCTAACCAGATCTCTGATAAAAGCAACTATTTACAAAACATCAAATCTTCTTCTGCAGCTCTGGATTAAGGATTCTAACCTTAAAAAATAACTTCTACTTCCAAACACCCCTTCTCTTTGTAAATACGATAGACGGATGGCTATTTTGCTCATGTTCCCTGACAGTAGTAAGATAATGTCACTCTTCAAATAAGTTCTTGCTTATTGGTTACCTTTTGATGGGCTTATCAGCTGCCAGCAAATAATGGATAACTTTTCGGGGAAGCCAGTCATGCCAGACCTATAAATGAGACCATCCCTGTGTGGAGTCTGAGTATGACAGGTGAATCTCCAAGGCATGGACATCTGACAGAATTAGAACTATCCTAATGCTTGTGTCTGTCTCCTTAGCCCTCCTATGTTTAGGGTATAAAGTAATACATCTTTGGATACCTAGGTGGCTCAGTCGGTTAAGTGTCTGCCTTCGGCTCAGGTCATGATCCTAGGATCCTGGGATCCAGTCCCCCATGGGGGTCCTTGCTCAGCAGGGAGACTTCTTCTCCCTCTGCCACTCCCTCTGTTTGTGTTCTCTCTCTCTCTCTTTGATAGATAAAATCTTTTTTAAAAAAGTAAAAGAATACTTCTCAATAAGATGACCAGTCCACATATGGGCTTAAAAGGTGATGTTACTACGTCATTAGAAACTTTGGTAATAATACCATTGTGTCATATCCAATTAACTAATTAAGATCAGCTCATTAGCCAAAAACATTAGAAATTATAGTCAGTGGCATATTCTTTGCAGGTTTTCCAATTTAAAAACTATCTTTTTGATCTGTTAAAACACATTTTTTTTTAACTTCTGTAAGATATATACAGGATTAATGAGCCTGCTTTTTTTTCCTCCTACATAAAAAACATAACATGTTATGTCTGATGCTTGTTTATTGGTGTTTCTATGAGCAATAAAAATGCTTTGCTTCATGTGTAGTACTCTACGACACATATTTTAGAAATGTGTGGAAAAAATATTATTTCAAAAGTTTTAGTGACACATCAGGAGGGTTAGACCATCTTGTGTTGTTAAAACATTTGAACCTACAATTGTGCTTTCTTATTCTGATTAAAGCTTTATCAAGCCTAATGCAAATCTAATGTAGAAATGGGCCCAAATATTAGCAAAAGCATTTTCCTTTTGTGTTCTCAAGAACACTTCATCTGAGATTGGTAGTTTCATAAAATCACAGATATAAATTTCAATGAATTTTATATAAACAAAACTGAGGAGGCAAAGATCTTTGTATTCATTGACCCACTATTGGGAGCCCACAAAATACCCAACAGGTATAGAGAAGAATGGAGAAGTAAATTAAGTTCTGCCCTCACATTTTCCCAAATACATCCTAGATGTCTATAATTCATTAGCTATATTACAGTGGGATAATGGTCAAGTCTACCCTACAGGTGTGCAATTTATACGGGCAAAAAAAACATGCAATTTTTACGGGTAGAAAAACATGTAATGAGGGGCGCCTGGGTGGCTCAGTGGGTTAAAGCCTCTGTCTTCGGCTCAGGTCATGATCCCAGCGTCCTGGGATCGAGCCCCGCATTGGGCTCTCTGCTCAGCAGAGAGTCTGCTTCCTCCTCTCTCTGCCTGCCTCCCTGTCTGCTTGTGATCTCTCTCTCTCTGTCAAATAAATAAATAAAATCTTTTAAAAAAAAAACATGAAATGAGTTCAGAGTGTAGTTTAATGAGCAAGACCACAGTTCTTTATATTTGCTAGAGTTACATGAGAATGTAGACATTAATTCTTCCATTTACAGAACATCTTTTTTTTTGTCATGTGGAATTCATTTTTATTCATTCTTTTTAATTTAAGCATGCTTCAATGTATTTATAATAAATGAGGGTACATATAAACCTTCCAGAACATCTCTGGGAATACGGAATTATATTAATAACACTCTTAATGTCATTTATTTGACATGGGATCTGATTATGCCATTAAGACCTAGTTCCTCTGATACTCACACAGGGATTAGAAATAACTGAATTGGGGAAACATCCCAGAAACTAGGAATAGTTATTTTTAAATTCAATGGTAGAATTCACACTTTTAAAATGGTACAATTCACAGTTTCTCCTCTTTAGGAAAGCTAAATCTTGTTTGAGAGGAAATTCATATATTCATGATGACTTAGAAAACAATTTGGAAGCAAATATAAAATTTATAGAGAATTTCAGCCTGAACGTGTCACTCTGAAACAATTCAGAGGATGAGAAAAAATCACTGTGGGCTAGTGTTAGTTTAGGCAACGTTTGTGGGTAAGGCAAATGGTGTGAGTGTTAAAAATTGTGCAGGATTGTTTTGAGTCGAGGGAAGAACAGAAACAAAGGTCAACGTGAGCACACCATAGCACAAAGTGGTCTCTGAGCGTCACGCAAAAGCAAGAAGCTACAGGTTGAACACGGTTAAGATCGAAAAGGTAGAACGGGGTCAGTTCAGACAGACCCCAATGCTGGATTGTGGATTTTACATTTGCTCTATATGCAAATGAACTCTAGGCTAACCTGGTTAGGCAGCAAGAAGTAAAGTGGTAACCCCCAGAAAAGAGGTCATCAGCTAGTGCGAAGGAGAAACGAGGTGATAATGATTCAAAAGGGAGGAAGAAACAAACTTAGAACTTTATGGAGGTCACACTTGAAGACTTAGTGGCTCACCAGGTGTGGGGTGAGGGAGATACAATCCAGAGAACTTGAAATCATGCAGCTCAGGGAAGCAGGTAACGTGGGAGCTATGGATAGGAACAGCAAGATAGATTAGGGCTGCATTCTTGATGATGGCATACCCTGGAGTCCGACTTCACAAACACAACCACCTGGTCGGACATGATCTGTGAACAACGGGAAATAAATTAAGAATAAAGGCTTGAACAAGAACTGCAATTTAATAATAGGCACCTAGGTTGCCTGCCATTGAGATGGGTTAAGAGTGGATTAGCAATCTAAGAAATTGGATAAGGACAAAAAAAAAAAAAAGTAGGGAGCAGGAATGGAAACTCCAGGAATTTTATAAAAGACATCTAGCAGGAGAAGCAGAGAGGAAAATAAAGAGAAAATAAGAAAGCTATTGGAAGATCTAAGGGAAGGCAAGGAGGAGATTGCTAAGAAGGAGAGGGTCGACCCGTGCAAAGCTACAGAGGTAGAGGGAGGAGAGTATAAGGAGAGGCCATCTGGATTTAAGCGTCTTTATTCTACAGGGGTTGTAAAAAATTAGATTAAAGGGGCTGATTCAGGAGGGATCACTTAGCACAAATGTTAGTTTCTTAAAATGGCAAGGTTTCAATTTATACTTTAGATGCATTTTCCTCCTCTTAGGGCATGAGTAACCAACTCATTTCTGTTTCTTACTGGAATGTAGCAGTTTAGCTGAACTAATTTAAGTTTTTGAGCTTATGAACAGCTGCAACTTTGTATTTAAATTTCATCTGCTCTCTGTCCTACTTAATGTTCCAGTAACAATCCATCTTACTTTCAAGTCTGACAATTTCATAAGGGTATTGACCACCCACAGAGAGTATGCCTTCAAAAGGGAAAGCCCTTTAAGAGCTGTGTTGAGTGAAGCAAAAATGCTTAGATTGTAGTCAATACTATTAGAACCGAACTGGGATAAGAGTGCAGTGATTCAGAAGAATTAGTTCCATTATTTTTACTGATGCTTCAGGAAAGCGATAGCATCCAGGAAAACAATAGAATTTAGAGCATCGTGGTGGTCATTGAGATCCTAGGCTCTAAGTGAAGCGTTCCCACTACAGAATTTCAGCAAAAGTGCAGTTAAACACGTAGCACTGAAAACTGTACCAACTCTTCAGACACTGAAGATTTCTCAGATAAATGGCCCAGGTTCCCTTGACTAAGAATAAAGGCAGGACTATATTCTACCTGGTTTATAACAGAGACTTCTGATAAGAATTGATTTTTTTTGTAATAATAGAGTGGGCCATGGGTTAGTCTAACACATTAGGATAGATGGCTTGAGTTGAATCATCTTAAATGCAAAAATTAAAAAAAAAACAACTCGCAATGAATTTTGATATTTAAGTACCTCTTATTTTCAACATATATCTTGTAAGTAAGACACTGAGATTACAACTGATGTCTTTTCCTTCTTCCCACGGAACAGCTTGTATTTAAGTAGTCTTTCTTTTCTTTGAAAAATCTGATTCCTATCCATAAATATTTCGAAATCAGGAGAGTGCTCCTTTAAATTAAGTCTGTTCCCGAAGTGACCCATATCTGGCCATCAGGTAACCTGTATCAGGTAGGACCACATGTTCACAATCAACCCCAGCATGCACCCTTTGGGCTGATAACTAAAATGTGACAATTCTTGATAATTAAACCACCTAAAGCCAGCGGCTGTCTTGCATTAATTCAAAACAGCTTAAGGTGAAACTCAGCGCACTATCCAATTACCCGAGACATGGCATATACGCTCTCAACCATGTTGGCGTGGCTTTCCTCAGATACACTAAACCTGATATCTGACAAAAAAACTGTAATTTAAACAAATAAAGGGGGTAGCGGATGGATGGTAGCCTGTTTAATCTAACTGTGAGTTTTTCCGAAGACTTCCCTTGATTAGCAAGGCTGAGTAGGTCAGAGGATGACATTTTCCAATCAACCTAACATTCACGGAGAAATTATATTTTCCTGTATCAATCGTTAAGAGCTAGTGGAGTTCAGATTTTTGGTTCATATGGAAAATCCCAATTAATTAAAATAATGAGGAAGAAAACTGAAAGCAAATTACCTTTATGCTGGAGTATAATTTTAACATTTATGTACATAGATTCCACTAGCAGTGAAGGAAGTTAAGGAACTCAGCCCTCTTCTAAAATGTAACCAGAAAATACTGCAATGGGAAGCATAGTTCCAAAAATTATAGCCTTACATATCTTTGTTGTTTAAAACACGGTCAAGAGGAACATCATTAATTTAAGGATAAATTCTTAACTATTGCCTATTCAATTAATTGTTCACATCTCTTCTTTACCATCACTACTACCATGATTAAATAGCATTGACTGCGTGCCAACAAACGTCCCAAATGCGTATCATGTAAAGACAGTGAATTTGATTTGATTTGAATTTATCCTTTTAAACTGGGCTCTCAGACAGCAGGGCTGGGAAACGACAAGCAACAGCTGAGCCTGATCTGGGAAACTGTTTAGGATTGTTGTGGGACTTCGATAGCTTGTTTTTTTTTTGCACATCTGCCTTTATATTGTGTGTATGTCCCAGGCATGATCTAGCTTAATGTCAAATATCTGAGGTCCTCTCATCAATGGAGGATGCTTGATAGTTGAAAAGAGAGTGATCTGAATTCAAGATTTTTGTACCATATAGTAGCCTATTCTAGGTTGTTCCCAATTTCAAAGCTGCATCTTATATTCAAAAAGCCCAGGGTATAAAGGGCATTGTGGAACCTGAGAAGCTGATCAGAGAGTGTGCCCAGCAGACCTGGAATTTTTTAGCGAGTTATATTGAAGGAAAGCAAATGTCCTCAGACATTCTTGAAGGGGTAGCAGGCATAATTTAAGGGGTGACTCAAGGAAGCATCCATTCCAGTGCAGATTGGATAAGAAGGCATTGCACAAGGAGGACAATGAAGACAAGTAAAATGAAAAATGAGAACCTGTACAGAACTAGGATAGACCTGTAGCCATCTAGGTTAAAGAGGATCACAAATTTCCTAATAAAGAGAAATAGAAATATTCACTAGAAACAATGTATCCTGTTGAGTATACCATTATGCTTATGTTAACAACCCACGAAACCACAATTAGCTATTAGCCCATCCTGTGTATGTTAACTTCTTTTTCTAGCTGAAAAATGTCCTTTAAAAAAGAAAAAGCCAGTTAAATACTTGGAACAATACCTATTTAAATTGGGTAGCTCTAAACAGAATTGAAGTTTCAAATCTGGCGTCCAGAATAGACAGTCTATTTTCATAGTGTCCACCATAACTGAGTCTATCAGATTGGCACGTAGGGTAAATAAGGCAAGCAGGAAGAAAAACTTTTCAAGTGTAGTGGGTAAGAACTCATGAAATAAATCAGGAAAGTATTTAAAGTATTTGCTGCGTTCTTAAGTGCCAAATTTCTTCCAGGTAGCTATTTTCTCTACTTTCCAGATTTTATTTACATTGGCTCAATGGAAAACTTTCCTCATGGTAAAGGACATTCAAGCAGGTGTCAGGCACTAAGAATAATGTCAGATATTAATTACCCAATTTAGAAATATCACTGAATTAAAATGGAATTAAACTGAATTACAACTGATCATTAACCGAAAGTTTATTAGTAAGGTGTAATAGCAAACAAACTGGTAACAATGTGAGATTTTTAAACCATTTTTTCTTACTTTGAAGTTTTGATCTGAATATGAAATGAAGGCATGTGAAATTAGAAAAAAAATAGAAAATTAGAAAAAAAATTTAGGAAAACTTATCTAAGATATTTTCCTTAACAATGGTAATGGAGAGTTCCCTATTCATATTAAGTACATATCCATAAGGTGCTTGATTTGTATTATATATGTTAGATGTACAGATTATATATGTTATTAATGCCGTGAATTAAAGAATGCTCTCCAAAATCCAAAAACCCAAGAGTTAAGATAAAAAACTCTAAGAATTTAAATGATTGAAATGCATTAGTTAATGCATTTACATGTACTAGACTAACGTTTCTTCCAAAGGTTTGCTTCAAAACTAGGATACATTTGTATTTAATTTAATTTGTAATTAATTTAATATCTAGCTACTTCCAAAATTATTAATGAAACATAATGAAGCAAAGGTTGTATGAGCGAATGTTTGAAGAAATTTCTCTGCATGTTGTTCTAGCTATTGAAGTATTCATAGAAAAGAAGACATGGTTCAAAAATAGATATAAATGATTATAGTTTCAAATCCATATTTAGAAATATAAAAAACTTAATTTCATTAAGTTCTTCAAATATTTTATCTCTAAGAAGGGCTCAGTGAAAAGATATGTCCTATTATTATGTTAGCAGATTATAAAGTGGTTATAACTAATATAAATGTTTTATAAACAGTAATTTCTGAAATGTTGAATTTTTGAATTAGCATTCAAAGTGTATTTCACAGTTTCAACTTGATTTAAGACATTGCTATTTGATACATGCCTTGGTTTCTATATATTGTTTTTACTTGAATCAAGTAGAATGGACATTCAGGACTGATTTCTTTTCATGTCCAAGAAATGGTAATGCTGCTTAAATTCTAATCATGGTTTTAAAATCTTGAACCTCCGTACTTTTAATACTTTGTAGAGTTTCTTCTGAGACTGTAGGAATTAACAGAAGATTTCAGTATCCAGAGCTCATGGACATTCTCAGGAAGGAAGCAGCTATTCAGATCAAGGGGAAACAAAATACAAACTTAAAATGCTTACAAATTACACAACGGGCAACATGAAAATATTTGATACTTGTATTGATCAATTAGGAGTTCTCAGGAGGATGTCACATGAAACTAGAAAGTTTGGGATTTTTAAAAAATAAACAAACAAACAAAAATAGAATTTTAACTTTTGTTCACAGAAGCCAGAGGAAGACTGGCTTACAGTGCAAGTTCTAAGTCTGTGATACTGTGATATAAGAAATATATCTTTGATTTATGTCCCTGCTTCCTGGTACAGAGCTCCTAAAACACTTGTAATTTCTTGGGCAATAGGAGTGAGGAGCATCTTGTGTGGTTTATAATTAGCCCATTTCAAGCATATCTCAGTTGATGTTAATGAGCTAACTGGTTGCTGAAAGCCTCTAGGTAGCTTCAGGATGGAGGCTGGTTGGAACAGACTGTATGATTAGGGGACTGGCACACTCCGCTGTAAACCCTCACCTCTGGGGGGAGGGGAAGGACTGTGAATTGAGTTAATCACCAACTGCCAATGATGCAATCAACCATGCCTGCATAATGAAACCTCCATAAAAACCCTAAACAGTGGGGTTCAGACAGGTTCCGGGTCGGTGCCTGCATTTACGTACCGGGAAGGTGGTACACCCCATACTCCACAAGTACAGACATTCCGGCCCTAGGGACCCTTCTGGGTCTCACCTCATATACCTCTTCAGCTAGCTGTTCATCTATATCCCTTATAATATCCTTTATAATAAGCCAATCAAGTAATAAAGTGTTATAGCAAATTGTCAAATCTGAGGATAGGGTCATGGGAAACCCTGCCTCATAGCAAGTTGGACAAAGCGTGGATAACCTGGGGACCCACTAATTGTGATTGGCGTGTCAAGCAGGGGAGAGTCTTATGGGACCGAATGCTTAACCAGAGAGGGATCTGCACCTACTCTGGGTAGATAGTGTCAGAAATGAATTACATTGTAAGGTACGCAGTGGCTGTCCACAGAGAACTAGAGAATTGTTTGGTGTGCAAAACCCACACATTTAGTGTGAGAAGCGTTGTGAGTAGAGTAACGTGCTTTCTTTTATAGTCAAATTATACTAGATAAGGAAATAATATCAAAGTAAAATCTCGGGGTACAAGGAAATAATTGAAATAATGATTTGTAATGTAAGGGTACTTAAGAGATTGGCAATTTTTCCTGGTATTTTGACAACTCAAGGAAAAAACAGGGAAAAACCTTAAGACTGAAAAGGTGAACTTATATTTTTCAAAAGGAAGGATACAATGGAGTATTACTCAGCCATAAAAAGAAACGAAACTCTGGTATGTACTGCAATATGAAAGACCCTTGAAAAAATTATGCTACGTGTAATAAGCCAGTCGCAAAAGCAGAATATTGCATGATTCCACTTATATGAGGTATATGGAAGAGGGAAATTTATCGAGACAGGAAGTTTAGTATCAGTTACTACTGGCTGGAAGAAGGGGGAATGGAAAGTTACGGTTTGATGGGTATGGAGTTTCTATTTGGGATGGTAAAAAAAAATTGTTTTTTTCTGGCAATAGTGGTGATGGTGATACAACATTGTCAATGTACTTGATGCCAATGGATTGTACACTTAAAATGGTTAAAATGGTTTATAGTGACTAACAAAACACACAAAATATATATATATTAAAAATAGTTAAAATGGTAAGTTTGATACTGTATATATTTTACCACAATAAAAGTTAATTTTTTAAAAGAAAGGGGAATTCTTATAAATTACAGTCAGTTAATCTTGTTATTCCTATTTTCAAGACAAGCAACTTTGAACTAATTGGGTTAGCCAAATAACTACTTGGTTACCTGGGAAGCAAGGTTTTCTGCAGGAAGCCCAATTGGTAAATAAAATGATCAGTATGCCATAAAGAAATAATCAATTCATCTACAATTAAATGTAAATAATGAGGTAGTTCCACAGGATTTTGTCTGCAGAACACAACTATTTACTGTGTTTATCAACATGTGTTATTTCCCCTGAGGGGCCAGTGTGCTTCCTCCTCTCCATTAATGAGAACTTAACCACTGAACGTGCTTCCATTTGTTTCCTCTGGCTACCAGAAAGCTCACACGAAGTATGCCAGACTCATCTTATGATTGGCATATTTATATTCTCCTTGTCCTGGTACTAATCTTCTATCCCTATTTATAGCTTATTTCACTGCCAGTTTTCAAAAAATTGGATATTGTCTCAAATTCTTCGTGAAATGAGGCAGGTTGTAAAAAATAACAATGTAGTTTGATCCGTGGCATGGAATCTAATATTACGAGCACGCTCCTTACATTTGCAGAGCACGCCTAAATGGATGATTTGGATGAGTTGGTGAACCTGTCTTCAAGTCAATGGAGCACACACACAGATGTGCACACGCACACACAAACACAGGCACTTGGTCCAACCTTCTGTGTCCATTTCCTCAGCATTACCCTCAGAAACTCATGATCTGGTTAGAAAAACAGCCTTCTTACTCAATATTTGAAATGTTAGGTGAACTAGAGCAGTTGTTAAATAAAAATAACTGGAAAGCACAAATGTTTATGCATACAAATGAAACAAACAAACAAAAAACAAGCTATAACTTTGAATAGGGGCACAATCTCCAGGGATGGGCATAATTTTTTAAAAAGACTTCAAGTTTAAAAATTGTTGATTAACAATGTGTGAAGTGGATCACTGTTCATTTTCACTTTGGTTCTTGTTTTGAAATCATTCCACACCCTGCTTCTCTTAATCATACATTTTGAGGGCTGATTCAATCTAGTATTTTAAGTAATTACCTTAATGTTCATGACTTCAAGCTACAAGTCCCATTTTCCACTTTTACTAACCTATTGGACCACTTTGGAAGAAAGCATTGGACTGGGTGTCCAAACTGTTAAATTATGACTAAAGTCCTTTCTGTTTTAGAAACAGAAGTCTGTAATGATACAGGAATACAAAGTTTTTGAATTAGAGGAGAACAGAAATAATTGGTTCTATTCCTCTTGTCTTACAAGTGAGGTCTTTGATATTAAGTGTCCAAGGTGCTATCATTGTCATGAGGGGGAAGGTCAGGATTGCAGTCCGGGTCTTTTCCTGCTCACCTCTGTCATCCCAGCTGGGCTACGATCGTTTGGCACCATCGTTTACGCATCTTCAAACCCCAGTCCTGATGGGAGGACCTAAGTGCCCGACTATACAAAGGTCCCCGTGTTAGGGATATTTCTCTATTCTAGAATGCTTAAATGGAAATTCCAACACCGAGAAATAAAGACTCACCCCTTTCATTTCTCATTTCATATTTCTTTTCTGCAGAAACCCAAGAGTACACAAAGTGATGAGGAACAAAGGTAATGAATGAATTCCCAGGCCCCATGTAGAGGAATAATTAATCCATTTGCTTCTCATTTTGATTCTGTACCTCCCTTAAAATTTATTATTAGAATTGAGCAGATGCCCTCTACAAAGGGTTTTCCTCATAATGAAGTCAGAGCCTGGAGAGTCAGGGTACTACCGCCTAACTCTGCAGGCAAACAGGGGGACCGCGAAAGTCCTTGAAAACATATGTTCTTTCAAGTAAAACCTTGAACTTCAAGAATTAACTCAAAATTGCACTAGAGTCTTTTCACCCTGCAATTTTTGACTTTCTGAACTGTATGCATATTTCCCGTCCATCAAAAGTACATAAAACCATAGAAGTTACATGAATATGGAATAATCTAGAAGATAATTTTAATTGGGAAGAATGTCATCAAAGCCTGAAACCAAAAATTTAGGTGAATTTCATGGTCTAGAGGCCTGGCAAGGAGATGAATATAGGAATCATTTCGGTTATATGTTAGAATTCCTACAATCCCTTCATTTGGCTGCTGGAGTCAGAAAACACAGGCCGCTCAAGGGTTAATATCTATCAGTAAGTTTTACCTGTATTGTCTGGGGCACAGTTCTACAAGGCTCAGGAAACACACCTAGATCTAGTTATATTTCATTGACTTGTCCCACATTTAATATGTGCTACTAATGCTAATAAAAGTAGAGCAAAATAAACTAAGGGGGTCAGAAATTAAGACCAGGTGAATACAAGTCAGGATCTAGAATAATGTTTCATAAATAATATGTGGTCAATAAATACTACCCCCTCTTTCTGACTTCAGATCACTTTTCCCTGGTATATTTATTCATAACCCTTTTGTGTCTTCTGGACTAATATATAAATTATTATTATTATTATTATTATTAAGTGGGCTACATGCTCTGGGGCTTGAAGTCACGACCCTGAGATCAAGACTGAGATGAAATCAAGAGTTGGACACTTAACTGACTAATCCACCTAGGTGCCCCTGGACATTATAATGTATTTATTTATTTATTTATTTATTCATTCATTCATTCATTAAAATATTTGATTTATTTATTTGACAGACAGAGATCACAAGTAGGCAGAGAGTCAGGCAGAGAGAGAGGGGGAAGCAGGCTCCCTGCTGAGCAGAGAGCCTGATGCAGGGCTCGATCCCAGGACCCTGGGATCATGACCTGAGCCGAAGGCAGAGGCCCTAACTCACTGAGCCACCCAGGTGCCCCTGGACTAATGTGTTTAAACTTACTCTTTTTACATTCCTGCTTTCTTTAACTTCTTTCTGTTAACGACTTCTACTGAGTTTCCTTCCCCTTATCAGGGTTGGTTTCAGAAAACTAGTAAGAAGTAACATCACCGATGTTAAAAACTTCATGTGCCCCAGCAGTACCCCACACTGTGCTACCCTTCTAAACTGTGGTCAAGGCATAACTCCTCCTGGGAATGTGGAGCCAAAGTAAAGCCATTAAATGGGTCATCCTTATCCTAAAATGGGCAGAGTAGGGAGGGTGTTCACATCTGGGATTTCCCCTAGAATTAGAGCTTCTAATTCAAGGCTGTTGTATCTTATACTAACTAGTTCAATGAGTTAATCTCATCACATATCCAAATTAGCTTGAGTAAAATATAACAAAATGACAAAATTAAAGAAACAAAACATGACTTACGTTTCAGAGATAGAAAACTTGATCTGACGCTAGTCTTTATTAGCCTCTTTAGGTTGGCGCTGGAAGTTGGCCAGAGAAAGAGATGTGCTCAATGCTTTGTAGATGTTACTGACTTGGTCAAGAGAGGAAGGGCTTGCCACGCTAACCGGAACTCTTCTGTGAGTTTATATAAATATTGTGCTGAAGCAAGGGTAGTTTCAAAGTCTAGGAGATAGATCTCACGAAGTAATTTTTCTTCCAGTGCCTACTTCATACCAGGCACTCTTATAGTTGTGGACAAATTGTCTGACATTCTATGACCTTAAAAAAATTTACTTTTCCTTCTGCTACCTTGCTAAAAGTTGGATAATAAACAGGAATACAATATATTGCCACTGTTTATTTCTACATCATCTTTTATGCCAGTCAGAATGATAAACTAATTGTTATTGATGAATTTACAATCACATTTTAACTCCCCAATATCTTTTCTTGTCTTTAAACATTTTTTTCTAGTAACAATTATTAATATTTGCCTAACATTTGAAATCATTTTCAATCAGTTAACCTCCCATATCTTTCTAAGAAGCCCAGAATTTTAAGTCCATTCTATAAAGAAATAAGACCAGAATCATCCTTGTAGTTTATCCCTGGCTATCAAATTTGCTAACTTCTTTAGTTGGAAAGGAGAGAAGGAGTGGAGGAAGGTGCCTTTGGCTGGTATAGGTCAGGAATCAACATGAGGCAGCGTTTAACAACGTTTCAATTATGAAGTGAATGAATAATATTATGAAGTCTCATGAAAATTATAATAAATTATTTCAGAGAACAGGAAGGGCAATGCAAATGAAAATCCCATAATATTTATCCCATCCCCATTGACTCTGTAAGAGTTGAATTTTGAAAAATTTACTTAGACATACTAAAAAAGTTCACTTATTTTATTTTTAAAATCCAAACCGAACATGTTAAAAAATAAACTTATTTTTTCTTCAATATGTGCAAGAAGGCATGCTCGCAGGAGCCAATATTTGACAGATCACTCTGGAATGTGCACTCAACTATGTGCCATGAGAGTGTCTACCAATTTTATAAGAGGGACTAAGACTAAGGGGCGTCTGCTAAGCATCAAAGAATCACATCTGGGGTTTCTGCGTAGTGATCTCTAACAAAACGAATCCGACGAGTATAAGATGTTTTAAAGAAAAAGCAAAACTTATCTCATTACCTATTGTTATTGTCATCCATGATAACTTAAAAATAATGTCTTCACAAATTTGAACAGTACCGCAGATATTAAATGCATTCCCACGGGAATAGATTACGAATGGTGTCTTCCCTTGGCACTTTGTTTTCTAACTCAGCAGTCGTTCAACATTCTCTCAGCTCTCCCTCATTTCTACTGGACTGTCCATGTTGCTGAGAGAAATGGGGAATTGACATTCCTCCAAACCAGTTAAGAGGGTCACTGAAAACATTTTAATATGGTTGGAGGTAATCTCTTTCACTGAAAATTCTGCAGAGAACTCCCCCCCCCCCTTTTTCCCCTCTGATGTACAAAGACAGTAGTTCATTGTGCAAATTGCACAGAACATTATTCTTTTTGAATGTAGGTCAGCAGACAGTGTTGATTTCTGCAGCCTGGCCCTTCTATTTCTGTATATGTAATAGTTACATGGGAACAGTCCCGCTTTCCCATGGCAGAGAGATCTTTAATGGGATAACCACAGAGTATCATGGAACCGCCCAACACAGGGGACCCATTTTCATCCCAGACTGAGTGAGGAGAGCTGATTCTTCTGTGCAAAGGGAGGAGAAGAGCAACTGAGTGGTTCCGTGGGTTAAGGGACTGACTCTTGATTTCGGCTCAGGTCATGATCTCAGGGTTATGAGATCAAGCCCCACACTAGGCTCAGAGGGGAGTCTTCTAGATTCTCTTTCTCTCTCTCTCTATATATATATATATATAAATCTTATTTTATTTTTTTTTTTTAAGGGATGAGGCTCTAGCACCACCTTCGACCAGCGTGAAGCAACCCAGAAGGTGACACAGAAGCAGATTCACAGAAAAGCGCTTGGAAGAGAAATTCATCCCTTGTTAAGAAGTAAATAAGAAATGGAACATATGATAAAATATTAGGGGAAAAAAGCTTCCTTGGGGCTATGTTTGAGATAGATATAGATGCACAGCATCTATAAATGTGGAAAAACAGCATCATCTACAAATAATAATAAGGATCACAAACAGAAAATCATGCCGGAGCAGAATGACGTGTCGCATTGGGAAAATAAACGATCGGCAGAGTAGGTCAACACAGAGATCTACATTTTGATTAGACTAGACTATCTTTAAACATTCCCTCCAATTCCTTAGTTTTCTTCCTCTTTCCCCCTTTGCCCCTTCATCTCCTTTTCTCTTTCTTTTTATTAACCTAACTACACAATCTCCTACCTATATACCTACCTATCTATCCACCCACTCAAATACACCGACGCTCCTTCGCACAGGTTAACTATGCGTTACAGACATTTACCTTTTCCTTCACCATTTTCAAGGACTTTTTTCATGATCTGCATAAAATCGAGGAACTAACGTGGGTGGTGCCAAAAGCACTGCATAACAATTTGGGTGCCAGGAACTGATCAACCCCACAAGAGATATCCTTCCCTTCAGGACGCTAAGTCAGCCCAGACTCATTTTGACTAACAGGTGCCACAATTTGCACCATGGACATTAAAAATATTTAGCAGGAATGACAAAAACCGTGATATGCTTACCTTAGGCATCAGTGATCTCCTTCCTCTCCTTAACAAAACCCAGCGCTAACTTAAGGCTAGGCAGTCCCGCTCGCACCTAAAAGATGCATTTGCAACAGATGTGTTGATGTGACTAGTGTTGGGTTACTCATATACCACATAAGTAAAGTGTTTTACTTCCTTGAAGCCTTCTTTTTTTTTTTTTTAAGATTTTATTTATTTGACAAACAGAGATCACAAGTAGGCAGCGAGGCAGGCAGAGAGAGAGGAGGAAGCAGGCTCCCTGCTGAGCGGAGAGCCGGATACGGGGCTCCATCCCAGGACACTGAGATCATGACCTGAGCCGAAGGCAGAGGCTTAACCCACTGAGCCACCCAGGCTCGCCTCCTTGAAGCTTTCTTAAAGGAAGCGCTGACAACTTTCTTTGTCCCTCCACTTACTGTAGGCCAGAAAGAGAGATGTGACAACTGAAGCTCCCATTGCCATTTTGGACCTGATCCAATACCCCATCGGCAGAAGGGTGAAGGCTTATGAAACACCCAAATGGTATCATGAAGCTGCCATTGCCTGGGACTTACAGTAAGTGCAAAAGTCCATCCCCGGAGAGGTAAGTCACAATTTTTTGGCAATCTCTTACCTGAGCATGCACAAAATACTGATAAAGTAGGTAAAAGTTAACATGAAAAACTAAATAAAGTACTAATTAACAGAATTTCAGTGCTTCTTCTTTTTTTTCTGTTAGTATGAAACCAAATATAACTATAAAAGAGAAAAGCATCTGTTCTAATAAGTTTTTTTTTCACCTTTTTTTCATATCCATGTAGGTTGCTTGGCTTTAATAAAAATTATATTCCGTTTAAATTTGTTACTATTCAATAGTATTTTCATCGTGAATTACTATGATGCATGACTTTCATGCCTTGACTCAAGTCCCATTTTATGTTGATGTTATACTTCTTAAATATTTTTTAAGATTTTATGTATTTATTTGAGAGAGAGAGCTCTGTGAGAAAGAGAAGGCACGAGCAAGGGGGAGGGGTGGAGGGAGAAGCTGAGTGAGCAGCTGTCCCAATGAGGGACTCCATTCCAGGACTCTGGGATCATGATCTGAGTTGAAGGCAGACGCTTAACTGACTGAGCCACCCAGGTGTTCAGTGTTGATGTTTTAGAAGACAATTGCTTTTTTCCTCCTCCAAACCCAAACAGCACTTAGGTGTACATATCATTCTTTTGACACATCAACATTAACTAGATTATAAACTCAAGGAAGACAAGATCTTAGTATTTCACATGACTCATAGGGAAGTGATTTATACACAGTGGGTTTTAAATGTTACTGGTATATATGTTGTTTATCTGTCCTATGTAAAATATCATTTCCATTAAATCCTATGAAGGCCAGCCTTATTTTTAATAATGGAACTATTTATTTCACCAGTTTCCTTCACAATTCCAGCTGTCTCCAAAGGATGAAAAACAAAGGTCTAAAATACATGACCTTGTAAAATCAAAGAGAATAAAATCTATGAATATCTGAAATCTAAAACTTTTAAATGCTATTAATAAAGACATCAAAATTCTGTTTAACATACTTTGCATCTCTAATGTTCTTAACAAAACATGCATTTCAAGCAGAAGTTTTAAGAGTTTTAAATCACAGATTTTCACAGCATTTCCTTCCGGCAGCTGATGAAAATTGGATAATATACAATCAGAACACTTTTTCTACACATTTTAAATTGATTGAAAAATAGAAACAGATTTAACATTCAAAAAAACACATTTGCAACCGTTATATAAAAATGGTCTGATCTGATTTAGTAGATACTAGGTATAGAAACTTGGAACTGACAGCATTCTTTGGGATGTTTTAAAACAGAGGGAACGTATTACAGCACCCAAGCTATTACTCTTTCAAAATAAGTGCCTTTGACTAACAGTCTGAATCTTCTGAAAGGACTATCATAGAAGAAAACCTTCCAGTTAATGAAAGGCATTTTCCATATATCATTGCAGGTACCGGCCTGACATTAAATCGGTTATGAAGAGTTTTCAATATAAAAACATAAAAATAATAAATTGCTGAACAGGAGATAGAGGAAATACAACACATTTGCATAAGATTTGAAAGTTCAGCATTTATTACCATCTTTAATATGATATATTACTTGGCAATTGAAAAATAACTAGGTGACTATACAGGTTTTCAGTCTGCATTAACTAGGTGTGTATTCAAAGAAAATAAATAATGAACAAAAGTACCTGCCTTACATCATGTTTACTAAGCTATAAAGGCATTGGCTACATGTCCAGAAATGCAGTCCAGAGAACACGATCCTCCTAAGTAAGAGGAATCATATTTATGGCCAGAAAGATATCACATTTACTCTCAAATATGCTTGATTCAAGTAATTCATTCTTTTCCAAATATAAGGTAAATATGGGACATTTTTCTCTGCATAATTTGTTTCTCTTTCTTTTCTGTATGGTGACTGGGCACCATTCCTATGTGTTTTTCCGAAGGCCAGGTCACAACAGCTAAAATGTAAACGACTGTTAGAGGAACTGAGAAGAGAGATTTGAGAAGAAAGAGTCTTAACTCCTCCTCCCTCAAGCACTTCAATGTCCCTGTCTATTATCATTCTGGTTCCAAGCCAGGGCTCTCGACACAGGGTCAATGGAGTTCATCTCACCAACCACATGAGTAAGAGCAACCTTCTATCTTTCAATAATAAAAAAGCCTCTAAAAAGAAAAAAAAATTGTGAGTAAATAGGATACATTTTGCTTATGTAAGAAATATTCTAATAAAAGTATGGTTTGTGTTATAAAGCTTTTTTTTCTCAAAACACATTTTGACCACATTTGAAATATGAATCACAAAGCACTAGTTAATAGAAAGAGGAAGGTTGCATGCAAACTTACATATTAGTAAAAAAAAAAAAAAAATCCTAAAAGAAATAACAACATTAAATTCAGGGAAGGTAAACTACATGATAAAAATGGTTATATAATAAAGAAAGTTAGCTTATATAGGATTCTCACTCTAAACATTATTATTATTAATATTTATAAATAAAGTAGCCAATTTATTATTCAAACTAGAATATTTTGGGGAGTCAAATGGGGAACTATTAGTAATAGGCATTACCTGAGAAAATGTGAAGAAAACCAGGAGATATGTTCACTCTATTTATAAAAGATGGGAGGGAACCTCATTTGGCTGGAGTTAAAGACCATGAGATATCCTTAAACTCTACCAAATGAAAACAGATTCATTGCAATTATTTTGTCTATTGTGGAAAATTATAATGAATTATTAGAACTTCCACACATGGCCATGACCAAATAATGGGAACTGGGCATCCTCTTTCACCCTAAACAACAAAGAAACCGAACAGAATATATAAAACAACTGTTTTGAGGCAATGGGTAACAGGCAGCAGAGGACTGTGATCTTCAAGAGACAGGAAGTCCATAAAGGAAACGGTGTTTGTTGTGGCTTTCTGCCCTATGGCAGTGTCCAGAATGCATATAAGGAAATAGAGCCAAAGTAGAGCACTGTGTTATCATTAGTCAGAGTAGGCAGAGGTCAGAGTTCAGGACAACGGAAGCATCTAGAAACTTGCATGGTAGGGTACTAGAAAGGAGTATGCTCCCAGGTAGGATTAAGAGAAGTAAAGAGTGAAAGACTGCGTGGAGATTCTCGGGGGTTTTTGGCTAAGGACTGGGTTGCACATACAGGGGGTGACATTCCAGGTGATGGAGCAGAGTGGGCTCTTTACTGTGAGGCTGAGAGCTGATATCTCTGTTGATCTCTTTTATCTGGGGTCATGCAGGATTGACAGTTGTTAAAGCCAACTGAGTCTGAGTAGTAAGAATACACTGAGTATCTGAAAGCACTGAATTGAAATTATAGACAGGCTACAAACTGAGAGTAAAGATAAAGACTTAGAGTAAAGGATATGCCCTAAGACCTAGGATGAAAGGGAGATACAGCCACCTTAACAAAAAGTAAAATCATGCTAACGGTTTAAAAATAATCTTGAGTTAAGGGTGCCCGGGTGGCTCAGTGGGTTAAAGCCTCTGCCTTCAGCTCAGGTCATGATCCCAGGGTCCTGGGATGGAGCCCCGCATCGGGCTCTCTGCTCAGTGGGGAGACTGCTTCCCCCCTTCTCTCTGCCTGCTTCTCTGCTTACTTGTGATCTCTCTGTCAAACAAATAAATAAATAAATAAAATCTTTTAAAAAAATAAGTAAATAAATAAAAATAATCTTGATTTAGCAGTCTACCAGAACAAAACTCAACACCTTTAAAGGAAGATAACATAAACCAGATTCTCCTGTAATTCTTTATGACAAATATCAGTAGTGTTCAGAGTATAATTAAAAATTACTGTAAATGTGGAAAAGCAGAAGAATGTGACTCATGAGCAAGAGGAAAAGCAAGCAATCAAAATATACCCCATAAATATCTAATCTAATATTAGTATCTAATATCCTTAGATACTAAAATACCTAAACTTAGATACCAAAGTGAGCAGACAATGACCTGAAACAGTTATTATAAATATGCTCAAGGACTTAAATGAAAATAGGTACACAATGATTAAACACATGGAGGACTATCAGTAGAGAACAGAATATCTAAGTACTTTTGTAAGTAGAAAAGTAAAATAACTAAAGTGAAAACCCACTGGATAACCTTAGCAGAATATTGGAGACTGAAGAATAAAGTGTTGGTAAACTTGAAAAGAGATCAAAGAATATTACCCAATCTCAAGAACACAGAGGAAAAAAAAAAGATTAAAAATAAATGAATAGGTATCCATGGGCAATTTTTAAAAATCAGTCTTAACATAAAGCTCACACTTTGTACAAAAAATAACTCAAAATGGATCAGAGATTTAAATGTAAAATATAAAAGCATAACATTTTTAGAAAAAAAGAAAAAGAACAACATAGAAAAAAGTCTGGGACCTAAAACTAGGTGAAGAATTCTTACACTTGACCCCCAAAGCATTACCCATAAAAGAAAAAGTTGCTAACGTTGCCCTCATGAAAATGAGAAACTTTTGCTCATGAAAAACTCTTTTAGGAGAGTTACAGAAAATATCTGCAAATCACATATCAACAAAGGACTTGTGTCTAGAATATATTGATTACTCTCAGAATTTAGCATTAAAAAACAAACCAACCCAATAAGTAAATAGGCAAAAGACAGGAAAAAAAAATTTCGCCAAAGATGACTATGCCTGGAATATAACCACATGAATGGATGTTTAATATCATTAGCTATTTTGAAAATACAAATTACTATCATAATGATGTATCACTACAGACTTATCAGAATGGCTAAAATAAAATATTGATAATGCCAAATGCTGAGAAGGATGTAAAAAAAAAGTACCATTCATACACTGCTAGTGGGAATGTAAAATACTATAACCAATTTGGAAAATAGCTTGACATTTTCTCTTTTTTTAATTTAAATTCAATGAGCCAACATATAGTACATCATTAATTTCAGATATAGTATACAGTAATTCATGAGATGCATATAACACCCAGTGCTCATCACATCATGTGCTCTCCTTAACACCCAAGCCCCACTTGCCACCACCCCCCACTTCCCCTTCCACAGTCCTTTATTTGTTTTCCGGAGTCGAGGGTTTCTTATGGTTTGTCTCCCTCTCTGACTTCTTCCCATTCAGTTTTTCCTCCCTTCCCCCATGATCCTCTGCACTATTTCTTATATTCCACACATGAGTGAAACCCTATGATAATTGTCTTTCTCTGATTGACTTATTTCACTTAGCATAATACCCTCCAGTTCCAACTATGTCGAGGTAAGTGGTAGGTATTCATCCTTTCTGATGGCTGAGCAATATACCACTGTATATACGGACCACATCTTCTTTATCCACTTCTCTGTTGAAAGACATCTAATCTCCTTCCACAGTTTGGCTATTGTGGGCATTGGGGCTATGAACATTGGGGTGTGGGTGTCCCTTCTTTTCAGTACATCTGTATCTTTGGGGTAAACTTCCAGTAGTGCAATTGCTGAGTTGTAGGTCCTATTTTTAACTTTTTGAGGAAACTCCATACTCTTCCAGAGCGGCTATGTTTGACATTTTCTTTTAACATTAAACATGCATATACCAGACAACCTATCAACTGCACTTTTAGGCTTTTACCACAGAGAAGTATATTTTTATGAGACATTTGTACATAAGTGTTCATAGAAGCTTTAGTAGTTTCCAAACTGGAAACTCCTTCAAAGGATACGTGATTAAACAAATTGTGGTACATTCATGATGTGGAATGCCCTACAAGCAACACAAGGAAAGGATTCTTGACACATACGATAACTTGGATGAACCTCAAAGGAGTTATAGTAGGAAAATAAAGTCAAAGTTCACATACTATATGATTCCATTTATATGAAATTCTTTAAATAACAAAATTATGGAGACCAAGTACAGATTAGTCACTGCCAGGGGTTAGGAATGGGGAAGGATGGGTGTAGGAGTCAACGGGTGAAATGAAGGATCCTTGTATTTTTAAGTACTTGTAATTTTAATTGCTAGTACAGTTCTGTATATTGGTTGTAGTGGTAGGTACACAAAGTTATACAAGTGATGAAATTGCACAGAACTACTGACACACACATACATACAAATGAGTGCATACCTAACTAGTGAATGAGTTCTGTGGATTATAACGATATCAATTTTCTAGCTTTGATACTGCAATATAGTTATGCAAGCTGCAAACACAGGCAAGGTTGGATTAAGGGTTCACAGACCTCCATGTACATTTCTTTGAAACCTTCTGTGAATCTATAATATTTCAAAATAAAAAAAGTCAAAAATATAAAATAAATGAATACACCCTTAGTAACCCAGAGGAAAATATCAAGTAATCCAACATACATTTCATTGAAGTTCAGAGGAGAGAGGAGAAAATATTTGAAAACAAGGAAAAAATACTTAACACACTAATAAACTAACACTCTAATTTTTAGATCCAAAAGTTTAGCAAAAACCATGCAGGAAATACAGACAAAAAGAAAAACAAAAACAGAAATAAGCAAAGAGGTACCTAGTCACATCAGGGCTAAAAACCAAGGATAAAGAGAAAATCCTGACATTAGTACAAAGAGTAAAAGACTCATTACATATAAAGCAACGGTTCTTAACTGGGGGCAGTTTTGTCCCCTGGAAAATCTGGCCATTTCTAGAGACATATTTGATTTTCATAACTTGGAGTGGTTGTAGGTGCTAATGGCAACTCCGTAAGGCCAGAGATGCTGTCAACAATTGTACAACACTTAGGGAAGCCACCCATAACAAAGAATTGTGTGGCTTACCATATGTAAAGAGCTAACCTGAGAAATCTTATTATAAGGAAATAATAATGGGAATGATGGCCACCTTCAGATCAGAAGCGATGGAAGCCAAAAGATGATTAAATGACACCTCTAATGACAGGAAAAAAAAAAGTCTCTCAACTCAGAATTCTATGTCCAGTTAAAAAAAAAAAAAGAAAGAAGAAAAGAATAGAAAAGAAAAAAAATCTTTTAAAACAGAGTAAAGATTTTCAGATAACTGAAAGCTGAGAAAATTTGTCACTAGCAAACCTGTCTTGCCAGAAATGCTACAGAAATATCTTCAGGCTAAAGGGAAATGATACCAGATGGAAAGTTGATCTATGGAAAGGAATGAAGAATATGTAAAATGATAAATATATGGGGAGATATATATATTTCAATATATTGACATATTATATGCTATAATTTTAATAATTATATATTATTGCATATAATTATATATGCATATGTGTACATATGTATATATACACATATACACACAAACACACACTCTTTTTTTCCTTCTCTTAGTATTATGGGTTGAACTAAAGCTCCCCAAATTCATATCCTGAGGTCCTAAACCCCAGCATTTGTGAATTTGACCTTATTTGGAAATTGGGTCTTTGCAGTTTTGTCATCACATTCAGATGAGATCAATAGGCAGGACCTGATTCCAGTACGACTGATGCCCATCCATAAAGGGGAAACCAGGATGCAGAGACATGTGTCTGGGCACAAGGAGAATACCCTGTGAAGACTGGAATTCTGTTGCCACAAGCCCAGGAATTAGCAGAAGCTTGGGGACAGACCTGCGACAGAGCTTCTCCAGCACCTACAGGGAGCACAGCCTACTCTCACCTTGAGGTGGATTCGTTGGCCAGCGGAACTGGGAGACAATTCCTTGATTTTGTTTAAGCCACACAGCCTGCAGCTTGTTACGCAACCGTACTACCAAACTAATACACTTAGTTTCTCTAAACAACAGACCCTTCATGGCAAAAATATTAATATGAAATTGCCGTGTATTCATGTGTGTCGAATTAAAATATATGACAAAAAAAAGTACAAAAATGAGGGTTCAAATGAAAATTTGTTTTTCTAGTGTTTTAAAATGTTTTTCAAAGCATACTAAGTAGATTGTCATAAGACTGCATGTTGTAAACACGTAAAAAGTTATCTTAGGTACAACTAAAGAGCCTGAATGAAGGAATTAAAGTGGCTATTGAAAAAAATTTTTTTTTGATTAGGGGCCCGTGAGTGGCGCACTTGGTGAATGGCAGACTTCTGGTTTCAGCTCGTATCATGATCTCATGGTTGCAAGACTGAGCCCATCTCGAGCTCCACACTCAGTGCAGAGCGTGCTTGAGAGTCTCTCTCCTTCTCCCTCAGACTCTCTCTCTCAAATAAATAAATAAATCTTCAAAAAAATTTTTGGATTAATCCCCCTAAAAAGAAATGAGGAACTGAAGAGTCAAAATGAAATGCAATAAATAGCAAAATTGTAGATTTAAATTGCAACAATTTATTATATGCAATGAGCTGAACCCTCCAATTATAAGGCATACCAGAAAAATACAAGAAAGAAGTATATTTTATCTTAAGAAATTCACCTTCGTCACAAGACACCAATAGATTGAAAGTAAAAGACTAGGAAAAGATACACCATGTAAACAATAGGCAAAAGTAGGTGATAGAGCTCTGTCTGCATCAGACAAAGATTGAAAACTTTCCTTTTGACGCCAGGAACAGGCAAAGATATCTGTTCACACCTTCTACGTCATATGGCTAAGGTAGCCCAAACTAATACGAGAGCAAAGAGAAAGACATAAAAGGCATAAAGATTGGGAGAGGTGAAGTAAAATTCTTTATTCATTGACAAAGTGACAATTTGCATAAAGACGCGAAGATAATGTTGCAAGTGAAAGAATATTTCATAAATAGAAGCCTTGATTCTTTAGGAACTTACAATAACCTTAACAACAGGCATATGTGTATGCAGGTAACAACAAAGCTTCAATAATGCATGAAATCAAAATGTTGACAGAACAACAGAGAAACTGGTAAATCTATATTCATAGTTAGAGACTGTTAGGACCTCTCTCTCAGTATTTTATAGAATGCATAGATTAAAAAAAAATGTTAGGATAAAGAGGATTTCAACCACATGACCAAAGAAATTGAAGAAGTTTATATTTATATAACACAACACCCAACAATTTCATAGTATGCATTTCTTTCAAACGCACTTAGGACATTCACCAAGATAGCCATTATGATGTAATCAGCTACAAAATAAAATGTCTCAACAATTTCAAAAGATGGAAGTCTCACAAAATGCAACTCTAAAGAGAGAGAGATTAAATTAGAATAAGAGATCTAAAAAAATCTCTAAGTATTTAGAATTAAAACAACACCCTTCTAAATAATCTGCAGTAAATCATAAAGGGAACCAGAGGATATTTGCAACTAAATGACAATGAAAATATCATGAATAAGAATTGGGATGTAGTGAAAGTAAAGATCCAAGGGAAATTTGTAGCTTTATAATATTGATATAGGAAAAGAAGAATGATTTAAAGATATAATCCAAGTTACTGTCTTAAGTATTTGGAAAAAGAAGATCAAATTAAAATGAAAAGAAAAAACAGTAAAAATAAAAATTAATTACATTTTAAAACGACAGAAAATTTACAATCCAAAAGTTGGTACTTTGGAAAGACTAATAAATTTAATGGAACTCAGCAGAACTGATCAAGAAAAAATATTTAAAAAAAAAAACACAAATTACCAATGTCAGGAATGACAGAAGAAATATGGCTATAAATGATACAGAAATTTAAAGGATAATAAAGGAATATTATGAGTATTTGTGGGAAACTGATAGCTTATATGAAATAAATATGTTGAAAAATTCAATTTACCAAAATTAACATAAAAATAAAAAAATGTAAAACTCTGTATCTTTTAAAGAATTAAATTTGTAACTACAAATTTCCCCAGTAAGAAAACTTCAAGCTGAGATGGATTGTCTGGTGAATTCTATTAAGTTTTATGGATAATGAATCTAGAAAAGTTATAAGAAAAGACAAGAGGAGGGAATACTTAGATACCTTCTAGTTCATTTAATGAGGTCAGCAGTACCCTAATAATAAAACCTGATAAAAATACTTGAAGAAAAGAAGGGAATAATGTCCTCCAGAATATAAAGCTAGCTAACTTCTATGAATAAAATGTCAAGTCAAATCCAAGATTACATAAAATGGTCATACGTTACAACAAAGTGGGGATTTATACTGGGGATGCAAAAAGGGTTTAGGAATTACAAGATCAGTTCAATCCACCAAATCATCAGGAAAGGAAGAAACGTCACATAGTCATTTAAATATGTGCAAGAAGAAATTCATTTGACAAAATTCAACACCTCTTCATTATAAAGAACACTTAAACTTGGATCAGACAAAACTTCTTTAGTCTGAAAAAGCACCTACAAAAAGCCTAAAGTTAACATCACACTTATTGATAGAAGATTGAAAACTTTCCTTTTGACGCCAGGAACAGGCAAAGATATCTGTTCACACCTTCTACGTCATATGGCTAAGGTAGCCCAAACTAATACGAGAGCAAAGAGAAAGACATAAAAGGCATAAAGATTGGGAGAGGTGAAGTAAAATTCTTTATTCATTGACAAAGTGACAATTTACATAAAAATCCAGAGGAGCTTGCAGAAAAATTACTAGGAGTAGTAAGGCAATTTGAATGATTGCAGGATATAAAGAAAAAAAAAATCAGTGGTATTTCTGCATAATGGCAGCAAGTGATGAAATGTTAAATGTAAAAATTTAAATGTGGCTTATAATAGCACAAAAAGCAAAATATTTAAGAATAAGCTTTACAAATATGTGAAAACTCTACAGTGAAAAGCATAACATGTTTAAAAAAAAAAGATCTAAGTAGGAGTTACCATGTTCATGTATTGGAGAACTCAACATTTTAAAAATAGTTATTTCTCTTCAAATTGAACTATAGACTGGTTGCAATCTAATCAAAATCTCAACAGGACTTTTTGATTTTCTCTTCACTTTTTCCTTCCTTCCTTTCTTTCTTCCTTCCTTTCTTCCTTCTCTCCTTCCTTCTTTCCTTCTTCCCTCCCTACTTCCTTCCTTCCCTCCCTCTTTCTTTCTTTCTTTCTTTCCCTCTTCCTTTCTTTCTTTCCTTTTTCCCTTTTTTTAAATACAAATTTTCTAGTTCATTCTAAAATATAAATGGAAATATAAAGGATCTAAAGCTAAAACAATCTTGAAAACGATAACACAGTTGGAGGACTTACATTACCTGATTTCAAGACTACGTTGTTCAAGATAGTCTGGTAGTGGTTTAGAGATAATGAAACAGATCAATAAAATAAGCAGTTCAGAAACAGATATGATCTATTAGTTTTCACTAAGTGCCAAAGAGATTCAATTGGGAAGGAATTATTTTTTCAATAAATTGTGCCAGAATAATTGCAATAAAAATGTGTAAAGAATGCATCTCAACCCCTACCTCAAACCATGCACAAAAATTAATTCAATATCATCATAAATCCAAATGTAAGAACCAAAGCTTTAATGATTTCAAACTTGATGTTGGCAAATATTTCTTAGAGAGAACACAGAAAGCACTAAACATACAAGAAAAAAAATGACTAATTCATCAAAATAAAAACACTTATTTATCAAAACAGAGAGTTAAGAAGATAGACAAGCCACAGACTAGTGACAAGATTCACTGTATATAAAATCTAACGAAAGTCTTATCTCCAAATTATATTTTAAAAACTCCCACAAATCAAGCAAACACAGCAAATGGGCAAACAATTCAAATAGACCTTTCAAAGGAAAACGAGATATATAGATGTCTAACAAACACAAAAATATCCGTACACCACTAATCACAAAGGTAATACAGATTAAAGCCACAGTGAGATCACAAAAAAGCTAAAACCCAGAAGACTAATAACATCAAATGTTGGTAAAGATTTGGGAGAAATGGAGCTCTCATGCATCTCTGGTGGGAGTGGAAAATGGGACAAAGACTTTAAAGCATTGTTGAGCAGTCTGTTCTAAGGTTAAACAGACACCTGCTCCATGATCCAGAAATCCACTCTTTGATATTATTCCAAGAGAAATGAATACACATGGCCACAAAAGACTTTTACAGAAATGTCTGTAACAGCTTTATTCATAATATGTAAAACCTGGAAACAACCCAAATGCCCAATGAGAAAATAATAAAAATAAATAGGGCAGTATATTAATTTAATGAAATACTACTGAAGAGTAAAAGAAAAAAGGCTGAACTTAAAACTACTTTTAAACTAAGCAACAGCCACGAGACTCAAAAATACCACATTGAATAAAAGAAGCTAGAAGCAGAAAAGCACACATTGCATGACCACATTCAAATGAAGTTCAAGGGTAGGCAAAAACTCATCTCCAGATAGAAAGTTACTGGTGAGGGAGAGTGGTTAGGGATTGACCCTGTCTTGATGACAGAAAGAACTCCTTGTTTTTCACACTAAATGCATATTAATAGCTGAATGGAATATATGCCAAGTAGCTATTTTTGTAATTCCCAACATTTTAAACAGTTGAGATATTACTGTGTTGCATTTTTTGATGTCGATTTTAATCTTGCAACTCTATAAATACTTTATAACATACATATTCTTTAAAATAAATTGAAGAACCACTGAAGAGTTTTAAATAAGATAATTAGGAGATATTACTTTAAATGTGTCTCTTATATGCAAAATGCACATAATTAAAGACAATTAAGTACATGTTCAAGAACAGGTTGAGGTGACAGAGTATACAGGAGACTACAGAGCTCTCTAAACTGGAAATTATCTTTAAAATTTAGGAGCAGGTCAAGAAGTTTCTCCGGATAAAAGATAAATAACATATAATGGACAAAATTTGATAAAATATGCAGATAATTAATGACACTAAAGGTAAAAAACAAAGATGATTTGAATTATAGAAGTCATTTTTTAAAAACAGCACCAGTTGCCCTAAAATGAAAATTAAGTAGGGCAAGTCACATTTAATATATTATATTAATAATTAATTTTCATTCGTATATTAATAATTAATAAATTATTATATATTTCAGTATACAAGAAATCGAGCAGTGAGAGTTTTTTGGGAAAAGTAGGCTAGGTAGAAACCCTAATATTTTTGTCTCCAGGATCTTGACCAATAAATTACAATCTAAGCCATTAAGAGAAACATTTGGAGTGTTAAGGTTTAATTACTATTTCTTGGGAAGAAGCCTCAAAATTAACAGAGATTAGGAGACTCTTAGCAAGGACTTCCCTTGAATAGATAACCGGAAAGGCAGTTACCTCTCTTGAAATAAATGTGATTCCATTTCTCATTTATTATGCTAAATACAATAAGGCCTTTAACAAATGTGACATTAAGCCTTTAGCTGATCTAAGTGTACCTCTACCTATTTTCTTGGTTCCTTTGAGAAACTGCAAGATCTTCATCATACATTAATTATCAATTTAAATCAGTCAATGCTAAAAGAAAATCTTTTGCTCTAATTATAAGCGACAGTTGCTGTAAACATTTGACGTGATGAATACCTTTCCTGATCTTGGGCAGGCTATAATTTATTAAGCACACATACAAGGAAAAACCCGAGTGGAGTGCTTAATCAGCAGTGACCCACAATTAAAGCAGGTGATATTTGCTAGGTTTAAGAATAAAAGCAATATGACTCCAATTAGCTGTCAAATCATCTGGAAACACAGCTGTTGCATAAATAGAAAAATCACTCAGCCTTCCTGCTCACTTCTTCAATTTTTTCTTTATTTTTAAACCATTTAAAAAGATAGTCCCTTTATTCACATAACATTTAAAAACAGGGGAAACTAATTCGCAGTGTTGGAAGTCATGAGGGTAATTAACTGTGCTGGGTGGGGATTGGGGAAGGTGGGGAGACGGGAAATCTTCAAAAGGGCACGGGGTTGTAGGGACCTACTGGGTTGCATGTAACACTGTTTCTTAGCTGTGTCTTGTTTTACAGATATGTTCACATTGTGAAAATTCATTGAGCTATGGACTTAACAACCTGTACATTTTTCTGAATGTTATACTTCAATACAATTTACACAAAAACATCAATTCTTCCCCAAACTATGTGGAATCACTTCAGCATGGTGTCAGAAATGAAAGGCTGTATGCTAGTGTCTATAAAAGATAATAATTTTCTTGAAAACTTTCCTCATCAATTCTAATCTCCAAGAAAATAAAGCAGAATATTTTTTAAAATGTATAAAACAAGGCTTTAAGCAAAATAGAGGCACATTAGCTTTTGATTACAGATTTAAAATTTAAAGGCTACTTACCAAAAAGGTGTATTCTCCTTCAATTTGGTATCAGATCACTCATTGGCGTTGCCAAGCAAAGACGCTGGTTGTCTTACAAACCTGGAGAAACAGTACAAATAGAAAAATTGCTATACTATATTTATTTTATATCACTGTATACATCATACTATAATGTATGTATCTCCATAACTATAAAATGATAACTCATTCACGTAACCCTTCATGTAACAAGCAATTGCTAAGTATCTTTGTTTGTACCAGGAGGTACAGGAGAAATTAGGCAAATAAAGAAGTACAAAAAATGTGCCAAATTTGTGAATACCATTAAAGAGGAATAGATCAAATGTTCTGGGAATTAGGAGGTTACTTCCAAGAAGGAGGAGGGGTAAAGATTTCGGGAGGGGGTGGGGCTTCAGCTGATCCTCAAGAAAAAATCTGATTTCTTAAAGAAGGTGGGCAGGAACTGGAACAGGGAAGAAAGGTTGGGGAGGGCAATCCAGGTAAATGAGACAAAATGACCAAGTGGGGAGTTTGAACATAATGGAAAAGGGGGTGGGGAGGTGAATGCTTTCAGTTTCACTGGGAAACATTTTCAGAGGATTTGGAATCAGTGAAGTTCTGGGTCTAGAAGTTGTCACTTGCAGTGACCGAGGCACTACTTAGGTTCAGGGATTCAGGACAAGCCAATACAAAAGATTATTGCAGTGTGTAGTGTAGCTGTAGTGGGAGTTTGTAGCAGAGGAACCAATGAAGTTCAACAGACAGGGGTAAGCAGTTACGAATCTCAGAGAAGTGATCACGAAAGCAATGGCGATAGATGCGGTCACTCCGGAGAGTTAGAGTCTGAAGAGGGAGGGCTAGGGACAGACTCGGTTACATTTACCAGAAAGGAAAAGGTAAGTGAGGAAGCAATCAGAGAGGAAGCACGAGTCTCACAAGAGTCTGGCATCAGGAAAGATGAGGGAGAAAAATGTAATGAAGGACACTCTGCTCAAGAACAGAGTGCTTTGAAATTCAGTCAGGACTAATGCTAAAAAGTGTTTTATTTCCTTTGTTTGTTGACTTGGTAAGGTGCAAGGTATTTACAGTTGATGACAAAAATTGGGGGGTGATGGAAGCTGACCTGCTATTTGCCATTGTGCACAGACATCAGCACCAATTTTTATAGCGAATATCTTGATTTGTGCCTGAGCCATGCCATTTGTTAAAAATCTGCAAGTCACCTTACACGAGGGCATGGTCTGCTCTGGTAGGTACTTATTTCTATGAAATGGCACTTGGACATTTTCTTAGCACATCAAGGATCTCTGCAAATGATTATATTCAGTAGAGAAGGGTCCCTCAAGGTGAATGAGGTATTTTTTCCTCCCCCAGCACGGGACTCTTCCCCACAACTTGGATATGTGTGGACATGGAACCCCAGAGACAACCACAAAGCGATGAGTTCATGTTTATTGAGCATATTAGTACTAAGTGTTTTATGAGCATTAATTAATTAATTAATTGAGATTTTATTTATTCATTGGACAGAGAGAGTACAAGCAGGGGGAGCAGCAGGCAGAGGAGGAGGGAGAAGCAGATTCCCCACTGAGCAGGGAGCTCAATGCGGGGCTCGATCCCTGGACCCTGAGATCATGACCTGAGCAGAAAGCAGAAGCTTAACCCACTGAACCACCCAAGCACCCCACTGATTAGTTCATTTAATCTCCATAACAACCTTATAAAGCAAGAACTATTTTTTATCCAAAGATTACAGAAGAGGTAACTGAACATGATAAGACTTAGGTAATTTGCGAAAGGTCACTCTTCCCAAAGCCAATGCTGATCAGTGCTTTTTCTCCTGGTCAGAGTTGGAACTACTGTTCACTAATTCTCTTGATTTCTACATAATTCTCCAATTGAGCCCCAAGTCCCATGCTAGGGTGTCATGCTGGGGCACGTTGGCACACTCTGAGCTGGAACACATAAGGGGCGGATCCCTTTTACATTTCCTTATAGTCTCTACCTTGATGAAAAATTGGTTTTTTATGCTGTGGAACACTCAGGCCCATGGCTTCTGCTTTACAGTTTAAGTAGCCGATGCTCTGTTTCTTCAGTTCCTGGTTATCAGATGTCCCACTAAGAGCCTGGGATAGTGGAGTAGGTGGTACATAGTGCCATGGCAAAAGGTGGGGGTGGGGACAAGCCAATTCCCAAATTATATCTAGGGATTCATTGGTCATTTGTGACTCTAAAGACTGCAATTATAGGAGAACTGTGATTACACAAACTGCTGTTTGCTTTCTGTGGTCAAACCTTTGGGTTTTACAAATCCATACAAGTAGCTTGGCACTGGAGGATTTCTGTCTGCTTCCTACGTGACTACCAGAAATGGCTGGCAGAGGAAGCTGTTGGTTCCACTGCATTTTGGAGAAGCTGTGGGCTCCTCAGTTTGGATTTCTAACCGAAGAAACTTAATATGTTTTCATATGGAAATGTGTGGGCCTTGTTCTAAAGCCATGCTGATTAAATACTCTTTTCTAGTTATCTTATTGGCTCTGTATATTTTATCATCTGGCACAAGAACCCAGTCATATCATCTAAGATTACTTCTCTGAGAAAATTCCATGGTTCTTATTTATTTGTTCATTGAAGAAATACTTCTTGCACATCAGCTATGTCCCTGGCACCGTATCAGACAAATACTGTTTATACGATGCTGATCAAAAACAAGTATGGTGACTGGCCTAACCAAAATTCTAAATGCTCCAGCTGCAAAGACACTCTCCAATCCCATGAGTCTTCTAGCCGACCACTGACTCTTTTTCTCCACACCCGACGTTCTGTTACTGAAGAACAATCACATAGACAACAGTGGGTAGCAGAGAAGGAAATGAACTCAAGAGAACATGGCACATGTTTTGTGTCAGGCATGGGTAGATGTTGCGTACGTGGGCATGTACTTCATCCCCACAATAGTTCTTTGAAGTTGCTTCTGCTTTCCCTGTTTTGAAGCCTAACTTGGTTGAGTCTGAGGAACAGGCTTTCTGCCTAAGACCACAATGGCTCTTATTTGTCACACTGTACCTATCTTGCTGTGTCCCTGAATCAGTCACACTGTCTGTAACCTCTGTCACTTTCCTGGTTCGTTGAGATTCCTTTATTATGCCCAAAGGATATCACGGGCTCTTTACACTTGGTGGCCCGTAGAGACAGACAGTCAGAGATATTGGCCAACTATGTTTGAAGGGGGTTTTACTATTTGTGATTGCTACAACTTCTGGAAAATGCAAATATATATATTTTAATATTGATGATGGTTACCATTGAATTTTTCAACATGTTATTTTCATTTATTCAAACATCACACTAAGCATTATTAGTTAAGATGCCTATCAATATCAAGGTAAACATGATGGCTTTTGGTTGTAATTGTTTAACTTTGATATACTTCATGCTATAATAATATAAATCCTTCATTGCTTATAATTATATAATTCTAGAGAATATATACAGTCCCAGCACTTAATATCACTGCTGAACCATAGTTCTCTCTCCTAAAAAGCAGCCTCTCCATCTGATCTTGAACAGATGGCTGATCTTGAACATTATGCAATGATTCAGGATTTAATCTTCCTGGGGTTCACAGGTCAGCATAATTCAATTAAAAGTAATCATTCCTAAAGTTATCAATTGTAAATATGTAGCTTCAGTGAGTTCACATTGTCTTAAAATTATAGGATTTTTGTTAAGGGTAATGATAGGTCAAAAGACAACCCAAGGAAGCATCTATAAAATAAATAACTCAAGAGTGGGACAGTTGGTGTGATTGTTCCATCATACAAATTATGAATTAGATGGACATACAACTGATCACCATAGAGTTAATCATGAGGGTATTAGGAACTTCTAGATTGACTGCGACGTGGGCGACTTATCCAGAGTTTATAGTTAACAGCCTCGATTTCTTGAAAATTACAGAAGATAGAAATAGCATGTTAATTTATGGGGAGTAATTACTGATGGGTGCTAGTGAGGTTGGCCATGTAATCAAGATTATGGTTTCCAAATATCAAGTGAATTAAAATAATCATTTACTATTAACTTTACTCTTGCAGAAACTATTTTTGGCTTTCAGTAATTTTAATTGCTTCACAAATATTTAGAAGATCACCAAGATCTAGGGATTTTAAAAAGTGGATATAGCGCATATAACTTAGAGCAAATACATACCCTGTGCAGTTTTATAAACAGTGGAAACCAACTGATTCTTTTAAATGGACTTGAATTTATGAATTTCTATGTTAACGATTGAATTTTTCTACATGTTGAGGTTTTTTCCAATCAAGTCTCCTTAAATATATATATGGGAAGATTCTGATAAGAATCATAATACAAACAAGAAGAATGAAGTAAGCAGATTTCTAAAGCTCTACACACCTAGGGACATGTATCATATCTGAAGATCACAGGAAAAAAAGTGTCTATGATGAAAATAGACAGAGTGGAAAGAAATGGTTATTTCTGTCAGTGCTAAAAAGCTTAGAGAGTCACTGATTAAGGTCACTGCCAATTTTATCAATGAGGAAAGTGCTTTAGCAAGGCTTCAACCCCTTATTTTTACCATCTTCTGTGTAAGCATGTGGATGACGTTTCTGTCAGGGTGTCCAAGATCAAACACAAACAGCATTCAGGGTCAACTAAACTAGAATTTTTATCAGAACATCTAGACTGTCTAAAACCTACTCCAATAATGCATTTTATGTCTTCCTGACCCCTTGTCTCCTTCAAAGCCGTCATCATGAAGAACAGCAAAAATAAAGAAGAAGAAGAAGGAAGGAAGGAAGGAAGGAAGGAAGGATGGATGGATGGAAAGAAGTATGGAAAAAAGAACTAATAACCATATTAACATTTGTCCTTGGCTTCCCTGGAAATAAAATCTATAAAGTTCAAGACAAATCTTTCCTTTAAACATTTATCAATAGAATAACAACAACTACTGACAACAGTAAGTAAGATCGAAATCCCAAGCTCCAAGCTGATATCCAAACAACACATTGCTCATCAATGACCAACACAGCCTACTCTATACAGCTCGGGTGAGATCTATGAAGTCATATTCCCAACTGTAAACTCCACATAAGGATGAAAGATGTGTGTAGATGGAAACTGGTAGTACTTGAGTAAATGTAATTGGAAATTATAACAGGACAAAAACAAGAGTAATTTCACATTAGAACACACCTTAAATCACTTTGTAGAGATGGTTTGACATGTTCAGACAAACAGATGTCATCAGAACCCTAACTGAGTCATAGGATCAACTCATTGTAGAGCAAAGGAAGAATAATACATGAAAGAAGTAGCCCAACAGTTTGGCAGTGATAATTCAAAGTCTTGGGAAAAGGATGATGCCTTCTGAAAAACACTGACTTAAATAAATTAGAGCACATTGCCGCACTTACGCAATCTGCATACTGAGATTCCCCATCTGGAATACAGGAATCTAGAATCTCACACTTCAGACCTAGCAAGGCAGTTTATCCACCATCTTGAATCGTATTGATCCATCTTCCTCTTATCAGACCTTCCTCAGTTTTATTTGCTCCTGATCAATATCTTGGCTGATTTGACAGTGACAATACGGCTGTTAACTTTAATCGTTCCCTGCACTGGTTACCCAGTTTGTGGCCTAATAAGGGTCCAATTATAAGATTTTTTTTTCAAGGTCTGACATATCTCTGTGGCTTACTAAGATACAACTTTCTCTCTTTCTCTTTTTTCTCATTCTTTCTCTTTTCTTTCTTTCTCACTGCCACCCCACCCCACCCCACCCCACCCCACTTTTTTTTTTCTTTTTGGTAGCCTGGGGCTTTCAACTTTATAGTTATTAGCCCCCAAGAGAACAAGGATGAAAATGTAATCTCTATCGGGGAAAACCTCAAATTCTATCAGCTCACTACCAGTGAGTTGATTTTGGGACCCTAAAGCTTAAAGCACACCCTAAGAGCTTCTGTGGAACTTCAAAGTTCAGCCTGATGGATAGAAAACTCATCTTTGACTTCTAGAGTTAAATAACATTCAATATCATAGAGATTAACGGATACACACTAGTATTTGCTGAGTTGCTACAAGGTACTACTCATAAACTAAGATGAGTTACCAAAATTACTGGAGAACTCTAAATTAGTATTCCACAAAACCACTGGACTGCAACCCACTGCCTTGCAATGCTCCTGCTATTCATTTTCACATGAAAATTGTTAGAATTCCTGAAATCTGGAAAGGGACATGTGGTTACTATTACTGTTAATACCACTGTTTTGAATTGGTCTTGATTGCGCACAAATATATATGAGTTAATATATTTGTAACATTACTGACTTGATATTTGTTCATCATTTGCTTTGTTGTATAATTGCTATGTTGGTAATATGTTAACTGTTATTTTGCCCTTCTCCACTATTTATTATTATTATTACTGTTATTACTACTATTATTATTATTATTAGGTCTTTTTCCTCTGAAGAGTAGAAATAGATTGGGGTAAATAAATCCTTAAATAAACCACGGTCAAAAGCTTTCAGCACCAGTGCCATAAAAGGATGGAAGTGAGGGTGGAAAATATTTCATGAGCAGGGACTTAAAATAACAATTTTTGTTCATGACCGGGTACTTGTAGATGCCTGGATCCAAGAGAGACCCTCAGGGGGGCTAGGTACCCGAGGAACGAAGTCAAGGGCAGGCGATCACTTGATGTCTTGCCCAGGGTCAGCCTTGTTTGTACATCACAGAGAACCCAAATTTGTTTCAATTTTGCCTTCTTATCTAGGTATCATGAGGACCATTAGCATTTTGCCCATAATTTGTTTTTGCCTAACATTACTAGAAATTCATTTTCTACTCAGAATGTAAATTATGTTTCCTATTTGTCCTCAAACCAATGTAGCATTTCTTCATGGTTTTTATGCATGATATTTACTGTGTCTTTGACATTTTTATTTTGTAGTCAGTATTAATAAATCTTCATGAAAGTAACAGAGTCATTGTGATTGTGTTAAAAATGCATTGCTTACAGTTCTTTGAAGAAGTATGATGTGCAGCTGAAAAGACAAACAATCAAACAAAAGAACAAACACTGTCATAGAAGGAATTTAATTCATCTTTGCATTGGTGAAATTAATATTTTTAGCTGAACGATTAATTTTTGCCTGACCTCCATTCTTTTCAGCTTCTAAAAGTGTGAAACCAGGGTTAAAGTAGTATCTAAAACATGTCATCTAGGCAACAACATATCTAAATCAGCCCATAAACAGTTATGTAGTTTTCCATAAAAATATCAAAAACTTATCAACATTTTTCATGACATATTTCCGAACTACCTTATTCACATGAACATTCTTCCTGGTGTCTCAGCTAAATTTTTTTTTGTTTGTACCCGTACTTATCTCTACAATAACTTGATTGGGAACTGAGATATTCTTATGAGACATACTTCTCTACAAACAAATGTAATTTATTTAAGTTCCTTTTCATGTTTCTTGTGTTTTATTTTTCTGAAAACAGAGGTCTATTGTTCCAAACTGGAAAAGGTAATTCAGTAATCAAAATAATCAGGTAACAATAATAAAAGAAAAATAATGCAGTTGGTATCTAATATAAAGAAGCAACAATTTTTTAAAAATCAATTTTATTCCATTTTATTTGAGAAAATGTGTAAGAAGTTATCAACTATAATGCCTGGTATATAATAAGGTCCCCCCAAATGTTTCATTTTTCCCCCTTTGTGACTTGCTTCTCAGAGCAGTTTGGTTTATGACAAAGCTTCGCATTTACGTAAGTAGGTACACATAGATATTTTCTGCAAGGAGGCATTTCTGTTTATGAAGTCTGAAAGAGGCTCAGATTGGGGTGGCAAAAAGAAAACATGGGTTTTGGCAAAAAAAAAAGGATGGAAAAGAGAAATTGAAAAATATATTTAGTGCCTTATCAGAAAAAAATGAAATGATTCACTAGAAATTTAAATGTTTTACTGCACTTCACAAGAAATATAGTAGTATATTGCAAACTAACATTAGCTTGTGGTCTTCTATGATCCTAAGCACTTTTACATGTAGTTCTTCCCAGTCTACTATTTACAGAGGAGTGTGAGTAGGTGTGTGTGTGTGCATGCATGTTTGTGCGTGTGAGTATGTGTGTAAGGAATTTGTGTAATTAAAGGACAGTGCCCTGATCCTTTTAATACTGAATTATGTATCGACTTTCTCTGTAAGGTATCCTTTTAAAGGACTTTGCTTTTAAACACCTTATCAAATAACATCACTTTCTAGGAAAAATTCTTACACATTAGCACACAATGTAATAGTTTTCACCCCAAACAAAGATAAATCAATATTGAAGAGGTGAGCTGGCATCAGAAGACTGGGTCATGGATTCAATTTCTGGGCACGTTTTTGACAGAGGCTCAAAGCAAAGTATAAATACCGCACTGGCAAACTGTGCAAATTAGACTTCTTTCCGTCCATGAAATTCCTCTATATTAATCAGATGTTAACAGAGGAACTCATAGAAGCGATAATTTCACTGCTTTCTTTAACTGATAGTGACAGGTAGTTAAAAGAAAAAGAAGAGAAACAGAAGCAAAGAACAGGTATTACTCATGGTACAAAATATATCCTTCCATTAAACAAACCGTCGTCAAGCTAACCAAATAAAACTGTGATGTGAAGTGTTGTCAATAATGTTAGTTATGGGGTGCCTGGATGGCTCAGTGGGTTAAGCCTCTGCCTTCAGCTCAGGTCATGATCTCAGGGTCCTGGGATTGAGCCCCTTATCAGGCTCTCTGCTCAGCAGGAAGCCTGCTCCCCCCTTTCTCTCTGCCTGCCTCTCTGCCTACTTGTGATCTTTGTCTGTCAAATAAATAAGTAAAATCTTAAAAAAAATAATGTTAGTTATGTAGCTATATTATAAAGACTTTTGGACAAGTCATAGATTAAGGAATTACTAGAAGCATGGAAGAAAAAAAAAAAAAGAAAGGAAAACCTAAATAAGTAGTGACTGAAACACTCAGCAAGTTCCAGCTCTGCTAGGAATAGTGTCCACATAATGAATATTTCAGGTGCATCTTGAGATGCTTGTATTTTTCAAAGACAAGTAGACAGGATGCATTTCACATTTGTTAAAGACTTCTGATTGGCATATATGTTGAAAGTCTGCCTCAAGATTGAAAGGCGGAATGTTCCTCAAAAGCCATAGCTATGAAATATTTATTCCCCTTTCTTTCATAGAAAAGAATGAGTTGACTCTGTGACATAAATCTCTACTAATACCAACAAAATTACACATCTTCTGTTAAATGATTATTTTTAGAAGGTGAACCGGGTCGTGTTTGTTGGAGATGATCATAGTAGAATAATGTAAGTATTGTTTACAGTATTCTTGTGAGAGAACAGAAAGAATGCCTGTATTTTCAAGCATTAGAATAAGATCTCTGGGTATAAGGTCTGCCAAAGATTGCTAAAGAAAGACAATACAGGACACATTTTTTTTCTGGGAGTGTTTAGTTTCTTTTTAATTTTAAAATTACATTTTTGTCAATATCAACCTCTGCTTGTGAGAACCTTTTATATATGAAAATACTGGAGCTATACCTTTGAGTATCCTTTTTATTAAGCAAGGCAAAGACTCATGTGTCTCCAAATATTCCTCAAATCTCCAAAGCCAGCTGAATAAATAAACATTATGTGATCTGTAGCCCAAAAGTCTGCAAATGACTCTATGTGATGTTTGGAAAAAAAAAAAAAAAAAAAAAAGCTATGATTCCTTCTAAGTATTTCTTGGAGCCAATGATCAGCAGTTTTGTTTAAGTTCTGGGACCCCTGAGCCTCCATAAAAATAACTTTGAAATATTATATTATGTGTGAAAATTTTACACACATGCACATTTAAAATCAGCAGGCAGGCCCTCTGCCCTTCTTCAACCTGATAATCAACCATAGTGCCTACTCAAACATGGAAAAAATAAAAGATTCAGAACTCTAAAGCACATAATCTTAGTGCCATTTAGAACCATGTGTATTTCTGAAATCCTCTATTACTGCAAATCTCTTGGTTGTATTTTCCATGGAATTGTCTGTTTCTCATTATCAAAGTCTAAAGAAATTTGATACAGTCATGTAACACTTGGCGACGGAGTATTAGAAAAATGCATTCCAAAGTGTTCAGCTTATCTTTTCTTTCCAATGCAGTAACTACTGTCTGACTTTCCTCCCCTGGAGAAGCCAGTTGGGAGGTGAAGAAAAAAAAAAAAAAATCAAACCAAAGTAAATTAAGCAATGGCCCCGTGCCTAAATCAATCACAGACATCAGCTTTTAAACAATGAATTGTAGTTAACAGGAGCGGGTGCAACATTCACATGGAGAATTCTTACTCGGTAAAGTAACCTTTTGCTTGTAGAATGTGTACTATGCTATTCTTCGAACCAAGTTTGTTAGAATAAGTTGATATGGGCAAAGCCTAAGGTTTGGAAAGCTTGTAACTCAAAGAGTCAGAAGGCTACTGGCCTCAGTAAATCAGAGTATGAACTCCCAGAGACGGAGTATGGTTCATTATATTCTCAGAATGGCCAGAGCTCAAGGACAAAGTGTCATCTTTCCCCAAGAGTCAAGATACTAGGGAAAAGAAAGTCTGGCGGGGGTGGGGGGGCCAAGATATGTAATTAATAGTCTCAAAGGAAGTATGTTCTATTCTAACAGGTGTTTTTGTTTTGTTTTGCTTGTTTGTTTTTTTTGCTTCTGGAAGCCAGTTCAGTTATTCAAATATTACACAAATAGTGTTTCAGGCAACTCTAGTTGCACATCTGATGAATTAAGACAGAATTCTGTTTTTGCAATTTAAGAATTTAAAAAGCATTGTAGTTAAGATACCCGGCAAAGACATGCTGGGATAATTGGTTGTCAAAGTATATTGGTACCACTGACTAGTCTTAAAATAGCAGGAAACGCAGCCGAACACTGGAAAGGAAATCGCTATTTCACTTTTTCAAATAAAACATATTGCACCTCTGAGTTCACAATGGGATATTTGTTGAGAGCCTGTAATTAACTCGTAATGATGAGAACCGCAGTAATAAACATTTCCTTAGCAAAACATTCACTTGTTTTCATAATTTCCTACTCTTTTACTATTTCCTTGTCAGTTCTTAGTTAGCTTGTCACTATTAATCAAGAAAAGAATGGAGAAAAGGGTGAATAATTTTTCTAGAAGGGGGATATTCATTTTAATTATATAGAAAGAACACTTTTTTGATAAAAAACAGCACATCATCAGAGAATTCACACAGTCTAAGCACAAATCAGGAGGCTTTTTGACACACTCATAAAATTAGTCTACTTTGAAAACCTAGAACCAACAAAAGCAAAACACCGCTCCTCACCAGATCACCTACAGTAGTGGCCTCCTGATCGGCTCCAGTCCTGTCTACCTGCAGATGACTGTCACACTAATCTTCCCAAATACCTTTCGGCATGTCCCTCCTTGGCTCAAAATCCTTCAATAGTTGTTCAATACCAACAGTACAAAGTCCACATTCCTTGGCTAGGCATGAAGGCCCCTCTACAATCTGCTTCCAATTTTCTTTTCTGGCCTCATTTCCCATTCTTCCCTCCCACTCTTCCCTGTCAGTGGCTTCCCCATCACGCCCCTTATAATGTGGTGGGCCATGTGAATTCTCTGCTCCAGACGACTCAATTGCCTTTGAAAAGACACTATGCTTCCTTTTTCTCCTGTTATTTTCTCAGCTGTTCACTGCCTAAGGTGCTCCCTTTGCCCATTTCTCAGCTTGACTTGGTTGCGTCCTCTAGCACGGCCTTGGATCACATCAGGCATGGTCAGCTCAGGGTACCTGATCAACCTGCAGACAGCATCTGTGGGAGACTGAAGGCTCTTTGCGAGCAGGCATCGATGGTGTACTTCTCTGTAGAGCCTGCATGCTCCCCCATTCTCAGCACAGTATCTGGCTAAGTATGGGGGCCCTTGATAAGTAGCTACTGACACACACAGTGTTTCACGGCATCTGATTGGTCTCACCAGTGTCTTTCAGAAGAAGCCAGTTTCATGACCAAAATATAGGATCCCCACCCTCTCAACTTTTCCTCCAACTTCTCCGAAGTAAGAGTAAGGAAGAAAATATAGCACATAAATTTTTCCAAGTATTTGGGCTGACTTCGTGAAAAATCTAAGTAGAAATTCTTGCATATTAAAATATATGCCCCAATTAAACACTTCTAATGAGTTATTATATAAATAATAATAAATACTTTAGATATTCCAAAGTAGTTGAGTACACCATGCAATCAGAATTATTGGCTTGTTTCAGCTCTTGATACTATAGCTGGGCTGGAGGAGAGGTCTTGTTACAACGGCCTAATTGGGCCCATTGTTTCCATCCATCCTTCTTACAGCACACAGAGCCTTATTTCTCTAGTGAAAATCACATCATGTCATGCCTCTCCTTCAACCCTGCCAATGGCTTTCCCATCACGCCTGAGTTCGAATCCAATCCTTTTCCATGACTTACAAGATGAGATCTCACCCTTCACTATCCCTCCCCTCATCTACCACCTTCCAGCCACACTGGCCTTCTTTCTGTTCCCCCATCTTTGCATATACAACAGCTCTGACCTACACACTGTGCTCCTCGATCTTTCCTGGCAGATCCCTGTGGCCACGCTCAAACATTCCACCTCTATAGGGCCTCTCTTACCACCAAACTAAATTCAGTGTTTCTCATTTCTTTACCACATTCTGTATCTCATCCACTCCCCCTCCCTCTCTCTCTCTCTCTTTTGATAGCCCCTACTAGTATCTGAAATAATCTTATTTGGTTCTTTACTTGCCTGTTATCTTTTGCCTTCCACTGGAAGCAAATACCCCTGAGTCGGGGGCCATGTCTGGTCACCATTGGGTCCCCCAGAAAATGACTTGGTACAGAGTATATGGTGAATTATTGTTTGTCAAGTGAATAAACTTCCTTGAAGGAATATAGCTCGTTAAGTGATGGTACTAGCTGAGGCCCAAGTCTCTGCATCTCTCTGACCAAGATGGCACTCCCCACGCTCTGTCTAGTGCTGACTCTGCCACAAATACCTGCTTCGCCATCCTTACTGCTGAGTGTTAACTTGCTCTGCTGTACACAGAGGCCTTAGATTTAGGCTGAAGATACCAGAGAAAGTCAGTTTGCCTGTCTGTCCAGGAAGATCAACCTGGCCCAGACATTCTGACAGAACTGTGACCCAGACTTTGTCGCACTCTTAGGAAGTCGTCAGTGCCAGCTGGAGGGGCTATCGTATGCTATTAAGGGGACACTTACTTATAAATTTGTTAAAAAAAGAAAAAGTTAGTGTTTATCCCCAATGTGTAAGGCATGGAGAATGGACAGAATGGGTAAAAGTAGAAACATCTGAAGTACACTAAAGAAGTTAAGTCAACACTGTGCATTCATTCATTAGCTATTGGACAGAATAGCCAAAGACAGCAACAAAATCACAAAACGGGTTGATTAAGATGACGGTGTTGTTGACGGAGCTAGGACACTGAGAGAAGAGAGGGGGTGTAGCTGAGGAAGCCAGGGAATGTCCTCAGCCTTGATGTAGACTTACAGGTTTCGGCATGCTCTTGGTGCTCATAAAAGACTTGTCCAATATTCTCATTTCCCTTTGGGAAATGCATGTTCTTTAGGAGGAAGGAGAAAGTGGAGGTAGGGATAACTGTTAATTCCTTAAGGTCTGAGGCCATGTCTGCAAATTCCATTTGTTTTTTGTTTCTTTTTTTTTTTAATTTAATTTTTTTTCAGTGTTCCAAAATTCATTGTTTATGTACTACACCCAGTGTTCCATGCAGTATATGCCCTCCACAATACCCACCACCAGGCTCATTCCCCCACACCCCTCCCCTCCAAAACCCTCAGTTTGTTTCTAAGAGTCCACAGTCTCTCATGGTTTGTCTCCCCCTCCAATTTCCCCCAACTCACTTCTCCTCTCCAGCTCCCAATGTCTTTCTGTGCTCCTTCTTCCTCCCCTCCTTCCCTCTTCCTCCTTCCCTTCCTTCCTTCCTACCTTTCATTTTCCTCCCTTTCTCTTTTTCCATAGTAATTCATATGTGACTATTTATATGAGAAACCATCCATAAATGCCAGACGCATAAAGATTCCAAAACCAAAATTTAACCAGACTCTGTACCTTCACAGCAACCCATACTCCAAGGAGATCTGCAAAGCTGAAGAACAATGACCTTAAAGTCAAACCATCCTGCCTCTTACTCTTCTGTAACCTCAGGCACTTGTGATTCACTTTCCTCATTTGAAAAATGAGGCTAACCCAATGTCTGCAGGGATCTTGTGAGAGTTACAGAAAAATAACATACTTGGGACATTTAGCAGGATGCTTGAATCATAACTAATGCTTAATAAGTGATAAATCTTTAATAGCATTCATTTGCGATTCTACCTGCTTTGGCTTTACCCATTTAGAGAAGTATGTATCACTCTCAAACTTGAACTAGTAATCTTATCTTTATGAGAAACCATCTCTTACGTGTCTAATTGCACATCATATTTTTTTAAAGGTTTTATTTATTTATTTGACAGACAGATCACAAGTAGGCAGAGAGGCAGGCAGAGAGAGAGAAATAGGAGGAAGCAGGCTCCCCGCTGAGCGGAGAGCCGGATGTGGGGCTTGATCCCAGGACCCTGGGATCATGACCTGAGCCGAAGGCAGAGGCTTTAACCCACTGAGCCACCCAGGTGCCCCGCACATCATATTTTGAAAGTAAAACTATAAAGTTAAGGAGTAATATTACTACTATGAAACATTTTCTGGAAGACAAAGAAAGCATGCAGTGTAGAGTGACGTGACAATTTGAACACAACATTTTACCTCAACCTTACTTGCACTGGCCAATTTATACAGATATTACTATTTTTTTCTCTCCAAAAAACATTGTTATCAGTTTTACCGCACAGAACACAAGTGAACTCATTGTTTCCATCTTTATTTTCTATTGTATTTCTCCACACCAGCCTGTCTATCCAAACCGTATGTACTCCGTAAATTATTTCATTTGTTTGGTAAAGATGCAAAGGTAGAAAAGGCAACACTTAAAAACAAAACAAAAACAAAGAAAACCAAACAAAAAACAGTCTTGTTTATCACACCAAATCTCCATCCTAGCTAAAGTACAACCTACCACCTTCAATGTTATTCTGAGAAGGTGGCCTTCTGGGCACAGAATGTCCTTCTACCAGTTCATCAGTAGCTATCATTGACAATGACCATCTTGTGATAATTCATAAATGATGACTAACTTAAAAATTAGATAGATACAGAAAAGCACCACAGGGATTGAGTCACTGGGTCCTTCTCAAGGCTTAAAATTCCTTGAAGTGTTGAGTGTGTTGGAAAAAGAGTAATGAAACACTACTTCTCAGACAAAGACATGCAAATTATGCTTCCTGTTACAGAGATGGTTTTAAAGATGTAAATGCCTATTATGCCATGATTCTGCAACAATTTATTTGCAATTTAACAGCAGAGTAAAGTCCAACATTACCATTTATTGCCAATTGGAAAGGGGAAAAAATGGGAAACTCAGTGTCTAGGGAGGGATTCTATAGTTTGGCACATTTGCTGGTTCTTAAATTAAACTGCTTTTCTGAACGAGTTTGTGTACAAGTGTGTGGTAGCCCAATGTTCTCCTGACTAATTTGGATTGCTGGAGGCCATGGAATCATTGAGTGGTTCCATTCATGAACAGCAGATGATGCATGACAAAGCCGTAATGCTCTTAGGAGGAAGTTAGCTAGAAGAGCCGTTCTCTACCAGAGGGGGTTTTGATAAAACTTCCATCCAGGCTACAAATTGTAGACATTGATTTGAAATAAATTGTGACTGATGATCAGTCGATGACGATTTCCATAATCATTATGCCGTCAGTAATTTATCAAGGTAATGATATTTGTGTCCCTGATGCCACATTCATCCTGCACTGAGGGACTGAAGAACATGCTGTGATTTTTAAAAGCCCTTATTAAGAGCGGACTGGTCGTGTTATCCTTCCAACTGTAATCAGTGGGATGGTTAAACGTGAGTAAAACATTTAAAAAACCCTGCTAGGTTTAGAATAAAATTCTTTTGACAAAACCTTCTATAGTAAGGAGACAGAGATCTTATGCTTACAGCGTTTTAATTAAATCTCCTTTATCAAGGTTGTTCAGTGTCGTTTGCCAATATGCCTTGGAAAGAGATATGACAGCATGCTGGGCAGATCAATCTGCCAGAGAACCCTCTCTTAACCCTTCTGGACCACTTTCCCCCAGTAGACTTGTGTTCCTCCCAGACTGCAGTTCAATCTTCCCAAGCATGATTTTTAGCATGATCAACATGTATGTTCATATCCTGCATTTACTCTGGCGAGAGACAAAATTAATGAGCAATATTGCCATCCTCAGGGGGAAAAAAAATAAACCAACCACCACCACAACAGCTAATGACATTAAACCACTAAATGTCATCAGTATCTCTTCACCAAAAGTGAGACCGAGCTGAGAAAGTCAACGACAGGGATGTAATTAACAAAATTAACAAACGTGTTTTCAGATTGCCATTATGAAGTGAATTACGATTAGATTGCAAATGTTATGGGAACATTTATTTATTTATTTATTTATTTTGTAGGCCATGGTTTAAATACCCATCAGCCAACGTAGCCTCAAGAATTTTATGAATAGTTCTCGTTTGACATCTTCAAAGCGTAAGTTAGTGTAAAACAGTTCTTTGGCGGGAATCAGAAAATAGAGTATTTTAGATATTTGTTTGAAAAACTCTACTCAGTTCATGGAGATATATGTTCCTGTTCCTCAGAAGAGATCGGGCATATAACAAACACATGGGCAGGAGGTCAGTATTTAAAGATCAGATAAACAATAAAGTTACTTGACATCAAATACATACATTTCAGTTTTTCTAAAATCTAAAAAGGTAAGTAGACACGACTGCTATCTATAAACTTCCATTTGTTTTTGAGGTGTTCTATCTTCACTCTTCTAAGATAATCACTCTGGTTCTATGAGCTCAGCTCTTAATACGTCTGGGTACTGCCTGGCTTGGCTTCTTGGCTTCACATGTTCCTCTAATAGCACCCAGGCCATAGGAGTTGAAACTGCTTCACTCCCAGGGGCAATATAATTTGGAAACTATATAATTTTGGATGTGTGGAATGGAATGAAAGAGGAAACTGAAAATAAGGTGGTATACTTAAGAGCTTTTTTCAAAGAAAGGTAATTTGAGCTGTGGCTTTCAAAAACCTTAAAAAAAAAAAATCAAGGATGCCCTATTAGGGTAATAGGGAAATGTTAAGAAAAATATGTTGCCAATTATATTTTGAATATTTTGACATGAAAACTTAAGACATAGAACATACAGAACAAACCCTGAAAGCAACAACTCACCTTAAAAAGCAAAAACAAAAACAAAAAAACACTTCAGGAGAATAACTGGATTCATGCAAACCTTGGTTTTTATTATAATGGCATGGTTTGCAGATTTGTAAGCATAATAGCTTGAAAATGTTAAAACTCACAATATAACAAGTATTACTACACTGTAGAAATACGGATTTTTGTTAAACTTTGAAAACAAGTTTTGAGAAATAAAGCTTCCTGTATAGCTTTTTCAAACAAATGCCACTTAAAAATACTTTAAATGTCATCTGAAAAAAGTAAATACCAAAATTTATTTCTAGACACACTTCATACAAAAATGTAACGAGTTTCTATTAAAAGCATATAAGATGATTTATTCTGTGCTATTAAAATTTTATCTTGTTCATCAAGCCATATTGACTAACAAAGTACAGTTGAAGCTGTTAGAAATATATTTGTAATCCTTACTTAAACAAGGAAGGGGTTATACTGAGAAGCAAGAAGAAATGAGAATTAAGGCTAAGAGGGAAGTAGAAAGAATTAAAAATAATAAAAAAGAAATCTTGCCGTTTCTAACATCACGGATGGACCTGAAAGGCATCAGGCTATGTGACATAAATCAGAGAAAGACACTGAATGATTTCACTTACCTATAGAACCTAAAACACACGAAAAGAAACAAAGCGAACAGAGACGGATTTGTAAGTACGGAGAACAAATGGGTGGTTGCGGGGTGGGGGGGGGAGACAGGCACAACAGGTGAAGGGAAGAAAGAGTGTCGAAACCTCTGGTTATAAAACTGAAGAGTCGGGGCGCCTGGGTGGCTCAGTGGGTTAGGCCACTGCCTTCGGCTCAGGTCATGATCTCAGGGTCCTGGGATCCAGTCCTGCATCGGGCTCTCTGCTCGGTGGGGAGCCTGCTTCCTCCTCTCTCTCTCTCTGCCTGCCTCTCTGCCTACTTGTGATCTCTCTCTGTCAAATAAATAAATAAATTCTTAAAAAAAAAAAAAAAAACAAAACCGAAGAGTCATAGTAATGCACAGCACAGGGGAAGTAGTCATCGGCACTGTAGGAACTTTGTACAGTCACAGATGGAAACTACACTTACGTGGCAGTCATTTCATAGTGTATCGAAATAGGGAACAACTAGGATACACACATAAAATGAATAGGATCATGTACATCAATTATACCTTGGTCAAAACTTAAAATTAAATAAAAATAAAGATGAAAAGAGAGCATGAAGGGAAAAAGAAGTTTTCAAAATGGGAAAATAAGGGAAGAGAAAGGAGAGGGAGAGAGAAGAGGGAGAGAAGGAAAAAGCAAGGAAAGGAGAAAGGGGAATGAAATTTGAGAAGACACCCTTCATTAATGAAACGATAAGAGAGATGGGGCGGGGGAAATACTTCTAATCCCAGTACACAGACAAGCCCAAAATAGCAACTTTGCCTTGCCAACTACCCCCTTCTCTTAAGAAGGAGCAACATTTATTTCAGGATTTCCTGCAAGTCATGGTGAAACTAGAGAGATTACCTTTGTGTCTATCAACAGATCATAATGGGTATTTCAGAATGTTCAAAGATAATTCAGAAGAATTCCAACAATGTCTGTGTAATGTCATACAAAAGGACCTGGGAAAACTCAGCATACATCAACTTGAATCATGACACCATATTCCATTAGCTTGCTTTTGCTTTGACTTTTTAAGTGGCTTTTAAAAACATTTTTGAATTTTTAAACACATTAAAGAAACACTATAATGCTTTTTAGTGTATGCGTATGTAAAGTACATTTTTTTTTCCCTGCAGCATAATTGAAATCTAATTAATCATTCTCTCTGGAGATTTTTTTTTTTTTAAAGACAACTATTGTGACAACAATAGAAAAATGACTTTGCTCGTCACCACTGAAAATGTTTCAGTGGGGGCAACAACGTAATTTTGTGAAAGCTTGTACACATTTTTATTATTTATGTTCACAGCATTTACATAAGAAAGTAACCATCCAACTGAGAGCCTGGGACTCTTATCTCTTTCTCAGGCTTTATTTCTCTATCTTTTAAAACAAAAATTTGTTTTATCAGCTATTTCAACTATATTGGTTTCTTTCCCATTCGTGAATTAGGGGAATGATGTCCCCCCCCCATTAGTTATAGACTCAAATATTGAGCCTCTTTCTCATAACAGTTTCAGTGCTGATTTAATTATCTAGAAGACCCCCTCCCTTACCGTGGCTGACATATGAATGTTTGTTCATACTGTTTATGAGTGAACTGTAAATTTTAGTACCACATGGTTATTTTCTGCTTATCCATCTGGAGCTCACAAAACAAATGGATGTGTGGGTTGTTCTAGATGGGTAAATCGGCTGACTCATAAAGGAATCTGTGGTCTTCCACGCGCCTTGTGTCATCCGCTCATACAGCCCCTCACAGCAGACTGTACCCTCCACCAACATTCCTGTATCCAGGTGGCTCAGGGCTCCCGTGTTATCCTAGGTCCCTGAAACTATGTTTTGCCTTTGAAAATCAATTTTGGAGATTCAGCGCTGACACTCATTCATTAGGTCCCTGTTTTCCACCACAAACCTCATTCTTAAGTCCCTCTATTTTTTCCCTCCTTAAACAGATTTATCCTTTTGGATTTGGGTATTTCCAATATTTGTTATATATTATTCTTACCGCCACGAATCGCCAAGAATCCTGGTAATAAATACCATTTGCTAGGACTGTTGGGTTGGTTTGATGATTGACATATGGCATGGTAGAGCACTAAGCTTTCCACTGATGCCCAGTATTAGCCTAGCCAGGTAGAACACCATTTGGGGATTAAGAATATCTGAGTTATAAATCGAGGACCCGCTTATGCTCCATATTGTACTGCAATGAGGTTATTCATAAAACTATTAGCATGTAAACTTTTCTATGAAATCGCATGTATGCTGTGCCTCATTGATAGGATCTAAAGACTGATTCTGCTTCTGGCTTCATTACCCAACCATCTCACAGCAAGTTTCTCCATGTCTCCATTTCTTCATTTGTGAAGGGAGAGTCACTAGATGGCCCAGGAATCTTCCAGCTTCAATGTTGAGCCCAAATGGGCCCCGTATGCTGGAGTGTAGTGTTAGAGCTTCCTGGGAGGACATTACAGACATCGGCAGATCGTGGTCTTTCTTAGTTCACTTTCTTAGTGGTCTTTCTTAGTTCACTTCAATTGTAAAGAAAGATTCTAAATCACATAATTTCTAAAATTAGGAATAGATTGATTTGTCCCCTGGCAATCGAAGGAGTAACTGCATAATTTTTAGAGCACTCATATATTCCATATAGTTTTGTGCATCTGACTAGCAATGCCTGGAAAAAACTAAAACAACTAAGTCTAGGTTCAAACAATATTTACTTTTAAGTAAGGACTGAAACTGCGAACTTTTTTTTTTTTAGTCTTGGAAAGAAAAGTTCTCCAACTACACGTACACTGGAATAGAACTTTCTGGCTTAACCATTATAGTCTAATATAGGATTTCTTTCAAGTTTATTTATAATTTTTGAAGGAAGCAATTATGATAATTTTTGAAGGAAATCTTATTTTGGGCTCTCATTTATTTTTTTATTCTTCACTTATAATTTTATTTTTAAATGTTATTTTATTATGGTAAGAACACACAACAGAAGTTCTACCCTCTTGACAAAATTCTATGTGTGCAACACAGTAGTGTAAATTACGGGCACAACGCTGCATAGCAGATCTCTGGAATTTATTCACCTTGCCTAACTATAACACGCCCTTTGATTAGAAAGCTCTCCTTCTAATCAAATCTTGTTGGCATCCCATTCTTGGTTTTGGCTCCAACTGCCCTCTGAGGGTTGTGAGATCAAGTCCCTAGTTGGGCTCTGTGCTGGACGCAGAGTCGGCTTGAGATTCCCTTCCTCTCCCTCTGACCCTCCTGCTTGCGCGCGCGCTCTCTCTATCTCAAATAAATAAATAAATCTTAAAAAAAAAAAAAAGTTCTCTTTTCTCCCCTCCCCTTGCCCCAGATATTCCACCATTTTGACTATGCAAAATATTCTCTACAGGTAGAATCATGTAGCATTTGTCTTTCCATGGCTGACTTAACTAGCACTACTTTACATAATTCCTCAAGGTTCGTCCATGTTGTCACACAGTGCAGAATTTGGGGGCCCTAATTTTTAGGCTTAGAAAGTTAATAGTCCTTGCTAATATCATGTATGTGTGTGTATACATGCACATGCATACATACATATATTAGTATATCTATCAAAAATGCCAATGTTGTTCATATATTATGTATTCTGTATATCTATAAATATACAAACGTCTTTTTTTTTAAGATTTTATTTATTTGTCAGACAGACAGAGAGAGCACAAGCAGGGGGAGTGGCAGGCAGAGGGAGAAGCAGATTCCCCCCTGAGCAAGGAGCCCGATGTGGGACTCGATCCCTGAACGCCAGGATCATGACCTGAGCCGAAGGCAGACGCTTAACCAACTGAGCCACTCAGGTGTCCCAGTATACATATATCCTATTTATAAACACATTTTCGGTCTAATATACAGTGTGTTCATATATGTGTCATAAGCAATACAATTACTTCACCCAATAAAGTGGGGGAAAAGAACAAGTAAATGCAAGATTTTGGTTACTAAGATTTAGCTTTTTCTGAAAAAATATGGGTCATATAAAGCCCATGAGTAGTGTAGTTTTGGGGACAGACTGAAGAGAAATCAGTGCAAATGATATCTAGTCAAATTAAATTTATCCCTTAAGCTTTCATTTGATTATGGCACAATATCTATTTTTGCTTAAAAGTTACTGTATCTCAGTAGCAAGACAGGTTTCCTTTTTTTTTTTAATTTAACCAGTTAAAATTACCTTAATGCTAAAGGTTTAGGTATGTAAAGCTGTGAAATTACTAATTCGCTATATTCCCTGTTATAATGCATTCCATATGGATAGGATTTTCATATCTAAAATATATCCATATGGAAATACTGGAGCCATGAATGTCCTCCTGATGTAGCACGGAGCTCCCAGCTGCTGGTGTTCTGAAAGCAGCATTGTCTCACCACAGGAGAGCAAGGACACTGCAACCCCCACTGTTGCTGTACCATAGGTTGTAGGACCTCAAGAGGGAAGGGCAGTTCCTATTTTTGCTGCTGTAAACAAAACTTATTTTTTGGTTTCAGCTTTCATTTTGGTAGAAACAATGTGACTGTTCTTTGAAAAATAATAATAATGATTACATAGCCTGCGATTTACCAGTTCTGTATTTCAGTGCATTGGTGCACTAGAATGTAGTTGGTTAAAGTGTGGCCCATGTTCCAGAAGCATCAGAGACACTGTGGAGGGGGCTGTAATACAGATTCCTGGGCTCCAAGCCCAGGACCACAGCAGAGATTAGCTGTGGAATTTCTGCTCGTAGGTCCCCAGCATCCAGCCCTGAGCTTAACAAACAGGCTCATATAAATACATGTTCAGAGAATTAATTAATGAACACTAAAGAAGAAGAAACATTATTCTCTAGTAAAGAGAAAAACCCAAGTGAGCAAAAATGTAAACCCCAAGTAAAATTGTCATCTTACTCTTAATAATCTTCAAGATTATTGAGACCAAATAATTCAAAGGAAATTCTTACTAAATCTTTAAGTTGAGTCAATGGGAAAATTAGACTTATTTTATAATAATCCACCCAAGAGAAAACCTTACAAAGACATAAAGTATTCTTTTAAACAATCTAATTCTTTCTAGACATTCTCTTGGTAGCATCCCTGCGGAGAAGTTTAAATCCTCAGCAATATTCTGTACTTTTCCAAAGCTAGAGTTTAAAAATGTAATATAGCATTTAAAAAATTCATAATACTTGTATATATGTGTTCAAAAATTACATATAGGCAAGTTTCAGGTGACTTGGGAGTTTTGGGCAACAAACAGTTCTAACATTTTAAAATTATTCATAGAAAATCCTATAGTCAGGGAAGCAGTAAGAATAGCAGGAGAAAGGGATTGGAATATAGTAAAAAAAATAAAATAAAAGTAAGAAAATGCCTTTAAATGTAAAAACGGCACAATACAGTGGATGAAAGAGAGGATGCATGTAAGAAGGAGCGTTTGTAAGAATTTTTCAGAAATGATGAAAAATCTTAGCATAAAGAAAGACGAGACTCAGAAAGTTGGGAAGCAAGGAAGTGAAAGAAGTGTCAGCAGGACAGAGCCAGAAACTTGAGCCACTGAATTATCCTTCCCTAAGTCAAGCGCTGGTGGCCTCTTCCTGCTTGACTAAGGACCAGGAGCACAGGATGGAATGAGCAGTGCTTTGCAGTCGACTCGGAATGGTTTATCTTCACGGTGGGACTAACTGAATTTCTTGCTGTCACAAGTCCTATTTTTAGGACTGGAGCATTAATAAACACATGAACCCAGGCAGGTCTTACCAATCACGAGGTCCTAAGATCAAAGCCAGTGCAAATTCTGTACCTGGACCTATGTACCCACCCAGGCACTTGATAGAGAAAAACGGCAAGATAAGTGTGCTAGGTAGGGGGGTTTTCTCAAACACTTAATTTGACAACATTATCTGTATAAATGTACATGTACATATAACAGATATGAGATATATTTCCTTCCCCATCCGCTAACATTTTAGTCTAAAAATACAAAGCTATATTTAGCAGATTCGATGTTCCAACATTTTTTTTTAAAGATTTTATTTGTTTATTTGACCGATAGAGATCACAAGTAGACAGAGAGGCAGGCAGAGAGAGAGAGAGAGAGAGGGAAGCAGGCTCCCTGCTGAGCAGAGAGCCCGATGCGGGACTCGATCCCAGGACCCTGAGATCATGACCTGAGCCGAAGGCAGCGGCTTAACCCACTGAGCCACCCAGGCGCCCTCAATGTTCCAACATTTAAGACAAGCACTATAATGGTAGGTAAGTACTAAAAAAAAAAAAGTGTAAGTATTCTATGCATTTACTGGCTAATAGCAAAATTGGACCAAAGTATCTTACTCATCACTAGCATTTCATAATTCAGATGCAAAATATAACCATATATCTTCAATACAGCCATTAAATACTCATATTAAAATATTTAAAAATGCTGTTTACTAAAAAATAGTCCCAAGTTCTGAAAAGAAAAGGACAGCGTTTATGTCTAGAAAACAACTCCCTAAACAAATTCAATGCAGTAGTATATTTAATTCATTTACTCTTTAAGTGTACAAATTTATAAACAATGTAGAAGACATATTGATCCCCAATACTTAAATATCACATTGCATGAATAACAAATGGTATAAAATATGCAAAATAATAGTACATTAGCCTAAATAACACTAATAAATTGCAAAGCTTAGCATGAAATTGAAAATCACTAATGGAACATTGTGCAGTTTGTTCATGCAACAAGCAGAGACTCATACATAATGTAAGAGTACAACTGTTAGCAGCAGGCTCAGGGAGGGCAATTTAAACGTGTTTTTATGGATAGGCTAGATTGATCTGGGAAGTGGTTCCCGAGGAGATTCCACTTACCCCGAAGAGCATCTTGGGAGATTGTCATGATTTTCCATCTGTGTCTGAAACTCACACTGGTTAGATAACTTTTCCTCTTTATAACAAGTTTTATGAGTCAAAAAAGTAGAACTAATTTGAAGTAGTTATATAAAATCACTGGTAATAATGGTCCTTTGATCTGGGGTTTTCTTCCATAGCACATTTCTTTTTGGTATTCAAGTGTTATGCACTTTAATTAAATTAAAAAAAAAAAAAAGTCTCCTTCATCCTGCAGACAGCGCCTAATGTGATGAAAGCTAACCACACACCTAAAAGACTCAACATTCTTAGTATACCGGATCCTCATCCTGACAAAAGTCAATGTCATATGGAAGTTGGTATATGACAAGGCCTACCTTGGACCCCATCCAAGGGAAGTGAGTTATTGAACAAATCAGAAGGAACTTGTTAGGACTATGTTTTAACCATAAGTTGGTCCCTAGACATGGAGATTGATGATAACATTATTAAGTAAAGCTCTAGTGTTTTCTACTTTCATTTTTTACCTTAATATCACCTCTAAACTTAATTGGTATTTCAAAAGAGAATATAGTTTGAATTGGAACATTTTGTATCTAAAGGTGAGTGTAAGGATGAGAGTTTGAAGGTGATATGAAGTTGTCAAAAGTCATAAAGCTGCTACTAATTTCAAGATAAAAATAAATTGCGTTACTGAAGGAAACGCTTAGCTAATACAACAGGGAATATAATAACGAGTTCACCGAATATAGTCCCTAAAAGTGAGGAGAAGATTTTAGTCAAAGGAACTTAGAGAAGATGGAATCTGTTTGTAACAGAACACTCGGGGGATGCAGAATAAGTAAAAATAGAGTTTTGTCCTTCACTCCGTTCTATCCTCAATGGTTCATTTATGAGCTTCCTTCTGAATTAGGATCCTGTGGGCTCATTTAAGAATCGGGAAAAGATGCAAGTGGCATTCCTCGTCCATCTGTCGTACTGTCTACGACACATTAGTGATCAATAATATCAACACAAGCAATTTCAATGTTAACATTTCCTTGAAAAGGAGAATTTGAAGTGTACTTCATACCTGCGCGGCAACTCACCTTAGAGATACCTGGATTTGGTCTATCATAAAACAACTGTGATTACGCTCTGGTGACCTCTTCACGTCTTAAGCTAATTGACCCAGCTATGGAATGCTCAGTCAGAGAACACCTGCTTCGTGCACGATTTGCTACTCCCGAGTATTAAATAGTAAATGGATTAGCCGAAAGGGAGTTGCAGGTAAATATTTATTATGGGGTGCAAATATTAAGTTTGAAAAGATTTTTATAAAACTCATATATGGGGAATTGGTTAGTTATGCACTTAAATCATGCTAATTAAAAAGCTGTTATAAGAATAAAACAAGAAAATAAATTAAGCAGCCTGATTTAGAAATAAATGCTTAAGATGGAATAGAAGCTTAGAGTAAAATAGTTATTAGTAAAGTGAAACTTTAATATGGCCACTTGAAAAGGGTAAAAGTACCTTCTTTCCCCCTTGATTTTCACAAATAATAAAAGAAAAATAATATTTCAAATTTTCAGTCTTTCTATTCTGGAAAATCATGGATGATCTTATAATGCTTCTTAGCTATTATTAGATTATTTTTGTAGTTTAAAATAATTACATTTAACTAAATTATTTATTTATGTAGTAATAAATTAAAAATATTATCAGCAAAAGACATTCTTATAATGTTGCATGTCATCAACAGTCTCCAAGTCAGAAAAACACCTTCATAAAAAGAAATTAGTAAACATATGTGTAGACATGAAAGATGAAGAAAAAAATCACGTATGTCACTAAATATGTCCCTAATACATTGAAACTGAGGGTTACTTTATCTATAACAATGCTCTGTCGGTTGATTTGGATCCTTAGGTTTCAACAGTTAAACTCAGTCTGATGCTAACATTTTACAAATGTCAATTTTTGGTTTCTTTTCATGTTGAATAGCACATGAACTAACTGATACATTGATAGAACTTTTTTGACTTTTTCAAGAAGTCCACAAATCTATGAAGCTCTATGTTTCATTTTTCTGTATTTTCAAAATAAATGGACAAAGAAAATATCTGGAGCATATTATTACTGCTTTAAATGGCACTTAAATGCTCTATCTCAAATGAAGTAGTATTAAAGGGTATTTAAAAATGCCAAAAATATAAAAGAACTAAAGCACTAAAAAAAAACTATAAGGAATGGAAAGCATGTATGTTCTAGAAAAGTACCTTTATAAAACCAAATCTGTATTTCTAAAACAAATGTTGGCAAGAAATCCTCAAACTTTATGACATATAGAAACAAAGTACACTATTATTTTAAAAATGTAGATTATAGGGGCACCTAGGTGGCTCAGTTGGTTAAGGGGCTGACTCTTGCTTTTGGCTCAGGTCATGCTCTCAGGGTCCTAGAACCCAGCTGCATCAGGCTCCGTAGCTCAGTAGGGAGTTTGCTAGAGGATACCTCTCCCTCCTTCTGCCCTTCCCCCGACTTTCTCTCTCTCTCTCAAAATAAATAAATAAATCTTTAAAAGAGATAGAGAATATAGGTATCACTAAAGGGATTCTGATTCAGCAAATTTGAGGAAGGTCTTAGAACTGTGCATCTTTAAGTTACCTCTTCAAGATTCTTAGATGCAACTAACTTCTGGATACACTTTGAGAAATGCAATTTTTAAAATGTGAATAGTTATACAATCAAAGAAGAGGTATTACAAATTACTCCACCCTGAATTTTAACTTGTCTTTAAGATATACAATGTTTTTGATCATTAGTGAGAAAAAGAAAAGTCTGTCCATTTTAAGACCTGCAGTGATAAGTAGTAGGAGATAATTACAGAGATGAAAATTCTCGAGTGAAAATAGACTTCAGCCCTTAGATAAGTATATCTACATACCATAAGAAAAATCTATTCTAATTCTACTCTTGTTTAGAGCCTCTCTAAATTTATTATAAAAACTGATTGAACTAAAGTGCCCATTAAACTATAAATCATTGGCATTATCTAAGACAACATGGATTCTCAGAAAAGAAAATTAAAATAACAATAATAACAAACAAGGAAATAAATCTTCTTCTCAATTATAATTATTCCAGAAAGTGTCCAAGCTAGGGACTAAGTGAAGGTGAGAGTCAGAAAAGTAAGTAAAGCATTAAAGCATGCTCTTGCCTCAGGGTGTTTATGTCAAAATTGTGACCTTGAGATTTGTGATCTAATTTCCAGAAGCAGAGGAGTTTTAAGACTAAGGCTCACTTACACTATAGATTCTAATAGGAAATCTTCCTCTATTCATGAACCTGGATATCTTCAGCAGAAAGGGAAATGATCTTGTGGCTCATTTAAGAATCAAGAAAAAAACAAAATAATAATAACCCCAGCCCAGGAGACTGCAAGCAAAACTGTGTATATGAGAACTAGGAATTAAGTAGGAGTAAGGTGGAAAACCTATCCTGGTAGGTCATAATCAGAAGACAGATCTCACCAATGTTTGCAGCCCCAAAATCCATAATTCATAATTTTAAGTCTTACTCAAAAGCTTCAAAATGAGAATTTAGTTTAGAATAGATTCAGACTTAGAGTAGTCCAATAGCAATTACAATCATTTTGGAGAAATCTAGTGCTTTTTTTTTTTAATACATATTTTTTTCATTTATTTGACACAGAGAGAGAGAGAGAGAGAGAGACAGTAAGAGGAGGAACACAAGCAGGGGGAGTGGGAGAGGGAGAAGCAGGCTTCCCGCTGAGCAGGGAACCCAATACAGGGCTCAATTCCAGGACCCTGGGCCCATGACCTGAGCTGAAGGCAGACATGTAACAACTGAGCCACCGAGGCCCCCCCAACATTTTTTTTTAAGAAATCTATTTTAATGTTCAAAATATAACTACAAATTAAAAAAAAAATTCACAATCCAAAAACTAAAAACAACAAATGGATAAAGCATGAAACACATAAGAAAAAAAAAAAAAAAAAGACACCACAAGCAAGAGCCAGTAAAGGTAATAGACAGAAGATTCAGACCATAAAATGTTCAAATATCAGAATTATTAGCCTCAGAATACCAAATACATATGCTTTAAATGTCTCAAGAAATCAAAAAGAAAACTAGTGAAGAAAAGTACTCTTAACACTGAGTGCAATAACTGAAATAAAAAAAAAATTAGTTGATTAACAATAGTCTAGATACAACCAAAGAGCGAATAGGTGACTTGGAAATAGAACTAAATAATATAATATTATATATATAATTATTATATATATTATTATATGTATATATAATTGCCTTTTAGATAGGAATCCTCCTTGCGACACAAGACAGTGAAAATATGAAAAAGAAGTTTAGAGATATTGAGAATAGAGTTAGCAGGTCTAACATCTTGATGTTTCAGAAGAAGAGGAAAAGAAAGAATGTGGCTAATGCAGGATCTGAAGAAATCAAGGCTGAGAATTTTTCAAACCTATTAGGAAGCTATCAATCTGTTGATTACAGAATTCCAGTGAATAACTGGTAGTGTTAATAAGAAGAAATCTATATCTAGACATGCCAATGTGAAATTATAAGATACCAAAGACAAAAAGAAGATCTTAAATGTAGCCAGAGAGAAAAGACAAACTCCATAGGAACCAGAGTTAGAATAACCTGTGAATTTTCATCAGAAACAATACACTTGACAGTGATACAATGTCTTTACTGTCAGTAGAGGAAAACAAAACAAAACAAAAGCTTCTCAATCTAAAATTCTAGGCTTTTAGGGGCATCTGGGTGGCTCAGTCACTTAAGCATTGAACTCTTATTATTGGCTCAGGTCATGATCTCAGGGTTGTCAGACTGAGACCCATATTGGGCTCTGAGTCAGCAAGGAGTCTGCTTGAGGTTCTCTCCCATCCTATCCCTCTGCCCCTTCTTTCTCTCTCTCTCTCAAAAATAAAAAGTAAAATAAAATTCCAGTTTTTTAAAAAAGCTGAGATGAAATAAAGATTTCCAAACAAAAAATGAGTTTACCATCTGCACACCTCAACAAAAATAATTCTACAAGTGTGTGAATTATTTATATAACATATATAATTATATATGTCTGTATGTATATGTATATGTGTATATGCATGTATATGCACAGCTGTATATTCATAAATACACATGTATGTGTGTATATATACTCACATATGTATCTGCACACCCATATACATACATACACACAGAGAAAGAGAAATGCTACAGCTAGTAAATCTGGGAAAGATGCATGAGAGATCTTTGTAGTCCTCAATGTTTATATTAGAAAAGAAGAAAGACTAAGAACTGATGAATCAAACATGCATTTTTAAGAAGATATAGAAAGAACAATGCAACAAGAAAAACATAAAGAACTCAATAAAGATAAGAGAAGAAATAATAAAATTGAGAAAAATCAAAGAGAGGGACCCATTATTTTCTTTAAAAAACTAATAAAATTGTCAAACTTCAGAGGGTTTTTTTCAGCATAAAAAAATTAAAGAGAAAATAAATAACAAAATTAAAAAATAAGAAAGATACAAATATTCAATGCACCTGAATAAATTATGCCAATGACTGTGACAATTCATGAAATTAAAAAATGCCTAATTAGTATAACTTATTATACTAAGCTAGGAAAGAAAAGAAAATCTTAGTAACATTGTCTTGTAAGAAATGCACTTAAATATCTTCTCACTAATAAAAGTGATAGGCCTAGGCCTACTCTTTTATATTTGTTCTACCACACATTCAAATAACAGACAACACCTATTCTGTACAATTTACCCCAGAACATAGAGGAAATTATGAAATCCATTTTATGAAGCTCACAGGTCCTTGATTCCAAAACCTGCCCCCAAAAGTATAATATCAGGTCAGTTCCACTCACCAATATAGATGCAAAAAGCATAGAGCAATGTAGACAAATGTACCTCTTGTGACAAAGTGGAGTTGTTTTTAGAAATGCAAATGCATTTAGAAATGCAAATGCATTTAGAAATGCAAATGAAATTTGCAGAGGCTTCTAATGTTCACTCTTACCAGGTTCCCCACTTCTTTTTGGGCACACAGCAGAAATTTCATTTCCCTACGCTCACATAAGTAGTTTAGGCAAAGTGCTGTGGGAAGAAGTGACGTGAACTGCTTCTTGGCTAGAGCACAGAATTGCCAAAGAAAGATCTTGTGATGCTCTGTTCTTGTTCGATGATGATAATGGAAGCATGAGTCAAGAGGGTCTGTCCACCAGCTCAGGGCTTAGAATAAGACCAAAATCAACACAGGTCCCTTGTTAAAACCTGTTGGACATGTAACAGTCATTGTTTTAATTGAGATTTTAGAGATGCTTATTAATGCAGCATAGTCTAATCTGTAATGACTGGTACAATATGGCTGATTAAACATTAGAAGATCTACTAATGTAGTTTATCACATTCTCAGATTAAGGAGAAAAATAATAAACTTAACAGATGCAAAAAAAAAAAGTGCCTGTGATAAAACTGAATAACCATTCATGATAAAACAAACAAACAAAACAAACAATTCCTAAAAACTTGGAGAAGAACCTTTAAGAAAAAAACAGTACTATACAAAATAATGAAACATGGAAAATATTCTTTTTAAGCCCACTCTTTAAGGGTGGCTGCCAAAACCACTTTCATTCAACATTATATTGGAAGCTGTAGATGGTCCAGTAAGACAAGAAAGAAAAACTAGTTTAAACGTTGTAAAAACAAACAAAACTGTTCCTATTAATGAATTATATGATTGTCTGTATTTCCTCTAATGTCAACTATCAGAATAAACAGGAGGTTTTAGTCAGGTCACCAGAAGGTGAGCTATTATATAAAATTATGTGCATTTTTTATATAATGGCAAATAAACTAAATTTAAAATATACCTTTCACAACAGCATCAAAAACTTACAATTCTTAAGAAAAAATAATAAAATACATGTAAAACTTACAGAAAAAATACAAAATGTTATCAAAATTTATGAAAATGTCCTAAATGAATGTAGAAATAGACTACATTTATAGATCAGTAAAAATCAGTGTCTTAAAGATGTCAGTTTTTCTTCAGATTAAATTATGGATTTAGCTTGAATTCCCCTCTCCCAAAGAAGAACGTTTATTTTATAGCTTGACAAACCAATTCTAAAATGTATATGGAAGTGAAAATTTCCAACCATAGCTAAAATAAACAAACAAAGAAACAAACAAAAAAATTGCAAGAGATCAGGGTTGGACCAGATCATGAAGCTAGAATATTAAGGTATTGTAATACTGGCACCAAATAGCCAAGAACAGAGGCATATATAGATGAGCAACTGACAAATGACAAGGTAGTATTGGAAATCAATGAGGGAAGGACGGCCTTTCAATACATGGTATTATGATAACTTATTCACATGAAAAAGAAACTGGACCCATCCCTCATATATAGCACACGTAATCCAATTCCAGACTGATGAGAGATCTAAACGTATTTATGCCATATATTATTATAAAAATTTAAAATGGTGGTGGTGCATTATACCTGGCCTTGACGTGAAGTTAGGAGTTGGGAGTGGTATATAGGTGTGAAATTATAAATGACTATTATTTTATCTTAAATACAGGGAAGTATGTCAACTCCTCCACTAAGAATAAGAGTATTGCAACTAGAATTAGTATTACTTAGGGCGTTCGGGAAAGGGAAGATGGGGTATGTGTGTATGAAAACAGAGTGTAACAAAAGTGATTACCATGGTAGAAGAAGACATACGAGAATCCATTTTGTCCTCAAGTGGTTCACAGTCCCTCAGATACTACCCATGAAACTTAATTAGCTACTTTTATCACCACCGTCCTCCATGGAAGGGGACTTAGCCCAATGTAGTTACGAAAGTCAAAAAGTCCGAGGTTTTGGAATCACCTAGAATCGATCCTTGAAAATATAACCTCGCCCAGAATCCTTTTTCAGGGGAAAAAAAATGAATCCATTGTTTTGAATCAGACAATTAACTGAGTGTAATTACTGGCTACTGAATAAGATAACTTGTAGTATTTATAACAATTACAAGCCCATCCTTCTAATCCTTTTAATTATGCACCTTAATGGTCTTAGTACTGATCACTAGAAAACAACAAGGTTTGGTAAACACGCAGGTCTCACCCAGCTCTCCATCAAACCAGTGTAGTATTGGATCATCAGACCTGCCAGATTTTAGCTGAATATACAGTATTCTTTCGTGCATCGCAGAAAAACATCTTGAAATGCATACTAAGCAAACTGAAACTCATTACACTGGTCACCAACGGTGGTTGACTTTGCTCATCACCTAGAGGAAGTCATCTTTCTTCGATCACTTGAGCCTCATTATTCATATAATTACTGTAATCATTATGACACTAATGACTGTTGAAGTCTAAATGTGTGAAATTAATCCACTAACAAGCATAAATATGTGTCCATGGAAATGAAACTTGGGTATTCTGTTAAAAATGAGAAATTGGGACCAAGATGACAATATCAGGAGGGTATGTGCATGACCAGTGAGGCTAACCATAGTGCGACCCTGGTTAAATTCAGTTATACAATTAATCCATATGGCGCAAATACTCATAGGACATCTAACTCTTCTCTAACGGATCAAATTGGAAAATCTAGCTCAGTTTCTTGGATCCAAAATAAATTAATTCTCAAAGGTGACCTAATGTGCTGACACATTTTAAAATTTGAGGGTGACCTGGTTCTGACAAGCCACCCCACTGATCACCAGTGTTTTTTTAACTGATCTTACTGGCTTGCTGGGTGTCCCCTTTCTCCTCCACCGTTTAAGGTTTGTCCTTCTGAAACAGAACACTTGGTCAAAAAGATACTTTAAAAAAAAAATTATAGAACTTTCTGTGTTGATTTCTATGGTGATTTCTGTTTAGGTAAACATCAAAATTCTGGTTTATCTGAATTGAAACATGACACTTGGAAATGAATAACAGGAACAAGACATCATTTTCTTTAGAGTTTTTCTTTAAAAAAAAAAAATCTATTTCTGGGCCAACCCGTCAAATCTGTCCGCATCAGGCTAGCTGAGAGATGGTACACAGCTCTTGTTCTCTGCTAAAAGGATAATCATCTGCCTGACTTTTAAACACACTTCATAAAAAGCAGCCTATGCATGAGCACCTGACAGGATCACTTACAGGTTGGCTTAGAGGCCAACTCCCCCCCCACCCACCCCATGCCAAGGCTGAGGGCAGGAGCTTGAGTTTGTCCTGGGGAGGCGGGATCCCCGGCGCAGGTGCACGCCAGCTGGACGCTTCTTGCACGCCAGTTGGCGCCTAGGAGTCCAGCTACACACTTGCTGTGATTCTGAGCCTTCCCGCCTCCCACATCCCTTCCGTGGCGAGCCCCCTAGACTACTGGTGATTAGGGCCATATTTAAAATGGTTTGTGACTGACAGGACAGGAACACAATGCATTTAAAATCACAGCACAACTCTTCTGTACAGATTTCGTCGAAGAGTTGGGCATCTCCCTTTAGTCTAAAACAAACAAACACGACATGGGAATATGTTATTGAAAATGCCATATGTCTGAGCTGGAGACTAAAAAGTTTGATTCAGTAAGAAGTTGTAGAGGAAACACGGGGAGTGAGGCGGGAGGGCTGAACACAATGGGCAAATACAAACTCTCTTCCCTCTAGCCCTCACTTGTTCCGGCACATTTACTTGTAAGTTTGGTCTTCCTCCTGCCGCATGTGTGAATCTAAAACGCACGTCGGGGGTAATACAGTTGGTCTTTTACTTAAAACATCTAAAGCAGACTTAAAAAAAAAAAAAAATCCCATATTTTAACACTCTCCAAGTTGGAGTTGCCTTCGTGAGTTAGACAGACTTTTTAAACCAAGGTTTAACAAGTTCTCCAGCAGGTGCCTGGTGCTGTGTTAGGGGTCAGGGAGATAAAGAGAGGAGCACCCCCCCCCCTTGAGAAGTAAAGAGCCTACGGAAGAAAGAGACAGATAACCAAGTCATTCCGATCTAATTAAATGCACGGGTCAGTGCAAGTTGTTAAGAACATCACTAATTGTGTCAGAGAGAGCAAGAAAAAGTTCCAAAAGGAGTGGATCCGCGCAAAAGATCAGCGGGGAGAGCGAAATGAAAGGCATGGAGGTGTAAAAACAGAGATTTTCCCTCCTGTTAGGAGTGTGAATGTGTCATGCTTGAATGTAAAAAAGGACGGAGACTTCGGAGACCTGGAGTCACGCAGGGAGGGCCTGAAAACTTGTAAATGAGTTTGATTTTTTTATCTTCCAGCTAGAAAGGAACTGATCAGAGGTTTGGAGCACCGGAGTGACAAGGTCAGCTTTTTTTTCTCTTTTAATGATGTAACTCTGCATTTTTTCGGCTAATGTGAACAGAATAGAGGCAAAGTCCAATGAGGAAGTCACGACAGAAGCCCAGGTGAACAATAATAAGTAGAAGCTTGGGTTAAACCAGTGAGCTTCGGGATGAAGAGAACTAGGGAAGGTAGAGGAAACGGATTTGTTAGCTAGAACAGACGATCTGGTGATCATTGGTTTGGGGCCTGAGAGGCGAGGGAGGGCAGTGCTGGCTTTTGGAATCTGTGATAGGCTCTCCTGGAGCTGTCACCTCTACGGTTGGAAAGTTCATTCCTACACCACACTTCACCCTCTTTTGATCTTATTTAAGACTTGGATGAATTCCTTGGAGAAACAGAAAACAGTCACTCAGCATGCTCAGCAGGACCGGCTGAATAATCGAAGACGTTTACGGCATCTGTTTTGGACTTTCTCTTGTCTAGATAATGCAATCTCAATGCCTTCGAAGCTAGGGTAGTGTACTGAAGTCATTTTGTTCTTTGTCTCAACGCATGCTGCACATCCACAACGGTTTTTCAAATATCCCGGTCAAATTTGGAATGATTGTCTCTAAGGCTAATTTGAAGACCTTCTTTCCTTTTTGCATCGTTGTGACTGGGAAAACTCTGATGTTAGAGGGACCAATATTCATTGCCCACTGGACAGCTCTGCCTTTCTTCAGGCACTGACGACCCTCAGTGAAGTCCATGTGCCTCAGTCAATGCCACCTGATTCCTCCAGCCCTCAGCCTGTCCTGGGTGGGCGAGGTGGGCTGTCCGATTAGTCTAAAAGTAATCCCATCCCAATGGCCTGTGGTTGATCAGGGTCCAAGAGCACAGATGAGGTTTTCTAGGGGCAGCTGGGAAAGTTCTTGGCTTCTCTGAGAGAAATCATAAGTCTCTTAGTATTCTTGTGGATGATACTTCATAGGCATGGAGGTAGGTAAGTCATAGATACAAAGCCTAGAAATAGCCAGTTCGCTCTTGTCCTGAGAAAGAAGCTGGTTTATGGAGGCAGGGAGAGCTAAGGAGATGGTGGACAGATGCACCCAGAGCTACTAGGCTAATGGAACACTGGAACTCCACCCTTCTGTGCTGCTACTTGGGGAACCAATTGGTTTTCTTGGGTCTTGAGCCAGTTACAGTTAGGTTCTCTAGCCGGCAGCTGGAAGAAAGCATACTACTACGTCCTGTATTCTCATGGATATGATGATGTCAGACTTCCTTTTCTTAATTTTTTTCTTAACCAAGACCCCATTATCAGCCTCCTATTTCATTGCTTCTGAATGTTTCCAGCTTTATTTTAATCCACCATGTACTCAGCACTCTGGGACCCACTGTGGAGAACACAAACGAAGTTGAAAGCCACGGTTTCTAGTCTGAGTTCATAATGTCATTTGGAAGACCAGAGCCACACGTCTTGAGCACCATACACTCTGCAGATGGCATGAGTCAAGCCGTGGCTGCTCAGAGACGGATGGGATCCATGTGGAAGGACTGGCCCTGGGATGCTGGGTAGATTTTGGTCAGGGAGGATACTGGATGGTATTTCAGTGAAGGGAGAAAGAGAAACAAAAGCAGGTTATATTTTTGAGGCAGTTGGGGAGGTGGACTTGTCTGTCCCCTGGAGGGGGGCAGAGAGACAAGGTTGAATGAAGGTCTTGAAAACTAGGCAGGGAAGTTAAGCCATCATATGATCAGAGAGTAATAAAACAGTACACCAAGTCTCCCTCCCACATTTTGTCAATAGTTTCTTATAGTTTCCTCAAATTCCTCTATACCATGAATGGCCTGAGAGCAGGAGCTAGGTCCTCATCATCTTTGTGTATGTATATGGTCTTAATGACCTTTGTGTACATATATGCATACATTTATATACATTGCCCATGCTCCATGTGTCCCCAGCACAGAGTATGCTGGGTTAATGCTAGGACTGTTTTAGACTCTTGATTTGTCACTTCTGGTAAATAACTTGTCTCTCTCTGTAAAATCATCTTGGGAGTCTCTGTTTTATCCTTTGTGTAACTGATTAAATATTGGCTGGTTTCCGGACCAGCAATACCACTTGATAAGTTCAATCAGGCCAGCTGAATCTGTTCTCTACAAAGCTTTGTTCTTCCTTACCCAATGCCCTGTGACTGATGTGCTTGAAAACAGATTTTTATGATATTTTCCCATATTATTCAAAACATGGAAATTAAGACCAGGGATTTTTGAAGAAGACTGGGATATCTTATTTTAACTTTTTGACACTAGAGATAATGTGCCTTTCTGTCTAGCCTTTTACAACTCTCAAAAATAAGCTTTACTGGCACATTAGGCACACGTTAATTAAAAAGGTGGGTTTATACTTTCAGGGTCGAAGAACGGATGGCAACAATATTCAATGATAAACTATTTGGATTTTCTAACTTCTATAAGAGAAAACCAAACTGGAGAAATAAAAATCCTGTGACAATCAAAAATGGACCCACCAGAGACCTGTACATGATTAAAATCACCTCGTAAATTTGCAATCTTTAAACTTAAGTTGGGAAAAAGTAGAGAATATAATCACAGATGCTTAAACTGTGTGGTGGGCAAGGGATAAGAATGAGAATAATGTCTCTAAGTCATAATAAATCTATTTTTTAAAAGATTTTATTTATTTGACAGACAGAAATCACAAGTAGGTGGAGAGGCAGGCAGAGAGAGAGGAGGAAGCAGGCTCCCCGCCAAGCAGAGAGCCTGATGTGGGGCTCAATCCCAGGACCCTGAGTTGAAGGTGGAGGCTTTAACCCACTAAGCCACCCAGGTGCCCCCAAATAAATCTATTTTTAAATAATATGCAAGAGTTTTTTAAAAAAGGTTGTTTCCTGCTTGACTTGTATCATTTATATTGAATCAGAAAAACATTTTTATAGATTGTGAAAAAGCATTTTTGGAGCAAAAGACGGGAAAGAGTTTTAAGAATAATTTTTACTGGATGCCTGAGTGGCTCAGTTGGTAGGACAACTGCCTTCGGCTCAGGTCATGATCCCAGAGTCCCAGGATCGAGTCCCGCAACGGGCTCCCAGCTCCATGGGGAGTCTGCTTCTCCCTCTGACCTTCTCCTCGCTCATGCTCTCTCTCACTCTCTCTCAAATAGATAAATAAAATCTTTAAAAAATAAAAAAAAATAATTTTTATTCCCATTAGACTAACATCTAATTGGGATTATAAGTGAATGAGAATTTATAGGGAAAAAAATCCCCCAGAATTTAGGCATGAAATTCGGGAAAATAGTAAAAAAAAATAATAATAATAATAAATAAAAGTAAGTAAAAAATCTAATCAGTGTGGATAAGCTTAAAATCTGCAGGAATGGCCTTCCCTGGGAAAACCTGGATGATGTGATCACCCAAGGAGTCTTTCCAGGACTATTAAGAATTTAGGTATTTTAATTTTGGAACACTGAAAAAATAAATTTAAATTTTTTTAAAAAAAAAGAAGCTATAAAAAAAAATGAATTGAGGTATTTTAGTCCATTTGGGAAAGGCAAAGTCATTAAACATTTGTTCCATGCTTCCTACGTGGCAGGCACCATGCAAGGCAATTTATATATTAATGTGATCTCATTCTATCCTTATCTTTTTACTCTGAGGCAATATTATTTTTCCTAATTTATAGATGAGAAAACTGAGATTAGAGAGGGTGAAAGAATGCGATGTATGCTAGATGCCGTGGTTCTCGCGGGAAAAAAGCCCACCAGGCCAGCACAGCCGTTTGTACAGACAGCCTTCTTGGAGGACCAGGATGTTCATCCACATTTTCCCATGGCACACTCTGCTCACACTTGTGTGAGAAGGTGTCCTCAGGGTCGGAATTACCAGCATAATATTCTCTCTTCCATTAGACATGGAAGGAAAGGATCAAGTCTTGGTCCCCATGGACCCTAGAAACACACCCCAAGACAATGATTCCATGTAAATCCTTTCCTTGGAAGGTGAGTCGGTCACTGGAAAGTAAGGAAGGCATTGTAACCAGTAACAGCTGCATTAGCTAACTAGCTGTCACTGTGGGTGACTGGAGCTTACTCATGCTGGGGGACCTCTGGGAGCCAATGCCCAACACACAAGTCCATTACCCAACCCACCCCTCCTCATCTCACCCCCACTTTCCCCCGGGAATTGTTGGAGGGTTGCTCTTGTGTGATAAGGTTCACAGCTGCTGACATTTGGAAGTGGGAGGACGGTAAGACCAGTGTCCCTAGTGGTAAGGGTGAAGGGGTAGGGTGGGTGGCTACAAAATCCTCCACACTTAGCGTGGGGCCAGTTGTGTGGTAGGTATGCAATGAACCTTCGTTGAGCAAGACTGTCATTCTGATTGATCTGTCGATATTTGTGCATGTGGCTCAAGTGGCCTAACCAATTTTAGGCCAACTGACAAAATAGAGTTTCTAGATATTTAAAATGTAGGACGCAATCCTAAACAACTGTGATTTTGACCTACAGACTGCCTGAAACCAATGGTTGAAATTCCCCTTTACTGGGTATTCAGCCTCATCAATTATATCTCTTGTGTTGCTGCACATGTATCAGTATCCATCACACTCAAAATTTTAGATAGAAACATATAGCTTCGTGTCCTGACTTACTCCAGAAACAGGTTCATGTCGGGACCTCTATGAGCTGGGCGGAATCTAGAGTGGCTGTCGGGACAGCGTGACTTTCAGAAGCAAACCCAGAGGGGCACCTGGGTGGCTCAGTGGGTTAAAGCCTCTGCCTTCGGCTCGGGTCATGATCCCAGGGTCCTGGGATCGAGTCCCACATCGGACTCTCTGCTCAGCAGGGAGTCTGCTTCCTCCTCTCTCTCTGCCTGCCTCTCTGTCTACCTGTGATCTCTGTCAAATAAATAAATAAAAATCTTAAAAAAAAAAAAAAAGAAGCAAACCCAGAAATAATTCACCCTGAAAGATCTGATTATACAGAACAATCCAAGGGGAATCAAGAATTTACGATATGAACTCAAAAATCCGATTTAAGATAAGGTGATTGTTTTGTGTTTGAATGCGTGTACATGCACCTCTGTGCATATGTGTGTGAGTGTGTGAGTGTGTGTGTGTGTGTGTGTGTGTTATTTAAGCTGTTATTTCACCTAACAATGTCTGAGGTGAGTAAGGAAGAACTGAGGAGGGATACTGCACCTCTCTGGGTGTGCAGAGACCAGATGGTATCACCACCACGGAGCCCCTTCAGGGACAGGGTGGAATTACAGGAGGACCAAGGGATTTGAAATTAAGAGTCTCAAGTTCAAACTTTGTTTTGTCAGGTATTAAGTGTATAAACCTGGGCAAGACACTTGAACTCTTTGGAGATTTAATTTCTGCAACACTCGAATAGGCTAA